>NC_138948.1:39200000-39820000 GCF_965226115.1 Aulonocara stuartgranti | reverse complement strand
CCCTAATCCCCTTCCCTACTCCTACTCCTATTCCTAACCCTAGTCCCATCCCCTTCCCCTTTCCCCCATCCCCACTATTTTGTTAAATACTTGGTAAAATAATATGTAAAAAAATATGTAACACAATAAATAAATAAATAAATGAATAGTTGTCATGAATGTGTAAATATTGAGTTTAAAAACTTTTGTGTAAATAGTAATTTTATTTTATATATACGCGCACCATTTAGTTCATATCAGTTCATATGGTGTAGGTTTAATTCATTAAAATCCTGTGGGTAAGGTTTAAAAACGTTTAAAATCATTTGTACTGTGGGGTTTTCTTTTTCTTTTTCTTTTTCTTTTTCTTTTGGAGCCAGAGCTTATTTAAGGGATGAGCCTGCAGGCCAGGCTCATTCTTTCGCTGCCCTTCGACGAAGACAGTCGCTTTTTCTGCAGCAGACGTATTTCAGTTAGTTTTGAGTGTGCCCAGGCCTGAAGAAGACCACATTTGGTCGAAACGTCGCCACAGTGGCACACGTTTGATTTGTTTTGAACCCTTTTCAGGGCATTTTTAGTTTTTAAGGGTTTTATTCTCTTTTTTGGTTTTTATTTTATTTTTTTTGGGTTTTTATAAAAAATAAAAAATTTAAAAAAAGTAAAAAACACAAAAAACAACAAAAAAATATTGAAAAAAATTACTTAGCCCTCCATCATGGCTGATGAAGGGTGGCAGCAGGTCCGCTATGGGAGGAGGGGTCGCTCCCGTATGCGGCCCGATACTTATCGACCCCAATCTCGAGACCAGGACTGGTCTTCTTGGGACCGGGGAGGGAGGGGCCCAGGAGGGAAGGACCGTGCATTCCTCGGTCCCCCCCAGGGGGGACGGGGCCATAACCATCGTCCTAACCCCAACCCCTAACCCCTAACCCCTAACCCCAACCCAGGCCCCATCCCTAAACCTAACCTCACTGTAAGCCCTATGTCAGTCTAACCCCAGTCCTTTGTCTTATCCTAACCCTAACCCCAGCCCTGTATGTTAGCCCTAACCCTAACCACTTTATCCCCATCTCCTGACCCTCGGTATATATTATTTAATAAAGGGGGAATTAAATTAGTGAGAAATTGGAAAATTGGCTTAAAAATTCTAAAAACCAGGGTTCATAAATTTATCAGCACAATTCATAGGGTTTGCAAGACTATTTACAGTTAAAAATGGATTAAAAAACAAATTGGGAATAAAAACAGTGATTAAATTAATTTGGCTTTAAAATTCATTAACAGTAATTTCATGGAGTGCAAATATGTTATTTTTGGCTAAAAAACAGTTAAAATGTAATGTAGATTAAAAAATAAAGACCAAATTCATTTTTACCGAACCAAAGTTAAAAAAGACGAATGGGATTTTACACAGCCGAGGGGAGAATATAAAAGGCGGAGCTCACACAGGAGCTCATTTTCCACTCGGCACTCGATGAGAGCACATCTCTGCCAGTCCAACTGTTGCCAGCTAACCTAGCTTACAGTTTTCTGTGTGCCACACCTGAAGAAGACCGTGTACGGTCGAAACGTTGTGTTTTTTGTGTTTATTTTTGAATAAACAGTTTTTTTTGGCACACCTTCTTTTGTTGTTTACTGTTTTTACGTGATTTTTTCCTTTCCACATTTTGGAAAGCGTTTTTTGTTCACATTAAGATTAAATAAATATTTTTTGAAGCACATTTGATTTTTTTTGGAAAAAAGAAAAAAGACAAAAAAAATTCTGGACGCCATGGACGATGGCTGGACGGTGGTGCGCTATGGCCGCCGCCGCCAACGTGACCGCCAAGTCTTCTGGGACGGGTACGGAGGGCCGCAGGGAGGGATGGACCGTGCACGCTCCTTTTCCTTTCGGAGAAGGGATTATTTTCCTCATCCTAACCCCTAACCCTAACCCTAACCCTAACCCCTAACCCTAACCCTCTTTAACCCTATTGGTCTCAGTATGTTAATTTAAACCAGATTTAGTTTTGACCCCAAAACCCACCCCCCCTGTTTTTGTTCTCCACTGTTTTGCACTACCCTAGCCCCAACCCAAGCCCCATCCCTAAACCTAACCTCACTGTAAGCCCTATGTCAGTCTAACCCCAGTCCTTTGTCTTATCCTAACCCTAACCCCAGCCCTGTATGTTAGCCCTAACCCTAACCACTTTATCCCCACCTCCTGACCCTCGGTATATATTATTTAATAAAGGGGGAATGAAATTAGTGAGAAATTGGAAGATTGGCTTAAAAATTCTAAAAACCAGGGTTCATAAATTTATTAGCACAATTCATAGGGTTTGCGAGACTATTTACAGTTAAAAATGGATTAAAAAACAAATTGGGAATAAAAACAGTGATTAAATTAATTTGGCTTTAAAATTCATTAACAGTAATTTCATGGAGTGCAAATATGTTATTTTTGGCTAAAAAACAGTTAAAATGTAATGTAGATTAAAAAATAAAGACCGAATTCATTTTTACCGAACCAAAGTTAAAAAAGACGAATGGGATTTTACACAGCTGAGGGGAGAATATAAAAGGCGGAGCTCACACAGGAGCTCATTTTCCACTCGGCACTCGATGAGAGCACATCTCTGCCAGTCCAACTGTTGCCAGCTAACCTAGCTTACAGTTTTCTGTGTGCCACACCTGAAGAAGACCGTGTACGGTCGAAACGTTGTGTTTTTTGTGTTTATTTTTGAATAAACAGTTTTTTTTGGCACACCTTCTTTTGTTGTTTACTGTTTTTACGTGATTTTTTCCTTTCCACATTTTGGAAAGCGTTTTTTGTTCACATTAAGATTAAATAAATATTTTTTGAAGCACATTTAATTTTTTTGGAAAAAAGAAAAGAGACAAAAAATTTCTGGACGCCATGGACGATGGCTGGACGGTGGTGCGCTATGGCCGCCGCCGCCAACGTGACCGCCAAGTCTTCTGGGACGGGTACGGAGGGCCGCAGGGAGGGATGGACCGTGCACGCTCCTTTTCCTTTCGGAGAAGGGATTATTTTCCTCATCCTAACCCTAACCCTAACCCAACCCATATCCTAACCCCAATCCTTTTCCCTTACCCTAACCCTAACCATTCCCTTGTTCCTAATCCTAACCCTATCCCCTATCCTGTTTCCTTACCCTAACCCTAACCACTTCCCACTCCTAGCCCTAACCCTAACCTATCGTCCTAACCCCTGTCCTATATCCTAACCCTAATCCCCTTCCCTATTCCTACTCCTATTCCTAACCCTAGTCCCATCCCCTTCCCCTTTCCCCCATCCCCCACCATTTTGTTAAATACGTGGTAGAACATATGTACAAAAATATGTAAAAAGTTAAAAAATAAAAAACAAAAAATAAATAAATAAATAAATAAATACTTTTCATGAATGTGTAAATGTTGAGTTTAAAAACTTTTGTGTAAATAGTTATTTTATTTTATGTATATACACACCATTTAGTTCATGTTAGTTCATATGGTGTTGTTTTAATTCATTGAAAGGGTTAAAAACCGTTTAAATTCATTTTTACTGTGGGGTTTTCTTTTTCTTTTTCTTTTTGTTGAAATTTCAGAAGCCGTTGGGGCGGAGCCAGAGCCTATTTAAGGGGTGAGCCTGCAGGCCAGGCTCATTTTTTTGCTGCCCTTCGACGACGACAGTCGCTTTTTCTGCAGCGGGCTTATTTTAGTTTTGAGTGTGCCCAGGCCTGAAGAAGACCACAATTGGTCGAAACGTCGCCACAGTGGCACACGTTTAGTTTTTTTTGAACCCTTTTCAGGGAATTTTTAGTTTTTTGAACCCTTTTCCGGGCATTTTTAGTTTTTAAGAGTTTTATTCTCTTTTTTGGATTTTTATTTCCCTTTTTCTACAAAATAAAAAATTAAAAAAAGTAAAAAACACAAAAAAATAACAAAAAAATATTGAAAAAATTTACTTAAGCCCTCCATCATGTCTGATGAGGGGTGGCAGCAGGTCCGCTATGGGAGGAGGGGTCGCTCCCGTATGCGGCCCGATACTTATCGACCCCAATCTCGAGACCAGGACTGGTTTTTTTGGAACCGGGGAGGGAGGGGCCCAGGAGGGAAGGACCGTGCATTTCTCGGTCCCCCCCAGGGGGGACGGAGCCATAACCAATGTCCTAACCCCTTCCCCTAACCCCCTAACCCCTAACCCTAACCCTCGTGGGGGTGGGAGATGCCCCTGCCTGCCTTAACCCTAACCCTAACCAGGGGGGGGTTAAATTCCACTTGTAAATAGAACCTAAAAAGAGAAAAAAGAAAAAAAAGAAACCATACTTACCTTAAAACCTAAAAAAGAGAAAAGAAAGAATATACTTACCTTAGAACCTAAATAAAAGGACAACTGAAGCACACTTACCTGCTGAGAACGCTGTGGGCCAGTCTGAAGAAGGCTTACTCCAGCCGAAACGTCGCGACGGCCCATGGCCTTACCTGTAACCCAAGATATGGGCAATTTTTGGACCACCCGGGCAGGGTCTCCACCTCCCGGCAAGAACCCTCGGCCCCCACGATGGTCAGTGCCTGTCAGGCTCATTGTTGGCCTGTTTCCTCAAACTCCTAACTCTGCCCGTGCCTCGTGGGGGTGGGAGATGCCCCTGCCTGCCTTAACCCTAACCCTAACCAGGGGGGGGGTTAAATTCCACTTGTAAATAGAACCTAAAAAGAGAAAAAAGAAAAAAAAGAAACCATACTTACCTTAAAACCTAAAAAAGAGAAAAGAAAGAATATACTTACCTTAGAACCTAAATAAAAGGACAACTGAAGCACACTTACCTGCTGAGAACGCTGTGGGCCAGTCTGAAGAAGGCTTACTCCAGCCGAAACGTCGCGACGGCCCATGGCCTTACCTGTAACCCAAGATATGGGCAATTTTTGGACCACCCGGGCAGGGTCTCCACCTCCCGGCAAGAACCCTCGGCCCCCACGATGGTCAGTGCCTGTCAGGCTCATTGTTGGCCTGTTTCCTCAAACTCCTAACTCTGCCCGTGCCTCGTGGGGGTGGGAGATGCCCCTGCCTGCCTTAACCCTAACCCTAACCAGGGGGGGGTTAAATTCCACTTGTAAATAGAACCTAAAAAGAGAAAAAAGAAAAAAAAGAAACCATACTTACCTTAAAACCTAAAAAAGAGAAAAGAAAGAATATACTTACCTTAGAACCTAAATAAAAGGACAACTGAAGCACACTTACCTGCTGAGAACGCTGTGGGCCAGTCTGAAGAAGGCTTACTCCAGCCGAAACGTCGCGACGGCCCATGGCCTTACCTGTAACCCAAGATATGGGCAATTTTTGGACCACCCGGGCAGGGTCTCCACCTCCCGGCAAGAACCCTCGGCCCCCACGATGGTCAGTGCCTGTCAGGCTCATTGTTGGCCTGTTTCCTCAAACTCCTAACTCTGCCCGTGCCTCGTGGGGGTGGGAGATGCCCCTGCCTGCCTTAACCCTAACCCTAACCAGGGGGGGGTTAAATTCCACTTGTAAATAGAACCTAAAAAGAGAAAAAAGAAAAAAAAGAAACCATACTTACCTTAAAACCTAAAAAAGAGAAAAGAAAGAATATACTTACCTTAGAACCTAAATAAAAGGACAACTGAAGCACACTTACCTGCTGAGAACGCTGTGGGCCAGTCTGAAGAAGGCTTACTCCAGCCGAAACGTCGCGACGGCCCATGGCCTTACCTGTAACCCAAGATATGGGCAATTTTTGGACCACCCGGGCAGGGTCTCCACCTCCCGGCAAGAACCCTCGGCCCCCACGATGGTCAGTGCCTGTCAGGCTCATTGTTGGCCTGTTTCCTCAAACTCCTAACTCTGCCCGTGCCTCGTGGGGGTGGGAGATGCCCCTGCCTGCCTTAACCCTAACCCTAACCAGGGGGGGGTTAAATTCCACTTGTAAATAGAACCTAAAAAGAGAAAAAAGAAAAAAAAGAAACCATACTTACCTTAAAACCTAAAAAAGAGAAAAGAAAGAATATACTTACCTTAGAACCTAAATAAAAGGACAACTGAAGCACACTTACCTGCTGAGAACGCTGTGGGCCAGTCTGAAGAAGGCTTACTCCAGCCGAAACGTCGCGACGGCCCATGGCCTTACCTGTAACCCAAGATATGGGCAATTTTTGGACCACCCGGGCAGGGTCTCCACCTCCCGGCAAGAACCCTCGGCCCCCACGATGGTCAGTGCCTGTCAGGCTCATTGTTGGCCTGTTTCCTCAAACTCCTAACCCCTAACCCTAACCCCCTAACCCCCTAACCCTAACCCGGAATGTTCAGAGTTCCGGAATGCACCAAGGTTCCGGAATGTTAAGAGTTCCGGAATGCACCAAGGTTCCGGAATGTTCAGAATTCCGGAATGCACCAAGGTTCCGGAATGCACCAAGGTTCTGGAATGTTCGGAATTCCGGAATGTTCAGAGTTCCGGAATGTTCAGAGTTCCGGAATGCACCAAGGTTCCGGAATGTTCGGAATTCCGGAATGTTCAGAGTTCCGGAATGTTCCAAGGTTCCGGAATGCACCAAGGTTCCGGAATGTTCGGAATTCCGGAATGTTCAGAGTTCCGGAATGTTCAGAGTTCCGGAATGCACCAAGGTTCCGGAATGTTCGGAATTCCGGAATGTTCAGAGTTCCGGAATGCACCAAGGTTCTGGAATGTTCGGAATTCCGGAATGTTCAGAGTTCCGGAATGTTCAGAGTTCCGGAATGTTCAGAGTTCCGGAATGCACCAAGGTTCCGGAATGTTCGGAATTCCGGAATGTTCAGAGTTCCGGAATGCACCAAGGTTCCGGAATGCACCAAGGTTCCGGAATGTTCAGAGTTCCGGAATGCACCAAGGTTCCGGAATGTTAAGAGTTCCGGAATGCAGCAAGGTTCCGGAATTTTCAGAATTTCGGAATGTTCAGAGTTCCGGAATGCACCAAGGTTACGGAATGTTCAGAGTTCCGGAATGCACCAAGGTTCCGGAATGCACAAAGGTTCCGGAATGTTCAGAGTTCCGGAATGCACCAAGGTTCCGGAATGCACCAAGGTTCCGGAATGTTCAGAGTTCCGGAATGCACCAAGGTTCCGGAATGTTAAGAGTTCCGGAATGCACCAAGGTTCCGGAATGTTCAGAATTCCGGAATGCACCAAGGTTCCGGAATGCAGCAAGGTTCCGGAATGTTCAGATTTCCGGAATGCACCAAGGTTCCGGAATGTTCGGAATTCCGGAATGTTCAGAGTTCCGGAATGCACCAAGGTTCCGGAATGTTCAGAGTTCCGGAATGTTCAGAGTTCCGGAATGCACCAAGGTTCCGGAATGTTCAGCGTTCCGGAATGCACCAAGGTTCCGGAATGCACCAAGGTTCCGGAATGTTCAGAGTTCCGGAATGTTTGGAGTTCTGGAATGTACCAAGGTTCCGGAATGTTCAGAGTTCCGGAATGTTCAGAGTTCCGGAATGCACCAAGGTTCCGGAATGTTCAGAGTTCCGGAATGCACCAAGGTTCCGGAATGCACCAAGGTTCCGGAATGTTCAGAGTTCCGGAATGCACCAAGGTTCCGGAATGTTAAGAGTTCCGGAATGCACCAAGGTTCCGGAATGTTCGGAATTCCGGAATGTTCAGAGTTCCGGAATGTTCCAAGGTTCCGGAATGCACCAAGGTTCCGGAATGTTCGGAATTCCGGAATGTTCAGAGTTCCGGAATGTTCAGAGTTCCGGAATGCACCAAGGTTCCGGAATGTTCGGAATTCCGGAATGTTAAGAGTTCCGGAATGCAGCAAGGTTCCGGAATTTTCAGAATTTCGGAATGTTCAGAGTTCCGGAATGCACCAAGGTTCCGGAATGTTCGGAATTCCGGAATGTTCAGAGTTCCGGAATGCACCAAGGTTCCGGAATGCACCAAGGTTCCGGAATGTTCAGAGTTCCGGAATGCACCAAGGTTCCGGAATGTTAAGAGTTCCGGAATGCAGCAAGGTTCCGGAATTTTCAGAATTTCGGAATGTTCAGAGTTCCGGAATGCACCAAGGTTACGGAATGTTCAGAGTTCCGGAATGCACCAAGGTTCCGGAATGCACAAAGGTTCCGGAATGTTCAGAGTTCCGGAATGTTCAGAGTTCCGGAATGCACCAAGGTTCCCGAATGCACCAAGGTTCCGGAATGTTCAGAGTTCCGGAATGCACCAAGGTTCCGGAATGTTCAGAGTTCCGGAATGCACCAAGGTTCCGGAATGTTCAGAATTCCGGAATGCACCAAGGTTCCGGAATGCAGCAAGGTTCCGGAATGTTCAGATTTCCGGAATGCACCAAGGTTCCGGAATGTTCGGAATTCCGGAATGTTCAGAGTTCCGGAATGTTCAGAGTTCCGGAATGCACCAAGGTTCCGGAATGTTCAGAGTTCCGGAATGCACCAAGGTTCCGGAATGTTCAGAGTTGCGGAATGCACCAAGGTTCCGGAATGCACCAAGGTTCCGGAATGTTCAGAGTTCCGGAATGTTTGGAGTTCCGGAATGTACCAAGGTTCCGGAATGTTCAGAGTTCCGGAATGTTCAGAGTTCCGGAATGCACCAAGGTTCCGGAATGTTCAGAGTTCCGGAATGCACCAAGGTTCCGGAATGCACCAAGGTTCCGGAATGTTCAGAGTTCCGGAATGCACCAAGGTTCCGGAATGTTAAGAGTTCCGGAATGCACCAAGGTTCCGGAATGTTCAGAATTCCGGAATGCACCAAGGTTCCGGAATGCACCAAGGTTCTGGAATGTTCGGAATTCCGGAATGTTCAGAGTTCCGGAATGTTCAGAGTTCCGGAATGCACCAAGGTTCCGGAATGTTCGGAATTCCGGAATGTTCAGAGTTCCGGAATGCACCAAGGTTCTGGAATGTTCGGAATTCCGGAATGTTCAGAGTTCCGGAATGTTCAGAGTTCCGGAATGTTCAGAGTTCCGGAATGTTCAGAGTTCCGGAATGCACCAAGGTTCCGGAATGTTCGGAATTCCGGAATGTTCAGAGTTCCGGAATGCACCAAGGTTCCGGAATGCACCAAGGTTCCGGAATGTTCAGAGTTCCGGAATGCACCAAGGTTCCGGAATGTTCAGAGTTCCGGAATGTTCAGAGTTCCGGAATGCACCAAGGTTCCGGAATGCACCAAGGTTCCGGAATGTTCAGAGTTCCGGAATGCACCAAGGTTCCGGAATGTTAAGAGTTCCGGAATGCACCAAGGTTCCGGAATGTTCAGAATTCCGGAATGCACCAAGGTTCCGGAATGCAGCAAGGTTCCGGAATGTTCAGAGTTCCGGAATGCACCAAGGTTCCGGAATGTTCAGACTTCCGGAATGTTCAGAGTTCCGGAATGTTCAGATTTCCGGAATGCACCAAGGTTCCGGAATGTTCGGAATTCCGGAATGTTCAGAGTTCCGGAATGTTCAGAGTTCCGGAATGCACCAAGGTTCCGGAATGTTCAGACTTCCGGAATGTTCAGAGTTCCGGAATGCACCAAGGTTCCGGAATGTTCAGAGTTCCGGAATGCACCAAGGTTCCGGAATGCACCAAGGTTCCGGAATGTTCAGAGTTCCGGAATGTTTGGAGTTCCGGAATGTACCAAGGTTCCGGAATGTTCAGAGTTCCGGAATGTTCAGAGTTCCGGAATGCACCAAGGTTCCGGAATGTTCAGAGTTCCGGAATGCACCAAGGTTCCGGAATGCACCAAGGTTCCGGAATGTTCAGAGTTCCGGAATGCACCAAGGTTCCGGAATGTTAAGAGTTCCGGAATGCACCAAGGTTCCGGAATGTTCAGAATTCCGGAATGCACCAAGGTTCCGGAATGCACCAAGGTTCTGGAATGTTCGGAATTCCGGAATGTTCAGAGTTCCGGAATGTTCAGAGTTCCGGAATGCACCAAGGTTCCGGAATGTTCGGAATTCCGGAATGTTCAGAGTTCCGGAATGTTTGGAGTTCCGGAATGCACCAAGGTTCCGGAATTCAGAGTTCCGGAATGCAGCAAGGTTCCGGAATGTTCAGAGTTCCGGAATGTTCAGAGTTCCGGAATGCACCAAGGTTCCGGAATGTTCGGAATTCCGGAATGTTCAGAGTTCCGGAATGTTCAGAGTTCCGGAATGCACCAAGGTTCCGGAATGTTCGGAATTCCGGAATGTTCAGAGTTCCGGAATGCACCAAGGTTCTGGAATGTTCGGAATTCCGGAATGTTCAGAGTTCCGGAATGTTCAGAGTTCCGGAATGTTCAGAGTTCCGGAATGTTCAGAGTTCCGGAATGCACCAAGGTTCCGGAATGCACCAAGGTTCCGGAATGTTCAGAGTTCCGGAATGTTCAGAGTTCCGGAATGCACCAAGGTTCCGGAATGCACCAAGGTTCCGGAATGTTCAGAGTTCCGGAATGCACCAAGGTTCCGGAATGTTAAGAGTTCCGGAATGCACCAAGGTTCCGGAATGTTCAGAATTCCGGAATGCACCAAGGTTCCGGAATGCAGCAAGGTTCCGGAATGTTCAGAGTTCCGGAATGCACCAAGGTTCCGGAATGCACCAAGGTTCCGGAATGTTCGGAATTCCGGAATGTACCAAGGTTCCAGAATTCAGAGTTCCGGAATGCACCAAGGTTCCGGAATGTTAAGAGTTCCGGAATGCACCAAGGTTCCAGAATGTTCAGAATTCCGGAATGCACCAAGGTTCCGGAATGCACCAAGGTTCCGGAATGTTCAGAGTTCCGGAATGTTCAGAGTTCCGGAATGCACCAAGGTTCCGGAATGTTCGGAATTCCGGAATGTTCAGAGTTCCGGAATGCACCAAGGTTCCGGAATGCACCAAGGTTCAGAGTTCCGGAATGTTCAGAGTTCCGGAATGCACCAAGGTTCCGGAATGTTCGGAATTCCGGAATGCACCAAGGTTCCGGAATGCAGCAAGGTTCCGGAATGTTCAGAGTTCCGGAATGCACCAAGGTTCCGGAATGTTCAGAGTTCCGGAATACACCAAGGTTCTGGAATGTTCGGAATTCCGGAATGTTCAGAGTTCCGGAATGCACCAAGGTTCTGGAATGTTCGGAATTCCGGAATGTTCAGAGTTCCGGAATGTTCAGAGTTCCGGAATGTTCAGAGTTCCGGAATGTTCAGAGTTCCGGAATGCACCAAGGTTCCGGAATGTTCGGAATTCCGGAATGTTCAGAGTTCCGGAATGCACCAAGGTTCCGGAATGCACCAAGGTTCCGGAATGTTCAGAGTTCCGGAATGTTCAGAGTTCCGGAATGCACCAAGGTTCCGGAATGCACCAAGGTTCCGGAATGTTCAGAGTTCCGGAATGCACCAAGGTTCCGGAATGTTAAGAGTTCCGGAATGCACCAAGGTTCCGGAATGTTCAGAATTCCGGAATGCACCAAGGTTCCGGAATGCAGCAAGGTTCCGGAATGTTCAGAGTTCCGGAATGCACCAAGGTTCCGGAATGCACCAAGGTTCCGGAATGTTCGGAATTCCGGAATGTACCAAGGTTCCAGAATTCAGAGTTCCGGAATGCACCAAGGTTCCGGAATGTTAAGAGTTCCGGAATGCACCAAGGTTCCAGAATGTTCAGAATTCCGGAATGCACCAAGGTTCCGGAATGCACCAAGGTTCCGGAATGTTCAGAGTTCCGGAATGTTCAGAGTTCCGGAATGCACCAAGGTTCCGGAATGTTCGGAATTCCGGAATGTTCAGAGTTCCGGAATGCACCAAGGTTCCGGAATGCACCAAGGTTCAGAGTTCCGGAATGTTCAGAGTTCCGGAATGTTCAGAGTTCCGGAATGCACCAAGGTTCCGGAATGTTCGGAATTCCGGAATGTTCAGAGTTCCGGAATGCACCAAGGTTCCGGAATGCACCAAGGTTCCGGAATGTTCAGAGTTCCGGAATGCACCAAGGTTCCGGAATGTTAAGAGTTCCGGAATGCACCAAGGTTCCGGAATGTTCAGAATTCCGGAATGCACCAAGGTTCCGGAATGCACCAAGGTTCTGGAATGTTCGGAATTCCGGAATGTTCAGAGTTCCGGAATGTTCAGAGTTCCGGAATGCACCAAGGTTCCGGAATGTTCGGAATTCCGGAATGTTCAGAGTTCCGGAATGTTTGGAGTTCCGGAATGCACCAAGGTTCCGGAATTCAGAGTTCCGGAATGCAGCAAGGTTCCGGAATTTTCAGAATTTCGGAATGTTCAGAGTTCCGGAATGCACCAAGGTTACGGAATGTTCAGAGTTCCGGAATGCACCAAGGTTCCGGAATGCACAAAGGTTCCGGAATGTTCAGAGTTCCGGAATGTTCAGAGTTCCGGAATGCACCAAGGTTCCGGAATGCACCAAGGTTCCGGAATGTTCAGAGTTCCGGAATGCACCAAGGTTCCGGAATGTTAAGAGTTCCGGAATGCACCAAGGTTCCGGAATGTTCAGAATTCCGGAATGCACCAAGGTTCCGGAATGCAGCAAGGTTCCGGAATGTTCAGAGTTCCGGAATGCACCAAGGTTCCGGAATGTTCAGACTTCCGGAATGTTCAGAGTTCCGGAATGTTCAGATTTCCGGAATGCACCAAGGTTCCGGAATGTTCGGAATTCCGGAATGTTCAGAGTTCCGGAATGTTCAGAGTTCCGGAATGTTCAGAGTTCCGGAATGCACCAAGGTTCCGGAATGTTCGGAATTCCGGAATGTTCAGAGTTCCGGAATGCACCAAGGTTCCGGAATGTTAAGAGTTCCGGAATGCACCAAAGTTCCGGAATGTTCGGAATTCCGGAATGTTCAGAGTTTCCGGAATGTTCAGAGTTCCGGAATTCAGAGTTCCGGAATGCAGCAAGGTTCCGGAATTTTCAGAATTCCGGAATGTTCAGAGTTCCGGAATGTTCAGAGTTCCGGAATGCAACAAGGTTCCGGAATGCACCAAGGTTCCGGAATGTTCGGAATTCCGGAATCTTCAGAGTTCCGGAATGCACCAAGGTTCCGGAACGTTCGGAATTCCAGAATGTTCAGAGTTCCGGAATGCACCAAGGTTCCGGAACGTTCGGAATTCCGGAATGTTCAGAGTTCCGGAATGTTTGGAGTTCCGGAATGCACCAAGGTTCCGGAATGTTCGGAATTCCGGAATGTTCAGAGTTCCGGAATGCACCAAGGTTCCGGAATGTTCGGAATTCCGGAATGTTCAGAATTCCGGAATGTTTGGAGTTCCGGAATGCACCAAGGTTCCGGAATGTTCGGAATTCCGGAATGTACCAAGGTTCCGGAATTCAGAGTTCCGGAATGCACCAAGGTTCCGGAATGTTAAGAGTTCCGGAATGCACCAAGGTTCCAGAATGTTCAGAATTCCGGAATGCACCAAGGTTCCGGAATGCACCAAGGTTCCGGAATGTTCAGAGTTCCGGAATGCACCAAGGTTCCGGAATTCAGAGTTCCGGAATGCAGCAAGGTTCCGGAATGTTCGGAATTCCGGAATGTTCAGAGTTCCGGAATGTTCAGAGTTCCGGAATGTACCAAGGTTCCGGAATGTTCGGAATTCCGGAATGTTCAGAGTTCCGGAATGCACCGAGGTTCCGGAATGTTCAGAGTTCCGGAATGCACCAAGGTTCTGGAATGTTCGGAATTCCGGAATGTACCAAGGTTCCGGAATGTTCAGAGTTCCGGAATGTTCAGAGTTCCGGAATGCACCAAGGTTCTGGAATGTTCGGAATTCCGGAATGTTCAGAGTTCCGGAATGTTCAGAGTTCCGGAATGCACCAAGGTTCCGGAATGTTCGGAATTCCGGAATGTTCAGAGTTCCGGAATGTTTGGAGTTCCGGAATGCACCAAGGTTCCGGAATTCAGAGTTCCGGAATGCAGCAAGGTTCCGGAATTTTCAGAATTCCGGAATGTTCAGAGTTCCGGAATGCACCAAGGTTCCGGAATGTTCAGAGTTCCGGAATGCACCAAGGTTCCGGAATGCACAAAGGTTCCGGAATGTTCAGAGTTCCGGAATGTTCAGAGTTCCGGAATGCACCAAGGTTCCGGAATGCACCAAGGTTCCGGAATGTTCAGAGTTCTGGAATGCACCAAGGTTCCGGAATGTTAAGAGTTCCGGAATGCACCAAGGTTCCGGAATGTTCAGAATTCCGGAATGCACCAAGGTTCCGGAATGCAGCAAGGTTCCGGAATGTTCAGAGTTCCGGAATGCACCAAGGTTCCGGAATGTTCAGACTTCCGGAATGTTCGGAATTCCGGAATGTACCAAGGTTCCGGAATGTTCAGAGTTCCGGAATGTTCAGAGTTCCGGAATGCACCAAGGTTCCGGAATGTTCGGAATTCCGGAATGTTCAGAGTTCCGGAATGCACCAAGGTTCCGGAATGTTAAGAGTTCCGGAATGCACCAAGGTTCCGGAATGTTCAGAGTTCCGGAATGCACCGAGGTTCTGGAATGTTCGGAATTCCGGAATGTTCAGAGTTCCGGAATGTTCAGAGTTCCGGAATGTTCAGAGTTCCGGAATGCACCAAGGTTCCGGAATCTTCGGAATTCCGGAATGTTCAGAGTTCCGGAATGCACCAAGGTTCCGGAATGTTCGGAATTCCGGAATGTTCAGAGTTCCGGAATGCACCAAGGTTCCGGAATGTTCGGAATTCCGGAATGTTCAGAATTCCGGAATGTTTGGAGTTCCGGAATGCACCAAGGTTCCGGAATGTTCGGCATTCCGGAATGCACCAAGGTTCCAGAATTCAGAGTTCCGGAATGCACCAAGGTTCCGGAATGTTAAGAGTTCCGGAATGCACCAAGGTTCCAGAATGTTCAGAATTCCGGAATGCACCAAGGTTCCGGAATGCACCAAGGTTCCGGAATGTTCAGAGTTCCGGAATGCACCAAGGTTCCGGAATTCAGAGTTCCGGAATGCAGCAAGGTTCTGGAATGTTCGGAATTCCGGAATGTACCAAGGTTCCGGAATGTTCAGAGTTCCGGAATGTACCAAGGTTCCGGAATGTTCGGAATTCCGGAATGTTCAGAGTTCCGGAATGCACCAAGGTTCCGGAATGTTCAGAGTTCCGGAATGTTCAGAGTTCCGGAATGCACCAAGGTTCCGGAATTTTCAGAGTTCCGGAATGCACCAAGGTTCCGGAATGTTAAGAGTTCCGGAATGCACCAAGGTTCCGGAATGTTCAGAATTCCGGAATGTTCAGAGTTCCGGAATGCACCAAGGTTCCGGAATGTTCAGAGTTCCGGAATGCACCGAGGTTCTGGAATGTTTGGAATTCCGGAATGTTCAGAGTTCCGGAATGTTCAGAGTTCCGGAATGTTCAGAGTTCCGGAATGCACCAAGGTTCCGGAATGTTCGGAATTCCGGAATGTTCAGAGTTCCGGAATGCACCAAGGTTCTGGAATGTTCGGAATTCCGGAATGTTCAGAGTTCCGGAATGTTTGGAGTTCCGGAATGCACCAAGGTTCCGGAATTCAGAGTTCCGGAATGCAGCAAGGTTCCGGAATTTTCAGAATTCCGGAATGTTCAGAGTTCCGGAATGTTCAGAGTTCCGGAATGCACCAAGGTTCCGGAATGTTCAGAGTTCCGGAATGCACCAAGGTTCCGGAATGCACAAAGGTTCCGGAATGCACCAAGGTTCCGGAATGTTCAGAATTCCGGAATGCACCAAGGTTCCGGAATGCACCAAGGTTCCGGAATGTTCAGAGTTCCGGAATGCACCAAGGTTCTGGAATTTTCAGAATTCCGGAATGTTCAGAGTTCCGGAATGTTCAGAGTTCCGGAATGCACCAAGGTTCCGGAATGCACAAAGGTTTCGGAATGTTCAGAGTTCCGGAATGTTCAGAGTTCCGGAATGCACCAAGGTTCCGGAATGCACCAAGGTTCCGGAATGTTCAGAGTTCCGGAATGCACCAAGGTTCCGGAATGTTAAGAGTTCCGGAATGCACCAAGGTTCCGGAATGTTCAGAATTCCGGAATGCACCAAGGTTCCGGAATGCACCAAGGTTCCGGAATGTTCAGAGTTCCGGAATGCACCAAGGTTCTGGAATGTTCGGAATTCCGGAATGTTCAGAGTTCCGGAATGTTCAGAGTTCCGGAATGCACCAAGGTTCCAGAATGTTCGGAATTCCGGAATGTTCAGAGTTCCGGAATGTTTGGAGTTCCGGAATGCACCAAGGTTCCGGAATTCAGAGTTCCGGAATGCAGCAAGGTTCCGGAATTTTCAGAATTTCGGAATGTTCAGAGTTCCGGAATGTTCAGAGTTCCGGAATGCACCAAGGTTCCGGAATGTTCAGAGTTCCGGAATGCACCAAGGTTCCGGAATGTTCAGAGTTCCGGAATGTTCAGAGTTCCGGAATGCACCAAGGTTCCGGAATGCACCAAGGTTCCGGAATGTTAAGAGTTCCGGAATGCACCAAGGTTCCGGAATGTTCAGAGTTCCGGAATGCACCAAGGTTCTGGAATGTTCGGAATTCCGGAATGTTCAGAGTTCCGGAATGTTCAGAGTTCCGGAATGCACCAAGGTTCTGGAATGTTCGGAATTCCGGAATGTTCAGAGTTCCGGAATGTTTGGAGTTCCGGAATGCACCAAGGTTCCGGAATTCAGAGTTCCGGAATGCAGCAAGGTTCCGGAATTTTCAGAATTCCGGAATGTTCAGAGTTCCGGAATGCACCAAGGTTCCGGAATGTTCAGAGTTCCGGAATGCACCAAGGTTCCGGAATGCACCAAGGTTCCGGAATGCACAAAGGTTCCGGAATGTTCAGAGTTCCGGAATGCACCAAGGTTCCGGAATGCACCAAGGTTCCGGAATGTTCAGAGTTCCGGAATGTTCAGAGTTCCGGAATGCACCAAGGTTCCGGAATGTTCAGAGTTCCGGAATGCACCAAGGTTCCGGAATGCACCAAGGTTCCGGAATGTTCAGAGTTCCGGAATGTTTGGAGTTCCGGAATGTACCAAGGTTCCGGAATGTTCAGAGTTCCGGAATGTTCAGAGTTCCGGAATGCACCAAGGTTCCGGAATGTTCAGAGTTCCGGAATGCACCAAGGTTCCGGAATGCACCAAGGTTCCGGAATGTTCAGAGTTCCGGAATGCACCAAGGTTCCGGAATGTTAAGAGTTCCGGAATGCACCAAGGTTCCGGAATGTTCAGAATTCCGGAATGCACCAAGGTTCCGGAATGCACCAAGGTTCTGGAATGTTCGGAATTCCGGAATGTTCAGAGTTCCGGAATGTTCAGAGTTCCGGAATGCACCAAGGTTCCGGAATGTTCGGAATTCCGGAATGTTCAGAGTTCCGGAATGTTTGGAGTTCCGGAATGCACCAAGGTTCCGGAATTCAGAGTTCCGGAATGCAGCAAGGTTCCGGAATGTTCAGAGTTCCGGAATGTTCAGAGTTCCGGAATGCACCAAGGTTCCGGAATGTTCGGAATTCCGGAATGTTCAGAGTTCCGGAATGTTCAGAGTTCCGGAATGCACCAAGGTTCCGGAATGTTCGGAATTCCGGAATGTTCAGAGTTCCGGAATGCACCAAGGTTCTGGAATGTTCGGAATTCCGGAATGTTCAGAGTTCCGGAATGTTCAGAGTTCCGGAATGTTCAGAGTTCCGGAATGTTCAGAGTTCCGGAATGCACCAAGGTTCCGGAATGTTCGGAATTCCGGAATGTTCAGAGTTCCGGAATGCACCAAGGTTCCGGAATGCACAAAGGTTCCGGAATGTTCAGAGTTCCGGAATGCACCAAGGTTCCGGAATGCACCAAGGTTCCGGAATGTTCAGAGTTCCGGAATGCACCAAGGTTCCGGAATGTTAAGAGTTCCGGAATGCACCAAGGTTCCGGAATGTTCAGAATTCCGGAATGCACCAAGGTTCCGGAATGCACCAAGGTTCTGGAATGTTCGGAATTCCGGAATGTTCAGAGTTCCGGAATGTTCAGAGTTCCGGAATGCACCAAGGTTCCGGAATGTTCGGAATTCCGGAATGTTCAGAGTTCCGGAATGTTTGGAGTTCCGGAATGCACCAAGGTTCCGGAATTCAGAGTTCCGGAATGCAGCAAGGTTCCGGAATTTTCAGAATTTCGGAATGTTCAGAGTTCCGGAATGCACCAAGGTTACGGAATGTTCAGAGTTCCGGAATGCACCAAGGTTCCGGAATGCACCAAGGTTCCGGAATGTTCAGAGTTCCGGAATGCACCAAGGTTCCGGAATGTTAAGAGTTCCGGAATGCACCAAGGTTCCGGAATGTTCAGAATTCCGGAATGCACCAAGGTTCCGGAATGCAGCAAGGTTCCGGAATGTTCAGAGTTCCGGAATGCACCAAGGTTCCGGAATGTTCAGACTTCCGGAATGTTCAGAGTTCCGGAATGTTCAGATTTCCGGAATGCACCAAGGTTCCGGAATGTTCGGAATTCCGGAATGTTCAGAGTTCCGGAATGCACCAAGGTTCCGGAATGTTCGGAATTCCGGAATGTTCAGAGTTCCGGAATGCACCAAGGTTCTGGAATGTTCGGAATTCCGGAATGTTCAGAGTTCCGGAATGCACCAAGGTTCCGGAATGTTCAGAATTCCGGAATGTACCAAGGTTCCGGGATGTTCAGAGTTCCGGAATGCACCAAGGTTCCGGAATTCAGAGTTCCGGAATGCAGCAAGGTTCCGGAATTTTCAGAGTTCCGGAATGTTCAGAGTTCCGGAATGTTCAGAGTTCCGGAATGCACCAATGTTCCGGAATGTTCGGAATTCCGGAATGTTCAGAGTTCCGGAATGCACCAAGGTTCCGGAATGTTCAGAGTTCCGGAATACACCAAGGTTCCGGAATGTTCGGAATTCCGGAATGTTCAGAGTTCCAGAATGCACAAAGGTTCCGGAATGTTCAGAGTTCCGGAATGCACAAAGGTTCCGGAATGTTCGGAATTCCAGAATGTTCAGAGTTCCGGAATGCACCAAGGTTCCGGAATGTTCGGAATTCCGGAATGTTCAGAGTTCCGGAATGTTTGGAGTTCCGGAATGTTCAGAGTTCCGGAATGTTCAGAGTTCCGGAATGTTCAGAGTTCCGGAATGCACCAAGGTTCCGGAATGTTCGGAATTCCGGAATGTTCAGAGTTCCAGAATGCACCAAGGTTCCGGAATTCAGAGTTCCGGAATGCAGCAAGGTTCCGGAATTTTCAGAATTCCGGAATGTTCAGAGTTTCCGGAATGTTCAGAGTTCCGGAATGCACCAAGGTTCCGGAATGCACCAAGGTTCCGGAATGTTCGGAATTCCGGAATGTTCAGAGTTCCGGAATGCACCAAGGTTCCGGAATTCAGAGTTCCGGAATGCAGCAAGGTTCCGGAATTTTCAGAATTCCGGAATGTTCAGAGTTCCGGAATGTTCAGAGTTCCGGAATGCAACAAGGTTCCGGAATGCACCAAGGTTCCGGAACGTTCGGAATTCCGGAATGTTCAGAGTTCCGGAATGTTTGGAGTTCCGGAATGCACCAAGGTTCCGGAATGTTCGGAATTCCGGAATGTTCAGAGTTCCGGAATGCACCAAGGTTCCGGAATGTTCGGAATTCCGGAATGTACCAAGGTTCCGGAATTCAGAGTTCCGGAATGCACCAAGGTTCCGGAATGTTAAGAGTTCCGGAATGCACCAAGGTTCCAGAATGTTCAGAATTCCGGAATGCACCAAGGTTCCGGAATGCACCAAGGTTCCGGAATGTTCAGAGTTCCGGAATGTACCAAGGTTCCGGAATGTTCGGAATTCCGGAATGTTCAGAGTTCCGGAATGCACCAAGGTTCCGGAATGCACCAAGGTTCCGGAATGTTCAGAGTTCCGGAATGTTCAGAGTTCCGGAATGCACCGAGGTTCCGGAATGTTCAGAGTTCCGGAATGCACCAAGGTTCTGGAATGTTCGGAATTCCGGAATGTACCAAGGTTCCGGAATGTTCAGAGTTCCGGAATGTTCAGAGTTCCGGAATGCACCAAGGTTCCGGAATGTTCGGAATTCCGGAATGTTCAGAGTTCCGGAATGCACCAAGGTTCCGGAATGTTAAGAGTTCCGGAATGCACCAAGGTTCCGGAATGTTCAGAGTTCCGGAATGCACCGAGGTTCTGGAATGTTCGGAATTCCGGAATGTTCAGAGTTCCGGAATGTTCAGAGTTCCGGAATGTTCAGAGTTCCGGAATGCACCAAGGTTCCGGAATGTTCGGAATTCCGGAATGTTCAGAGTTCCGGAATGCACCAAGGTTCTGGAATGTTCGGAATTCCGGAATGTTCAGAGTTCCGGAATGCACCAAGGTTCCGGAATGTTCGGAATTCCGGAATGTTCAGAATTCCGGAATGTTTGGAGTTCCGGAATGCACCAAGGTTCCGGAATGTTCGGAATTCCGGAATGTACCAAGGTTCCAGAATTCAGAGTTCCGGAATGCACCAAGGTTCCGGAATGTTAAGAGTTCCGGAATGCACCAAGGTTCCAGAATGTTCAGAATTCCGGAATGCACCAAGGTTCCGGAATGTTCAGAGTTCCGGAATGCAGCAAGGTTCTGGAATGTTCAGAGTTCCGGAATGTTCAGAGTTCCGGAATGCACCAAGGTTCCGGAATGTTCGGAATTCCGGAATGTTCAGAGTTCCGGAATGTTCAGAGTTCCGGAATGCACCAAGGTTCCGGAATGTTCGGAATTCCGGAATGTCCAGAGTTCCGGAATGCACCAAGGTTCTGGAATGTTCGGAATTCCGGAATGTTCAGAGTTCCGGAATGTTCAGAGTTCCGGAATGTTCAGAGTTCCGGAATGCACCAAGGTTCCGGAATGTTCGGAATTCCGGAATGTTCAGAGTTCCGGAATGCACCAAGGTTCCGGAATGCACAAAGGTTCCGGAATGTTCAGAGTTCCGGAATGCACCAAGGTTCCGGAATGCACCAAGGTTCCGGAATGTTCAGAGTTCCGGAATGCACCAAGGTTCCGGAATGTTAAGAGTTCCGGAATGCACCAAGGTTCCGGAATGTTCAGAATTCCGGAATGCACCAAGGTTCCGGAATGCACCAAGGTTCTGGAATGTTCGGAATTCCGGAATGTTCAGAGTTCCGGAATGTTCAGAGTTCCGGAATGCACCAAGGTTCCGGAATGTTCGGAATTCCGGAATGTTCAGAGTTCCGGAATGTTTGGAGTTCCGGAATGCACCAAGGTTCCGGAATTCAGAGTTCCGGAATGCAGCAAGGTTCCGGAATTTTCAGAATTTCGGAATGTTCAGAGTTCCGGAATGCACCAAGGTTACGGAATGTTCAGAGTTCCGGAATGCACCAAGGTTCCGGAATGCACAAAGGTTCCGGAATGTTCAGAGTTCCGGAATGTTCAGAGTTCCGGAATGCACCAAGGTTCCGGAATGCACCAAGGTTCCGGAATGTTCAGAGTTCCGGAATGCACCAAGGTTCCGGAATGTTAAGAGTTCCGGAATGCACCAAGGTTCCGGAATGTTCAGAATTCCGGAATGCACCAAGGTTCCGGAATGCAGCAAGGTTCCGGAATGTTCAGATTTCCGGAATGCACCAAGGTTCCGGAATGTTCGGAATTCCGGAATGTTCAGAGTTCCGGAATGTTCAGAGTTCCGGAATGCACCAAGGTTCCGGAATGTTCAGAGTTCCGGAATGTTCAGAGTTCCGGAATGCACCAAGGTTCCGGAATGTTCAGAGTTCCGGAATGCACCAAGGTTCCGGAATGCACCAAGGTTCCGGAATGTTCAGAGTTCCGGAATGTTTGGAGTTCCGGAATGTACCAAGGTTCCGGAATGTTCAGAGTTCCGGAATGTTCAGAGTTCCGGAATGCACCAAGGTTCCGGAATGTTCAGAGTTCCGGAATGCACCAAGGTTCCGGAATGCACCAAGGTTCCGGAATGTTCAGAGTTCCGGAATGCACCAAGGTTCCGGAATGTTAAGAGTTCCGGAATGCACCAAGGTTCCGGAATGTTCAGAATTCCGGAATGCACCAAGGTTCCGGAATGCACCAAGGTTCTGGAATGTTCGGAATTCCGGAATGTTCAGAGTTCCGGAATGTTCAGAGTTCCGGAATGCACCAAGGTTCCGGAATGTTCGGAATTCCGGAATGTTCAGAGTTCCGGAATGTTTGGAGTTCCGGAATGCACCAAGGTTCCGGAATTCAGAGTTCCGGAATGCAGCAAGGTTCCGGAATGTTCAGAGTTCCGGAATGTTCAGAGTTCCGGAATGCACCAAGGTTCCGGAATGTTCGGAATTCCGGAATGTTCAGAGTTCCGGAATGTTCAGAGTTCCGGAATGCACCAAGGTTCCGGAATGTTCGGAATTCCGGAATGTTCAGAGTTCCGGAATGCACCAAGGTTCTGGAATGTTCGGAATTCCGGAATGTTCAGAGTTCCGGAATGTTCAGAGTTCCGGAATGCACCAAGGTTCCGGAATGTTCGGAATTCCGGAATGTTCAGAGTTCCGGAATGCACCAAGGTTCCGGAATGCACCAAGGTTCCGGAATGTTCGGAATTCCGGAATGTTCAGAGTTCCGGAATGTTCAGAGTTCCGGAATGCACCAAGGTTCCGGAATGTTCGGAATTCCGGAATGTTCAGAGTTCCGGAATGCACCAAGGTTCTGGAATGTTCGGAATTCCGGAATGTTCAGAGTTCCGGAATGTTCAGAGTTCCGGAATGTTCAGAGTTCCGGAATGCACCAAGGTTCCGGAATGTTCGGAATTCCGGAATGTTCAGAGTTCCGGAATGCACCAAGGTTCCGGAATGCACAAAGGTTCCGGAATGTTCAGAGTTCCGGAATGCACCAAGGTTCCGGAATGCACCAAGGTTCCGGAATGTTCAGAGTTCCGGAATGCACCAAGGTTCCGGAATGTTAAGAGTTCCGGAATGCACCAAGGTTCCGGAATGTTCAGAATTCCGGAATGCACCAAGGTTCCGGAATGCACCAAGGTTCTGGAATGTTCGGAATTCCGGAATGTTCAGAGTTCCGGAATGTTCAGAGTTCCGGAATGCACCAAGGTTCCGGAATGTTCGGAATTCCGGAATGTTCAGAGTTCCGGAATGTTTGGAGTTCCGGAATGCACCAAGGTTCCGGAATTCAGAGTTCCGGAATGCAGCAAGGTTCCGGAATTTTCAGAATTTCGGAATGTTCAGAGTTCCGGAATGCACCAAGGTTACGGAATGTTCAGAGTTCCGGAATGCACCAAGGTTCCGGAATGCACAAAGGTTCCGGAATGTTCAGAGTTCCGGAATGTTCAGAGTTCCGGAATGCACCAAGGTTCCGGAATGCACCAAGGTTCCGGAATGTTCAGAGTTCCGGAATGCACCAAGGTTCCGGAATGTTAAGAGTTCCGGAATGCACCAAGGTTCCGGAATGTTCAGAATTCCGGAATGCACCAAGGTTCCGGAATGCAGCAAGGTTCCGGAATGTTCAGAGTTCCGGAATGCACCAAGGTTCCGGAATGTTCAGACTTCCGGAATGTTCAGAGTTCCGGAATGTTCAGATTTCCGGAATGCACCAAGGTTCCGGAATGTTCGGAATTCCGGAATGTTCAGAGTTCCGGAATGTTCAGAGTTCCGGAATGCACCAAGGTTCCGGAATGTTCAGAGTTCCGGAATGTTTGGAGTTCCGGAATGTACCAAGGTTCCGGAATGTTCAGAGTTCCGGAATGTTCAGAGTTCCGGAATGCACCAAGGTTCCGGAATGTTCAGAGTTCCGGAATGCACCAAGGTTCCGGAATGCACCAAGGTTCCGGAATGTTCAGAGTTCCGGAATGCACCAAGGTTCCGGAATGTTAAGAGTTCCGGAATGCACCAAGGTTCCGGAATGTTCAGAATTCCGGAATGCACCAAGGTTCCGGAATGCACCAAGGTTCTGGAATGTTCGGAATTCCGGAATGTTCAGAGTTCCGGAATGTTCAGAGTTCCGGAATGCACCAAGGTTCCGGAATGTTCGGAATTCCGGAATGTTCAGAGTTCCGGAATGTTTGGAGTTCCGGAATGCACCAAGGTTCCGGAATTCAGAGTTCCGGAATGCAGCAAGGTTCCGGAATTTTCAGAATTTCGGAATGTTCAGAGTTCCGGAATGCACCAAGGTTACGGAATGTTCAGAGTTCCGGAATGCACCAAGGTTCCGGAATGCACAAAGGTTCCGGAATGTTCAGAGTTCCGGAATGTTCAGAGTTCCGGAATGCACCAAGGTTCCGGAATGCACCAAGGTTCCGGAATGTTCAGAGTTCCGGAATGCACCAAGGTTCCGGAATGTTAAGAGTTCCGGAATGCACCAAGGTTCCGGAATGTTCAGAATTCCGGAATGCACCAAGGTTCCGGAATGCAGCAAGGTTCCGGAATGTTCAGATTTCCGGAATGCACCAAGGTTCCGGAATGTTCGGAATTCCGGAATGTTCAGAGTTCCGGAATGTTCAGAGTTCCGGAATGCACCAAGGTTCCGGAATGTTCAGAGTTCCGGAATGTTCAGAGTTCCGGAATGCACCAAGGTTCCGGAATGTTCAGAGTTCCGGAATGCACCAAGGTTCCGGAATGCACCAAGGTTCCGGAATGTTCAGAGTTCCGGAATGTTTGGAGTTCCGGAATGTACCAAGGTTCCGGAATGTTCAGAGTTCCGGAATGTTCAGAGTTCCGGAATGCACCAAGGTTCCGGAATGTTCAGAGTTCCGGAATGCACCAAGGTTCCGGAATGCACCAAGGTTCCGGAATGTTCAGAGTTCCGGAATGCACCAAGGTTCCGGAATGTTAAGAGTTCCGGAATGCACCAAGGTTCCGGAATGTTCAGAATTCCGGAATGCACCAAGGTTCCGGAATGCACCAAGGTTCCGGAATGTTCGGAATTCCGGAATGTTCAGAGTTCCGGAATGTTTGGAGTTCCGGAATGCACCAAGGTTCCGGAATTCAGAGTTCCGGAATGCAGCAAGGTTCCGGAATGTTCAGAGTTCCGGAATGTTCAGAGTTCCGGAATGCACCAAGGTTCCGGAATGTTCGGAATTCCGGAATGTTCAGAGTTCCGGAATGTTCAGAGTTCCGGAATGCACCAAGGTTCCGGAATGTTCGGAATTCCGGAATGTTCAGAGTTCCGGAATGCACCAAGGTTCCGGAATGTTCAGAGTTCCGGAATGCACCAAGGTTCCGGAATGCACCAAGGTTCCGGAATGCACCAAGGTTCCGGAATGCACCAAGGTTCCGGAATGTTCAGAGTTCCGGAATGCACCAAGGTTCCGGAATGTTTGGAGTTCCGGAATGCACCAAGGTTCCGGAATTCAGAGTTCCGGAATGCAGCAAGGTTCCGGAATTTTCAGAATTTCGGAATGTTCAGAGTTCCGGAATGCACCAAGGTTACGGAATGTTCAGAGTTCCGGAATGCACCAAGGTTCCGGAATGCACAAAGGTTCCGGAATGTTCAGAGTTCCGGAATGTTCAGAGTTCCGGAATGCACCAAGGTTCCGGAATGCACCAAGGTTCCGGAATGTTCAGAGTTCCGGAATGCACCAAGGTTCCGGAATGTTAAGAGTTCCGGAATGCACCAAGGTTCCGGAATGTTCAGAATTCCGGAATGCACCAAGGTTCCGGAATGCAGCAAGGTTCCGGAATGTTCAGATTTCCGGAATGCACCAAGGTTCCGGAATGTTCGGAATTCCGGAATGTTCAGAGTTCCGGAATGTTCAGAGTTCCGGAATGCACCAAGGTTCCGGAATGTTCAGAGTTCCGGAATGTTCAGAGTTCCGGAATGCACCAAGGTTCCGGAATGTTCAGAGTTCCGGAATGCACCAAGGTTCCGGAATGCACCAAGGTTCCGGAATGTTCAGAGTTCCGGAATGTTTGGAGTTCCGGAATGTACCAAGGTTCCGGAATGTTCAGAGTTCCGGAATGTTCAGAGTTCCGGAATGCACCAAGGTTCCGGAATGTTCAGAGTTCCGGAATGCACCAAGGTTCCGGAATGCACCAAGGTTCCGGAATGTTCAGAGTTCCGGAATGCACCAAGGTTCCGGAATGTTAAGAGTTCCGGAATGCACCAAGGTTCCGGAATGTTCAGAATTCCGGAATGCACCAAGGTTCCGGAATGCACCAAGGTTCTGGAATGTTCGGAATTCCGGAATGTTCAGAGTTCCGGAATGTTCAGAGTTCCGGAATGCACCAAGGTTCCGGAATGTTCGGAATTCCGGAATGTTCAGAGTTCCGGAATGTTTGGAGTTCCGGAATGCACCAAGGTTCCGGAATTCAGAGTTCCGGAATGCAGCAAGGTTCCGGAATGTTCAGAGTTCCGGAATGTTCAGAGTTCCGGAATGCACCAAGGTTCCGGAATGTTCGGAATTCCGGAATGTTCAGAGTTCCGGAATGTTCAGAGTTCCGGAATGCACCAAGGTTCCGGAATGTTCGGAATTCCGGAATGTTCAGAGTTCCGGAATGCACCAAGGTTCTGGAATGTTCGGAATTCCGGAATGTTCAGAGTTCCGGAATGTTCAGAGTTCCGGAATGCACCAAGGTTCCGGAATGTTCGGAATTCCGGAATGTTCAGAGTTCCGGAATGCACCAAGGTTCCGGAATGCACCAAGGTTCCGGAATGTTCGGAATTCCGGAATGTTCAGAGTTCCGGAATGTTCAGAGTTCCGGAATGCACCAAGGTTCCGGAATGTTCGGAATTCCGGAATGTTCAGAGTTCCGGAATGCACCAAGGTTCTGGAATGTTCGGAATTCCGGAATGTTCAGAGTTCCGGAATGTTCAGAGTTCCGGAATGTTCAGAGTTCCGGAATGCACCAAGGTTCCGGAATGTTCGGAATTCCGGAATGTTCAGAGTTCCGGAATGCACCAAGGTTCCGGAATGCACAAAGGTTCCGGAATGTTCAGAGTTCCGGAATGCACCAAGGTTCCGGAATGCACCAAGGTTCCGGAATGTTCAGAGTTCCGGAATGCACCAAGGTTCCGGAATGTTAAGAGTTCCGGAATGCACCAAGGTTCCGGAATGTTCAGAATTCCGGAATGCACCAAGGTTCCGGAATGCACCAAGGTTCTGGAATGTTCGGAATTCCGGAATGTTCAGAGTTCCGGAATGTTCAGAGTTCCGGAATGCACCAAGGTTCCGGAATGTTCGGAATTCCGGAATGTTCAGAGTTCCGGAATGTTTGGAGTTCCGGAATGCACCAAGGTTCCGGAATTCAGAGTTCCGGAATGCAGCAAGGTTCCGGAATTTTCAGAATTTCGGAATGTTCAGAGTTCCGGAATGCACCAAGGTTACGGAATGTTCAGAGTTCCGGAATGCACCAAGGTTCCGGAATGCACAAAGGTTCCGGAATGTTCAGAGTTCCGGAATGTTCAGAGTTCCGGAATGCACCAAGGTTCCGGAATGCACCAAGGTTCCGGAATGTTCAGAGTTCCGGAATGCACCAAGGTTCCGGAATGTTAAGAGTTCCGGAATGCACCAAGGTTCCGGAATGTTCAGAATTCCGGAATGCACCAAGGTTCCGGAATGCAGCAAGGTTCCGGAATGTTCAGAGTTCCGGAATGCACCAAGGTTCCGGAATGTTCAGACTTCCGGAATGTTCAGAGTTCCGGAATGTTCAGATTTCCGGAATGCACCAAGGTTCCGGAATGTTCGGAATTCCGGAATGTTCAGAGTTCCGGAATGTTCAGAGTTCCGGAATGCACCAAGGTTCCGGAATGTTCAGAGTTCCGGAATGTTTGGAGTTCCGGAATGTACCAAGGTTCCGGAATGTTCAGAGTTCCGGAATGTTCAGAGTTCCGGAATGCACCAAGGTTCCGGAATGTTCAGAGTTCCGGAATGCACCAAGGTTCCGGAATGCACCAAGGTTCCGGAATGTTCAGAGTTCCGGAATGCACCAAGGTTCCGGAATGTTAAGAGTTCCGGAATGCACCAAGGTTCCGGAATGTTCAGAATTCCGGAATGCACCAAGGTTCCGGAATGCACCAAGGTTCTGGAATGTTCGGAATTCCGGAATGTTCAGAGTTCCGGAATGTTCAGAGTTCCGGAATGCACCAAGGTTCCGGAATGTTCGGAATTCCGGAATGTTCAGAGTTCCGGAATGTTTGGAGTTCCGGAATGCACCAAGGTTCCGGAATTCAGAGTTCCGGAATGCAGCAAGGTTCCGGAATTTTCAGAATTTCGGAATGTTCAGAGTTCCGGAATGCACCAAGGTTACGGAATGTTCAGAGTTCCGGAATGCACCAAGGTTCCGGAATGCACAAAGGTTCCGGAATGTTCAGAGTTCCGGAATGTTCAGAGTTCCGGAATGCACCAAGGTTCCGGAATGCACCAAGGTTCCGGAATGTTCAGAGTTCCGGAATGCACCAAGGTTCCGGAATGTTAAGAGTTCCGGAATGCACCAAGGTTCCGGAATGTTCAGAATTCCGGAATGCACCAAGGTTCCGGAATGCAGCAAGGTTCCGGAATGTTCAGATTTCCGGAATGCACCAAGGTTCCGGAATGTTCGGAATTCCGGAATGTTCAGAGTTCCGGAATGTTCAGAGTTCCGGAATGCACCAAGGTTCCGGAATGTTCAGAGTTCCGGAATGTTCAGAGTTCCGGAATGCACCAAGGTTCCGGAATGTTCAGAGTTCCGGAATGCACCAAGGTTCCGGAATGCACCAAGGTTCCGGAATGTTCAGAGTTCCGGAATGTTTGGAGTTCCGGAATGTACCAAGGTTCCGGAATGTTCAGAGTTCCGGAATGTTCAGAGTTCCGGAATGCACCAAGGTTCCGGAATGTTCAGAGTTCCGGAATGCACCAAGGTTCCGGAATGCACCAAGGTTCCGGAATGTTCAGAGTTCCGGAATGCACCAAGGTTCCGGAATGTTAAGAGTTCCGGAATGCACCAAGGTTCCGGAATGTTCAGAATTCCGGAATGCACCAAGGTTCCGGAATGCACCAAGGTTCCGGAATGTTCGGAATTCCGGAATGTTCAGAGTTCCGGAATGTTTGGAGTTCCGGAATGCACCAAGGTTCCGGAATTCAGAGTTCCGGAATGCAGCAAGGTTCCGGAATGTTCAGAGTTCCGGAATGTTCAGAGTTCCGGAATGCACCAAGGTTCCGGAATGTTCGGAATTCCGGAATGCACCAAGGTTCCGGAATGTTCAGAGTTCCGGAATGCACCAAGGTTCCGGAATGTTAAGAGTTCCGGAATGCACCAAGGTTCCGGAATGTTCAGAATTCCGGAATGCACCAAGGTTCCGGAATGCAGCAAGGTTCCGGAATGTTCAGAGTTCCGGAATGCACCAAGGTTCCGGAATGTTCAGACTTCCGGAATGTTCAGAGTTCCGGAATGTTCAGATTTCCGGAATGCACCAAGGTTCCGGAATGTTCGGAATTCCGGAATGTTCAGAGTTCCGGAATGTTCAGAGTTCCGGAATGCACCAAGGTTCCGGAATGTTCAGAGTTCCGGAATGTTTGGAGTTCCGGAATGTACCAAGGTTCCGGAATGTTCAGAGTTCCGGAATGTTCAGAGTTCCGGAATGCACCAAGGTTCCGGAATGTTCAGAGTTCCGGAATGCACCAAGGTTCCGGAATGCACCAAGGTTCCGGAATGTTCAGAGTTCCGGAATGCACCAAGGTTCCGGAATGTTAAGAGTTCCGGAATGCACCAAGGTTCCGGAATGTTCAGAATTCCGGAATGCACCAAGGTTCCGGAATGCACCAAGGTTCTGGAATGTTCGGAATTCCGGAATGTTCAGAGTTCCGGAATGTTCAGAGTTCCGGAATGCACCAAGGTTCCGGAATGTTCGGAATTCCGGAATGTTCAGAGTTCCGGAATGTTTGGAGTTCCGGAATGCACCAAGGTTCCGGAATTCAGAGTTCCGGAATGCAGCAAGGTTCCGGAATGTTCAGAGTTCCGGAATGTTCAGAGTTCCGGAATGCACCAAGGTTCCGGAATGTTCGGAATTCCGGAATGTTCAGAGTTCCGGAATGTTCAGAGTTCCGGAATGCACCAAGGTTCCGGAATGTTCGGAATTCCGGAATGTTCAGACTTCCGGAATGTTCAGAGTTCCGGAATGTTCAGATTTCCGGAATGCACCAAGGTTCCGGAATGTTCGGAATTCCGGAATGTTCAGAGTTCCGGAATGTTCAGAGTTCCGGAATGCACCAAGGTTCCGGAATGTTCAGAGTTCCGGAATGTTTGGAGTTCCGGAATGTACCAAGGTTCCGGAATGTTCAGAGTTCCGGAATGTTCAGAGTTCCGGAATGCACCAAGGTTCCGGAATGTTCAGAGTTCCGGAATGCACCAAGGTTCCGGAATGCACCAAGGTTCCGGAATGTTCAGAGTTCCGGAATGCACCAAGGTTCCGGAATGTTAAGAGTTCCGGAATGCACCAAGGTTCCGGAATGTTCAGAATTCCGGAATGCACCAAGGTTCCGGAATGCACCAAGGTTCTGGAATGTTCGGAATTCCGGAATGTTCAGAGTTCCGGAATGTTCAGCGTTCCGGAATGCACCAAGGTTCCGGAATGTTCGGAATTCCGGAATGTTCAGAGTTCCGGAATGTTTGGAGTTCCGGAATGCACCAAGGTTCCGGAATTCAGAGTTCCGGAATGCAGCAAGGTTCCGGAATGTTCAGAGTTCCGGAATGTTCAGAGTTCCGGAATGCACCAAGGTTCCGGAATGTTCGGAATTCCGGAATGTTCAGAGTTCCGGAATGTTCAGAGTTCCGGAATGCACCAAGGTTCCGGAATGTTCGGAATTCCGGAATGTTCAGAGTTCCGGAATGCACCAAGGTTCCGGAATGCACCAAGGTTCCGGAATGTTCAGAGTTCCGGAATGTTCAGAGTTCCGGAATGCACCAAGGTTCCGGAATGCACCAAGGTTCCGGAATGTTCAGAGTTCCGGAATGCACCAAGGTTCCGGAATGTTAAGAGTTCCGGAATGCACCAAGGTTCCGGAATGTTCAGAATTCCGGAATGCACCAAGGTTCCGGAATGCAGCAAGGTTCCGGAATGTTCAGAGTTCCGGAATGTTCGGAATTCCGGAATGTTCAGAGTTCCGGAATGTTCAGAGTTCCGGAATGTTCAGAGTTCCGGAATGCACCAAGGTTCCGGAATGTTCGGAATTCCGGAATGTTCAGAGTTCCGGAATGCACCAAGGTTCCGGAATGTTAAGAGTTCCGGAATGCACCAAAGTTCCGGAATGTTCGGAATTCCGGAATGTTCAGAGTTCCGGAATGCACCAAGGTTCCGGAATGCACCAAGGTTCCGGAATGTTCAGAGTTCCGGAATGTTCAGAGTTCCGGAATGCACCAAGGTTCTGGAATGTTCGGAATTCCGGAATGTACCAAGGTTCCGGAATGTTCGGAATTCCGGAATGTTCAGAGTTCCGGAATGCACCAAGGTTCCGGAATGTTCGGAATTCCGGAATGTTCAGAATTCCGGAATGTTTGGAGTTCCGGAATGCACCAAGGTTCCGGAATGTTCGGAATTCCGGAATGTACCAAGGTTCCAGAATTCAGAGTTCCGGAATGCACCAAGGTTCCGGAATGTTAAGAGTTCCGGAATGCACCAAGGTTCCAGAATGTTCAGAATTCCGGAATACACCAAGGTTCCGGAATGCACCAAGGTTCCGGAATGTTCAGAGTTCCGGAATGCACCAAGGTTCCGGAATTCAGAGTTCCGGAATGCAGCAAGGTTCTGGAATGTTCGGAATTCCGGAATGTACCAAGGTTCCGGAATGTTCAGAGTTCCGGAATGTACCAAGGTTCTGGAATGTTCGGAATTCCGGAATGTTCAGAGTTCCGGAATGCACCAAGGTTCCGGAATGCACCAAGGTTCCGGAATGTTCAGAGTTCCGGAATGTTCAGAGTTCCGGAATGCACCAAGGTTCCGGAATGTTCAGAGTTCCGGAATGCACCAAGGTTCTGGAATGTTCGGAATTCCGGAATGTACCAAGGTTCCGGAATGTTCAGAGTTCCGGAATTTTCAGAGTTCCGGAATGCACCAAGGTTCCGGAATGTTCGGAATTCCGGAATGTTCAGAGTTCCGGAATGCACCAAGGTTCCGGAATGTTCGGAATTCCGGAATGTTCAGAATTCCGGAATGTTTGGAGTTCCGGAATGCACCAAGGTTCCGGAATGTTCGGAATTCCGGAATGTACCAAGGTTCCGGAATTCAGAGTTCCGGAATGCACCAAGGTTCCGGAATGTTAAGAGTTCCGGAATGCACCAAGGTTCCGGAATGTTCAGAATTCCGGAATGCACCAAGGTTCCGGAATGCACCAAGGTTCCGGAATGTTCAGAGTTCCGGAATGCACCAAGGTTCCGGAATTCAGAGTTCCGGAATGCAGCAAGGTTCCGGAATGTTTGGAATTCCGGAATGTTCAGAGTTCCGGAATGCACCGAGGTTCCGGAATGTTCAGAGTTCCGGAATGCACCAAGGTTCTGGAATGTTCGGAATTCCGGAATGTACCAAGGTTCCGGAATGTTCAGAGTTCCGGAATGCACCAAGGTTCCGGAATGTTCGGAATTCCGGAATGTTCAGAGTTCCGGAATGCACCAAGGTTCCGGAATGTTCAGAGTTCCGGAATGCACCAAGGTTCTGGAATGTTCGGAATTCCGGAATGTTCAGAGTTCCGGAATGTTCAGAGTTCCGGAATGCACCAAGGTTCCGGAATGTTCGGAATTCCGGAATGTTCAGAGTTCCGGAATGTTTGGAGTTCCGGAATGCACCAAGGTTCCGGAATTCAGAGTTCCGGAATGCAGCAAGGTTCCGGAATTTTCAGAATTCCGGAATGTTCAGAGTTCCGGAATGTTCAGAGTTCCGGAATGCACCAAGGTTCCGGAATGCACCAAGGTTCCGGAATGTTCAGAGTTCTGGAATGCACCAAGGTTCCGGAATGTTAAGAGTTCCGGAATGCACCAAGGTTCCGGAATGTTCAGAATTCCGGAATGCACCAAGGTTGCGGAATGCAGCAAGGTTCCGGAATGTTCAGAGTTCCGGAATGCACCAAGGTTCCGGAATGTTCAGACTTCCGGAATGTTCGGAATTCCGGAATGTACCAAGGTTCCGGAATGTTCAGAGTTCTGGAATGCACCAAGGTTCCGGAATGTTAAGAGTTCCGGAATGCACCAAGGTTCCAGAATGTTCAGAATTCCGGAATGCACCAAGGTTCCGGAATGCAGCAAGGTTCCGGAATGTTCAGAGTTCCGGAATGCACCAAGGTTCCGGAATGTTCAGACTTCCGGAATGTTCGGAATTCCGGAATGTACCAAGGTTCCGGAATGTTCAGAGTTCCGGAATGTACCAAGGTTCCGGAATGTTCGGAATTCCGGAATGTTCAGAGTTCCGGAATGCACCAAGGTTCCGGAATGCACCAAGGTTCCGGAATGTTCAGAGTTCCGGAATGTTCAGAGTTCCGGAATGCACCAAGGTTCCGGAATGTTCAGAGTTCCGGAATGCACCAAGGTTCTGGAATGTTCGGAATTCCGGAATGTACCAAGGTTCCGGAATGTTCAGAGTTCCGGAATTTTCAGAGTTCCGGAATGCACCAAGGTTCCGGAATGTTCGGAATTCCGGAATGTTCAGAGTTCCGGAATGCACCAAGGTTCCGGAATGTTCGGAATTCCGGAATGTTCAGAATTCCGGAATGTTTGGAGTTCCGGAATGCACCAAGGTTCCGGAATGTTCGGAATTCCGGAATGTACCAAGGTTCCGGAATTCAGAGTTCCGGAATGCACCAAGGTTCCGGAATGTTAAGAGTTCCGGAATGCACCAAGGTTCCAGAATGTTCAGAATTCCGGAATGCACCAAGGTTCCGGAATGCACCAAGGTTCCGGAATGTTCAGAGTTCCGGAATGCACCAAGGTTCCGGAATTCAGAGTTCCGGAATGCACCGAGGTTCCGGAATGTTCAGAGTTCCGGAATGCACCAAGGTTCTGGAATGTTCGGAATTCCGGAATGTACCAAGGTTCCGGAATGTTCAGAGTTCCGGAATGTTCAGAGTTCCGGAATGCACCAAGGTTCCGGAATGTTCGGAATTCCGGAATGTTCAGAGTTCCGGAATGCACCAAGGTTCCGGAATGTTCAGAGTTCCGGAATGCACCAAGGTTCTGGAATGTTCGGAATTCCGGAATGTTCAGAGTTCCGGAATGTTCAGAGTTCCGGAATGCACCAAGGTTCCGGAATGTTCGGAATTCCGGAATGTTCAGAGTTCCGGAATGTTTGGAGTTCCGGAATGCACCAAGGTTCCGGAATTCAGAGTTCCGGAATGCAGCAAGGTTCCGGAATTTTCAGAATTCCGGAATGTTCAGAGTTCCGGAATGCACCAAGGTTCCGGAATGTTCAGAGTTCCGGAATGCACCAAGGTTCCGGAATGCACAAAGGTTCCGGAATGTTCAGAGTTCCGGAATGTTCAGAGTTCCGGAATGCACCAAGGTTCCGGAATGCACCAAGGTTCCGGAATGTTCAGAGTTCTGGAATGCACCAAGGTTCCGGAATGTTAAGAGTTCCGGAATGCACCAAGGTTCCGGAATGTTCAGAATTCCGGAATGCACCAAGGTTGCGGAATGCAGCAAGGTTCCGGAATGTTCAGAGTTCCGGAATGCACCAAGGTTCCGGAATGTTCAGACTTCCGGAATGTTCGGAATTCCGGAATGTACCAAGGTTCCGGAATGTTCAGAGTTCTGGAATGCACCAAGGTTCCGGAATGTTAAGAGTTCCGGAATGCACCAAGGTTCCAGAATGTTCAGAATTCCGGAATGCACCAAGGTTCCGGAATGCAGCAAGGTTCCGGAATGTTCAGAGTTCCGGAATGCACCAAGGTTCCGGAATGTTCAGACTTCCGGAATGTTCGGAATTCCGGAATGTACCAAGGTTCCGGAATGTTCAGAGTTCCGGAATGTTCAGAGTTCCGGAATGCACCAAGGTTCCGGAATGTTCGGAATTCCGGAATGTTCAGAGTTCCGGAATGTTCAGAGTTCCGGAATGTTCAGAGTTCCGGAATGCACCAAGGTTCCGGAATGTTCGGAATTCCGGAATGTTCAGAGTTCCGGAATGCACCAAGGTTCTGGAATGTTCGGAATTCCGGAATGTTCAGAGTTCCGGAATGCACCAAGGTTCCGGAATGTTCGGAATTCCGGAATGTTCAGAATTCCGGAATGTTTGGAGTTCCGGAATGCACCAAGGTTCCGGAATGTTCGGAATTCCGGAATGTACCAAGGTTCCAGAATTCAGAGTTCCGGAATGCACCAAGGTTCCGGAATGTTAAGAGTTCCGGAATGCACCAAGGTTCCAGAATGTTCAGAATTCCGGAATGCACCAAGGTTCCGGAATGCACCAAGGTTCCGGAATGTTCAGAGTTCCGGAATGTTCAGAGTTCCGGAATGCACCAAGGTTCCGGAATGTTCGGAATTCCGGAATGTTCAGAGTTCCGGAATGCACCAAGGTTCCGGAATGTTCAGAATTCCGGAATGCACCAAGGTTCCGGAATGCAGCAAGGTTCCGGAATGTTCAGAGTTCCGGAATGCACCAAGGTTCCGGAATGTTCAGACTTCCGGAATGTTCGGAATTCCGGAATGTACCAAGGTTCCGGAATGTTCAGAGTTCCGGAATGTTCAGAGTTCCGGAATGCACCAAGGTTCCGGAATGTTCGGAATTCCGGAATGTTCAGAGTTCCGGAATGCACCAAGGTTCCGGAATGTTAAGAGTTCCGGAATGCACCAAGGTTCCGGAATGTTCAGAGTTCCGGAATGCACCGAGGTTCTGGAATGTTCGGAATTCCGGAATGTTCAGAGTTCCGGAATGTTCAGAGTTCCGGAATGTTCAGAGTTCCGGAATGCACCAAGGTTCCGGAATGTTCGGAATTCCGGAATGTTCAGAGTTCCGGAATGCACCAAGGTTCCGGAATGTTCGGAATTCCGGAATGTTCAGAGTTCCGGAATGCACCAAGGTTCCGGAATGTTCGGAATTCCGGAATGTTCAGAATTCCGGAATGTTTGGAGTTCCGGAATGCACCAAGGTTCCGGAATGTTCGGAATTCCGGAATGTACCAAGGTTCCAGAATTCAGAGTTCCGGAATGCACCAAGGTTCCGGAATGTTAAGAGTTCCGGAATGCACCAAGGTTCCAGAATGTTCAGAATTCCGGAATGCACCAAGGTTCCGGAATGCACCAAGGTTCCGGAATGTTCAGAGTTCCGGAATGCACCAAGGTTCCGGAATTCAGAGTTCCGGAATGCAGCAAGGTTCTGGAATGTTCGGAATTCCGGAATGTACCAAGGTTCCGGAATGTTCAGAGTTCCGGAATGTACCAAGGTTCCGGAATGTTCGGAATTCCGGAATGTTCAGAGTTCCGGAATGCACCAAGGTTCCGGAATGCACCAAGGTTCCGGAATGTTCAGAGTTCCGGAATGTTCAGAGTTCCGGAATGCACCGAGGTTCCGGAATGTTCAGAGTTCCGGAATGCACCAAGGTTCTGGAATGTTCGGAATTCCGGAATGTACCAAGGTTCCGGAATGTTCGGAATTCCGGAATGTTCAGAGTTCCGGAATGCACCAAGGTTCCGGAATGTTCGGAATTCCGGAATGTTCAGAATTCCGGAATGTTTGGAGTTCCGGAATGCACCAAGGTTCCGGAATGTTCGGAATTCCGGAATGTACCAAGGTTCCAGAATTCAGAGTTCCGGAATGCACCAAGGTTCCGGAATGTTAAGAGTTCCGGATTGCACCAAGGTTCCAGAATGTTCAGAATTCCGGAATACACCAAGGTTCCGGAATGCACCAAGGTTCCGGAATGTTCAGAGTTCCGGAATGCACCAAGGTTCCGGAATTCAGAGTTCCGGAATGCAGCAAGGTTCTGGAATGTTCGGAATTCCGGAATGTACCAAGGTTCCGGAATGTTCAGAGTTCCGGAATGTACCAAGGTTCCGGAATGTTCGGAATTCCGGAATGTTCAGAGTTCCGGAATGCACCAAGGTTCCGGAATGCACCAAGGTTCCGGAATGTTCAGAGTTCCGGAATGTTCAGAGTTCCGGAATGCACCGAGGTTCCGGAATGTTCAGAGTTCCGGAATGCACCAAGGTTCTGGAATGTTCGGAATTCCGGAATGTACCAAGGTTCCGGAATGTTCAGAGTTCCGGAATTTTCAGAGTTCCGGAATGCACCAAGGTTCCGGAATGTTAAGAGTTCCGGAATGCACCAAGGTTCCGGAATGTTCAGAATTCCGGAATGTTCAGAGTTCCGGAATGCACCAAGGTTCCGGAATGTTCAGAGTTCCGGAATGCACCGAGGTTCTGGAATGTTTGGAATTCCGGAATGTTCAGAGTTCCGGAATGTTCAGAGTTCCGGAATGTTCAGAGTTCCGGAATGCACCAAGGTTCCGGAATGTTCGGAATTCCGGAATGTTCAGAGTTCCGGAATGCACCAAGGTTCTGGAATGTTCGGAATTCCGGAATGTTCAGAGTTCCGGAATGTTCAGAGTTCCGGAATGCACCAAGGTTCCGGAATGTTCGGAATTCCGGAATGTTCAGAGTTCCGGAATGTTTGGAGTTCCGGAATGCACCAAGGTTCCGGAATGTTCAGAGTTCCGGAATGCACCAAGGTTCCGGAATGCACAAAGGTTCCGGAATGCACCAAGGTTCCGGAATGTTCAGAATTCCGGAATGCACCAAGGTTCCGGAATGCACCAAGGTTCCGGAATGTTCAGAGTTCCGGAATGCACCAAGGTTCTGGAATTTTCAGAATTCCGGAATGTTCAGAGTTCCGGAATGTTCAGAGTTCCGGAATGCACCAAGGTTCCGGAATGCACAAAGGTTCCGGAATGTTCAGAGTTCCGGAATGTTCAGAGTTCCGGAATGCACCAAGGTTCCGGAATGCACCAAGGTTCCGGAATGTTCAGAGTTCCGGAATGCACCAAGGTTCCGGAATGTTAAGAGTTCCGGAATGCACCAAGGTTCCGGAATGTTCAGAATTCCGGAATGCACCAAGGTTCCGGAATGCACCAAGGTTCCGGAATGTTCAGAGTTCCGGAATGCACCAAGGTTCCGGAATGTTCAGAGTTCCGGAATGCACCAAGGTTCCGGAATGCACAAAGGTTCCGGAATGTTCAGAGTTCCGGAATGTTCAGAGTTCCGGAATGCACCAAGGTTCCGGAATGCACCAAGGTTCCGGAATGTTCAGAGTTCTGGAATGCACCAAGGTTCCGGAATGTTAAGAGTTCCGGAATGCACCAAGGTTCCGGAATGTTCAGAATTCCGGAATGCACCAAGGTTCCGGAATGCAGCAAGGTTCCGGAATGTTCAGAGTTCCGGAATGCACCAAGGTTCCGGAATGTTCAGACTTCCGGAATGTTCGGAATTCCGGAATGTACCAAGGTTCCGGAATGTTCAGAGTTCCGGAATGTTCAGAGTTCCGGAATGCACCAAGGTTCCGGAATGTTCGGAATTCCGGAATGTTCAGAGTTCCGGAATGCACCAAGGTTCCGGAATGTTAAGAGTTCCGGAATGCACCAAGGTTCCGGAATGTTCAGAGTTCCGGAATGCACCGAGGTTCTGGAATGTTCGGAATTCCGGAATGTTCAGAGTTCCGGAATGTTCAGAGTTCCGGAATGTTCAGAGTTCCGGAATGCACCAAGGTTCCGGAATGTTCGGAATTCCGGAATGTTCAGAGTTCCGGAATGCACCAAGGTTCCGGAATGTTCGGAATTCCGGAATGTTCAGAGTTCCGGAATGCACCAAGGTTCCGGAATGTTCGGAATTCCGGAATGTTCAGAATTCCGGAATGTTTGGAGTTCCGGAATGCACCAAGGTTCCGGAATGTTCGGAATTCCGGAATGTACCAAGGTTCCAGAATTCAGAGTTCCGGAATGCACCAAGGTTCCGGAATGTTAAGAGTTCCGGAATGCACCAAGGTTCCAGAATGTTCAGAATTCCGGAATGCACCAAGGTTCCGGAATGCACCAAGGTTCCGGAATGTTCAGAGTTCCGGAATGCACCAAGGTTCCGGAATTCAGAGTTCCGGAATGCAGCAAGGTTCTGGAATGTTCGGAATTCCGGAATGTACCAAGGTTCCGGAATGTTCAGAGTTCCGGAATGTACCAAGGTTCCGGAATGTTCGGAATTCCGGAATGTTCAGAGTTCCGGAATGCACCAAGGTTCCGGAATGCACCAAGGTTCCGGAATGTTCAGAGTTCCGGAATGTTCAGAGTTCCGGAATGCACCGAGGTTCCGGAATGTTCAGAGTTCCGGAATGCACCAAGGTTCTGGAATGTTCGGAATTCCGGAATGTACCAAGGTTCCGGAATGTTCAGAGTTCCGGAATTTTCAGAGTTCCGGAATGCACCAAGGTTCCGGAATGTTAAGAGTTCCGGAATGCACCAAGGTTCCGGAATGTTCAGAATTCCGGAATGTTCAGAGTTCCGGAATGCACCAAGGTTCCGGAATGTTCAGAGTTCCGGAATGCACCGAGGTTCTGGAATGTTTGGAATTCCGGAATGTTCAGAGTTCCGGAATGTTCAGAGTTCCGGAATGTTCAGAGTTCCGGAATGCACCAAGGTTCCGGAATGTTCGGAATTCCGGAATGTTCAGAGTTCCGGAATGCACCAAGGTTCTGGAATGTTCGGAATTCCGGAATGTTCAGAGTTCCGGAATGTTCAGAGTTCCGGAATGCACCAAGGTTCCGGAATGTTCGGAATTCCGGAATGTTCAGAGTTCCGGAATGTTTGGAGTTCCGGAATGCACCAAGGTTCCGGAATTCAGAGTTCCGGAATGCAGCAAGGTTCCGGAATTTTCAGAATTCCGGAATGTTCAGAGTTCCGGAATGTTCAGAGTTCCGGAATGCACCAAGGTTCCGGAATGTTCAGAGTTCCGGAATGCACCAAGGTTCCGGAATGCACAAAGGTTCCGGAATGCACCAAGGTTCCGGAATGTTCAGAATTCCGGAATGCACCAAGGTTCCGGAATGCACCAAGGTTCCGGAATGTCCAGAGTTCCGGAATGCACCAAGGTTCTGGAATTTTCAGAATTCCGGAATGTTCAGAGTTCCGGAATGTTCAGAGTTCCGGAATGCACCAAGGTTCCGGAATGCACAAAGGTTCCGGAATGTTCAGAGTTCCGGAATGTTCAGAGTTCCGGAATGCACCAAGGTTCCGGAATGCACCAAGGTTCCGGAATGTTCAGAGTTCCGGAATGCACCAAGGTTCCGGAATGTTAAGAGTTCCGGAATGCACCAAGGTTCCGGAATGCACCAAGGTTCCGGAATGTTCAGAGTTCCGGAATGCACCAAGGTTCTGGAATGTTCGGAATTCCGGAATGTTCAGAGTTCCGGAATGTTCAGAGTTCCGGAATGCACCAAGGTTCCAGAATGTTCGGAATTCCGGAATGTTCAGAGTTCCGGAATGTTTGGAGTTCCGGAATGCACCAAGGTTCCGGAATTCAGAGTTCCGGAATGCAGCAAGGTTCCGGAATTTTCAGAATTTCGGAATGTTCAGAGTTCCGGAATGTTCAGAGTTCCGGAATGCACCAAGGTTCCGGAATGTTCAGAGTTCCGGAATGCACCAAGGTTCCGGAATGTTCAGAGTTCCGGAATGTTCAGAGTTCCGGAATGCACCAAGGTTCCGGAATGCACCAAGGTTCCGGAATGTTCAGAGTTCCGGAATGCACCAAGGTTCCGGAATGTTAAGAGTTCCGGAATGCACCAAGGTTCCGGAATGTTCAGAGTTCCGGAATGCACCAAGGTTCTGGAATGTTCGGAATTCCGGAATGTTCAGAGTTCCGGAATGTTCAGAGTTCCGGAATGCACCAAGGTTCTGGAATGTTCGGAATTCCGGAATGTTCAGAGTTCCGGAATGTTCAGAGTTCCGGAATGCACCAAGGTTCCGGAATGTTCGGAATTCCGGAATGTTCAGAGTTCCAGAATGTTTGGAGTTCCGGAATGCACCAAGGTTCCGGAATTCAGAGTTCCGGAATGCAGCAAGGTTCCGGAATTTTCAGAATTCCGGAATGTTCAGAGTTCCGGAATGCACCAAGGTTCCGGAATGTTCAGAGTTCCGGAATGCACCAAGGTTCCGGAATGCACCAAGGTTCCGGAATGCACAAAGGTTCCGGAATGTTCAGAGTTCCGGAATGCACCAAGGTTCCGGAATGCACCAAGGTTCCGGAATGTTCACAGTTCCGGAATGTTCAGAGTTCCGGAATGCACCAAGGTTCCGGAATGTTCAGAGTTCCGGAATGCACCAAGGTTCCGGAATGCACCAAGGTTCCGGAATGTTCAGAGTTCCGGAATGTTTGGAGTTCCGGAATGTACCAAGGTTCCGGAATGTTCAGAGTTCCGGAATGTTCAGAGTTCCGGAATGCACCAAGGTTCCGGAATGTTCAGAGTTCCGGAATGCACCAAGGTTCCGGAATGTTAAGAGTTCCGGAATGCACCAAGGTTCCGGAATGTTCAGAATTCCGGAATGCACCAAGGTTCCGGAATGCACCAAGGTTCTGGAATGTTCGGAATTCCGGAATGTTCAGAGTTCCGGAATGTTCAGAGTTCCGGAATGCACCAAGGTTCCGGAATGTTCGGAATTCCGGAATGTTCAGAGTTCCGGAATGTTTGGAGTTCCGGAATGCACCAAGGTTCCGGAATTCAGAGTTCCGGAATGCAGCAAGGTTCCGGAATGTTCAGAGTTCCGGAATGTTCAGAGTTCCGGAATGCACCAAGGTTCCGGAATGTTCGGAATTCCGGAATGTTCAGAGTTCCGGAATGTTCAGAGTTCCGGAATGCACCAAGGTTCCGGAATGTTCGGAATTCCGGAATGTTCAGAGTTCCGGAATGCACCAAGGTTCTGGAATGTTCGGAATTCCGGAATGTTCAGAGTTCCGGAATGTTCAGAGTTCCGGAATGTTCAGAGTTCCGGAATGTTCAGAGTTCCGGAATGCACCAAGGTTCCGGAATGTTCGGAATTCCGGAATGTTCAGAGTTCCGGAATGCACCAAGGTTCCGGAATGCACAAAGGTTCCGGAATGTTCAGAGTTCCGGAATGCACCAAGGTTCCGGAATGCACCAAGGTTCCGGAATGTTCAGAGTTCCGGAATGCACCAAGGTTCCGGAATGTTAAGAGTTCCGGAATGCACCAAGGTTCCGGAATGTTCAGAATTCCGGAATGCACCAAGGTTCCGGAATGCACCAAGGTTCTGGAATGTTCGGAATTCCGGAATGTTCAGAGTTCCGGAATGTTCAGAGTTCCGGAATGCACCAAGGTTCCGGAATGTTCGGAATTCCGGAATGTTCAGAGTTCCGGAATGTTTGGAGTTCCGGAATGCACCAAGGTTCCGGAATTCAGAGTTCCGGAATGCAGCAAGGTTCCGGAATTTTCAGAATTTCGGAATGTTCAGAGTTCCGGAATGCACCAAGGTTCCGGAATGTTCAGAATTCCGGAATGTTCAGAGTTCCGGAATGCACCAAGGTTCCGGAATGTTCAGAATTCCGGAATGTTCAGAGTTCCGGAATGCACCAAGGTTCCGGAATGTTCAGAGTTCCGGAATGCACCGAGGTTCTGGAATGTTTGGAATTCCGGAATGTTCAGAGTTCCGGAATGTTCAGAGTTCCGGAATGTTCAGAGTTCCGGAATGCACCAAGGTTCCGGAATGTTCGGAATTCCGGAATGTTCAGAGTTCCGGAATGCACCAAGGTTCTGGAATGTTCGGAATTCCGGAATGTTCAGAGTTCCGGAATGTTCAGAGTTCCGGAATGCACCAAGGTTCCGGAATGTTCGGAATTCCGGAATGTTCAGAGTTCCGGAATGTTTGGAGTTCCGGAATGCACCAAGGTTCCGGAATTCAGAGTTCCGGAATGCAGCAAGGTTCCGGAATTTTCAGAATTCCGGAATGTTCAGAGTTCCGGAATGTTCAGAGTTCCGGAATGCACCAAGGTTCCGGAATGTTCAGAGTTCCGGAATGCACCAAGGTTCCGGAATGCACAAAGGTTCCGGAATGCACCAAGGTTCCGGAATGTTCAGAATTCCGGAATGCACCAAGGTTCCGGAATGCACCAAGGTTCCGGAATGTCCAGAGTTCCGGAATGCACCAAGGTTCTGGAATTTTTAGAATTCCGGAATGTTCAGAGTTCCGGAATGTTCAGAGTTCCGGAATGCACCAAGGTTCCGGAATGCACAAAGGTTCCGGAATGTTCAGAGTTCCGGAATGTTCAGAGTTCCGGAATGCACCAAGGTTCCGGAATGCACCAAGGTTCCGGAATGTTCAGAGTTCCGGAATGCACCAAGGTTCCGGAATGTTAAGAGTTCCGGAATGCACCAAGGTTCCGGAATGTTCAGAATTCCGGAATGCACCAAGGTTCCGGAATGCACCAAGGTTCCGGAATGTTCAGAGTTCCGGAATGCACCAAGGTTCTGGAATGTTCGGAATTCCGGAATGTTCAGAGTTCCGGAATGTTCAGAGTTCCGGAATGCACCAAGGTTCCAGAATGTTCGGAATTCCGGAATGTTCAGAGTTCCGGAATGTTTGGAGTTCCGGAATGCACCAAGGTTCCGGAATTCAGAGTTCCGGAATGCAGCAAGGTTCCGGAATTTTCAGAATTTCGGAATGTTCAGAGTTCCGGAATGTTCAGAGTTCCGGAATGCACCAAGGTTCCGGAATGTTCAGAGTTCCGGAATGCACCAAGGTTCCGGAATGTTCAGAGTTCCGGAATGTTCAGAGTTCCGGAATGCACCAAGGTTCCGGAATGCACCAAGGTTCCGGAATGTTCAGAGTTCCGGAATGCACCAAGGTTCCGGAATGTTAAGAGTTCCGGAATGCACCAAGGTTCCGGAATGTTCAGAGTTCCGGAATGCACCAAGGTTCTGGAATGTTCGGAATTCCGGAATGTTCAGAGTTCCGGAATGTTCAGAGTTCCGGAATGCACCAAGGTTCTGGAATGTTCGGAATTCCGGAATGTTCAGAGTTCCGGAATGTTCAGAGTTCCGGAATGCACCAAGGTTCCGGAATGTTCGGAATTCCGGAATGTTCAGAGTTCCAGAATGTTTGGAGTTCCGGAATGCACCAAGGTTCCGGAATTCAGAGTTCCGGAATGCAGCAAGGTTCCGGAATTTTCAGAATTCCGGAATGTTCAGAGTTCCGGAATGCACCAAGGTTCCGGAATGTTCAGAGTTCCGGAATGCACCAAGGTTCCGGAATGCACCAAGGTTCCGGAATGCACAAAGGTTCCGGAATGTTCAGAGTTCCGGAATGCACCAAGGTTCCGGAATGCACCAAGGTTCCGGAATGTTCACAGTTCCGGAATGTTCAGAGTTCCGGAATGCACCAAGGTTCCGGAATGTTCAGAGTTCCGGAATGCACCAAGGTTCCGGAATGCACCAAGGTTCCGGAATGTTCAGAGTTCCGGAATGTTTGGAGTTCCGGAATGTACCAAGGTTCCGGAATGTTCAGAGTTCCGGAATGTTCAGAGTTCCGGAATGCACCAAGGTTCCGGAATGTTCAGAGTTCCGGAATGCACCAAGGTTCCGGAATGTTAAGAGTTCCGGAATGCACCAAGGTTCCGGAATGTTCAGAATTCCGGAATGCACCAAGGTTCCGGAATGCACCAAGGTTCTGGAATGTTCGGAATTCCGGAATGTTCAGAGTTCCGGAATGTTCAGAGTTCCGGAATGCACCAAGGTTCCGGAATGTTCGGAATTCCGGAATGTTCAGAGTTCCGGAATGTTTGGAGTTCCGGAATGCACCAAGGTTCCGGAATTCAGAGTTCCGGAATGCAGCAAGGTTCCGGAATGTTCAGAGTTCCGGAATGTTCAGAGTTCCGGAATGCACCAAGGTTCCGGAATGTTCGGAATTCCGGAATGTTCAGAGTTCCGGAATGTTCAGAGTTCCGGAATGCACCAAGGTTCCGGAATGTTCGGAATTCCGGAATGTTCAGAGTTCCGGAATGCACCAAGGTTCTGGAATGTTCGGAATTCCGGAATGTTCAGAGTTCCGGAATGTTCAGAGTTCCGGAATGTTCAGAGTTCCGGAATGTTCAGAGTTCCGGAATGCACCAAGGTTCCGGAATGTTCGGAATTCCGGAATGTTCAGAGTTCCGGAATGCACCAAGGTTCCGGAATGCACAAAGGTTCCGGAATGTTCAGAGTTCCGGAATGCACCAAGGTTCCGGAATGCACCAAGGTTCCGGAATGTTCAGAGTTCCGGAATGCACCAAGGTTCCGGAATGTTAAGAGTTCCGGAATGCACCAAGGTTCCGGAATGTTCAGAATTCCGGAATGCACCAAGGTTCCGGAATGCACCAAGGTTCTGGAATGTTCGGAATTCCGGAATGTTCAGAGTTCCGGAATGTTCAGAGTTCCGGAATGCACCAAGGTTCCGGAATGTTCGGAATTCCGGAATGTTCAGAGTTCCGGAATGTTTGGAGTTCCGGAATGCACCAAGGTTCCGGAATTCAGAGTTCCGGAATGCAGCAAGGTTCCGGAATTTTCAGAATTTCGGAATGTTCAGAGTTCCGGAATGCACCAAGGTTACGGAATGTTCAGAGTTCCGGAATGCACCAAGGTTCCGGAATGCACAAAGGTTCCGGAATGTTCAGAGTTCCGGAATGTTCAGAGTTCCGGAATGCACCAAGGTTCCGGAATGCACCAAGGTTCCGGAATGTTCAGAGTTCCGGAATGCACCAAGGTTCCGGAATGTTAAGAGTTCCGGAATGCACCAAGGTTCCGGAATGTTCAGAATTCCGGAATGCACCAAGGTTCCGGAATGCAGCAAGGTTCCGGAATGTTCAGAGTTCCGGAATGCACCAAGGTTCTGGAATGTTCGGAATTCCGGAATGTACCAAGGTTCCGGAATGTTCAGAGTTCCGGAATGTTCAGAGTTCCGGAATGCACCAAGGTTCTGGAATGTTCGGAATTCCGGAATGTTCAGAGTTCCGGAATGTTCAGAGTTCCGGAATGCACCAAGGTTCCGGAATGTTCGGAATTCCGGAATGTTCAGAGTTCCGGAATGTTTGGAGTTCCGGAATGCACCAAGGTTCCGGAATTCAGAGTTCCGGAATGCAGCAAGGTTCCGGAATTTTCAGAATTCCGGAATGTTCAGAGTTCCGGAATGCACCAAGGTTCCGGAATGTTCAGAGTTCCGGAATGCACCAAGGTTCCGGAATGCACAAAGGTTCCGGAATGTTCAGAGTTCCGGAATGTTCAGAGTTCCGGAATGCACCAAGGTTCCGGAATGCACCAAGGTTCCGGAATGTTCAGAGTTCTGGAATGCACCAAGGTTCCGGAATGTTAAGAGTTCCGGAATGCACCAAGGTTCCGGAATGTTCAGAATTCCGGAATGCACCAAGGTTCCGGAATGCAGCAAGGTTCCGGAATGTTCAGAGTTCCGGAATGCACCAAGGTTCCGGAATGTTCAGACTTCCGGAATGTTCGGAATTCCGGAATGTACCAAGGTTCCGGAATGTTCAGAGTTCCGGAATGTTCAGAGTTCCGGAATGCACCAAGGTTCCGGAATGTTCGGAATTCCGGAATGTTCAGAGTTCCGGAATGCACCGAGGTTCTGGAATGTTCGGAATTCCGGAATGTTCAGAGTTCCGGAATGTTCAGAGTTCCGGAATGTTCAGAGTTCCGGAATGCACCAAGGTTCCGGAATGTTCGGAATTCCGGAATGTTCAGAGTTCCGGAATGCACCAAGGTTCCGGAATGTTCGGAATTCCGGAATGTTCAGAGTTCCGGAATGCACCAAGGTTCCGGAATGTTCGGAATTCCGGAATGTTCAGAATTCCGGAATGTTTGGAGTTCCGGAATGCACCAAGGTTCCGGAATGTTCGGAATTCCGGAATGTACCAAGGTTCCAGAATTCAGAGTTCCGGAATGCACCAAGGTTCCGGAATGTTAAGAGTTCCGGAATGCACCAAGGTTCCAGAATGTTCAGAATTCCGGAATGCACCAAGGTTCCGGAATGCACCAAGGTTCCGGAATGTTCAGAGTTCCGGAATGCACCAAGGTTCCGGAATTCAGAGTTCCGGAATGCAGCAAGGTTCTGGAATGTTCGGAATTCCGGAATGTACCAAGGTTCCGGAATGTTCAGAGTTCCGGAATGTACCAAGGTTCCGGAATGTTCGGAATTCCGGAATGTTCAGAGTTCCGGAATGCACCAAGGTTCCGGAATGCACCAAGGTTCCGGAATGTTCAGAGTTCCGGAATGTTCAGAGTTCCGGAATGCACCGAGGTTCCGGAATGTTCAGAGTTCCGGAATGCACCAAGGTTCCGGAATGTTCGGAATTCCGGAATGTACCAAGGTTCCGGAATGTTCAGAGTTCCGGAATTTTCAGAGTTCCGGAATGCACCAAGGTTCCGGAATGTTAAGAGTTCCGGAATGCACCAAGGTTCCGGAATGTTCAGAATTCCGGAATGTTCAGAGTTCCGGAATGCACCAAGGTTCCGGAATGTTCAGAGTTCCGGAATGCACCGAGGTTCTGGAATGTTTGGAATTCCGGAATGTTCAGAGTTCCGGAATGTTCAGAGTTCCGGAATGTTCAGAGTTCCGGAATGCACCAAGGTTCCGGAATGTTCGGAATTCCGGAATGTTCAGAGTTCCGGAATGCACCAAGGTTCTGGAATGTTCGGAATTCCGGAATGTTCAGAGTTCCGGAATGTTCAGAGTTCCGGAATGCACCAAGGTTCCGGAATGTTCGGAATTCCGGAATGTTCAGAGTTCCGGAATGTTTGGAGTTCCGGAATGCACCAAGGTTCCGGAATTCAGAGTTCCGGAATGCAGCAAGGTTCCGGAATTTTCAGAATTCCGGAATGTTCAGAGTTCCGGAATGTTCAGAGTTCCGGAATGCACCAAGGTTCCGGAATGTTCAGAGTTCCGGAATGCACCAAGGTTCCGGAATGCACAAAGGTTCCGGAATGCACCAAGGTTCCGGAATGTTCAGAATTCCGGAATGCACCAAGGTTCCGGAATGCACCAAGGTTCCGGAATGTTCAGAGTTCCGGAATGCACCAAGGTTCTGGAATTTTCAGAATTCCGGAATGTTCAGAGTTCCGGAATGTTCAGAGTTCCGGAATGCACCAAGGTTCCGGAATGCACAAAGGTTCCGGAATGTTCAGAGTTCCGGAATGTTCAGAGTTCCGGAATGCACCAAGGTTCCGGAATGCACCAAGGTTCCGGAATGTTCAGAGTTCCGGAATGCACCAAGGTTCCGGAATGTTAAGAGTTCCGGAATGCACCAAGGTTCCGGAATGTTCAGAATTCCGGAATGCACCAAGGTTCCGGAATGCACCAAGGTTCCGGAATGTTCAGAGTTCCGGAATGCACCAAGGTTCTGGAATGTTCGGAATTCCGGAATGTTCAGAGTTCCGGAATGTTCAGAGTTCCGGAATGCACCAAGGTTCCAGAATGTTCGGAATTCCGGAATGTTCAGAGTTCCGGAATGTTTGGAGTTCCGGAATGCACCAAGGTTCCGGAATTCAGAGTTCCGGAATGCAGCAAGGTTCCGGAATTTTCAGAATTTCGGAATGTTCAGAGTTCCGGAATGTTCAGAGTTCCGGAATGCACCAAGGTTCCGGAATGTTCAGAGTTCCGGAATGCACCAAGGTTCCGGAATGTTCAGAGTTCCGGAATGTTCAGAGTTCCGGAATGCACCAAGGTTCCGGAATGCACCAAGGTTCCGGAATGTTCAGAGTTCCGGAATGCACCAAGGTTCCGGAATGTTAAGAGTTCCGGAATGCACCAAGGTTCCGGAATGTTCAGAGTTCCGGAATGCACCAAGGTTCTGGAATGTTCGGAATTCCGGAATGTTCAGAGTTCCGGAATGTTCAGAGTTCCGGAATGCACCAAGGTTCTGGAATGTTCGGAATTCCGGAATGTTCAGAGTTCCGGAATGTTCAGAGTTCCGGAATGCACCAAGGTTCCGGAATGTTCGGAATTCCGGAATGTTCAGAGTTCCGGAATGTTCAGAGTTCCGGAATGCACCAAGGTTCCGGAATGTTCGGAATTCCGGAATGTTCAGAGTTCCGGAATGCACCAAGGTTCTGGAATGTTCGGAATTCCGGAATGTTCAGAGTTCCGGAATGTTCAGAGTTCCGGAATGTTCAGAGTTCCGGAATGTTCAGAGTTCCGGAATGCACCAAGGTTCCGGAATGTTCGGAATTCCGGAATGTTCAGAGTTCCGGAATGCACCAAGGTTCCGGAATGCACAAAGGTTCCGGAATGTTCAGAGTTCCGGAATGCACCAAGGTTCTGGAATGTTCGGAATTCCGGAATGTTCAGAGTTCCGGAATGTTCAGAGTTCCGGAATGCACCAAGGTTCCGGAATGTTCGGAATTCCGGAATGTTCAGAGTTCCGGAATGTTCAGAGTTCCGGAATGCACCAAGGTTCCGGAATGTTCGGAATTCCGGAATGTTCAGAGTTCCGGAATGCACCAAGGTTCTGGAATGTTCGGAATTCCGGAATGTTCAGAGTTCCGGAATGTTCAGAGTTCCGGAATGTTCAGAGTTCCGGAATGTTCAGAGTTCCGGAATGCACCAAGGTTCCGGAATGTTCGGAATTCCGGAATGTTCAGAGTTCCGGAATGCACCAAGGTTCCGGAATGCACAAAGGTTCCGGAATGTTCAGAGTTCCGGAATGCACCAAGGTTCCGGAATGCACCAAGGTTCCGGAATGTTCAGAGTTCCGGAATGCACCAAGGTTCCGGAATGTTAAGAGTTCCGGAATGCACCAAGGTTCCGGAATGTTCGGAATTCCGGAATGTTCAGAGTTCCGGAATGCACCAAGGTTCCGGAATGCACCAAGGTTCCGGAATGTTCAGAGTTCCGGAATGTTCAGAGTTCCGGAATGCACCAAGGTTCTGGAATGTTCGGAATTCCGGAATGTTCAGAGTTCCGGAATGTTCAGAGTTCCGGAATGCACCAAGGTTCCGGAATGTTCGGAATTCCGGAATGTTCAGAGTTCCGGAATGTTCAGAGTTCCGGAATGCACCAAGGTTCCGGAATGTTCGGAATTCCGGAATGTTCAGAGTTCCGGAATGCACCAAGGTTCTGGAATGTTCGGAATTCCGGAATGTTCAGAGTTCCGGAATGTTCAGAGTTCCGGAATGTTCAGAGTTCCGGAATGCACCAAGGTTCCGGAATGTTCGGAATTCCGGAATGTTCAGAGTTCCGGAATGCACCAAGGTTCCGGAATGCACAAAGGTTCCGGAATGTTCAGAGTTCCGGAATGCACCAAGGTTCCGGAATGCACCAAGGTTCCGGAATGTTCAGAGTTCCGGAATGCACCAAGGTTCCGGAATGTTAAGAGTTCCGGAATGCACCAAGGTTCCGGAATGTTCAGAATTCCGGAATGCACCAAGGTTCCGGAATGCACCAAGGTTCTGGAATGTTCGGAATTCCGGAATGTTCAGAGTTCCGGAATGTTCAGAGTTCCGGAATGCACCAAGGTTCCGGAATGTTCGGAATTCCGGAATGTTCAGAGTTCCGGAATGTTTGGAGTTCCGGAATGCACCAAGGTTCCGGAATTCAGAGTTCCGGAATGCAGCAAGGTTCCGGAATTTTCAGAATTTCGGAATGTTCAGAGTTCCGGAATGCACCAAGGTTACGGAATGTTCAGAGTTCCGGAATGCACCAAGGTTCCGGAATGCACAAAGGTTCCGGAATGTTCAGAGTTCCGGAATGTTCAGAGTTCCGGAATGCACCAAGGTTCCGGAATGCACCAAGGTTCCGGAATGTTCAGAGTTCCGGAATGCACCAAGGTTCCGGAATGTTAAGAGTTCCGGAATGCACCAAGGTTCCGGAATGTTCAGAATTCCGGAATGCACCAAGGTTCCGGAATGCAGCAAGGTTCCGGAATGTTCAGAGTTCCGGAATGCACCAAGGTTCCGGAATGTTCAGACTTCCGGAATGTTCAGAGTTCCGGAATGTTCAGATTTCCGGAATGCACCAAGGTTCCGGAATGTTCGGAATTCCGGAATGTTCAGAGTTCCGGAATGTTCAGCGTTCCGGAATGTTCAGAGTTCCGGAATACACCAAGGTTCCGGAATGTTCGGAATTCCGGAATGTTCAGAGTTCCGGAATGCACCAAGGTTCCGGAATGTTAAGAGTTCCGGAATGCACCAAAGTTCCGGAATGTTCGGAATTCCGGAATGTTCAGAGTTTCCGGAATGTTCAGAGTTCCGGAATTCAGAGTTCCGGAATGCAGCAAGGTTCCGGAATTTTCAGAATTCCGGAATGTTCAGAGTTCCGGAATGTTCAGAGTTCCGGAATGCAACAAGGTTCCGGAATGCACCAAGGTTCCGGAATGTTCGGAATTCCGGAATGTTCAGAGTTCCGGAATGCACCAAGGTTCCGGAACGTTCGGAATTCCGGAATGTTCAGAGTTCCGGAATGCACCAAGGTTCCGGAACGTTCGGAATTCCGGAATGTTCAGAGTTCCGGAATGTTTGGAGTTCCGGAATGCACCAAGGTTCCGGAATGTTCGGAATTCCGGAATGTTCAGAGTTCCGGAATGCACCAAGGTTCCGGAATGTTCGGAATTCCGGAATGTTCAGAATTCCGGAATGTTTGGAGTTCCGGAATGCACCAAGGTTCCGGAATGTTCGGAATTCCGGAATGTACCAAGGTTCCGGAATTCAGAGTTCCGGAATGCACCAAGGTTCCGGAATGTTAAGAGTTCCGGAATGCACCAAGGTTCCAGAATGTTCAGAATTCCGGAATGCACCAAGGTTCCGGAATGCACCAAGGTTCCGGAATGTTCAGAGTTCCGGAATGCACCAAGGTTCCGGAATTCAGAGTTCCGGAATGCAGCAAGGTTCCGGAATGTTCGGAATTCCGGAATGTTCAGAGTTCCGGAATGTTCAGAGTTCCGGAATGTACCAAGGTTCCGGAATGTTCGGAATTCCGGAATGTTCAGAGTTCCGGAATGCACCGAGGTTCCGGAATGTTCAGAGTTCCGGAATGCACCAAGGTTCTGGAATGTTCGGAATTCCGGAATGTACCAAGGTTCCGGAATGTTCAGAGTTCCATAATGTTCAGAGTTCCGGAATGCACCAAGGTTCCGGAATGTTCGGAATTCCGGAATGTTCAGAGTTCCGGAATGCACCAAGGTTCCGGAATGTTCAGAGTTCCGGAATGCACCAAGGTTCTGGAATGTTCGGAATTCCGGAATGTTCAGAGTTCCGGAATGTTCAGAGTTCCGGAATGCACCAAGGTTCCGGAATGTTCGGAATTCCGGAATGTTCAGAGTTCCGGAATGTTTGGAGTTCCGGAATGCACCAAGGTTCCGGAATTCAGAGTTCCGGAATGCAGCAAGGTTCCGGAATTTTCAGAATTCCGGAATGTTCAGAGTTCCGGAATGCACCAAGGTTCCGGAATGTTCAGAGTTCCGGAATGCACCAAGGTTCCGGAATGCACAAAGGTTCCGGAATGTTCAGAGTTCCGGAATGTTCAGAGTTCCGGAATGCACCAAGGTTCCGGAATGCACCAAGGTTCCGGAATGTTCAGAGTTCTGGAATGCACCAAGGTTCCGGAATGTTAAGAGTTCCGGAATGCACCAAGGTTCCGGAATGTTCAGAATTCCGGAATGCACCAAGGTTCCGGAATGCAGCAAGGTTCCGGAATGTTCAGAGTTCCGGAATGCACCAAGGTTCCGGAATGTTCAGACTTCCGGAATGTTCAGAGTTCCGGAATGTTCAGAGTTCCGGAATGCACCAAGGTTCCGGAATGTTCGGAATTCCGGAATGTACCAAGGTTCCGGAATGTTCAGAGTTCCGGAATGTTCAGAGTTCCGGAATGCACCAAGGTTCCGGAATGTTCGGAATTCCGGAATGTTCAGAGTTCCGGAATGCACCAAGGTTCCGGAATGCACCAAGGTTCCGGAATGTTCGGAATTCCGGAATGTTCAGAGTTCCGGAATGTTCAGAGTTCCGGAATGTTTGGAGTTCCGGAATGTTCAGAGTTCCGGAATGTTCAGAGTTCCGGAATGTTCAGAGTTCCGGAATGCACCAAGGTTCCGGAATGTTAAGAGTTCCGGAATGCACCAAGGTTCCGGAATGTTCAGAATTCCGGAATGCACCAAGGTTCCGGAATGCACCAAGGTTCTGGAATGTTCGGAATTCCGGAATGTTCAGAGTTCCGGAATGTTCAGAGTTCCGGAATGCACCAAGGTTCCGGAATGTTCGGAATTCCGGAATGTTCAGAGTTCCGGAATGTTTGGAGTTCCGGAATGCACCAAGGTTCCGGAATTCAGAGTTCCGGAATGCAGCAAGGTTCCGGAATTTTCAGAATTCCGGAATGCACCAAGGTTCCGGAATGCACAAAGGTTCCGGAATTTTCAGAGTTCCGGAATGCACCAAGGTTCCGGAATGCACCAAGGTTCCGGAATGTTCAGAGTTCCGGAATGCACCAAGGTTCCGGAATGTTAAGAGTTCCGGAATGCACCAAGGTTCCGGAATGTTCAGAATTCCGGAATGCACCAAGGTTCCGGAATGCACCAAGGTTCCGGAATGTTCAGAGTTCCGGAATGCACCAAGGTTCTGGAATTTTCAGAATTCCGGAATGTTCAGAGTTCCGGAATGTTCAGAGTTCCGGAATGCACCAAGGTTCCGGAATTCAGAGTTCCGGAATGCAGCAAGGTTCCGGAATGCACCAAGGTTCCGGAATGTTCAGAGTTCCGGAATGCACCAAGGTTCCGGAATGTTAAGAGTTCCGGAATGCACCAAGGTTCCGGAATGTTCAGAATTCCGGAATGCACCAAGGTTCCGGAATGCACCAAGGTTCCGGAATGTTCAGAGTTCCGGAATGCACCAAGGTTCTGGAATTTTCAGAATTCCGGAATGTTCAGAGTTCCGGAATGTTCAGAGTTCCGGAATGCACCAAGGTTCCGGAATGTTCAGAGTTCCGGAATGCACCAAGGTTCCGGAATGCACAAAGGTTCCGGAATGTTCAGAGTTCCGGAATGTTCAGAGTTCCGGAATGCACCAAGGTTCCGGAATGCACCAAGGTTCCGGAATGTTCAGAGTTCCGGAATGCACCAAGGTTCCGGAATGTTCAGAGTTCCGGAATGCACCAAGGTTCCGGAATGTTAAGAGTTCCGGAATGCACCAAGGTTCCGGAATGTTCAGAATTCCGGAATGCACCAAGGTTCCGGAATGCACCAAGGTTCCGGAATGTTCAGAATTCCGGAATGCACCAAGGTTCCGGAATGCACCAAGGTTCTGGAATGTTCGGAATTCCGGAATGTTCAGAGTTCCGGAATGTTCAGAGTTCCGGAATGCACCAAGGTTCCGGAATGTTCGGAATTCCGGAATGTTCAGAGTTCCGGAATGTTTGGAGTTCCGGAATGCACCAAGGTTCCGGAATTCAGAGTTCCGGAATGCAGCAAGGTTCCGGAATTTTCAGAATTCCGGAATGTTCAGAGTTCCGGAATGTTCAGAGTTCCGGAATGCACAAAGGTTCCGGAATGTTCAGAGTTCCGGAATGCACCAAGGTTCCGGAATGTTAAGAGTTCCGGAATGCACCAAGGTTCCGGAATGTTCAGAATTCCGGAATGCACCAAGGTTCCGGAATGCACCAAGGTTCTGGAATGTTCGGAATTCCGGAATGTTCAGAGTTCCGGAATGTTCAGAGTTCCGGAATGCACCAAGGTTCCGGAATGTTCGGAATTCCGGAATGTTTGGAGTTCCGGAATGCACCAAGGTTCCGGAATTCAGAGTTCCGGAATGCAGCAAGGTTCCGGAATGTTCAGAGTTCCGGAATGTTCAGAGTTCCGGAATGCACCAAGGTTCCGGAATGTTCGGAATTCCGGAATGTTCAGAGTTCCGGAATGTTCAGAGTTCCGGAATGCACCAAGGTTCCGGAATGTTCGGAATTCCGGAATGTTCAGAGTTCCGGAATGCACCAAGGTTCTGGAATGTTCGGAATTCCGGAATGTTCAGAGTTCCGGAATGTTCAGAGTTCCGGAATGTTCAGAGTTCCGGAATGCACCAAGGTTCCGGAATGTTCGGAATTCCGGAATGTTCAGAGTTCCGGAATGCACCAAGGTTCCGGAATGCACAAAGGTTCCGGAATGTTCAGAGTTCCGGAATGCACCAAGGTTCCGGAATGCACCAAGGTTCCGGAATGTTCAGAGTTCCGGAATGCACCAAGGTTCCGGAATGTTAAGAGTTCCGGAATGCACCAAAGTTCCGGAATGTTCGGAATTCCGGAATGTTCAGAGTTTCCGGAATGTTCAGAGTTCCGGAATTCAGAGTTCCGGAATGCAGCAAGGTTCCGGAATTTTCAGAATTCCGGAATGTTCAGAGTTCCGGAATGTTCAGAGTTCCGGAATGCAACAAGGTTCCGGAATGCACCAAGGTTCCGGAATGTTCGGAATTCCGGAATGTTCAGAGTTCCGGAATGCACCAAGGTTCCGGAACGTTCGGAATTCCGGAATGTTCAGAGTTCCGGAATGCACCAAGGTTCCGGAACGTTCGGAATTCCGGAATGTTCAGAGTTCCGGAATGTTTGGAGTTCCGGAATGCACCAAGGTTCCGGAATGTTCGGAATTCCGGAATGTTCAGAGTTCCGGAATGCACCAAGGTTCCGGAATGTTCGGAATTCCGGAATGTTCAGAATTCCGGAATGTTTGGAGTTCCGGAATGCACCAAGGTTCCGGAATGTTCGGAATTCCGGAATGTACCAAGGTTCCGGAATTCAGAGTTCCGGAATGCACCAAGGTTCCGGAATGTTAAGAGTTCCGGAATGCACCAAGGTTCCAGAATGTTCAGAATTCCGGAATGCACCAAGGTTCCGGAATGCACCAAGGTTCCGGAATGTTCAGAGTTCCGGAATGCACCAAGGTTCCGGAATTCAGAGTTCCGGAATGCAGCAAGGTTCCGGAATGTTCGGAATTCCGGAATGTTCAGAGTTCCGGAATGTTCAGAGTTCCGGAATGTACCAAGGTTCCGGAATGTTCGGAATTCCGGAATGTTCAGAGTTCCGGAATGCACCGAGGTTCCGGAATGTTCAGAGTTCCGGAATGCACCAAGGTTCTGGAATGTTCGGAATTCCGGAATGTACCAAGGTTCCGGAATGTTCAGAGTTCCATAATGTTCAGAGTTCCGGAATGCACCAAGGTTCCGGAATGTTCGGAATTCCGGAATGTTCAGAGTTCCGGAATGCACCAAGGTTCCGGAATGTTCAGAGTTCCGGAATGCACCAAGGTTCTGGAATGTTCGGAATTCCGGAATGTTCAGAGTTCCGGAATGTTCAGAGTTCCGGAATGCACCAAGGTTCCGGAATGTTCGGAATTCCGGAATGTTCAGAGTTCCGGAATGTTTGGAGTTCCGGAATGCACCAAGGTTCCGGAATTCAGAGTTCCGGAATGCAGCAAGGTTCCGGAATTTTCAGAATTCCGGAATGTTCAGAGTTCCGGAATGCACCAAGGTTCCGGAATGTTCAGAGTTCCGGAATGCACCAAGGTTCCGGAATGCACAAAGGTTCCGGAATGTTCAGAGTTCCGGAATGTTCAGAGTTCCGGAATGCACCAAGGTTCCGGAATGCACCAAGGTTCCGGAATGTTCAGAGTTCTGGAATGCACCAAGGTTCCGGAATGTTAAGAGTTCCGGAATGCACCAAGGTTCCGGAATGTTCAGAATTCCGGAATGCACCAAGGTTCCGGAATGCAGCAAGGTTCCGGAATGTTCAGAGTTCCGGAATGCACCAAGGTTCCGGAATGTTCAGACTTCCGGAATGTTCAGAGTTCCGGAATGTTCAGAGTTCCGGAATGCACCAAGGTTCCGGAATGTTCGGAATTCCGGAATGTACCAAGGTTCCGGAATGTTCAGAGTTCCGGAATGTTCAGAGTTCCGGAATGCACCAAGGTTCCGGAATGTTCGGAATTCCGGAATGTTCAGAGTTCCGGAATGCACCAAGGTTCCGGAATGCACCAAGGTTCCGGAATGTTCGGAATTCCGGAATGTTCAGAGTTCCGGAATGTTCAGAGTTCCGGAATGTTTGGAGTTCCGGAATGTTCAGAGTTCCGGAATGTTCAGAGTTCCGGAATGTTCAGAGTTCCGGAATGCACCAAGGTTCCGGAATGTTAAGAGTTCCGGAATGCACCAAGGTTCCGGAATGTTCAGAATTCCGGAATGCACCAAGGTTCCGGAATGCACCAAGGTTCTGGAATGTTCGGAATTCCGGAATGTTCAGAGTTCCGGAATGTTCAGAGTTCCGGAATGCACCAAGGTTCCGGAATGTTCGGAATTCCGGAATGTTCAGAGTTCCGGAATGTTTGGAGTTCCGGAATGCACCAAGGTTCCGGAATTCAGAGTTCCGGAATGCAGCAAGGTTCCGGAATTTTCAGAATTCCGGAATGCACCAAGGTTCCGGAATGCACAAAGGTTCCGGAATTTTCAGAGTTCCGGAATGCACCAAGGTTCCGGAATGCACCAAGGTTCCGGAATGTTCAGAGTTCCGGAATGCACCAAGGTTCCGGAATGTTAAGAGTTCCGGAATGCACCAAGGTTCCGGAATGTTCAGAATTCCGGAATGCACCAAGGTTCCGGAATGCACCAAGGTTCCGGAATGTTCAGAGTTCCGGAATGCACCAAGGTTCTGGAATTTTCAGAATTCCGGAATGTTCAGAGTTCCGGAATGTTCAGAGTTCCGGAATGCACCAAGGTTCCGGAATTCAGAGTTCCGGAATGCAGCAAGGTTCCGGAATGCACCAAGGTTCCGGAATGTTCAGAGTTCCGGAATGCACCAAGGTTCCGGAATGTTAAGAGTTCCGGAATGCACCAAGGTTCCGGAATGTTCAGAATTCCGGAATGCACCAAGGTTCCGGAATGCACCAAGGTTCCGGAATGTTCAGAGTTCCGGAATGCACCAAGGTTCTGGAATTTTCAGAATTCCGGAATGTTCAGAGTTCCGGAATGTTCAGAGTTCCGGAATGCACCAAGGTTCCGGAATGTTCAGAGTTCCGGAATGCACCAAGGTTCCGGAATGCACAAAGGTTCCGGAATGTTCAGAGTTCCGGAATGTTCAGAGTTCCGGAATGCACCAAGGTTCCGGAATGCACCAAGGTTCCGGAATGTTCAGAGTTCCGGAATGCACCAAGGTTCCGGAATGTTCAGAGTTCCGGAATGCACCAAGGTTCCGGAATGTTAAGAGTTCCGGAATGCACCAAGGTTCCGGAATGTTCGGAATTCCGGAATGTACCAAGGTTCCGGAATGTTCAGAGTTCCGGAATGTTCAGAGTTCCGGAATGCACCAAGGTTCCGGAATGTTCGGAATTCCGGAATGTTCAGAGTTCCGGAATGCACCAAGGTTCCGGAATGCACCAAGGTTCCGGAATGTTCGGAATTCCGGAATGTTCAGAGTTCCGGAATGTTCAGAGTTCCGGAATGTTTGGAGTTCCGGAATGTTCAGAGTTCCGGAATGTTCAGAGTTCCGGAATGTTCAGAGTTCCGGAATGCACCAAGGTTCCGGAATGTTAAGAGTTCCGGAATGCACCAAGGTTCCGGAATGTTCAGAATTCCGGAATGCACCAAGGTTCCGGAATGCACCAAGGTTCTGGAATGTTCGGAATTCCGGAATGTTCAGAGTTCCGGAATGTTCAGAGTTCCGGAATGCACCAAGGTTCCGGAATGTTCGGAATTCCGGAATGTTCAGAGTTCCGGAATGTTTGGAGTTCCGGAATGCACCAAGGTTCCGGAATTCAGAGTTCCGGAATGCAGCAAGGTTCCGGAATTTTCAGAATTCCGGAATGCACCAAGGTTCCGGAATGCACAAAGGTTCCGGAATTTTCAGAGTTCCGGAATGCACCAAGGTTCCGGAATGCACCAAGGTTCCGGAATGTTCAGAGTTCCGGAATGCACCAAGGTTCCGGAATGTTAAGAGTTCCGGAATGCACCAAGGTTCCGGAATGTTCAGAATTCCGGAATGCACCAAGGTTCCGGAATGCACCAAGGTTCCGGAATGTTCAGAGTTCCGGAATGCACCAAGGTTCTGGAATTTTCAGAATTCCGGAATGTTCAGAGTTCCGGAATGTTCAGAGTTCCGGAATGCACCAAGGTTCCGGAATTCAGAGTTCCGGAATGCAGCAAGGTTCCGGAATGCACCAAGGTTCCGGAATGTTCAGAGTTCCGGAATGCACCAAGGTTCCGGAATGTTAAGAGTTCCGGAATGCACCAAGGTTCCGGAATGTTCAGAATTCCGGAATGCACCAAGGTTCCGGAATGCACCAAGGTTCCGGAATGTTCAGAGTTCCGGAATGCACCAAGGTTCTGGAATTTTCAGAATTCCGGAATGTTCAGAGTTCCGGAATGTTCAGAGTTCCGGAATGCACCAAGGTTCCGGAATGTTCAGAGTTCCGGAATGCACCAAGGTTCCGGAATGCACAAAGGTTCCGGAATGTTCAGAGTTCCGGAATGTTCAGAGTTCCGGAATGCACCAAGGTTCCGGAATGCACCAAGGTTCCGGAATGTTCAGAGTTCCGGAATGCACCAAGGTTCCGGAATGTTCAGAGTTCCGGAATGCACCAAGGTTCCGGAATGTTAAGAGTTCCGGAATGCACCAAGGTTCCGGAATGTTCAGAATTCCGGAATGCACCAAGGTTCCGGAATGCACCAAGGTTCCGGAATGTTCAGAGTTCCGGAATGTTCAGAGTTCCGGAATGCACCAAGGTTCCGGAATGTTCAGAATTCCGGAATGCACCAAGGTTCCGGAATGCACCAAGGTTCTGGAATGTTCGGAATTCCGGAATGTTCAGAGTTCCGGAATGTTCAGAGTTCCGGAATGCACCAAGGTTCCGGAATGTTCGGAATTCCGGAATGTTCAGAGTTCCGGAATGTTTGGAGTTCCGGAATGCACCAAGGTTCCGGAATTCAGAGTTCCGGAATGCAGCAAGGTTCCGGAATTTTCAGAATTCCGGAATGTTCAGAGTTCCGGAATGTTCAGAGTTCCGGAATGCACAAAGGTTCCGGAATGTTCAGAGTTCCGGAATGCACCAAGGTTCCGGAATGTTAAGAGTTCCGGAATGCACCAAGGTTCCGGAATGTTCAGAATTCCGGAATGCACCAAGGTTCCGGAATGCACCAAGGTTCTGGAATGTTCGGAATTCCGGAATGTTCAGAGTTCCGGAATGTTCAGAGTTCCGGAATGCACCAAGGTTCCGGAATGTTCGGAATTCCGGAATGTTTGGAGTTCCGGAATGCACCAAGGTTCCGGAATTCAGAGTTCCGGAATGCAGCAAGGTTCCGGAATGTTCAGAGTTCCGGAATGTTCAGAGTTCCGGAATGCACCAAGGTTCCGGAATGTTCGGAATTCCGGAATGTTCAGAGTTCCGGAATGTTCAGAGTTCCGGAATGCACCAAGGTTCCGGAATGTTCGGAATTCCGGAATGTTCAGAGTTCCGGAATGCACCAAGGTTCTGGAATGTTCGGAATTCCGGAATGTTCAGAGTTCCGGAATGTTCAGAGTTCCGGAATGTTCAGAGTTCCGGAATGCACCAAGGTTCCGGAATGTTCGGAATTCCGGAATGTTCAGAGTTCCGGAATGCACCAAGGTTCCGGAATGCACAAAGGTTCCGGAATGTTCAGAGTTCCGGAATGCACCAAGGTTCCGGAATGCACCAAGGTTCCGGAATGTTCAGAGTTCCGGAATGCACCAAGGTTCCGGAATGTTAAGAGTTCCGGAATGCACCAAGGTTCCGGAATGTTCAGAATTCCGGAATGCACCAAGGTTCCGGAATGCACCAAGGTTCTGGAATGTTCGGAATTCCGGAATGTTCAGAGTTCCGGAATGTTCAGAGTTCCGGAATGCACCAAGGTTCCGGAATGTTCGGAATTCCGGAATGTTCAGAGTTCCGGAATGTTTGGAGTTCCGGAATGCACCAAGGTTCCGGAATTCAGAGTTCCGGAATGCAGCAAGGTTCCGGAATGTTCAGAGTTCCGGAATGTTCAGAGTTCCGGAATGCACCAAGGTTCCGGAATGTTCGGAATTCCGGAATGTTCAGAGTTCCGGAATGTTCAGAGTTCCGGAATGCACCAAGGTTCCGGAATGTTCGGAATTCCGGAATGTTCAGAGTTCCGGAATGCACCAAGGTTCCGGAATGTTAAGAGTTCCGGAATGCACCAAGGTTCCGGAATGTTCAGAATTCCGGAATGCACCAAGGTTCCGGAATGCAGCAAGGTTCCGGAATGTTCAGAGTTCCGGAATGCACCAAGGTTCCGGAATGTTCAGACTTCCGGAATGTTCAGAGTTCCGGAATGTTCAGAGTTCCGGAATGCACCAAGGTTCCGGAATGTTCGGAATTCCGGAATGTACCAAGGTTCCGGAATGTTCAGAGTTCCGGAATGTTCAGAGTTCCGGAATGCACCAAGGTTCCGGAATGTTCGGAATTCCGGAATGTTCAGAGTTCCGGAATGCACCAAGGTTCCGGAATGCACCAAGGTTCCGGAATGTTCGGAATTCCGGAATGTTCAGAGTTCCGGAATGTTCAGAGTTCCGGAATGTTTGGAGTTCCGGAATGTTCAGAGTTCCGGAATGTTCAGAGTTCCGGAATGTTCAGAGTTCCGGAATGCACCAAGGTTCCGGAATGTTCGGAATTCCGGAATGTTCAGAGTTCCGGAATGTTCAGAGTTCCGGAATGCACCAAGGTTCCGGAATGTTAAGAGTTCCGGAATGCACCAAGGTTCCGGAATGTTCAGAATTCCGGAATGCACCAAGGTTCCGGAATGCACCAAGGTTCTGGAATGTTCGGAATTCCGGAATGTTCAGAGTTCCGGAATGTTCAGAGTTCCGGAATGCACCAAGGTTCCGGAATGTTCGGAATTCCGGAATGTTCAGAGTTCCGGAATGTTTGGAGTTCCGGAATGCACCAAGGTTCCGGAATTCAGAGTTCCGGAATGCAGCAAGGTTCCGGAATTTTCAGAATTCCGGAATGCACCAAGGTTCCGGAATGCACAAAGGTTCCGGAATTTTCAGAGTTCCGGAATGCACCAAGGTTCCGGAATGCACCAAGGTTCCGGAATGTTCAGAGTTCCGGAATGCACCAAGGTTCCGGAATGTTAAGAGTTCCGGAATGCACCAAGGTTCCGGAATGTTCAGAATTCCGGAATGCACCAAGGTTCCGGAATGCACCAAGGTTCCGGAATGTTCAGAGTTCCGGAATGCACCAAGGTTCTGGAATTTTCAGAATTCCGGAATGTTCAGAGTTCCGGAATGTTCAGAGTTCCGGAATGCACCAAGGTTCCGGAATTCAGAGTTCCGGAATGCAGCAAGGTTCCGGAATGCACCAAGGTTCCGGAATGTTCAGAGTTCCGGAATGCACCAAGGTTCCGGAATGTTAAGAGTTCCGGAATGCACCAAGGTTCCGGAATGTTCAGAATTCCGGAATGCACCAAGGTTCCGGAATGCACCAAGGTTCCGGAATGTTCAGAGTTCCGGAATGCACCAAGGTTCTGGAATTTTCAGAATTCCGGAATGTTCAGAGTTCCGGAATGTTCAGAGTTCCGGAATGCACCAAGGTTCCGGAATGTTCAGAGTTCCGGAATGCACCAAGGTTCCGGAATGTTCAGAGTTCCGGAATGTTTGGAGTTCCGGAATGCACAAAGGTTCCGGAATGTTCAGAGTTCCGGAATGCACCAAGGTTCCGGAATGTTCAGACTTCCGGAATGTTCAGAGTTCCGGAATGCACAAAGGTTCCGGAATGTTCAGAGTTCCGGAATGCACCAAGGTTCCGGAATGTTCGGAATTCCGGAATGTACCAAGGTTCCGGAATGTTCGGAATTCCGGAATGTTCAGAGTTCCGGAATGTTCAGAGTTCCGGAATGCACCAAGGTTCCGGAATGTTCAGAATTCCGGAATGTTCAGAGTTCCGGAATGCACCAAGGTTCCGGAATGTTCAGAGTTCCAGAATGCACCAAGGTTCTGGAATGTTCGGAATTCCGGAATGTTCAGAGTTCCGGAATGTTTGGAGTTCCGGAATGTTCAGAGTTCCGGAATGTTCAGAGTTCCGGAATGCACCAAGGTTCCGGAATTCAGTGTTCCGGAATGCAGCAAGGTTCCGGAATTTTCAGAATTCCGGAATGTTCAGAGTTCCGGAATGTTCAGAGTTCCGGAATGCACCAAGGTTCCGTAATGTTCGGAATTCCGGAATGTACCAAGGTTCCGGAATGTTCGGAATTCCGGAATGTTCAGAGTTCCGGAATGCACCAAGGTTCCGGAATGTTCGGAATTCCGGAATGTTCAGAGTTCCGGAATGCACCAAGGTTCCAGAATTTTCGGAATTCCGGAATGTTCAGAGTTCCGGAATGCACCAAGGTTCCGGAATGTTCGGAATTCCGGAATGTTCAGAATTCCGGAATACACCAAGGTTCCGGAATGTTCAGAGTTCCGGAATGTTCAGAGTTCCGGAATGCACCAAGGTTACGGAATGTTCAGAGTTCCGGAATGCACAAAGGTTCCGGAATGTTCAGAGTTCCGGAATGCACCAAGGTTACGGAATGTTCAGAGTTCCGGAATGCACAAAGGTTCCGGAATGTTCAGAGTTCCGGAATGCACCAAGGTTCCGGAATGTTCGGAATTCTGGAATGTACCAAGGTTCCGGAATGTTCGGAATTCCGGAATGTTCAGAGTTCCGGAATGTTCAGAGTTCCGGAATGCACCAATGTTCCGGAATGTTAAGAGTTCCGGAATGCACCAAGGTTCCAGAATGTTCAGAATTCCGGACTGCACCAAGGTTCCGGAATGCACCAAGGTTCCGGAATGTTCAGAGTTCCGGAATGTTCAGAGTTCCGGAATGCACCAAGGTTCCGGAATGTTCGGAATTCCGGAATGCACCAAGGTTCCGGAATGTACGGAATTCCGGAATGTACCAAGGTTCCGGAATGTTCAGACTTCCGGAATGTTCAGAGTTCCGGAATGCACAAAGGTTCCGGAATGTTCAGAGTTCCGGAATGCACCAAGGTTCCGGAATGTTCGGAATTCTGGAATGTACCAAGGTTCCGGAATGTTCGGAATTCCGGAATGTTCAGAGTTCCGGAATGTTCAGAGTTCCGGAATGCACCAATGTTCCGGAATGTTAAGAGTTCCGGAATGCACCAAGGTTCCAGAATGTTCAGAATTCCGGACTGCACCAAGGTTCCGGAATGCACCAAGGTTCCGGAATGTTCAGAGTTCCGGAATGTTCAGAGTTCCGGAATGCACCAAGGTTCCGGAATGTTCGGAATTCCGGAATGCACCAAGGTTCCGGAATGTACGGAATTCCGGAATGTACCAAGGTTCCGGAATGTTCAGACTTCCGGAATGTTCAGAGTTCCGGAATGCACCAAGGTTCCGGAATGCACCAAGGTTCCGGAATGCACCAAGGTTCCGGAATGTTCGGAATTCCGGAATGTACCAAGGTTCCGGAATGTTCGGAATTCCGGAATGTTCAGAGTTCCGGAATGTTCAGAGTTCCGGAATGCACCAAGGTTCCGGAATGTTCAGAATTCCGGAATGTTCAGAGTTCCGGAATGCACCAAGGTTCCGGAATGTTCAGAGTTCCGGAATGCACCAAGGTTCTGGAATGTTCGGAATTCCGGAATGTTCAGAGTTCCGGAATGTTCAGAGTTCCGGAATGTTCAGAGTTCCGGAATGCACCAAGGTTCCGGAATTCAGAGTTCCGGAATGCAGCAAGGTTCCGGAATTTTCAGAATTCCGGAATGTTCAGAGTTCCGGAATGTTCAGAGTTCCGGAATGCACAAAGGTTCCGGAATGTTCGGAATTCCGGAATGTTCAGAGTTCCGGAATGCACCAAGGTTCCGGAATGTTCGGAATTCCGGAATGTACCAAGGTTCCGGAATGTTCAGAGTTCCGGAATGCACAAAGGTTCCGGAATGTGCAGAGTTCCGGAATGTTTAGAGTTCCGGAATGCACAAAGGTTCCGGAATGTTCGGAATTCCGGAATGTTCAGAATTCCGGAATGCACCAAGGTTCCGGAATGTTCGGAATTCCGGAATGTTCAGAGTTCCGGAATGCACCAAGGTTCCAGAATTTTCGGAATTCCGGAATGTTCAGAGTTCCGGAATGTTCAGAGTTCCGGAATGCACCAAGGTTCCGGAATGTTCGGAATTCCGGAATGTTCAGAGTTCCGGAATGTTCGGAATTCCGGAATGTTCAGAGTTCCGGAATGTTCAGAGTTCCGGAATGCACCAAGGTTACGGAATGTTCAGAGTTCCGGAATGCACAAAGGTTCCGGAATGTTCAGAGTTCCGGAATGCACCAAGGTTCCGGAATGTTCGGAATTCCGGAATGTACCAAGGTTCCGGAATGTTCGGAATTCCGGAATGTTCAGAGTTCCGGAATGTTCAGAGTTCCGGAATGCACCAATGTTCCGGAATGTTAAGAGTTCCGGAATGCACCAAGGTTCCAGAATGTTCAGAATTCCGGACTGCACCAAGGTTCCGGAATGCACCAAGGTTCCGGAATGTTCAGAGTTCCGGAATGTTCAGAGTTCCGGAATGCACCAAGGTTCCGGAATGTTCGGAATTCCGGAATGCACCAAGGTTCCGGAATGTACGGAATTCCGGAATGTACCAAGGTTCCGGAATGTTCAGACTTCCGGAATGTTCAGAGTTCCGGAATGCACCAAGGTTCCGGAATGCACCAAGGTTCCGGAATGCACCAAGGTTCCGGAATGTTCGGAATTCCGGAATGTACCAAGGTTCCGGAATGTTCGGAATTCCGGAATGTTCAGAGTTCCGGAATGTTCAGAGTTCCGGAATGCACCAAGGTTCCGGAATGTTCAGAATTCCGGAATGTTCAGAGTTCCGGAATGCACCAAGGTTCCGGAATGTTCAGAGTTCCGGAATGCACCAAGGTTCTGGAATGTTCGGAATTCCGGAATGTTCAGAGTTCCGGAATGTTCAGAGTTCCGGAATGTTCAGAGTTCCGGAATGCACCAAGGTTCCGGAATTCAGAGTTCCGGAATGCAGCAAGGTTCCGGAATTTTCAGAATTCCGGAATGTTTGGAGTTCCGGAATGTTCAGAGTTCCGGAATGCACCAAGATTCCGGAATGTTCGGAATTCCGGAATGTACCAAGGTTCCGGAATGTTCAGAGTTCCGGAATGCACAAAGGTTCCGGAATGTTCAGAGTTCCGGAATGTTCAGAGTTCCGGAATGCACAAAGGTTCCGGAATGTTCAGAGTTCCGGAATGTTCAGAGTTCCAGAATGCACCAAGGTTCCGGAATGTTCGGAATTCCGGAATGTTCAGAGTTCCGGAATGCACCAAGGTTCCGGAATGTTCAGAGTTCCGGAATGCACCAAGGTTCTGGAATGTTCGGAATTCCGGAATGTTCAGAGTTCCGGAATGTTCAGAGTTCCGGAATGTTCAGAGTTCCGGAATGCACCAAGGTTCCGGAATTCAGAGTTCCGGAATGCAGCAAGGTTCCGGAATTTTCAGAATTCCGGAATGTTTGGAGTTCCGGAATGTTCAGAGTTCCGGAATGCACCAAGATTCCGGAATGTTCGGAATTCCGGAATGTACCAAGGTTCCGGAATGTTCAGAGTTCCGGAATGCACAAAGGTTCCGGAATGTTCAGAGTTCCGGAATGCACAAAGGTTCCGGAATGCACAAAGGTTCCGGAATGTTCAGAGTTCCAGAATGCACCAAGGTTCCGGAATGTTCGGAATTCCGGAATGTTCAGAGTTCCGGAATGCACCAAGGTTCCGGAATTCAGAGTTCCGGAATGCAGCAAGGTTCCGGAATTTTCAGAATTCCGGAATGTTCAGAGTTCCGGAATGTTCAGAGTTCGGGAATGCACCAAGATTCCGGAATGTTCGGAATTCCGGAATGTACCAAGGTTCCGGAATGTTCAGAGTTCCGGAATGCACAAAGGTTCCGGAATGTTCAGAGTTCCGGAATGTTCAGAGTTCCGGAATGCACAAAGGTTCCGGAATGTTCAGAGTTCCGGAATGTTCAGAGTTCCGGAATGCACCAAGGTTCCGGAATGTTCGGAATTCCGGAATGTTCAGAGTTCCGGAATGCACCAAGGTTCCGGAATGTTCAGAGTTCCGGAATGTTTGGAGTTCCGGAATGTTCAGAGTTCCGGAATGCACCAAGGTTCCGGAATTCAGAGTTCCGGAATGCAGCAAGGTTCCGGAATGCACCAAGGTTCCGGAATGTTCAGAGTTCCGGAATGCACCAAGGTTCCGGAATGTTAAGAGTTCCGGAATGCACCAAGGTTCCGGAATGTTCAGAATTCCGGAATGCACCAAGGTTCCGGAATGCACCAAGGTTCCGGAATGTTCAGAGTTCCGGAATGTTCAGAGTTCCGGAATGCACCAAGGTTCCGGAATGTTCAGAATTCCGGAATGCACCAAGGTTCCGGAATGCACCAAGGTTCTGGAATGTTCGGAATTCCGGAATGTTCAGAGTTCCGGAATGTTCAGAGTTCCGGAATGCACCAAGGTTCCGGAATGTTCGGAATTCCGGAATGTTCAGAGTTCCGGAATGTTTGGAGTTCCGGAATGCACCAAGGTTCCGGAATTCAGAGTTCCGGAATGCAGCAAGGTTCCGGAATTTTCAGAATTCCGGAATGTTCAGAGTTCCGGAATGTTCAGAGTTCCGGAATGCACAAAGGTTCCGGAATGTTCGGAATTCCGGAATGTTCAGAGTTCCGGAATGCACCAAGGTTCCGGAATGTTCGGAATTCCGGAATGCACCAAGGTTCCGGAATGTTCAGAGTTCCGGATTGCACCAAGGTTCCGGAATTCAGAGTTCCGGAATGCACCAAGGTTCCGGAATGTTCGGAATTCCGGAATGTTCAGAGTTCCGGAATGCACCAATGTTCTGGAATGTTAAGAGTTCCGGAATGCACCAAGGTTCCAGAATGTTCAGAATTCCGGACTGCACCAAGGTTCCGGAATGCACCAAGGTTCCGGAATGTTCAGAGTTCCGGAATGTTCAGAGTTCCGGAATGCACCAAGGTTCCGGAATGTTCGGAATTCCGGAATGCACCAAGGTTCCGGAATGTTCGGAATTCCGGAATGTACCAAGGTTCCGGAATGTTCAGAGTTCCGGAATGTTCAGAGTTCCGGAATGCACCAAGGTTCCGGAATGCACCAAGGTTCCGGAATGTTCGGAATTCCGGAATGTACCAAGGTTCCGGAATGTTCGGAATTCCGGAATGTTCAGAGTTCCGGAATGTTCAGAGTTCCGGAATGCACCAAGGTTCCGGAATGTTCGGAATTCCGGAATGTTCAGAGTTCCGGAATGCACCAAGGTTCCGGAATGTTCAGAGTTCCGGAATGCACCAAGGTTCCGGAATGTTCAGAATTCCGGAATGTTCAGAGTTCCGGAATGCACCAAGGTTCCGGAATGTTCGGAATTCTGGAATGTACCAAGGTTCCGGAATGTTCGGAATTCCGGAATGTTCAGAGTTCCGGAATGTTCAGAGTTCCGGAATGCACCAAGGTTCCGGAATTCAGAATTCCGGAATGCAGCAAGGTTCCGGAATTTTCAGAATTCCGGAATGTTCAGAGTTCCGGAATGTCCAGAGTTCCCGAATGCACCAAGGTTCCGTAATGTTCGGAATTCCGGAATGTACCAAGGTTCCGGAATGTTCAGAGTTCCGGAATGCACAAAGGTTCCGGAATGTGCAGAGTTCCGGAATGTTTAGAGTTCCGGAATGCACAAAGGTTCCGGAATGTTCGGAATTCCGGAATGTTCAGAATTCCGGAATGCACCAAGGTTCCGGAATGTTCGGAATTCCGGAATGTTCAGAGTTCCGGAATGCACCAAGGTTCCAGAATTTTCGGAATTCCGGAATGTTCAGAGTTCCGGAATGTTCAGAGTTCCGGAATGCACCAAGGTTCCGGAATGTTCGGAATTCCGGAATGTTCAGAGTTCCGGAATGCACCAAGGTTCCGGAATGTTCGGAATTCCGGAATGTTCAGAATTCCGGAATACACCAAGGTTCCGGAATGTTCAGAGTTCCGGAATGTTCAGAGTTCCGGAATGCACCAAGGTTACGGAATGTTCAGAGTTCCGGAATGCACAAAGGTTCCGGAATGTTCAGAGTTCCGGAATGCACCAAGGTTCCGGAATGTTCGGAATTCCGGAATGTACCAAGGTTCCGGAATGTTCGGAATTCCGGAATGTTCAGAGTTCCGGAATGTTCAGAGTTCCGGAATGCACCAATGTTCCGGAATGTTAAGAGTTCCGGAATGCACCAAGGTTCCAGAATGTTTAGAATTCCGGACTGCACCAAGGTTCCGGAATGCACCAAGGTTCCGGAATGTTCAGAGTTCCGGAATGTTCAGAGTTCCGGAATGCACCAAGGTTCCGGAATGTTCGGAATTCCGGAATGCACCAAGGTTCCGGAATGTACGGAATTCCGGAATGTACCAAGGTTCCGGAATGTTCAGACTTCCGGAATGTTCAGAGTTCCGGAATGCACCAAGGTTCCGGAATGCACCAAGGTTCCGGAATGCACCAAGGTTCCGGAATGTTCGGAATTCCGGAATGTACCAAGGTTCCGGAATGTTCGGAATTCCGGAATGTTCAGAGTTCCGGAATGTTCAGAGTTCCGGAATGCACCAAGGTTCCGGAATGTTCAGAATTCCGGAATGTTCAGAGTTCCGGAATGCACCAAGGTTCCGGAATGTTCAGAGTTCCGGAATGCACCAAGGTTCTGGAATGTTCGGAATTCCGGAATGTTCAGAGTTCCGGAATGTTCAGAGTTCCGGAATGTTCAGAGTTCCGGAATGCACCAAGGTTCCGGAATTCAGAGTTCCGGAATGCAGCAAGGTTCCGGAATTTTCAGAATTCCGGAATGTTTGGAGTTCCGGAATGTTCAGAGTTCCGGAATGCACCAAGATTCCGGAATGTTCGGAATTCCGGAATGTACCAAGGTTCCGGAATGTTCAGAGTTCCGGAATGCACAAAGGTTCCGGAATGTTCAGAGTTCCGGAATGTTCAGAGTTCCGGAATGCACAAAGGTTCCGGAATGTTCAGAGTTCCGGAATGTTCAGAGTTCCAGAATGCACCAAGGTTCCGGAATGTTCGGAATTCCGGAATGTTCAGAGTTCCGGAATGTTTGGAGTTCCGGAATGTTCAGAGTTCCGGAATGTTCAGAGTTCCGGAATGCACCAAGGTTCCGGAATTCAGAGTTCCGGAATGCAGCAAGGTTCCGGAATTTTCAGAATTCCGGAATGTTCAGAGTTCCGGAATGTTCAGAGTTCGGGAATGCACCAAGATTCCGGAATGTTCGGAATTCCGGAATGTACCAAGGTTCCGGAATGTTCAGAGTTCCGGAATGCACAAAGGTTCCGGAATGTTCAGAGTTCCGGAATGTTCAGAGTTCCGGAATGCACAAAGGTTCCGGAATGTTCAGAGTTCCGGAATGTTCAGAGTTCCGGAATGCACCAAGGTTCCGGAATGTTCGGAATTCCGGAATGTTCAGAGTTCCGGAATGCACCAAGGTTCCGGAATGTTCGGAATTCCGGAATGTTCAGAGTTCCGGAATGCACCAAGGTTCCGGAATGTTAAGAGTTCCGGAATGCACCAAGGTTCCGGAATGTTCGGAATTCCGGAATGTTCAGAGTTCCGGAATGCACCAAGGTTCCGGAATGTTCGGAATTCCGGAATGTTCAGAGTTCCGGAATACACCAAGGTTCCGGAATGTTCAGAGTTCCGGAATGTTCAGAGTTCCGGAATGCACCAAGGTTCCGGAATGTTCAGAGTTCCGGAATGCACAAAGGTTCCGGAATGCACCAAGGTTCCGGAATGTTCAGAATTCCGGAATGTTCAGAGTTCCGGAATGCACCAAGGTTCCGGAATGTTCAGAGTTCCGGAATGCACCAAGGTTCTGGAATGTTCGGAATTCCGGAATGTTTGGAGTTCCGGAATGTTCAGAGTTCCGGAATATTCAGAGTTCCGGAATGCACCAAGGTTCCGGAATTCAGAGTTCCGGAATGCAGCAAGGTTCCGGAATTTTCAGAATTCCGGAATGTTCAGAGTTCCGGAATGTTCAGAGTTCCGGAATGCACCAAGATTCCGGAATGTTCGGAATTCCGGAATGTACCAAGGTTCCGGAATGTTCAGAGTTCCGGAATGCACAAAGGTTCCGGAATGTTCAGAGTTCCGGAATGCACCAAGGTTCCGGAATGTTCGGAATTCCGGAATGTTCAGAGTTCCGGAATGCACCAAGGTTCCGGAATGTTCGGAATTCCGGAATGTTCAGAGTTCCGGAATGTACCAAGGTTCCGGAATTTAGAGTTCCGGAATGCACCAAGGTTCCGGAATGTTCGGACTTCCGGAATCTTCAGAGTTCCGGAATGCACCAAGGTTCCGGAATGCACCAAGGTTCCGGAATGTTCGGAATTCCGGAATGTTCAGAGTTCCGGAATGCACCAAAGTTCCGGACTGTTCAGAGTTCCGGAATGCACCAAGGTTCCGGAATGTTCGGAATTCCGGAATGTTCAGAATTCCGGAATTCCGAACATTCCAAAATGTTCAGAGTTCCGGAATGTTAACAGGCAGACGCTGTGGGATGACCCAAGGGGAGGAGCCGTATAACGTCACTGATAGGTTTGTAGCTTGAACCTATTCGCTGGAACGTTAAGACAATATAATTACACTGCAAGCAAGACACAAGTAGGCAAACTTCTTCATGTTACTCGTGCACGGGAGAGAACCAGACAGAGCGCCGTTCCTTCGCTTGACCCCAGTAGCTCTCGTCCGTTCTCCCATACACTGTCCTTTTATTGAGGTTACATGAATATGCATAGGTTCATTAACATACGACGTCTACATACAAACAAAGAGTACCTTGCCTGTGTGTGTGTGTGTGTGTGTGTGTGTGTGTGTGTGTGTGTGTGTGTGTGTGTGTGTGGGGACTGCTGATCAAAGGGTCAAACATCCTTGGTCAGGAAGAGGGTAGCCTCCCCCTCCCCCTAGATGGTTCATCCTAGATAACACGGTGAGGAAGTCCTGCAGTTCATCTAAACAAAGAGCACTTAGACTAGAACAGACGTAGCTACGTTAATCCTACCATAAAACAATAAGACACGGTATGACCTCTCATGCTCCCAAAGTGCTGTCTAATACACACAAAGTTTGCAGACTATCAAGGATCAAAACCTCTACCAATCTACAACTAATTACAAAACTCTAAGCATATATAAGTAAATATTTCTAAGCATAAATGACAATCAACAATACAAATCTAACATTTCCCCCCTTTTTGACCTTTATGCCTGAAAAGTTCCCAGGTATGAATACCTCATGTCTGACAGTTTCAATGCAAACCTTTTTATACTCAGCATATGTCAAATCACCCTAAATTACTGAAAAGGTACACAGTTTAATAAATGTATTAGCAGTTACCCCATTCATTGAGCTCATCTCATGGCAAACTGCATCTTACGAGCAACCAAAGAAATTGTTCATTTAATAGTGAAACTAAAAAAGTAACATTTTCAAAAACATCTCAGCTTGGTAATGCTTCCTCCGGGTGTGCACATCACATGTCTTTCTGCAGAGTGGTTTAAGCTCTGCAGGGCGTCATGAATGTCTCTTCCAGTTGTTTCCATCACTGTCCATAGGACCAGAGTCCAAATGTATGTAGAATAGACATTCAAACATACTAGTTGGTTTTGTGGTTCGTCAACATGGGTCTCAGCTATTTCCAAGCTGCAGACCTCTCAGCACTCTAGTTTTATGGCCTCTTACCAGCCCCCATCACCTGACTTCAGACCTTCGTCTTGTGAGGGGGATATTTATGACTCCTTAATTGTCCACGCTCTGCAGAAAAAGCTCTCTGTGGAAAGGGTGCTGGGTTCCGTCATCTTACTGCTGTTATGATCCCAGCAGCCTTCAGAGTGTCATCGTATGCACAGTATAGTGGCACAGCATTAGGTGATGTTCATAGGAAACTGCTGTCATCACCACCATAGCTTCTGGTTCCTGTGCTTTCACAGAATCATGATGTCATCCTTGAACTCCTTCTGCGCTGTCGATGGAGCTTGGCACGCTCCCCTCATCCCACGAGTTTTCATGTTCCAACGCTGCTGAAGGTTTAAGGCAGAGCACGTCGTACACCTTAGTCGTCTTCCTCAGCGTCAATATTGAATCTTTCATTTTATTTAAAATCTCCTGGAAACTCAGTAGCACAGCTCTCTGTGTGATGTCTGCTGTGCTGAAGATGATCTCTGATCCTCCTGAAGCCTCTCTCCTATCTTGTGGACGATCCTCTCCTCTATTTTGCAGGCAGTTTCATGGTCCTTGCTGTGGCTCCAAGGTCTGATCTCATGATGGGCCCCAATCAGCTTGATCTTTGACCTCAACCACTGCCTGGTCCTGTCAGCTATGCGCTTCTCACTGGGCCTCTGAAGATTTCTCAGGAGATTACTGCTGCACCTGTATTTCCTTGCTAGGAAGACAAACTATTTGGAGAGTATGTCAACAATCATCAAACCACATTCTTTAGTTCAGTGAACTTCACTTATAGGCCATCAAAGCCTCATCTGAACATGGGTGCACCACTTGCATAGGTTTAATATTTGTAAATAAAACGGCTAATCACACAAATCACTGCAACAATAATAGTAAACATTGTTTAATGTTAATCCTTGCACTCCACCTCTTGACGCATGGACATTCCCATGCGTCAACTCACCAAACCTGGATCCCTGTCTTAAAGAAAAAGATTAGCTAGATCATGTCCCAGGCAACATCAGGGCATCTCCTCTGGAGTAGCTCCGTAACCCTGCAATAAAAGATGTTAGCGTGTGTTGCATATTAAGTTTGCTTAACACCTGGCTCTCCCAGGAGCCTGCATACACACCATCATGGCCTGGAAAACAAAATCTGGAAGTAAAATCAAACTTCATACCTGTAAACAATTGTATCATAAGGACAAGAAGCATTCAACATCAGCAAGACAAGTGTCATGTGCAGGTTTTCTCAAATCAGTAAACTACAATTATTTTCATAAGTCGCCTCAGACATGGATCATCCCATGTACTCAGGCAACATTAATGTAATCGGTGACTGCTCTTAAGCAAAGTCACTCCACTTATATATTACTATGGGCTCAAAAGTGGCCAGCTAATGAGCCCATATCAAACTATCCCAGAAACACTGTATCTCTTATTTGTTTTACTCATGTCACTTGTCCGTTTCAGCTGAATCTTCCACAGCATTCTCAAAGAAACTAACATTAGCAATACACATTGACTGTAGTCAGACAGAGGTCAGACACAGGTCAACAGGTTCCAGAGGTGCCATAAAAACACCATAAAGTCAACCCTAGCTGTGGAAAGAAGTAACACCAGTTCTCAACACAGGAAATTTCACACAGGTTATTCACATTATCAAAGTAACCTTCACATTTTCCCATCAACACAATGCAACAGCATCACCACTCATAACCTGTAAACACAGTTTTCCTCACACATAAACCCAGAAATCCTGTAGTAGGAAAAAACATCAACCAGTTGTCCTGGTATAAATCGCATCATCAATTCACATGAAGAACTGGCATGCTGTAAGAAAAGAAAATGCAAATATTAGCGCTTGCGCAGGCGTATGCATACTTTGTCACAGATATCTCTGTGAGCAACTCAAGCCTATGAATAACACACCTGATAAATGCACAGACACAGAAAATGGCATTTAAAAGGTTAAATCATCATGCAACCTCGAGTGTTGCTGTCATCTTTCTGCTCCTGTAAAAGGAAACACATGGGTTCATCTGCACCTTTGTCAGGTGGGGGTTAGCTTCACACAATCATGTTCAGTCAGTCAGTCAGATATTTTAAAATTCTTACTCATTCACTCAGTGGTTCCTTCTTTTGCTAATTGTGGAAATTATCATCACATTCGTTTCCACGCTCAGCAAAACGACGTTATTTCAAAAAGAAAAATAATTTAGACTGGATTTCCTCGTTGAATCCTTTTTGGGGGGGACTCTCATTTCCTAATTGTCCCAAATAAGTGGCTTTCTCCTGAACCCATTTTAAATGTGGAGAAACTCACTTGCAACAATTTTCTTGACGACGTGTAACGCTTTTAATTCCCGACTTGCAGATCTGCTCAAAGAAAAGAAATTCACAAGCAAAAATCAGTGCTTGTTCAAAAATGAAAAATAAAAAATAACAGAGATTATCAAACCAAACTCTCAGTGCACTGTGAAAGTATCAAAATAAAAAGGCCTTGTTAAGTCATGACACAAGCTCCTCATCTCAGGAGGGTAAATCATACCATTAGCATGGTTTATCATACCATCATACTAATCGGCAGGCTCAACTTCACAACAAAAGAAAAATCATCAGCTAGATTCACTCTAAATCAACCATCAGCTGCACAACACACAACATAACCCTAATGTCATATTAGCTATGAGTTTAATCACCCGGTCTGTGCTCTTCACTCATTTAAGCCACAGATCTATTTTATTCAATTTTTCCTTTTTCCCTTCATCATAAAACATGTGACATGCTGTCATGCACTTCACAAAACAGTCTGTTCTGACGTATTCAGAGTTGTGTATCTAAATACAGGATTCACTCGCACATCAAAGCAGGAAACTCAGTGTTTTAGAGTCTCTACTCAACACACAACAAACTCCAACACATCTCATTCACTCGTGCTAGAATTCAATCACCTTTCATTAATCTAAAACCGATCAACTAATTTGCATATCAGCTATTAACCCACTAAGTTGACAGGACGACAGAAAAGCATATTCAAAATAGTATCACAAAAGACAATTTCCCTCATACAGTAAATTACTTATGCTGCCTCAATCAAGCAGGAAGCTTCTCCCAATTTACCATTTTAACACTAAATTTATTGTCTGATCACTGATTTATCAAACCAGGATTTTTTTTTTTTTTTTTTTTTTTCCCACAAAAGTTAAATTGTTGTCCTGCAACCTGGAGAGTCAATTTTTTTCTTTAGGATAAATTCAGTATTTGATAACAAGTGTCTGCTAAATTGACACTATTGTAACACTGATGAAAGATAACAAGCTAATTTTCATTGCATGGGTTTGTGTTATTAGGCAGGTCTAATGCATGTCTGTGGAGCTGCATCTCCAGCAGAGCATGTTCTTAAAGCTGCCTTTCCTACACATTTCTCTGCTATTATTTAATCATTTCTTAACTAATGTGCTATGAGTCTTCATGAGTCATTTTGTGTTTGGAATGGTTAGTAGGGTTAATGCATGTTCTGCTTGTGTGTGTGTGATTTTGTATATGTTTCTATTTTCGCAATGTTTCAGACTCCGTCTCAATTTTCCAACTTAAGCAGTCAGTTTTCTTTTCCCCAGGTTTGCTAACCCAAATTTTGATTTCCCACATTAAATAATTCCTATGTGTTCTCACCTAGTCTTCTCACTCTGTTGTCCTCTCACTCTTTTGTCCTCTCCCTCTTCAACAGTCCCGGCAGTTCTCCTTCAGCTTTGTCCTGTCTAGTAGCTGAAGTGCTGCTGCTGCCTTCTTGGGCGACTTCTTAGCAGCTGCTGCCGGTTTCTTGGCTTTGGCTGCGGCGGGCTTCTTGGCTTTGCTCTCAGTAGCCTTGTTCATCTTGAAGGATCCGGAGGTCCTGGTGCCCTTGGTCTGCACCAGAGTGCCCTTCGCCACCAGGCTCTTGATGGCGGTCTTGACACGGGCCTTGTTCTTGTCCACATCGTAGCCTCCGGCAGCCAGAGCCTTCTTGAGAGCGGCCACGGCTTTCACAATCAGCTCGCCCACGCTGAGGCCGACCTTCTTGGGCTTGGAAGTCATCGTCTTCTTCTTCTTGGCCTGAACCTCGGCGCAGGGCGTGTTTATGATGGAGCCTTTCCCACCACAGCGCTGGCACGTTGAACGCATCATGAAGGGTCCATTTCTTTCATGTCGCTAGCCGCATGTGGCTTGCCCGAGTCACTCAGTCCTTTTTGAGCATTTCAACATGCTGCCGCCGCAGACCCTGGCCTCAGATCCAGCAAGTTTAGCGCGCTGATCTCCAAAAAAGTCCCGAAGGCCAGAAAGACGTCAAATAAGTGTCTCGTGCTGAGAACTCAAACAAAAACTCCTCTTCACGCTGCCATCTTGCTCGCCCCTCCGTGAAATTCAACCAATCAGACAGGAAGATGGGTTTGCTTTCTTCTTCTGCTGCTGTTTATCCACATTGCTGCTGCTTTGCTGGGACTTTTTGTGCTCAGGACTTGCTGCTGTCTCTTTATCATGTTATTGCTTTGGAGCTGCATTCCTTATCTTCAGGGAGGAGTGAGCTCGCTTGTGAGGTTGAGAAACACATGGCACTGTAAATAAGTCAGCCAGAAACTTGGCCTGCATGTTTCCAATGATGTTAAACTATAACTTTCTTCCGACTGTTGCATGTGGAAAATTGATACAGGTCTGCTTTTCACCTGAAAGTGACAAACTAAAACATGTTCATTATTATCATCACTGCTTAATCAACACACATCTCTCTCTCTCTCTCTCTCTCTCTGTCTGTGTTTGTGTGAACAATCCTTTCTTAAAAGCAGAAAATGACATTGTAGTTGTTTTTCGGCTGATCAACACAAAACCTTTTTCCTATGATTATTTCTCTTCGTCTACAATGTAGTAATTTGTCTCTTTTTCACTCTTTTTTTTTTCTTTTTTCTTCACAATAGCTGGTGGTCTGCAAAATCACCGCTCTCACTCACAATCAGAGGCAATCACTTTTGCACAGTGCACAAAAACACTGTGATGTCAGACACATTCACACTCACTTTTTCATCTGCATAAATAAATCATATGGCTGGAGATATGTGCCATGGTGATTCATAAGCATGATCACCAGTTTATTTAATTATTTTTAATCCAACAAAACAAATAAACAAAAACATGATGCTGATGCTACACACACACACGAGTCAAGGTGCAGAAAAACTGCTCATGGAAACGCTGCACACTCTCTGTTTCCCTCTCTTTGAGTAGTTCTCAGACAGCTCTTGATCTGATAATGTGTAGCTTGCTCATCAGCTCAAAAAACAAAAACAAAACTGCAACGCGACATCACACAGTAGTTGCATGCTCTGCCCACAGTGGCAAAGTCTTACACTTACATATTCAACACAGCTTCTCCATCATGTATTTTTAGATGTTTCATACAGGGTTGAGCATATTAGTTGTTTTCACAGATGTGCTCTATATCTCAACAATGGCTCATAATAAGACGACAGTCTTTCACACAGGTCAAGTGCCTCTATGCACTTCATGAGTTTAAATATTTACCTATATCACTTCACCTCACATGTCATTGTACTGAATTTAAGCAACCACAAGCTTAATGTAGATTACTTTTAACAACTATCCACCTCAATTAAATCTATGGTCTGGCACACAGGCTGCTGTCGATCAGGGCAAGCTAAAGAATAAACATTGTGTCAGCAAGGGGTGGGGGGAAAGCCATTCACCAGAGCATATCTTAAGTGCTGCTGATGTGGGCTGGCCTTCTCCACAGCTCTCCAAGGCTGGTGTGTTTTCTAAAAACTTCTAACATTTGAATCTCTTCCATTTATAAGCCTGCGATTAACCGCACGGCTCAGGTCCGCGTGACCGCGCTCGCGTGAACCCGCGCAGCTGTGGAGCCGTCACTCTCTCTCTTTTTTACATAAATACTTTGTGCTGCCAGGAGCAAAGTCCAGCACAAACGTCTGTCTCCCTCCGACTCACTCTTGGTTGCTTAGAAACCCATGATAACAACAACAGTCGGTGTCACAGACCACATGTTCTGCTCCGCACACACAACAACAACAACAACGACGACGACAATGACAACAACACAAAATAGGCCTACTGTCCAGCACAATCTGGACCCCGCGGAACTTCTCAACATCCCACTGAGCGGTGGAGAACTCACTACAGTACCCCACACAGCGGTCTGTATTTCGCCCCACTAAGACGGCGAACCAAAAAAAGTTCGAACTGCGCAACTCTGCGACTTAATGCTTCTGTACAAAAAACCCCACTGAGCGGCCTTGTACATCGCCCCACTTAGACGGCGAATTTTAGCCCCACTAAGCGGCCACGGACAACGCCCCACTGAGCGGCGAAGACGTAATTTTAGCCCCACTAAGCGGCCACGGACAACGCCCCACTGAGCGGCGAAGACGTACAGTTATAGAGTTGGACTCTAAACTTACTCGGTGTTGCTTAGCGTGTAATATCAGCCTCGAATCCCGCCAATCGCCATTCATCGAGGAGAAAAGACATACAGCGAATCCACAGGAACTTCCTGGCTGACGTCAGTCTTTCAGCGCCTCTCCTCCCCTCGGTGAATGCGATTCCAGGGCTCCGGCATCGAAGGACCAATTAATGATAGGTTTGTAGCTTGAACCTATTCGCTGGAACGTTAAGACAATATAATTACACTGCAAGCAAGACACAAGTAGGCAAACTTCTTCATGTTACTCGTGCACGGGAGAGAACCAGACAGAGCGCCGTTCCTTCGCTTGACCCCAGTAGCTCTCGTCCGTTCTCCCATACACTGTCCTTTTATTGAGGTTACATGAATATGCATAGGTTCATTAACATACGACGTCTACATACAAACAAAGAGTACCTTGCCTGTGTGTGTGTGTGTGTGTGTGTGTGTGTGTGTGTGTGTGTGTGTGTGTGTGTGTGGGGACTGCTGATCAAAGGGTCAAACATCCTTGGTCAGGAAGAGGGTAGCCTCCCCCTCCCCCTAGATGGTTCATCCTAGATAACACGGTGAGGAAGTCCTGCAGTTCATCTAAACAAAGAGCACTTAGACTAGAACAGACGTAGCTACGTTAATCCTACCATAAAACAATAAGACACGGTATGACCTCTCATGCTCCCAAAGTGCTGTCTAATACACACAAAGTTTGCAGACTATCAAGGATCAAAACCTCTACCAATCTACAACTAATTACAAAACTCTAAGCATATATAAGTAAATATTTCTAAGCATAAATGACAATCAACAATACAAATCTAACAGTCACAAAAAGGGAGGTAAGCCTGTGTTCTAGGATAATGGCTGACGGCCCAACCATGACACCTACTGGGCACAGAGGCCATAAGCCTCTGAAGGAGCAGCAGGAACAGTTAAAAAGAGCCATTCGTTTAGCTTCTCCTGGATCTTTAAAATTAGCTGAGAAGGAATGCAAAGCAATGGAAGCTGAGCTAAGCAAGCTTATTGCTTCCCAACAGAGAGGGCTGGATGACAAAATAGCCCTAAGTCTTGTGCTCAAAATAGAAGGAGAGAGATGTGAGCAGCAACTGGAACAACTGCAAACCGAGGCAGAGAAACGTTCAATTAACTGGAGAATTAACCAACAAATCAAGAAAATACAGCAAACTCATGCAAAGTGTTGCAAGTGGATGTTCTTGTGGAACGGAGCATCTTCCTGGATGGAGGAGGATGACACAGCTGAAACAGAAGATATGGAGAGCATAGTGGAGGCTTTGAAACAACGGAAAAAGCAAAATAAGAAGCTGGAAGACCAAATGAAGAACTGGATTCCAAAACCAGGAGATGCTAACAAGTATCACACAGCAGAGATACTTCCTTGGGCCACATTAACATCTAATGCTGTAGGACGACAACATGTCATGCCTGTAATGACCCTTAGGGGAGGACAAGTTCAGGGCCCAAATGGACAGACTGCAGTGGTTGTAGGAGGAGTAGCTGATGTTGAATACACCAGGGTACCACTGGTGTTTCATAATGAAGGGCCTATGACAGTTAAATGTCAGTCCCTGAGTGGGAGTAGGGAAGGTGAGCATCGGGCGTGGTTTCGCTCAGCGGTGCTGGCAGGGCTGCCAAACCAGGTCATAGAAGATCTACAGAAAAATCCAGATTTTGCCGTAGCAGATTCGGTGCAGTGGGAAAGACACGTCTCACATCGTTTACAGCTGGAGCAGGACAGGGCGAACAACCAGAAAAAAGAGTTGGGGGAGGCACAAGCGTCTCTGCTCAAACTACAGTTGGCGGAGGCCAGAAACAAAGCCTGCGAAAAGAAAAAAGAGGAAAAAGAAAAAACAGAAAAAATGATGATAGTTGCGACCCAGCCTGGTCCTGGGCCTGAATGGCCAGATAGTGGCCCGGGTCCCTGCACTAATGATGGATGGCCCGCCAATGCACCAAGGCAGAACCAACCCACAGGGAATTGGGGAACCGGTGGATCGTACAGAGGGCGTGGTGGCTCAGCGGAGGGAGTACTAAGAGCTCATAACACGGGGAATCTCAGCAGTGTGCCTTGGAATGTCTGTTGGAGGTGTGGAGCAGAGGGTCATTGGAGCAGAAATTGCCCAGAACGTCGTCAGAACAATCAAAGAAGAGGCTACCAATCCCAGGCACGTGGAGCTCCAAGAGCAAGAGATGGCTATAGGGGAGCATATCAGGCCCCAAACCCGAGTGCAGCACCAGCCGCGCAGTATCCAGTGGCTGACTGGAGGGAGGACCAGTACTGAAGGGACCCGGAGGGACCAAACAGCATGGAAATGGCAGATCCCATGCTGTCAATGACTGTAGAAGGGACAGAATTGCCCTTCTTAGTGGACACTGGAGCAACCTATTCAACCTTGAGAGCAGCACCAGATAGTGCAAAGTTGTCCTGCCACACAGTGAACGTGGTGTGTTTTTCCGGGATCCCAATCACTCTGCCAGTGACTGACCCAGCTTTGACAAAGCTGGGCAAGCAGACTTTGAAACACAACTATGTGGTGTCATCGCAAGCGCCAGTAAATCTCATGGGCAGGGACCTGCTCGTGAAGTTGGGCGCTACAATCACATGTTCAGCAGATGGATTATCTGTGACTTTGCCAGGGGGCCAGCATTTCCCGTGCCTGGGAACAAATTCAAAGACTCAATATCTGCTTCAAGACTGTGAGAGAGCAAAAGCCGACATGTACTGGGGGAGAGTAGTGAAAGAGGATGTTCTGAGGCAATTTCAGCTGTGGAGACCCTGGATAATGAGCTTGGCAGTTTACCTCCCTCCGCGCGAACCCTACCAAGTCAATCTGTTTTATGATAAAGATAGTGACGACACCTATCGTGAATTATTTCAGTCTGATCTTGAGGGTCAGACGTGGAATGTGCAAACACATGACATCTACATCGGACCAGAAGGTGTTGTCAGGGTCCTGGGTCTCCTGACCCAGCGTTTTAGTTCTTTGTGATTTTTGTATTATTGTACTTGGTGTGAGTTTCTAGTTTCGATCCCTTGCCCTTCATGTTTCTCTATGTCCCCTCTGTTCTGTGTAAGTCTGTTTCTGCATGTTTGAGTTCCCCTCTGTGCCTCTCGGTTCTTAGAGTCCTCTGCCTTATGGTTTATGTCTCTGTGTTTCTTAGTTGCTGTCTCCACTGTGTCAAGTTCGCGTCTCTGTGTGATCCTTCCTGTTTTACTTTGAAGGTCCGTGACTTATGTGAATGTGTCCTGCCTTGCTTGTCTCGTCAGTTCTAATTTCCCCCAGCTGTGCTCTCCTTCTGTGTCTCATTCTCCTCATTACTTCCCAGTGTATTTAGACCCTGTGTTTCTCTGTGTCAGTGTGGCGTCGTACCCTCAACAAGCTGTGTGTGTTTTGCCTCCGTGTTACCAGTGTTTTGTTTCCAGTTCCAGTTCAGTGTTTTCTGCTTCAGTGTTTTAGTCCACCAGCGTTTTTGTTTGTCTTTTGATGCCTTTAGTTAGTAAGAGGGTTTCCAGCAATAAAGCTGCGCTTTAAGTTGAACTTCTGTGTCTGAGTCCTGCATTTTGGATCCACCACTCCTGCTTGCACGCCTGCCACACAGCCAACCATGACAGGTGTAGCCGTGGCTGTGAAATTAACTGATGAACAACTGCTTTGGTACAATGTGGAAGAAAATTCAACCCCTCACATTACATTGGCGATCCACCAAGGTCATGGTGCAGGTGATCTAGGTCCGATGGTCAGGCGAGCACTGGACGACACAGGGTGGCAAAGAACCCAAATTCCTAACTTATCTTATGCTCGAAATTGTAAAACCTATCGCATAACTTGTGCCTGTGATGATACAGTGATCTTGGAACATAAAGAAATTTCAAAAACACATGGTGAGGAGAGAGTAGATCATCCTCACGCAGTTGCTGGACTGTCAAATCTGCCCGACAGTCTATGGTCAAAAGGGCCCACGGACGTTGGCCTAGCTAAGTGTCCTCCTGTTTTGTTCCAGCTCAAGTCACACACACCAATCAATAGACCACAGTATAAACACAAACCTGAAGCAGAGGAAGGAATTACAGAAACAATAGAAGGCCTGTTAAGGGCCGGGGTGTTAGAGCCCTCTCCCTCACTGTGGAACACAACAATTCTACCAGTGGAGAAACATGGAACAGGAAGATACCACATGGCACATGACTTGAGAGCCATTAATGAAATATTACCCTCCACCACTGCACCAGTACCAAATCCATACACAGCTTTATCAGCTATCACATGTGGCCAAAAGTGGTTCACGTGCATTGACCTGGCAAATGCATTCTTTTGTCTTCCTCTGCATGAGTCACTCAGAGACATTTTTTCATTCACATACAGAGGCCAACAACTCAGATACACACGGTTGACACAAGGCTTTGCACTTTCTCCAGGCATTTTAATCAGGTGCTCAACGACGCCCTGTCGTCATGTAATTTGCCTGATGATTGTACATTAATACAATATGTTGATGATCTTCTCATTGCAGCCCCGTCAGCAGCGGATTGTACAGCGGCGTCGTTCGTTGTGTTGAATAGGTTGGCGGAGTGCGGCTTTAAAGTAAGTAAAGACAAGCTGCAGTTAGTTTGCCCTGAAGTGACCTTTTTGGGCCAGGTAATCACACACAAATCAGTGGGTTTGATGAACACACACAGAGACCAAATTCTGACACACCCAAAACCGCGAACTGTGAGAGAAATGCTTTCTTTTCTTGGTTTAACAGGTTACAGCAGGCAGTTCATTCCGGATTATGCAGGCAAAACTGCCCCTTTAAGGGGCCTAATGAAGCAAGTTGGCGTTCGAAACCTTAAGGCTGAGCTGCCTTGGACGCCTGAAGCTGAAGCCACATTTATTAGGGTAAAACAGGATTTGTCAAGGGCCTCAGATTTAGCCACACCCAATTATGATGAGCCATTCTAATTGGATGTTTCTGAAACACACTCAATTGTAAATGGAGTGTTGTTTCAGAAAAAAGGGGGGGGGGGGGGTAGAGAGGTGCTCATGTATGTTAGTGTAAAACTACATCCAACAGAAGCAAAGCATCCTACATGCACACAACATGCAGCAGGGGTCGCTAGAATTATCCAAAAAACAGCACATGTAGTGAGAGAACACCCACTAAAAATACTTACTACACATAGCATAGTGGCATACGTGAATTCACAAGCATTTTGTATGTCACCACGGGCACAACAGAGACTGAGCAAAGTCTTAGAGGCCCCAAAATTTGACATTCACACATGAAGGAATTAACATGGCAGATTTAATGGGAGTAGGGGAACCACATGACTGCGCCAAAAGAGCACAGATTGAGGAAAAGATTAGAGAGGACCTGAAGGCCGAACCCATACCGGGAGCTGAGGACTGGTTCACCGATGGATGTTGCCACCGAGACGAAGGAGGACTGAAAGCAGGGTACGCGGTGGTTTGCAGAGTAGAAGGAGATTATCAGGTCAGAGAGTCAGGAAGGATTGAGGGAAAGCAGTCGGCCCAGAGAGCTGAAGTGATAGCCCTTGCTCGAGCTTTGAGATTAGCCAAGAATAGGAGAGTGAACATCTACACCGACTCGGCATATGCATTTGGAGCAGCGCATGTGGAGCTGCCTCAGTGGAAAAGAGCAGGATTCAGAACAGCAACCAATGCACCTATTTCCCACAAACATGAAATGGAGGAACTGGAAAAGGCCTTGGCTGACCCAGAGGAGGTGAGTATTATAAAATGCAAAGCTCACTCCCAAGGAACCAGCATGGTGGAAAAAGGTTCATCAGAAGTATATAACCAGCTTTGCATTAAACATAAATTGATCTTACATTATCCTTTGCATTACAGTGATTGTTATAACTTTAGTTTGATCTTTTCCTTACAGGTACCAGAATAATAACATGATTTTCCATTGCAGATGTAACCATGATCATTCCATACACATTGCAGTTCGTTGCTTATTCTAGAGTTGTGCTCAAGTTAATTAAAGGTTAAAAGCTACAGCCAGCGCGAGTCTGGCTGATCTATGGAGGGCAAAGGCTTTGAGCTTGGAAGGCCGCACGCGCTTACACAGCACTTATAAGATGTTATTCTTGGTGATTTTGTGCTTAGTCATGTTTTAATATGTTTTAAGTAGAAATAGCTGATCCAGCAATATTCAGTTAATATTATATACTTGATTTAGAGCAATACACACTGATGGTCTTAATAAATGAGAGAGTCCTTGTAGCTGCCATGTTGTGTCTTAGCAGGGTACAGACGGTTCCAGGAGACGGGGGCAGTCAGCGTCTGCCCTCGGGAAGGAGACAATGTTATTCTTTGTGTTAAATAAAATTGTCAACATTGATTGTATTACACCTGTCACTACGCATGAAGGGGCGTTCTAATACCCTGATTTCATGAAACTATGGTGATGTGTTTTTTGAGACGAGATCTGAGACTGTCTGCATACAGTGTCCATCTCCCACGTGTGTGATCATTAAATCATCGTTTGACTCAACCCGGCCGGACCAGTATTATTATTGTGGGTTTTTGCTTTGGTGTCCATCCCCAATATTTTGAACCTTAACAAGAGTTTGAATGAAAACAACGGAATTAGAATGTACAGAACAGAATTTTAAAGAAAACAAAAGAATTAGGATGTACAGAACAGAGTTTGAAAGAAAACAATGGAATTAGAATGTACAGAACAGAGTTTGAATGATATCAAAGGAATTAGAATGTACAGAACAGAGTTTGAATGAAAACAAGGGAATTAGAATGTACAGAACAGAGTTTGAATGAAAATAACGGAATTAGAATGTACAGAACAGAGTTTGAATGAAAACAACGGAATTAGAATGTACAGAACAGAGTTTTTAATGAAAACAATGGAATTAGAATGAAAACAACGGAATTAGAATGTACAGAACAGAGTTTTTAATGAAAACAATGGAATTAGAATAAAAAAAACTGAATTGAAATGTACAGAACAGAGTTTGAATGAAAACAACGGAATTAGAATGTACAGAACAGAGTTTGAATGAAAAAAACGGATTTAGAATGTACAGAACAGACTTTGAATGAAAACAACGGAATTAGAATGTACAGAACAGAGTTTGAATGAAAACAACGGAATTAGAATGTACAGAACAGAATTTGAATGAAAAAAACAGAATTAGAATGTACAGAACAGAGTTTGAATGAAAAAAACGGAATTAGAATGTACAGAACAGAGTTTGAATGAAAACAAGGGAATTAGAATATACAGAACAGAGTTTGAATGAAAACAACGGAATTAGAATGTACAGAACAGACTTTGAATGAAAACAACTGATTAGAATATACAGAAAAGAGTTTGTGTCAGGTTTCAGTTAACGGACTCAGGCGCAGACCGGGACTCCTTACAGGATTTACAGATTTTATTTACACAACGACACCAGGTGATGCTATTTACAAAGTGCTGGAGGGAGGGGAGGGGGGTCCAGGGTTCCGGGGTATGTGAGGGAAAAGACGGGAATCTGACGTCCTCCAAAGGCTCTCTCTCTTCACTCCCCACACTGGGGAAACACCATCCACTCACTCGTCCACGGGATGACAGGCAGGCAGGGAAAGGTCTGGGATAGATCTGTACACAGAGATTATAGTTAGAGGCGAACAGACGGAACGAACTCACAGATCCTTATTTAAAATCTACTGAGCGACTGACGCTGATAACTCAACGATCCAGCGACGAGTGACACAGTGCTGCTGTCTTAAATCGGCCTTGTGATTATCCCGATCGGCAGCAGGTGCGTGGGCCAGGGGCGGGAGCCCATAATGAGCATCGCCCCGGCAGGAGAGAGAGAGAGAGAGAAAACATGTTGCCTAATACAGAATCAGCTGGTGAGGCACAGGGACCATGACAGTTTGAATGAAAACAACGGAATTAGAATGTAGAGAACAGAATTTGAAAGAAAACAATGGAATTTGAATCAAAACCACAGAATAGAAATGTACAGAACAGAGTTTGAATGAAAACAACGGAATTAGAATGTACAGAACAGAGTTTGAATGACAACAACGGAATTAGAATGTGTTAATAGTCCATTGTTTTCATTCTAATTCTGTTGTTTTCATTCAAATACCATTGTTTTGATTCAAATTCAGTTCAATGGAAAAACAATGGAATTTGAATCAAAACAACAGAATTAGAATGAACAGAACTGAATTTGAATCAAAACAATGGAATTTGAATGAAAACAACAGAATTAGAATGTACAGAACAGAGTTTGAATGATATCAAAGGAATTAGAATGTACAGAACAGAGTTTGAATGTAAACAACAGAATTTGAATGTACAGAATAGAGTTTGAATGTAAACAACAGAATTTGAATGTACAGAATAGAGTTTGAATGAAAACAACGGAATTAGAAGGTACAGAACAGAGTTTGAATGAAAACAACGGAATTAGAATGTACAGAACAGAGTTTGAATGTAAACAACAGAATTTGAATGTACAGAATAGAGTTTGAATGAAAACAACGGAATTAGAAGGTACAAAACAGAGTTTGAATGAAAACAACGGAATTAGAATGTACAGAACAGACTTTGAATGAAAACAACAGAATTAGAATATACAGAACAGAGTTTGAATGAAAAACGGAAGTAGAATGTACAAAACAGAGTTTGAATAAAAACAATGGAATTTGAATCAAAACAACAGAATAGAAATGTACAGAACAGAGTTTGAATGAAAACAACGGAATTAGAATGTACAGAACAGAGTTTGAATGACAACAACGGAATTAGAATGTACAGAATGTCACGGTCCGCTGTGACAGACCGTGTGGAGAGTGCGTGGAGGACTCAGGTGTGGACACGAGTGACACGGGAGTAAACTTTAAACAAAAGCGAGCCTTTTATTGTGGCTGGTAACGCAAGAGAAACAAACAAGAATAAGGGCAGCTCAAAAGCAATAACTAAACAGAAACCTAAACTGGGAATGAACTAAGGTAAGGCTATGAATATAACAGACCGGGCATGGAAACATGGAGGGTGGGAACACAGACGACGCGACACAGACTGTATGAAACACAGAGACTAAATACACATGAGGGATGATCAGGGGAAGTGGATGCACACGGGGAACACAGGTGACACTGATAATCATAACAAGACACGGCAGGAGTGAACGTAACACTGATGGGAGATGGGCAAAGTAAAACAGGAAGTACACAGAGGTTCAAACAGGAGGAGAGAGAGAGCACGGGGAGAACGCAGACATAACGGGCTGGGGAAAAACATAGAATAAAACACAAAGAGAGACGAGGGCTCATAAATACACAGAGGGGCACACAGGGGGTAAGAGTCACGAAGGGAAAACACATAAGGAACAACGTAACAGATCAACCCAGGAAGCATGGCCTAAATAAAGAACAAAATACAAAAATACATGAAAACTAAGAATACTGGGCCCACATGGCCCAGGACCATGACATCACCCCCCCCTAAAGGGCTGGCTCCCGACAGCCCAAACCCGAGAAACAAAACAAAAACAGAAAACAACCCACCCAGGGCGGGAGGCGGGGGACCAGGACGGAGGATAAAGACTCTGAGGCTGGGCCAGACGAAGCACAGGCTGGAGCTGCAGCAGACGAAGCACAGGCTGGAGCTGCAGCAGACGAAGCACAGGCTGGAGCTGGACCAGGAGGAGCAGAAGCAGAAGGTGGCTGGATGGGCGGCTCGGGCCCCCCAGCAGACGTGGCATGGTGCTGGACGGGCGGCTCGGGCCCTCCAGTGGTGGCATGAGGCCGGATGGGCTCCTCGGGCCCTTCAGCGGAGACAGGAGGCTGAACGGGCCCCTCGGACCCTCCAGCGGAGACAGGGGACTGAACGGGCCCCTTGGACCCTCCAGCGGAGACAGGAGGCTGAACGGGCCCCTCGGACCCTCCAGCGGAGACAGGAGGCTGAACGGGCCCCTCGGACCCTCCAGCGGACGTGGTGTGAGGCTGAACGGGCTCCTCGGGCCCTCCAGCTGACGTGGCGTGAGGCTGAACGGGCTCCTCGGGCCCTCCAGCGGACGAGGCATGAGGCCATTGCGGCGGTGATGAGACCCTGGGGCCTATAATGGAAGCATCAGTTGGTGCAGGCGCCTGCAGAGCGTCAACCGCTCCCACCCGAGTGCCTAGGCTGGGTGCGGAGCTCAGCTGTGCACTGACTGGCATAAGCTTGGGAACCAACCTGGGTGTAGGAACAAACCGGACGGCAGCCATTCCCACCTGAGGTGCAGATGCAGGTGCAGGATATGGCTGACCTACGGCTGCCCTGACCCCAGTGGTGAGAACTAGCTCAGGTGCTGGCTGGGTGACCCCTGCCTCTACCTGGAGATCAGACGCAGGTGAGAGGTCAGGCAACGCCACAGCCACCCTGGGAGTGAGCCCAAAGTTCCAGATATTGACTTTGTCAGGTGCAAGCAGAGGAGCAACAACAGACAAAGACCTTAAAGTCTCTAAGCCCTTAACATAGTCCAAATTGTCCTTAGTTGCCCTTCTTGGGGAGCTAAACACATCTTCTGTCTTGGAGCATGATTCAAACAACATTTCAGACCTGAAATAAGTTGGCTCAGTGACACAAGTGATAGTTATACTGTCCCAGGAAGCATGATTCTTAAGGCCAAGACATGATTCATGAACCCACATAAAACAACCAGGACTATGTGCAGATGATTTTAACATAATAATTTGGCAGTCACATAGGAAATAACTACGCTTATTGGAGTCTAAGCCCCCCGTAGGCGAGACTGAGTTAAGGGGGGGTTCAGCCACACACACTAATCGGCTGTGGAAGGCTAGTGAGTGGAATGCACATGGACCTGGCTTTGCACAGAAAACATAGTGGACTGGCTCTGAGCCATCCGGCTGAATTGTCTTTAGATCGGCCAGTTCATTAACTGCTGTCAAAAGGTCCTGGCCCAGGGGTGCAGTTAAAGGGCTAGCTGGGTTGTAATGGCTAGCATGGCGCTCCCCCCCGACAGCCTTTGAAACATGAAATTCAGCCTTGTCATTGGATAATGCGGGAGCATAACTTAAACAGTCCTTCAGTGTTGTATTAACGGAAATTGCAATGTCATTCACAGACATAGGGAAACCTGGCAGACCCATAATAATCGTCCCGGCCCGATGGACTGGTGTAGAAAAGCAGTCGCTGATGTCGGGCTCCAAAGCACTCACTCTGGTCAAACCATCAGCAGAGTGAGGAACATGGGGACCGATCAGCACAGGATCATAACAGACATTTTCATGATCAACACTGGACATTTCTTCTTTCGCTGGTCTAGTTATATAAACAGAACATTTGTTATTTGACTCGGGAACAAAGTAAACTGACTCGGAAATGGGGGTGCTAGCCAAGGGCAATACAGTCTTACTACTGGTCAGATCAGAAGCTTTCTCACTTGATTTGCGGTTAACAGACAGCAGGGGGTGAGACACGGTCTTAAATAAGGCCCCAAATGCCCTAGCGGTCTTAAAAGAAGCCCTCTCAGTGGAAGATGGAGGTTCTGGGTGTGCAGAATCATTAGTACATCCTTTTTCGCTAATGTCCCCCTCATCCTGCTCATACGTAATACCAGGGTTTAACAGTACATCACTTGGTTTAATTCTCAGGACTGAAGAGTCTATGGTCGGTTTGGCAGTGTCGGTTTCACAGTTCGGTGATGGCAGTGTGTCTTCCCCAAGAATAGCGTGCCCAACACCAGAAAGTTTAGCTTTGTTGTCAAAACACAACGTGGGCACAGGATTAACACCTTCAACATTAGCAGTCAGAGGCATGGAAAAGGCAGCTTCTTCACTGGCCCCCGAGAAAACAGACCGTGATGAGGTGCATGGGGGGGTGACAGAGTTAACAGTACAGGTAAATTGTGTCTCCATCTCCGAGACCTTAATTGTCTTTCCAAGGCCCTCGCCCTCACTACATCCAGGGCGTTTCAGTGGCAACAGAACGTTATCACTAACCTCTGAGTGCCGTGTAGAGCGACGCCGACGCCGCTTCCTCCTCGGAGCGGCCGCGAGCGCGGCAGCGTTAACTGTTGGGATCGAGTCTTCCTCCTCTGCCCACATCTCTGAGCCAAGGCTTCCAATGGAGCTCCTCCTCCCGATAAGCCCGCAACACCTGCTGACGCTCATCATCACCAAAATCTATGGCCTCCATCGCCTCCGTGTGCTGGTCAGTGCAGCTTGACTGTGGCGGAAACGAGGAAGCCGATCCACGGTGAGGCGATGGCTGAGTGGAAGTGGACCTCAGCGTTCCACCTCTCACAGCCTCTGGCTCATGAGGCAGCGGCGATGACACCCGTCCACGGGACGGAGGTGTGGGTGCTGAGGCGGCATTCAGGACCCTCTGGGCCAGCGCACGGGCACGAAGCTCCTCCTTAAGGGGGCCCAGGGAGTCAAACGCCTCGACGAGGTGGGGGAGCTGTCGCAACCGTGGCTCCCGCAACAAAACGGCGTCCACGGCCGCCAATCCCGTGGAAACCACACTTGGATCCGCGCATCCGATGATGCGATCCATAATGCGGCAGAGCCGGTTCAGCTCCTCCCCTACCTCCTCTGAAATGTCCGCTGAGTCCGACATGGTCGCGTCGTACTGTCACGGTCCACTGTGACAGACCGTGTGGAGAGTGCGTGGAGGACTCAGGTGCGGACACGAGTGACACGGGAGTAAACTTTAAACAAAAGCGAGCCTTTTATTGTGGCTGGTAACGCAAGAGAAACAAACAAGAATAAGGGCAGCTCAAAAGCAATAACTAAACAGAAACCTAAACTGGGAATGAACTAAGGTAAGGCTATGAATACAACAGACCGGGCATGGAAACATGGAGGGTGGGAACACAGACGACGCGACACAGACTGTATGAAACACAGAGACTAAATACACATGAGGGATGATCAGGGGAAGTGGATGCACACGGGGAACACAGGTGACACTGATAATCATAACAAGACACGGCAGGAGTGAACGTAACACTGATGGGAGATGGGCAAAGTAAAACAGGAAGTACACAGAGGTTCAAACAGGAGGAGAGAGAGAGCACGGGGAGAACGCAGACATAACGGGCTGGGGAAAAACATAGAATAAAACACAAAGAGAGACGAGGGCTCATAAATACACAGAGGGGCACACAGGGGGTAAGAGTCACGAAGGGAAAACACATAAGGAACAACGTAACAGATCAACCCAGGAAGCATGGCCTAAATAAAGAACAAAATACAAAAATACATGAAAACTAAGAATACTGGGCCCACATGGCCCAGGACCATGACACAGAACAGACTTTGAATCAAAACAACGGAATTAGAATATACAGAACAGAGTTTGAATGAAAAACGGAAGTAGAATGTACAAAACAGAGTTTGAATAAAAACAATGGAATTTGAATCAAAACAACAGAATAGAAATGTACAGAACAGAGTTTGAATGAAAAAAACGGAATTAGAATGTACAGAACAGAGTTTGAATGAAAACAACGGAATTAGAATGTACAGAACAGAGTTTGAATGAAAACAATGGAATTAGAATAAAAAAAACTGAATTGAAATGTACAGAACAGAGTTTGAATGACAACAACGGAATTAGAATGTATTAATAGTCCATTGTTTTCATTCTAATTCTGTTGTTTTCATTCAAATACCATTGTTTTGATTCAAATTCAGTTCAATGGAAAAACAATGGAATTTGAATCAAAACAACAGAATTAGAATGAACAGAACAGAATTTGAATGAAAACAACGGAATTAAAATGTACAGAACAGACTTTGAATGAAAACAACAGAATTAGAATATACAGAACAGAGTTTGAATGAAAAACGGAAGTAGAATGTACAAAACAGAGTTTGAATAAAAACAATGGAATTTGAATCAAAACAACAGAATAGAAATGTACAGAATAGAGTTTGAATGAAAAAAACGGAATTAGAATGTACAGAATAGAGTTTGAATGAAAACAACGGAATTAGAATGTACAGAACAGAGTTTGAATGACAACAACGGAATTAGAATGTGTTAATAGTCCATTGTTTTCATTCTAATTCTGTTGTTTTCATTCAAATTCCATTGTTTTCATTCAAATTCAGTTCAATGGAAAAACAATGGAATTTGAATCAAAACAACAGAATTAGAATGTACAGAACAGAGTTTGAATGAAAACAACGGAATTCGAATGTACAGAAAAGAGTTTGAATGAAAACAACGGAATTAGAATGTACAGAACAGAGTTTGAATGTAAACAACATAATTTGAATGTACAGAATAGAGTTTGAATGAAAACAACGGAATTAGAATGTACAGAACAGACTTTGAATGAAAACAACAGAATTAGAATATACAGAAAAGAGTTTGAATGAAAAACGGAAGTAGAATGTACAGAACAGAGTTTGAATAAAAACAATGGAATTTGAATCAAAACAACAGAATAGAAATGTACAGAACAGAGTTTGAATGAAAAAAACGGAATTAGAATGTACAAAACAGAGTTTGAATGAAAAACGGAATTAGAATGTACAAAACAGAGTTTGAATGAAAACAAGGGAATTAGAATGTACAGAACAAAGTTTGAATGAAAACAACGGAATTAGAATAAAAAAAAAACAGAATTGAAATGTACAGAACAGAGTTTGAATGAAAACAACGGAATTAGAATGTACAGAATAGAGTTTGAATGAAAACAACGGAATTTGAATCAAAACAGCAGAATAGAAATGTACAGAACAGACTTTGAATGAAAACAACAGAATTAGAATATACAGAACAGAGTTTGAATGAAAAACGGAAGTAGAATGTACAAAACAGAGTTTGAATAAAAACAATGGAATTTGAATCAAAACAACAGAATTGAAATGTACAGAACAGAGTTTGAATGAAAAAAACGGAATTAGAATGTACAAAACAGAGTTTGAATGACAACAACGGAATTAGAATAAAAAAAACAGAATTGAAATGTACAGAACAGAGTTTGAATGAAAACAACGGAATTAGAATGTACAGAATAGAGTTTGAATGAAAACAACGGAATTAGAATGTACAGAACAGAATTTGAATCAAAACAATGGAATTTGAATGAAAACAACGGAATTAGAATGTACAGAACAGAGTTTGAATGAAAACAAGGGAATTAGAACATACAGAACAGAGTTTGAATGAAAAAAAAAGGAATTAGAATGTACAGAACAGACTTTGAATGAAAACAACGGAATTAGAATGTACAGATCAGAGTTTGAATAAAAACAATGGAATTTGAATGAAAACAACAGAATAGAAATGTACAGAACAGAGTTTGAATGAAAAAAACGGAATAAGAATGTACAAAACAGAGTTTGAATGAAAACAATGGAATTAGAATGTACAGAACAGACTTTGAATGAAAAACGGAAGTAGAATGTACAAAACAGAGTTTGAATAAAAACAATGGAATTTGAATCAAAACAACAGAATAGAAATGTACAGAACAGAGTTTGAATGAAAAAAACGGAATTAGAATGTACAAAACAGAGTTTGAATGAAAACAACGGAATTAAAATAAAAAAAAAACAGAATTGAAATTTACAGAACAGAGTTTGAATGAAAACGAGTTTGAATGAAAACAACAGAATTTGAATGTACAGAATAGAGTTTGAATGAAAACAACGGAATTAGAATGTACAGAACAGAGTTTGAATGAAAACAACGGAATTAGAATCTACAGAACAGAGTTTGAATGTAAACAACAGAATTTGAATGTACAGAATAGAGTTTGAATGAAAACAACGGAATTAGAATGTACAGAACAGACTTTGAATGAAAACAACAGAATTAGAATATACAGAAAAGAGTTTGAATGAAAAACGGAAGTAGAATGTACAAAACGGAGTTTGAATAAAAACAATGGAATTTGAATCAAAACAACAGAATAGAAATGTACAGAACAGAGTTTGAATGGAAAAAAACGGAATTAGAATGTATAAAACAGAGTTTGAATGAAAACAACGGAATTAGAATAAAAAAAAAACAGAATTGAAATGTACAGAACAGAGTTTGAATGAAAACAATGGAATTAGAATGTACAGAATAGAGTTTGAATGAAAACAACGGAATTAGAATGTACAGAACAGAGTTTGAATGAAAACAACGGAATTAGAATGTACAGAACAGACTTTGAATGAAAACAACAGAATTAGAATATACAGAACAGAGTTTGAATGAAAAACGGAAGTAGAATGTACAAAACAGAGTTTGAATAAAAACAATGGAATCTGAATCAAAACAACAGAATAGAAATGTACAGAACAGAGTTTGAATGAAAAAAACGGAATTAGAATGTACAGAACAGAGTTTGAATGAAAAAAACAGAATTAGAATGTACAGAACAGAGTTTGAATGAAAACCATGGAATTAGAATAAAAAAAACTGAATTGAAATGTACAGAACAGAGTTTGAATGACAACAACGGAATTAGAATGTATTAATAGTCCATTGTTTTCATTCAAATTCCATTGTTTTGATTCAAATTCAGTTCAATGGAAAAACAATGGAATTTGAATCAAAACAACAGAATAGAAATGTACAGAACAGAGTTTGAATGAAAAAAAACAGAATTAGAATGTACAAAACAGAGTTTGAATGAAAACAACGGAATTAGAATAAAAAAAAACAGAATTGAAATGTACAGAACAGAGTTTGAATGAAAACAACGGAATTAGAATGTACAGAATAGAGTTTGAATGAAAACAACGGAATTTGAATGTACAGAATAGAGTTTGAATGAAAACAACGGAATTAGAATGTACAGAACAGAGTTTGAATGAAAACAACGGAATTAGAATGTACAGAACAGAGTTTGAATGTAAACAACAGAATTTGAATGTACAGAATAGAGTTTGAATGAAAACAACGGAATTAGAATGTATTAATAGTCCATTGTTTTCATTCAAATTCCATTGTTTTGATTCAAATTCAGTTCAATGGAAAAACAATGGAATTTGAATCAAAACAACAGAATAGAAATGTACAGAACAGAGTTTGAATGAAAAAAACAGAATTAGAATGTACAAAACAGAGTTTGAATGAAAACAACGGAATTAGAATAAAAAAAAACAGAATTGAAATGTACAGAACAGAGTTTGAATGAAAACAACGGAATTAGAATGTACATAATAGAGTTTGAATGAAAACAACGGAATTAGAATGTACAGAACAGAGTTTGAATGAAAACAACGGAATTAGAATGTACAGAACAGACTTTGAATGAAAACAACAGAATTAGAATATACAGAACAGAGTTTGAATGAAAAACGGAAGTAGAATGTACAAAACAGAGTTTGAATAAAAACAATGGAATTTGAATCAAAACAACAGAATTGAAATGTACAGAACAGAGTTTGAATGAAAAAAACGGAATTAGAATGTACAAAACAGAGTTTGAATGACAACAACGGAATTAGAATAAAAAAAACAGAATTGAAATGTACAGAACAGAGTTTGAATGAAAACAACGGAATTAGAATGTACAGAATAGAGTTTGAATGAAAACAACGGAATTAGAATGTACAGAACAGAGTTTGAATGAAAACAACGGAATTAGAATGTACAGAACAGACTTTGAATGAAAACAATGGAATTAGAATAAAAAAAACTGAATTGAAATGTACAGAACAGAGTTTGAATGACAACAACGGAATTAGAATGTATTAATAGTCCATTGTTTTCATTCAAATTCCATTGTTTTGATTCAAATTCAGTTCAATGGAAAAACAATGGAATTTGAATCAAAACAACAGAATTAGAATGAACAGAACTGAATTTGAATCAAAACAATGGAATTTGAATGAAAACAACGGAATTAGAATGTACAGAACAGAGTTTGAATGAAAACAACGGAATTAGAATGTACAGAACAGACTTTGAATGAAAACAACTGATTAGAATATACAGAAAAGAGTTTGTGTCAGGTTTCAGTTAACGGACTCAGGCGCAGACCGGGACTCCTTACAGGATTTACAGATTTTATTTACACAACGACACCAGGTGATGCTATTTACAAAGTGCTGGAGGGAGGGGAGGGGGGTCCAGGGTTCCGGGGTATGTGAGGGAAAAGACGGGAATCTGACGTCCTCCAAAGGCTCTCTCTCTTCACTCCCCACACTGGGGAAACACCATCCACTCACTCGTCCACGGGATGACAGGCAGGCAGGGAAAGGTCCGGGATAGATCTGTACACAGAGATTATAGTTAGAGGCGAACAGACGGAACGAACTCACAGATCCTTATTTACAATCTACTGAGCGACTGACGCTGATAACTCAACGATCCAGCGACGAGTGACACAGTGCTGCTGTCTTAAATCGGCCTTGTGATTATCCCGATCGGCAGCAGGTGCGTGGGCCAGGGGCGGGAGCCCATAATGAGCATCGCCCCGGCAGGAGAGAGAGAGAGAGAGAAAACATGTTGCCTAATACAGAATCAGCTGGTGAGGCACAGGGACCATGACAGTTTGAATGAAAACAACGGAATTAGAATGTAGAGAACAGAATTTGAAAGAAAACAATGGAATTTGAATCAAAACAACAGAATAGAAATGTACAGAACAGAGTTTGAATGAAAAAAACGGAATTAGAATGTACAGAACAGAGTTTGAATGAAAACAACGGAATTAGAATGTACAGAACAGAGTTTGAATGTAAACAACAGAATTTGAATGTACAGAATAGAGTTTGAATGAAAACAACGGAATTAGAATGTACAGAACAGAGTTTGAATGAAAACAACGGAATTAGAATGTACAGAACAGACTTTGAATGAAGACAACAGAATTAGAATATACAGAACAGAGTTTGAATGAAAAACGGAAGTAGAAAGTAAAAAACAGAGTTTGAATAAAAACAATGGAATTTGAATCAAAAAAACAGAATAGAAATGTACAGAACAGAGTTTGAATGAAAACAACGGAATTAGAATGTACAGAATAGAGTTTGAATGAAAACAACGGAATTAGAATGTACAGAACAGAGTTTCAATGACAACAACGGAATTAGAATGTGTTAATAGTCCATTGTTTTCATTCTAATTCTGTTGTTTTCATTCAAATACCATTGTTTTGATTCAAATTCAGTTCAATGGAAAAACAATGGAATTTGAATCAAAACAACAGAATTAGAATGAACAGGGCCCTGTTTCAGGAAGCCGGTTTAGAAAACTCAGAGTGAAAAACGACACTCACGGTTGAGTAATCCCGAACTGTCCAACTCGGAATATTCGGTTTCAGAAAGGCTGATAACAATTAGTTCAGTCAACGCGGAGTTGCTTTAACCCCAAGTGAAGCGCGCGGACGAGGATACATAAAGCCCTGATAAGCGGAGCACAGATTAAGCGAGTCACCATGGAGACGGAGGGAAAGAAGGCGTGATCAATGTATTTTACAGCGCTTGAGGCCGAAATTCTGATGGCAGCATATGCCGATAACACGCAAATTCCGCGGAAAAAAGTAACACAGCCACAGCTGCGAAAGACAGGGAGCATGCATGGCAAAACATAGCCGACAGAGTCAATGCGTGAGTGTTAATATAAACATTGATCTAGGGATTTCCACCCATTTAACACGTTATTTTATCATATGTTATTTTATTTGTTATTTTATACATTTTATTTTGTGATGTGATGTGAGCGCAGGTGCAACCCAACAGGCCCCAAACGTTCCTGGCAGCAAGTAAAAATGAAATATAAAAATATAGTCCAAACAGGTAAGGTGTAATTGTATTATGAGCCATAGTGCTTGGTCTGTTTGTCCTATGTAAATCAATTGCAGTTAGAGGCTACATTAATTTTCTTTCTGTAAGCACTTATTGAAATTATCTGAGCACATTACAAGTACATATTTGCTTACTCTGTATGCTCAAATGTGGCCCGTTATAGCCAACAGAAAAAAAGCGGAGGCCCGAAAAACAGGTGGGGGTCCTCCACCACCACCACTCACAGAGGCTGAGCAGTTGGCCCTCAGCCAAAACAGTGGGCGCCCTGTGGCCGAAGGCATCTCTGTGGGGACATCCTCTGAGTCAATAACCCCGCAAGACACAAGTGCCTACATAGGGGGTAAATCCAAAATAATACATGATGTGCATACATCCTTTCTTCACAGTCACCTTTGCAGTGCTACTCATTCATTTGATAAACTCTTTACCATAATGGATTATTTTGTAGTGAAGTTATTTTCCTACTGATTTTGCCTTCCCTCAGTCTTGGTTGTCTTTGAGAACATAATGACAATGAAGTGTAAGGTGATTGGTATGTTTGTTAATTGCCATTTGGTCCCTTGTAAGTTATAAGTGACCTGTATAAACCTCATATTCTATCAGTTGATGGTGGTGGTGTACTGCATCTGGTGCAGCCTCCTGTTGAGCCAGACCAACATGCAGTTGTGAGTAATACTCCACAGATTATATGAGTGTACAGTAGAACAGCAATGTTGTTTATTTCTTTACTACAGGAAAATAATGAAGAAACATTGACAGCTGTTACAGAGGAGGAAGCAACAGAGACACTTTATGAGGTGTACATCTTTTAATACTTTGTGTACAGGAAATACAGGCGACCAATAAAGCCAGTTGAACAAAAAATCTGTTTATTCTTCTTTCAACATGTTGAGGTGATGGGTCAAAAGAAATGATTGTGACATATGGTGTCTCTGACTGCTCTTCCATCTTGTATGTCCGTGGGAGGGTCAGGATGTTCATGGTTTGGATCACTGCTGATGTTTGGTTCAGAAGGACAGTGTTCTCCTCTAATTGTGGCAATGTTGTGAAGAATCACACATGCCACAATAATGTCACATGCCCTTTCTGGGGTGACCCTGAGTCTTTGCAGGCACTGGAACCGGGCCTTAAGCATTCCGATAGTCATTTCAATTCTGGCTCTTGTCCTGCAATTAGCCAGATTATATCGCTGCTGTGGGCCTGGTTCAGGGTCAGGGTAAGGGGTAAGCAAATAGGGTAAACATGGATACCCCCTATCACCAAGCAAGTAGCCAGTGAACTCTCCTAAGACAGAAGGGTACACTTCAGTTCAAATGTCCCTGAAGCAATTGGTCTTTATATATTTTAAAGTATTCTCAACTCACCATGTCCAAATTTTGTGCTCAGTGTACATTCACGGAATATTTGTGAGTCATGGACAGAGCCTGGCCACTTGGCTTCCACATTTGTGATAATGTTGGCAGCATCATATATGATCTTCACAGTGCAGAGAACACAAATTAGCATCCATTACTATGATAAAATAATTTGTTAGTTTGAAATGCTACAGGGAACTATGTACCTGTACATTAATGCTGTGGAAAGACTTCCTGTTCACATAGTCTCCTTCATTTACTAAAGGAGCAATGACTGGAATGTGAGTGCCATCTATACACGCCTGGGAATCCTGAAAATAAATGTAAAATTTAAGTAGTAGTCCAAGTATCACCACATCATAAATTAAGTTTTGGTCATCCTGATACCTGCAATTTTGTGGCATCCCTCTTTGATAAATCTTGTGGGTCTGTGACCGGGGAACACCACAAACGAGTACAGGAGACGTTTCAGTGCAACTGTAACATTCCTGACTGCCCGACAGACGGTAGCCTTGGAAACGTGCTCAGCGTCACCAATATTATACAGAAAGCTCCCGTTTGCAAGAAACCGAAGTGCAATACAAATAATATGTACAGAACTGAGAGCATGTCCGCGATGTGTCACATGCGTAATATATGGCCTGAGGATGTTATTCAAATAACTTATAGATTGTGCTGAGAAACGGTAACGTTCGCACAGAAAATCATCAGGAAATGATAAAATGTCCAAACGCGCTCTAATCACTCTCTCCCGGCGGAGAGCTCTGCGGAGAATTTGGGCTTCACGATCTACTGGCTCTTCAAGGACGGGGCACGCCATGTCCGACACTTCCTACTGTCAGGTTTCCGACAAAGGGGCGGAGACAGTCAGGGTTAGTTGTAGTAAACCTGCTAGGGGGCAGGTTAGCTTCACGGCGTGTGTCGTCATAGTGACTCACTCAGGCTTCAGCTGAACTCGCTTTGTGAAACCGAAAACCCAGAGTTTTCGTTAACTCAGGGTATACTTACTCAGTTTTTCCACTAAACCGGCTTCCTGAAACAGGGCCCTGAACTGAATTTGAATCAAAACAATGGAATTTGAATGAAAACAACGGAATTAGAATGTACAGAACAGAATTTGAAAGAAAACAACAGAATTAGAATGTACAGAACAGAGTTTGAATGATATCAAAGGAATTAGAATGTACAGAACAGAGTTTGAATGAAAACAACGGAATTAGAATGTACAGAACAGAGTTTGAATGAAAACAACGGAATTAGAATGTACAGAACAGAGTTTGAATGAAAACAACGGAATTAGAATGTACAGAACAGAGTTTGAATGAAAACAATGGAATTTGAATCAAAACAACAGAATTGAAATGTATAGAACAGAGTTTGAATGAAAACAACGGAATTAGAATGTAGAGAACAGAATTTGAAAGAAAACAATGGAATTTGAATCAAAACAACAGAATTGAAATGTATAGAACAGAGTTTGAATGAAAAAAACGGAATTTGAATGAAAACAACGAAATTAGAATGAACAGAACTGAATTTGAATCAAAACAATGGAATTTGAATGAAAACAACAGAATTAGAATGAAAACAATGGAATATTAAAACAAACAACAGAATTAGAATGAAAACAACGGAATTAGAATAGAGAATAGAGTTTGAATGAAAACAATGGAATTAGAATGTACAGAACAGAGTTTCAATGACAACAACGGAATTAGAATGTGTTAATAGTCCATTGTTTTCATTCTAATTCTGTTGTTTTCATTCAAATACCATTGTTTTGATTCAAATTCAGTTCAATGGAAAAACAATGGAATTTGAATCAAAACAACAGAATTAGAATGAACAGAACAGAATTTGAATGAAAACAACGGAATTAAAATGTACAGAACAGAGTTTGAAAGAAAACAACGGAATTAGAATGTAGAGAACAGAATTTGAAAGAAAACAATGGAATTTGAATCAAAACAACAGAATTGAAATATACAGAACAGAGTTTGAATGAAAAAAACGGAATTAGAATGTACAGAACAGAGTTTGAATGAAAACAACGGAATTAGAATGTACAGAACAGAGTTTGAATGTAAACAACAGAATTTGAATGTACAGAATAGAGTTTGAATGAAAACAACGGAATTAGAATGTACAGAACAGAGTTTGAATGAAAAACGGAAGTAGAATGTACAAAACAGAGTTTGAATAAAAACAATGGAATTTGAATCAAAACAACAGAATAGAAATGTACAGAACAGAGTTTGAATGAAAAAAACGGAATTAGAATGTACAGAACAGAGTTTGAATGAAAACAACGGAATTAGAATGTACAGAACAGAGTTTGAATGAAAACAATGGAATTAGAATAAAAAAAACTGAATTGAAATGTACAGAACAGAGTTTGAATGAAAACAACGGAATTAGAATGTATTAATAGTCCATTGTTTTCATTCTAATTCTGTTGTTTTCATTCAAGTTCCATTGTTTTGATTCAAATTCAGTTCAATGGAAAAACAATGGAATTTGAATCAAAACAACAGAATTAGAATGTACAGAACAGAGTTTGAATGAAAACAACAGAATTAGAATGAACAGAACTGAATTTGAATCAAAACAATGGAATTTGAATGAAAACAACAGAATTTGAATGTACAGAACAGAGTTTGAATGAAAACAACGGAATTAGAATGTACAGAACAGATTTTGAATGAAAACAACGGAATTAGAATGTACAGAACAGAGTTTGAATGAAAACAACGGAATGAGAATGTACAGAACAGACTTTGAATGAAAACAACAGAATTAGAATGTACAGAACAGAGTTTGAATGAAAACAACGGAATTAGAATGTACAGAACAGAGTTTGAATGAAAACAACGGAATTAGAATGTACAGAACAGAGTTTGAATGAAAACAATGGAATTTGAATCAAAACAACAGAATTGAAATGTACAGAACAGAGTTTGAATGAAAACAACGGAATTAGAATGTACAGAACAGAGTTTGAATGAAAAAAACTGAATTGAAATGTACAGAACAGAGTTTGAATGACAACAACGGAATTAGAATGTATTAATAGTCCATTGTTTTCATTCTAATTCTGTTGTTTTCATTCAAATACCATTGTTTTGATTCAAATTCAGTTCAATGGAAAAACAATGGAATTTGAATGAAAACAACAGAATTAGAATGAACAGAACAGAATTTGAATGAAAACAACGGAATTAAAATGTACAGAACAGAGTTTGAATAAAAACAACGGAATTAGAAGGTACAGAACAGAGTTTGAATGAAAACAACGGAATTAGAATGTACAGAACAGAGTTTGAATCAAAACAACGGAATTAGAATGTACAGAACAGAGTTTGAATGTGAACAACAGAATTTGAATGTACAGAATAGAGTTTGAATGAAAACAACGGAATTAGAATGTACAGAACAGAGTTTGAATGAAAAACGGAAGTAGAATGTACAAAACAGAGTTTGAATAAAAACAATGGAATTTGAATCAAAACAACAGAATAGAAATGTACAGAACAGAGTTTGAATGAAAAAAACGGAATTAGAATGTACAGAACAGAGTTTGAATGAAAACAACGGAATTAGAATGTACAGAACAGAGTTTGAATGAAAACAATGGAATTAGAATAAAAAAAACTGAATTGAAATGTACAGAACAGAGTTTGAATGACAACAACGGAATTAGAATGTATTAATAGTCCATTGTTTTCATTCTAATTCTGTTGTTTTCATTCAAATACCATTGTTTTGATTCAAATTCAGTTCAATGGAAAAACAATGGAATTTGAATCAAAACAACAGAATTGAAATGTACAGAACAGAGTTTGAATGAAAAAAACGGAATTAGAATGTACAGAACAGAGTTTGAATGAAAACAACGGAATTAGAATATACAGAACAGACTTTGAATGAAAACAACGGAATTAGAATGTACAGAATAGAGTTTGAATGAAAACAACGGAATTAGAATGTGTTAATAGTCCATTGTTTTCATTCTAATTCTGTTGTTTTCATTCAAATACCATTGTTTTGATTCAAATTCAGTTCAATGGAAAAACAATGGAATTTGAATCAAAACAACAGAATTAGAATGAACAGAACTGAATTTGAATCAAAACAATGGAATTTGAATGAAAACAACGGAATTAGAATGTACAGAACAGAATTTGAAAGAAAACAACAGAATTAGAATGTACAGAACAGAGTTTGAATGATATCAAAGGAATTAGAATGTACAGAACAGAGTTTGAATGAAAACAACGGAATTAGAATGTACAGAACAGAGTTTGAATGAAAACAACGGAATTAGAATGTACAGAACAGAGTTTGAATGAAAACAACGGAATTAGAATGTACAGAACAGAGTTTGAATGAAAACAATGGAATTTGAATCAAAACAACAGAATTGAAATGTATAGAACAGAGTTTGAATGAAAAAAACGGAATTTGAATGAAAACAACGAAATTAGAATGAACAGAACTGAATTTGAATCAAAACAATGGAATTTGAATGAAAACAACAGAATTAGAATGAAAACAATGGAATATTAAAACAAACAACAGAGTTTGAATGAAAACAACGGAATGAGAATGTACAGAACAGACTTTGAATGAAAACAACAGAATTAGAATGTACAGAACAGAGTTTGAATGAAAACAACGGAATTAGAATGTACAGAACAGAGTTTGAATGAAAACAATGGAATTTGAATCAAAACAACAGAATTGAAATGTACAGAATAGAGTTTGAATGAAAAAAACGGAATTAGAATGTACAGAACAGAGTTTGAATGAAAAAAACAGAATTAGAATGTACAGAACAAAGTTTGAATGAAAACAATGGAATTAGAATAAAAAAAACTGAATTGAAATGTACAGAACAGAGTTTGAATGAAAACAACGGAATTAGAATGTATTAATAGTCCATTGTTTTCATTCTAATTCTGTTGTTTTCATTCAAGTTCCATTGTTTTGATTCAAATTCAGTTCAATGGAAAAACAATGGAATTTGAATCAAAACAACAGAATTAGAATGTACAGAACAGAGTTTGAATGAAAATAACAGAATTAGAATGAACAGAACTGAATTTGAATCAAAACAATGGAATTTGAATGAAAACAACAGAATTTGAATGTACAGAACAGAGTTTGAATGAAAACAACGGAATTAGAATGTACAGAACAGATTTTGAATGAAAAAAACGGAATTAGAATGTACAGAACAGAGTTTGAATGAAAACAACGGAATGAGAATGTACAGAACAGACTTTGAATGAAAACAACAGAATTAGAATGTACAGAACAGAGTTTGAATGAAAACAACGGAATTAGAATGTACAGAACAGAGTTTGAATGAAAACAACGGAATTAGAATGTACAGAACAGAGTTTGAATGAAAACAATGGAATCTGAATCAAAACAACAGAATTGAAATGTACAGAACAGAGTTTGAATGAAAAAAACGGAATTAGAATGTACAGAACAGAGTTTGAATGAAAAAAACAGAATTAGAATGTACAGAACAGAGTTTGAATGAAAACAATGGAATTAGAATAAAAAAAACTGAATTGAAATGTACAGAACAGAGTTTGAATGAAAACAACGGAATTAGAATGTATTAATAGTCCATTGTTTTCATTCTAATTCTGTTGTTTTCATTCAAGTTCCATTGTTTTGATTCAAATTCAGTTCAATGGAAAAACAATGGAATTTGAATCAAAACAACAGAATTAGAATGTACAGAACAGAGTTTGAATGAAAACAACAGAATTAGAATGAACAGAACTGAATTTGAATCAAAACCATGGAATTTGAATGAAAACAAGAGAATTAGAATGTACAGAACAGACTTTAAATGAAAACAACGGAATTAAAATGTACAGAACAGAGTTTGAATGATATCAAAGGAATTAGAATGTACAGAACAGAGTTTGAATGAAAACAACGGAAATAGAATGTACAGAACAGAGTTTGAATGAACACAACGGAATTAGAATGTATAGAACAGAGTTTGAATGAAAACAACGGAATTAGAATGTACAGAACAGAGTTTGAATGAAAACAACGGAATTAGAATGTAGAGAACAGAATTTGAAAGAAAACAATGGAATTTGAATCAAAACAAGAGAATTGAAATGTATAGAACAGAGTTTGAATGAAAAAAACGGAATTTGAATGAGAACAAGAGAATTAGAATGTACAGAACTGAATTTGAATCAAAACAATGGAATTTGAATGAAAACAACAGAATTAGAATGAAAACAATGGAATATTAAAACAAACAACAGAATTAGAATGAAAACAACGGAATTAGAATAGAGAACAGAATTTGAAAGAAAACAATGGAATTTGAATCAAAACAACAGAATTGAAATGTACAGAACAGAGTTTGAATGAAAAGAAAAGGAATTAGAATGTACAGAACAGAGTTTGAATGAAAACAACGGAATTAGAATGTACAGAACAGAGTTTGAATGAAAACAACAGAATTTGAATGTACAGAACAGAGTTTGAATGAAAACAACAGAATTAGAATAAAAAAAACAGAATTGAAATGTACAGAACAGAGTTTGAATGAAAACAACGGAATTAGAATGTACAGAACAGAGTTTGAATGTAAACAACAGAATTTGAATGTACAGAATAGAGTTTGAAAGAAAACAACGGAATTAGAATGTACAGAACAGAGTTTGAATGAAAAACGGAAGTAGAATGTACAAAACAGAGTTTGAATAAAAACAATGGAATTTGAATCAAAACAACAGAATAGAAATGTACAGAACAGAGTTTGAATGAAAAAAACGGAATTAGAATGTACAGAACAGAGTTTGAATGAAAACAACGGAATTAGAATGTACAGAACAGAGTTTGAATGAAAACAATGGAATTAGAATAAAAAAAACTGAATTGAAATGTACAGAACAGAGTTTGAATGACAACAACGGAATTAGAATGTATTAATAGTCCATTGTTTTCATTCTAATTCTGTTGTTTTCATTCAAATACCATTGTTTTGATTCAAATTCAGTTCAATGGAAAAACAATGGAATTTGAATCAAAACAACAGAATTAGAATGAACAGAACAGAATTTGAATGAAAACAACGGAATTAAAATGTACAGAACAGAGTTTGAATGAAAACAACGGAATTAGAATATAGAGAACAGAATTTGAAAGAAAACAATGGAATATTAAAACAAACAACAGAATTAGAATGAAAACAACGGAATTAGAATAGAGAACAGAATTTGAAAGAAAACGATGGAATTTGAATCAAAACAACAGAATTGAAATGTACAGAACAGAGTTTGAATGAAAAGAAAAGGAATTAGAATGTACAGAACAGAGTTTGAATGAAAACAACAGAATTAGAATATACAGAACAGAGTTTGAATGAAAAACGGAAGTAGAATGTACAAAACAGAGTTTGAATGAAAACAATGGAATTTGAATCAAAACAACAGAATAGAAATGTACAGAACAGAGTTTGAATGAAAAAAACGGAATTAGAATGTACAGAACAAAGTTTGAATGAAAACAACGGAATTAGAATGTACAGAATAGAGTTTGAATGAAAACAACGGAATTAGAATGTGTTAATAGTCCATTGTTTTCATTCTAATTCTGTTGTTTTCATTCAAATACCATTGTTTTGATTCAAATTCAGTTCAATGGAAAAACAATGGAATTTGAATCAAAACAACAGAATTAGAATGAACAGAACTGAATTTGAATCAAAACAATGGAATTTGAATGAAAACAACGGAATTAGAATGTACAGAACAGAATTTGAAAGAAAACAACAGAATTAGAATGTACAGAACAGAGTTTGAATGATATCAAAGGAATTAGAATGTACAGAACAGAGTTTGAATGAAAACAACGGAATTAGAATGTACAGAACAGAGTTTGAATGAAAAAAACGGAATTAGAATGTACAGAACAGAGTTTGAATGAAAACAACGGAATTAGAATGTACAGAACAGAGTTTGAATGAAAACAATGGAATTTGAATCAAAACAACAGAATTGAAATGTATAGAACAGAGTTTGAATGAAAAAAACGGAATTTGAATGAAAACAACGAAATTAGAATGAACAGAACTGAATTTGAATCAAAACAATGGAATTTGAATGAAAACAACAGAATTAGAATGAAAACAATGGAATATTAAAACAAACAACAGAGTTTGAATGAAAACAACGGAATGAGAATGTACAGAACAGACTTTGAATGAAAACAACGGAATTAGAATGTACAGAACAGAGTTTGAATGAAAACAATGGAATTTGAATCAAAACAACAGAATTGAAATGTACAGAATAGAGTTTGAATGAAAAAAAAACGGAATTAGAATGTACAGAACAGAGTTTGAATGAAAAAAACAGAATTAGAATGTACAGAACAAAGTTTGAATGAAAACAATGGAATTAGAATAAAAAAAACTGAATTGAAATGTACAGAACAGAGTTTGAATGAAAACAACGGAATTAGAATGTATTAATAGTCCATTGTTTTCATTCTAATTCTGTTGTTTTCATTCAAGTTCCATTGTTTTGATTCAAATTCAGTTCAATGGAAAAACAATGGAATTTGAATCAAAACAACAGAATTAGAATGTACAGAACAGAGTTTGAATGAAAACAACAGAATTAGAATGAACAGAACTGAATTTGAATCAAAACAATGGAATTTGAATGAAAACAACAGAATTTGAATGTACAGAACAGAGTTTGAATGAAAACAACGGAATTAGAATGTACAGAACAGATTTTGAATGAAAACAACGGAATTAGAATGTACAGAACAGAGTTTGAATGAAAACAACGGAATGAGAATGTACAGAACAGACTTTGAATGAAAACAACAGAATTAGAATGTACAGAACAGAGTTTGAATGAAAACAACGGAATTAGAATGTACAGAACAGAGTTTGAATGAAAACAACGGAATTAGAATGTACAGAACAGAGTTTGAATGAAAACAATGGAATTTGAATCAAAACAACAGAATTGAAATGTACAGAACAGAGTTTGAATGAAAACAACGGAATTAGAATGTACAGAACAGAGTTTGAATGAAAAAAACAGAATTAGAATGTACAGAACAGAGTTTGAATGAAAACAATGGAATTAGAATAAAAAAAACTGAATTGAAATGTACAGAACAGAGTTTGAATGAAAACAACGGAATTAGAATGTATTAATAGTCCATTGTTTTCATTCTAATTCTGTTGTTTTCATTCAAGTTCCATTGTTTTGATTCAAATTCAGTTCAATGGAAAAACAATGGAATTTGAATCAAAACAACAGAATTAGAATGTACAGAACAGAGTTTGAATGAAAACAACAGAATTAGAATGAACAGAACTGAATTTGAATCAAAACAATGGAATTTGAATGAAAACAAGAGAATTAGAATGTACAGAACTGACTTTAAATGAAAACAACGGAATTAAAATGTACAGAACAGAGTTTGAATGATATCAAAGGAATTAGAATGTACAGAACAGAGTTTGAATGAAAACAACGGAATTAGAATGTACAGAACAGAGTTTGAATGAAAAAAACAGAATTAGAATGTACAGAACAGAGTTTGAATGAAAACAATGGACTTAGAATAAAAAAAACTGAATTGAAATGTACAGAACAGAGTTTGAATGAAAACAACGGAATTAGAATGTACAGAACAGAGTTTGAATGTAAACAACAGAATTTGAATGTACAGAATAGAGTTTGAATGAAAATAACGGAATTAGAATGTACAGAACAGAGTTTGAATGAAAAACGGAAGTAGAATGTACAAAACAGAGTTTGAATAAAAACAATGGAATTTGAATCAAAACAACAGAATAGAAATGTACAGAACAGAGTTTGAATGAAAAAAACGGAATTAGAATGTACAGAACAGAGTTTGAATGAAAACAACGGAATTAGAATGTACAGAACAGAGTTTGAATGAAAACAATGGAATTAGAATAAAAAAAACTGAATTGAAATGTACAGAACAGAGTTTGAATGACAACAACGGAATTAGAATGTATTAATAGTCCATTGTTTTCATTCTAATTCTGTTGTTTTCATTCAAATACCATTGTTTTGATTCAAATTCAGTTCAATGGAAAAACAATGGAATTTGAATCAAAACAACAGAATTAGAATGAACAGAACAGAATTTGAATGAAAACAACGGAATTAAAATGTACAGAACAGAGTTTGAATGAAAAAAACGGAATTAGAATGTACAGAACAGAGTTTGAATGAAAACAACGGAATTAGAAGGTACAGAACAGACTTTGAATGAAAACAACGGAATTAGAATGTACAGAACAGAGTTTGAATGAAAACAACAGAATTAGAATATACAGAACAGAGTTTGAATGAAAACAACGGAATTAGAATGTACAGAACAGAGTTTGAATGACAACAACGGAATTAGAATGTGTTAATAGTCCATTGTTTTCATTCTAATTCTGTTGTTTTCATTCAAATACCATTGTTTTGATTCAAATTCAGTTCAATGGAAAAACAACAGAATTAGAATGAACAGAACTGAATTTGAATCAAAACAATGGAATTTGAATGAAAACAACGGAATTAGAATGTACAGAACAGAATTTGAAAGAAAACAACAGAATTAGAATGTACAGAAAAGAGTTTGAATGATATCAAAGGAATTAGAATGTACAGAACAGAGTTTGAATGAAAACAACGGAATTAGAATGTACAGAACAGAGTTTGAATGAAAACAACGGAATTAGAATGTACAGAACAGAGTTTGAATGAAAACAACGGAATTAGAATGTAGAGAACAGAGTTTGAATGAAAACAACGGAATTAGAATGTAGAGAACAGAATTTGAAAGAAAACAATGGAATTTGAATCAAAACAAGAGAATTGAAATGTATAGAACAGAGTTTGAATGAAAAAAACGGAATTTGAATGAGAACAAGAGAATTAGAATGTACAGAACTGAATTTGAATCAAAACAATGGAATTTGAATGAAAACAACAGAATTAGAATGAAAACAATGGAATATTAAAACAAACAACAGAATTAGAATGAAAACAACGGAATTAGAATGTACAGAACAGAGTTTGAATGAAAAAAACGGAATTAGAATGTACAGAACAGAGTTTGAATGAAAAAAACAGAATTAGAATGTACAGAACAGAGTTTGAATGAAAACAATGGAATTAGAATAAAAAAAACTGAATTGAAATGTACAGAACAGAGTTTGAATGAAAACAACAGAATTAGAATGTACAGAACAGAGTTTGAATGAAAAACGGAAGTAGAATGTACAAAACAGAGTTTGAATAAAAACAATGGAATTTGAATCAAAACAACAGAATAGAAATGTACAGAACAGAGTTTGAATGAAAAAAACGGAATTAGAATGTACAGAACAGAGTTTGAATGAAAACAACGGAATTAGAATGTACAGAACAGAGTTTGAATGAAAACAATGGAATTAGAATAAAAAAAACTGAATTGAAATGTACAGAACAGAGTTTGAATGACAACAACGGAATTAGAATGTATTAATAGTCCATTGTTTTCATTCTAATTCTGTTGTTTTCATTCAAATACCATTGTTTTGATTCAAATTCAGTTCAATGGAAAAACAATGGAATTTGAATCAAAACAACAGAATTAGAATGAACAGAACAGAATTTGAATGAAAAAAACGGAATTAGAATGTACAGAACAGAGTTTGAATGAAAACAACGGAATTAGAAGGTACAGAACAGACTTTGAATGAAAACAACGGAATTAGAATGTACAGAACAGAGTTTGAATGAAAACAACAGAATTAGAATATACAGAACAGAGTTTGAATGAAAACAACGGAATTAGAATGTACAGAACAGAGTTTGAATGACAACAACGGAATTAGAATGAGTTAATAGTGCATTGTTTTCATTCTAATTCTGTTGTTTTCATTCAAATACCATTGTTTTGATTCAAATTCAGTTCAATGGAAAAACAATGGAATTTGAATCAAAACAACAGAATTAGAATGAACAGAACTGAATTTGAATCAAAACAATGGAATTTGAATGAAAACAACGGAATTAGAATGTACAGAACAGAATTTGAAAGAAAACAACAGAATTAGAATGTACAGAAAAGAGTTTGAATGATATCAAAGGAATTAGAATGTACAGAACAGAGTTTGAATGAAAACAACGGAATTAGAATGTACAGAACAGAGTTTGAATGAAAACAACGGAATTAGAATGTACAGAACAGAGTTTGAATGAAAACAACGGAATTAGAATGTACAGAACAGAGTTTGAATGAAAACAACGGAATTAGAATGTAGAGAACAGAATTTGAAAGAAAACAATGGAATTTGAATCAAAACAAGAGAATTGAAATGTATAGAACAGAGTTTGAATGAAAAAAACGGAATTTGAATGAGAACAAGAGAATTAGAATGTACAGAACTGAATTTGAATCAAAACAATGGAATTTGAATGAAAAAAACAGAATTAGAATGAAAACAATGGAATATTAAAACAAACAACAGAATTAGAATGAAAACAACGGAATTAGAATGTACAGAACAGAGTTTGAATGAAAAAAACGGAATTAGAATGTACAGAACAGAGTTTGAATGAAAAAAACAGAATTAGAATGTACAGAACAGAGTTTGAATGAAAACAATGGAATTAGAATAAAAAAAACTGAATTGAAATGTACAGAACAGAGTTTGAATGAAAACAACAGAATTAGAATGTACAGAACAGAGTTTGAATGTAAACAACAGAATTTGAATGTACAGAATAGAGTTTGAATGAAAACAACGGAATTAGAATGTACAGAACAGAGTTTGAATGAAAAACGGAAGTAGAATGTACAAAACAGAGTTTGAATAAAAACAATGGAATTTGAATCAAAACAACAGAATAGAAATGTACAGAACAGAGTTTGAATGAAAAAAACGGAATTAGAATGTACAGAACAGAGTTTGAATGAAAACAACGGAATTAGAATGTACAGAACAGAGTTTGAATGAAAACAATGGAATTAGAATAAAAAAAACTGAATTGAAATGTACAGAACAGAGTTTGAATGACAACAACGGAATTAGAATGTATTAATAGTCCATTGTTTTCATTCTAATTCTGTTGTTTTCATTCAAATACCATTGTTTTGATTCAAATTCAGTTCAATGGAAAAACAATGGAATTTGAATCAAAACAACAGAATTAGAATGAACAGAACAGAATTTGAATGAAAACAACGGAATTAAAATGTACAGAACAGAGTTTGAATGAAAACAACGGAATTAGAATGTAGAGAACAGAATTTGAAAGAAAACAATGGAATTTGAATCAAAACAACAGAATTGAAATGTACAGAACAGAGTTTGAATGAAAAAAACGGAATTAGAATGTACAGAACAGAGTTTGAATGAAAACAACGGAATTAGAAGGTACAGAACAGAATTTGAAAGAAAACAACAGAATTAGAATGTACAGAACAGAGTTTGAATTATATCAAAGGAATTAGAATGTACAGAACAGAGTTTGAATGAAAACAACGGAATTAGAATGTACAGAACCCAGACCCAGGTGGTGTTACCCTCTCCCCACCGCAGGGAAAAGGGTAACACCACCTGGGTCTGGGTGCAATTCCCCCCTCCAGGGGCAAGGGTACCTAGACCCGGTTTGTAGAGTACGCTTGGGGAGTGTGATTGTGTGTACAGCGTCTCTTTATGTCTGTCTCCACGTTGGTTGAGTGTGGAGTGAGTGCATATGAGAGCATGAGGGTGGGAATGGATGTTTGTGTCTGTGTGTGCCTGTATGTCTGTGTCTATATGTCAGGTTGGGTATCAGACGCCACCTCTCTGGGGACACCTCAGGCCCTCCAAGGTTTGGAGGCCTATCTCCACCCACCACCACTTCCCCTGCCGGTGGCGGACTCCCTCAGGTGTCGGTGTGTTGGTGGTTCTTTGTGTCTGGGGGTGGGCGTCCGGGTACACACCGGCTCACTCCTTGGCGGCCGCTTGTCGGGGCCTGGGGCCTGGGGCTCGCTCGGGCCCCTTTGGAGGTGGGGTGCCCCCGGCCTCTCGGCCTAGGGCTCGGTCACTCAGGCGCAGCTGGGGGCCGGCGGAGCTCACGGGCGCGTCACTGCAACCCCCCCTGGCTTCTGCTCCGCGGCTGCTGAGTGAGCCCTCATCTGGGACTCTCCTCAGCTCTTACTGGAACAGTGGCGCGGCTGCCCCTCTGTTGGTCTTCCATGGTCTCTTGTGTTCTGGGGGCCTCTGGATGTCTGGAGTTTTGATCTCCTCCATACCCGCTTCACACCCTGGAGGATGGGGCTGTGGCCCCCCCACACTCCCTAGCAGATCATTACATGGAGAAACCTTTGGAATGCAAGCATGCTGATCCACACAGGTATGCACACATGGGTATTCACAGACGCGGACTAAAGCTTTCTTGGCTGCTGCCTCAAAGCACACTGTGCGCTGTCTATCTTGCGTGCTGCACAATATCGTTTATTACTTAGTAAATACTGATATCTATGACTAGCTAGTTTATTGTGATGGTGCTTTGTTTTCTCTATTATTATGTTGCTCTTTGTTGTTTGCTGTCTCCTCTGTTTGTTTGTTTGTTTGTTTGTTTGTTTTTTCTCCATACAGGTGACCCAGGAGTTTTTTTTTTTTTTTTGTCTCTCTTCCCCCCCCTTCTCACCGTCTCTTCTCCCCTTGGGTTTTCTTTCTTTCTCTCCCCCTCTCTCTCTCATTCATTCCCCCTGTCCTACTTATTAAAAAAAAAAAAAAAAAAAAAAAAAAAAAATGACAAAGGATGAACTGAAGCTCTGCCATCACGTAATGTCGCATACTGCTGTTTCTGATGTCATTTAAAAAAAAAAAAAAAAAAAAAAAAAAAAAAGAATGTACAGAACAGAGTTTGAATGAAAACAACGGAATTAGAATGTAGAGAACAGAGTTTGAATGAAAACAACGGAATTAGAATGTACAGAACAGAGTTTGAATGAAAACAATGGAATTTGAATCAAAACAACAGAATTGAAATGTATAGAACAGAGTTTGAATGAAAAAAACGGAATTTGAATGAAAACAACGAAATTAGAATGAACAGAACTGAATTTGAATCAAAACAATGGAATTTGAATGAAAACAACAGAATTAGAATGAAAACAATGGAATATTAAAACAAACAACAGAATTAGAATGAAAACAACGGAATTAGAATGTACAGAACAGAGTTTGAATGAAAAAAACGGAATTAGAATGTACAAAACAGAGTTTGAAAGTAAACAACAGAATTTGAATGTACAGAACAGAGTTTGAATGAAAACAACGGAATTAGAATGTACAGAACAGATTTTGAATGAAAACAACGGAATTAGAATGTACAGAACAGAGTTTGAATGAAAACAACGGAATGAGAATGTACAGAACAGAGTTTGAATGAAAACAACAGAATTAGAATGTACAGAACAGATTTTGAATGAAAACAACGGAATTAGAATGTACAGAACAGAGTTTGAATGAAAACAACGGAATGAGAATGTACAGAACAGAGTTTGAATGAAAACAACAGAATTAGAATGTACAGAACAGAGTTTGAATGAAAACAACAGAATTAGAATATACAGAACAGAGTTTGAATGAAAACAACGGAATTAGAATGTACAGAACAGAGTTTGAATGACAACAACGGAATTAGAATGTGTTAATAGTGCATTGTTTTCATTCTAATTCTGTTGTTTTCATTCAAATACCATTGTTTTGATTCAAATTCAGTTCAATGGAAAAACAATGGAATTTGAATCAAAACAACAGAATTAGAATGAACAGAACTGAATTTGAATCAAAACAATGGAATTTGAATGAAAACAACGGAATTAGAATGTACAGAACAGAATTTGAAAGAAAACAACAGAATTAGAATGTACAGAAAAGAGTTTGAATGATATCAAAGGAATTAGAATGTACAGAACAGAGTTTGGATGAAAACAACGGAATTAGAATGTACAGAACAGAGTTTGAATGAAAACAACGGAATTAGAATGTACAGAACAGAGTTTGAATGAAAACAACGGAATTAGAATGTACAGAACAGAGTTTGAATGAAAACAACGGAATTAGAATGTAGAGAACAGAATTTGAAAGAAAACAATGGAATTTGAATCAAAAAACAGAGAATTGAAATGTATAGAACAGAGTTTGAATGAAAAAAACGGAATTTGAATGAGAACAAGAGAATTAGAATGTACAGAACTGAATTTGAATCAAAACAATGGAATTTGAATGAAAACAACAGAATTAGAATGAAAACAATGGAATATTAAAACAAACAACAGAATTAGAATGAAAACAACGGAATTAGAATGTACAGAACAGAGTTTGAATGAAAAAAACGGAATTAGAATGTACAGAACAGAGTTTGAATGAAAAAAACAGAATTAGAATGTACAGAACAGAGTTTGAATGAAAACAATGGAATTAGAATAAAAAAAACTGAATTGAAATGTACAGAACAGAGTTTGAATGAAAACAACAGAATTAGAATGTACAGAACAGAGTTTGAATGTAAACAACAGAATTTGAATGTACAGAATAGAGTTTGAATGAAAACAACGGAATTAGAATGTACAGAACAGAGTTTGAATGAAAAACGGAAGTAGAATGTACAAAACAGAGTTTGAATAAAAACAATGGAATTTGAATCAAAACAACAGAATAGAAATGTACAGAACAGAGTTTGAATGAAAAAAACGGAATTAGAATGTACAGAACAGAGTTTGAATGAAAACAACGGAATTAGAATGTACAGAACAGAGTTTGAATGAAAACAATGGAATTAGAATAAAAAAAACTGAATTGAAATGTACAGAACAGAGTTTGAATGACAACAACGGAATTAGAATGTATTAATAGTCCATTGTTTTCATTCTAATTCTGTTGTTTTCATTCAAATACCATTGTTTTGATTCAAATTCAGTTCAATGGAAAAACAATGGAATTTGAATCAAAACAACAGAATTAGAATGAACAGAACAGAATTTGAATGAAAACAACGGAATTAGAAGGTACAGAACAGAATTTGAAAGAAAACAACAGAATTAGAATGTACAGAACAGAGTTTGAATTATATCAAAGGAATTAGAATGTACAGAACAGAGTTTGAATGAAAACAACGGAATTAGAATGTACAGAACAGAGTTCTGTTCTGTACATTCTAATTCCGTTGTTTTCATTCAAATACCATTGTTTTGATTCAAATTCAGTTCAATGGAAAAACAATGGAATTTGAATCAAAACAACAGAATTAGAATGAACAGAACTGAATTTGAATCAAAACAATGGAATTTGAATGAAAACAACGGAATTAGAATGTACAGAACAGAATTTGAAAGAAAACAACAGAATTAGAATGTACAGAAAAGAGTTTGAATGATATCAAAGGAATTAGAATGTACAGAACAGAGTTTGAATGAAAACAACGGAATTAGAATGTACAGAACAGAGTTTGAATGAAAACAACGGAATTAGAATGTAGAGAACAGAATTTGAAAGAAAACAATGGAATTTGAATCAAAACAAGAGAATTGAAATGTATAGAACAGAGTTTGAATGAAAAAAACGGAATTTGAATGAGAACAAGAGAATTAGAATGTACAGAACTGAATTTGAATCAAAACAATGGAATTTGAATGAAAACAACAGAATTAGAATGAAAACAATGGAATATTAAAACAAACAACAGAATTAGAATGAAAACAACGGAATTAGAATGTACAGAACAGAGTTTGAATGAAAAAAACGGAATTAGAATGTACAGAACAGAGTTTGAATGAAAAAAACAGAATTAGAATGTACAGAACAGAGTTTGAATGAAAACAATGGAATTAGAATAAAAAAAACTGAATTGAAATGTACAGAACAGAGTTTGAATGAAAACAACAGAATTAGAATGTACAGAACAGAGTTTGAATGTAAACAACAGAATTTGAATGTACAGAATAGAGTTTGAATGAAAACAACGGAATTAGAATGTACAGAACAGAGTTTGAATGAAAAACGGAAGTAGAATGTACAAAACAGAGTTTGAATAAAAACAATGGAATTTGAATCAAAACAACAGAATAGAAATGTACAGAACAGAGTTTGAATGACAACAACGGAATTAGAATGTGTTAATAGTCCATTGTTTTCATTCTAATTCTGTTGTTTTCATTCAAATACCATTGTTTTGTTTCAAATTCAGTTCAATGGAAAAACAATGGAATTTGAATCAAAACAACAGAATTAGAATGAACAGAACTGAATTTGAATCAAAACAATGGAATTTGAATGAAAACAACGGAATTAGAAGGTACAGAACAGACTTTGAATGAAAACAACGGAATTAGAATGTACAGAACAGAGTTTGAATGAAAACAACAGAATTAGAATATACAGAACAGAGTTTGAATGAAAACAACGGAATTAGAATGTACAGAACAGAGTTTGAATGACAACAACGGAATTAGAATGTGTTAATAGTCCATTGTTTTCATTCTAATTCTGTTGTTTTCATTCAAATACCATTGTTTTGATTCAAATTCAGTTCAATGGAAAAACAATGGAATTTGAATCAAAACAACAGAATTAGAATGAACAGAACTGAATTTGAATCAAAACAATGGAATTTGAATGAAAACAACGGAATTAGAATGTACAGAACAGAATTTGAAAGAAAACAACAGAATTAGAATGTACAGAAAAGAGTTTGAATGATAACAACGGAATTAGAATGTAGAGAACAGAATTTGAAAGAAAACAATGGAATTTGAATCAAAACAAGAGAATTGAAATGTATAGAACAGAGTTTGAATGAAAAAAACGGAATTTGAATGAGAACAAGAGAATTAGAATGTACAGAACTGAATTTGAATCAAAACAATGGAATTTGAATGAAAACAACAGAATTAGAATGAAAACAATGGAATATTAAAACAAACAACAGAATTAGAATGAAAACAACGGAATTAGAATAGAGAACAGAATTTGAAAGAAAACAATGGAATTTGAATCAAAACAACAGAATTGAAATGTACAGAACAGAGTTTGAATGAAAAGAAAAGGAATTAGAATGTACAGAACAGAGTTTGAATGAAAACAACGGAATTAGAATGTACAGAACAGAGTTTGAATGAAAACAACAGAATTTGAATGTACAGAACAGAGTTTGAATGAAAACAACAGAATTAGAATAAAAAAAAACAGAATTGAAATGTACAGAACAGAGTTTGAATGAAAACAACGGAATTAGAATGTACAGAACAGAGTTTGAATGAAAAAAACGGAATTAGAATGTACAGAACAGAGTTTGAATGAAAAAAACAGAATTAGAATGTACAGAACAGAGTTTGAATGAAAACAACGGAATTAGAATGTACAGAACAGAGTTTGAATGAAAACAATGGAATTAGAATAAAAAAAACTGAATTGAAATGTACAGAACAGAGTTTGAATGACAACAACGGAATTAGAATGTATTAATAGTCCATTGTTTTCATTCTAATTCTGTTGTTTTCATTCAAATACCATTGTTTTGATTCAAATTCAGTTCAATGGAAAAACAATGGAATTTGAATCAAAACAACAGAATTAGAATGAACAGAACAGAATTTGAATGAAAACAACGGAATTAAAATGTACAGAACAGAGTTTGAATGAAAACAACGGAATTAGAATGTAGAGAACAGAATTTGAATGAAAACAATGGAATTTGAATCAAAACAACAGAATTGAAATGTACAGAACAGAGTTTGAATGAAAAAAACGGAATTAGAATGTACAGAACAGAGTTTGAATGAAAACAACGGAATTAGAAGGTACAGAACAGACTTTGAATGAAAACAACGGAATTAGAATGTACAGAACAGAGTTTGAATGAAAACAACACAATTAGAATATACAGAACAGAGTTTGAATGAAAACAACGGAATTAGAATGTACAGAACAGAGTTTGAATGACAACAACGGAATTAGAATGTGTTAATAGTCCATTGTTTTCATTCTAATTCTGTTGTTTTCATTCAAATACCATTGTTTTGTTTCAAATTCAGTTCAATGGAAAAACAATGGAATTTGAATCAAAACAACAGAATTAGAATGAACAGAACTGAATTTGAATCAAAACAATGGAATTTGAATGAAAACAACGGAATTAGAATGTACAGAACAGAATTTGAAAGAAAACAACAGAATTAGAATGTACAGAACAGAGTTTGAATTATATCAAAGGAATTAGAATGTACAGAACAGAGTTTGAATGAAAACAACGGAATTAGAATGTACAGAACAGAGTTTGAATGAAAACAACGGAATTAGAATGTACAGAAAAGAGTTTGAATGAAAACAACGGAATTAGAATGTACAAAACAGAGTTTGAATGAAAACAATGGAATTTGAATCAAAACAACAGAATTAGAATGAACAGAACAGAATTTGAATGAAAACAACGGAATTAAAATGTACAGAACAGAGTTTGAATGAAAACAACGGAATTAGAATGTAGAGAACAGAATTTGAAAGAAAACAATGGAATTTGAATCAAAACAACAGAATTGAAATGTACAGAACAGAGTTTGAATGAAAAAAACGGAATTAGAATGTACAGAACAGAGTTTGAATGAAAACAACGGAATTAGAAGGTACAGAACAGACTTTGAATGAAAATAACGGAATTAGAATGTACAGAACAGAGTTTGAATGAAAACAACAGAATTAGAATATACAGAACAGAGTTTGAATGAAAACAACGGAATTAGAATGTACAGAACAGAGTTTGAATGACAACAACGGAATTAGAATGTGTTAATAGTCCATTGTTTTCATTCTAATTCTGTTGTTTTCATTCAAATACCATTGTTTTGATTCAAATTCAGTTCAATGGAAAAACAATGGAATTTGAATCAAAACAACAGAATTAGAATGAACAGAACTGAATTTGAATCAAAACAATGGAATTTGAATGAAAACAACGGAATTAGAATGTACAGAACAGAATTTGAAAGAAAACAACAGAATTAGAATGTACAGAAAAGAGTTTGAATGATATCAAAGGAATTAGAATGTACAGAACAGAGTTTGAATGAAAACAACGGAATTAGAATGTACAGAACAGAGTTTGAATGAAAACAACGGAATTAGAATGTACAGAACAGAGTTTGAATGAAAACAACGGAATTAGAATGTACAGAACAGAGTTTGAATGAAAACAACGGAATTAGAATGTAGAGAACAGAATTTGAAAGAAAACAATGGAATTTGAATCAAAACAAGAGAATTGAAATGTATAGAACAGAGTTTGAATGAAAAAAACGGAATTTGAATGAGAACAAGAGAATTAGAATGTACAGAACTGAATTTGAATCAAAACAATGGAATTTGAATGAAAACAACAGAATTAGAATGAAAACAATGGAATATTAAAACAAACAACAGAATTAGAATGAAAACAACGGAATCAGAATAGAGAACAGAATTTGAAAGAAAACAATGGAATTTGAATCAAAACAACAGAATTGAAATGTACAGAACAGAGTTTGAATGAAAAGAAAAGGAATTAGAATGTACAGAACAGAGTTTGAATGAAAACAACGGAATTAGAATGTACAGAACAGAGTTTGAATGAAAACAACAGAATTTGAATGTACAGAACAGAGTTTGAATGAAAACAACAGAATTAGAATAAAAAAAAACAGAATTGAAATGTACAGAACAGAGTTTGAATGAAAACAACGGAATTAGAATGTACAGAACAGAGTTTGAATGAAAAAAACGGAATTAGAATGTACAGAACAGAGTTTGAATGAAAAAAACAGAATTAGAATGTACAGAACAGAGTTTGAATGAAAACAATGGAATTAGAATAAAAAAAACTGAATTGAAATGTACAGAACAGAGTTTGAATGAAAACAACGGAATTAGAATGTACAGAACAGAGTTTGAATGTAAACAACAGAATTTGAATGTACAGAATAGAGTTTGAATGAAAACAACGGAATTAGAATGTACAGAACAGAGTTTGAATGAAAAACGGAAGTAGAATGTACAAAACAGAGTTTGAATAAAAACAATGGAATTTGAATCAAAACAACAGAATAGAAATGTACAGAACAGAGTTTGAATGAAAAAAACGGAATTAGAATGTACAGAACAGAGTTTGAATGAAAACAACGGAATTAGAATGTACAGAACAGAGTTTGAATGAAAACAATGGAATTAGAATAAAAAAAACTGAATTGAAATGTACAGAACAGAGTTTGAATGACAACAACGGAATTAGAATGTATTAATAGTCCATTGTTTTCATTCTAATTCTGTTGTTTTCATTCAAATACCATTGTTTTGATTCAAATTCAGTTTAATGGAAAAACAATGGAATTTGAATCAAAACAACAGAATTAGAATGAACAGAACAGAATTTGAATGAAAACAACGGAATTAAAATGTACAGAACAGAGTTTGAATGAAAACAACGGAATTAGAATGTAGAGAACAGAATTTGAATGAAAACAATGGAATTTGAATCAAAACAACAGAATTGAAATGTACAGAACAGAGTTTGAATGAAAAAAACGGAATTAGAATGTACAGAACAGAGTTTGAATGAAAACAACGGAATTAGAAGGTACAGAACAGACTTTGAATGAAAACAACGGAATTAGAATGTACAGAACAGAGTTTGAATGAAAACAACACAATTAGAATATACAGAACAGAGTTTGAATGAAAACAACGGAATTAGAATGTACAGAACAGAGTTTGAATGACAACAACGGAATTAGAATGTGTTAATAGTCCATTGTTTTGATTCAAATTCAGTTCTGTTCATTCTAATTCTGTTGTTTTGTTTCAAATTCAGTTCAATGGAAAAACAATGGAATTTGAATCAAAACAACAGAATTAGAATGAACAGAACTGAATTTGAATCAAAACAATGGAATTTGAATGAAAACAACGGAATTAGAATGTACAGAACAGAATTTGAAAGAAAACAACAGAATTAGAATGTACAGAACAGAGTTTGAATTATATCAAAGGAATTAGAATGTACAGAACAGAGTTTGAATGAAAACAACGGAATTAGAATGTACAGAACAGAGTTTGAATGAAAACAACGGAATTAGAATGTACAGAAAAGAGTTTGAATGAAAACAACGGAATTAGAATGTACAGAACAGAGTTTGAATGAAAACAATGGAATTTGAATCAAAACAACAGAATTGAAATGTATAGAACAGAGTTTGAATGAAAAAAACGGAATTTGAATGAAAACAACGAAATTAGAATGAACAGAACTGAATTTGAATCAAAACAATGGAATTTGAATGAAAACAACAGAATTAGAATGAAAACAATGGAATATTAAAACAAACAACAGAATTAGAATGAAAACAACGGAATTAGAATGTACAGAACAGAGTTTGAATGAAAAAAACGGAATTAGAATGTACAAAACAGAGTTTGAAAGTAAACAACAGAATTTGAATGTACAGAACAGAGTTTGAATGAAAACAACAGAATTAGAATAAAAAAAAACAGAATTGAAATGTACAGAACAGAGTTTGAATGAAAACAACGGAATTAGAATGTACAGAACAGAGTTTGAATGAAAAAAACGGAATTAGAATGTACAGAACAGAGTTTGAATGAAAAAAACAGAATTAGAATGTACAGAACAGAGTTTGAATGAAAACAATGGAATTAGAATAAAAAAAACTGAATTGAAATGTACAGAACAGAGTTTGAATGAAAACAACGGAATTAGAATGTACAGAACAGAGTTTGAATGTAAACAACAGAATTTGAATGTACAGAATAGAGTTTGAATGAAAACAACGGAATTAGAATGTACAGAACAGAGTTTGAATGAAAAACGGAAGTAGAATGTACAAAACAGAGTTTGAATAAAAACAATGGAATTTGAATCAAAACAACAGAATAGAAATGTACAGAACAGAGTTTGAATGAAAAAAACGGAATTAGAATGTACAGAACAGAGTTTGAATGAAAACAACGGAATTAGAATGTACAGAACAGAGTTTGAATGAAAACAATGGAATTAGAATAAAAAAAACTGAATTGAAATGTACAGAACAGAGTTTGAATGACAACAACGGAATTAGAATGTACAGAACAGAGTTTGAATGAAAACAACACAATTAGAATATACAGAACAGAGTTTGAATGAAAACAACGGAATTAGAATGTACAGAACAGAGTTTGAATGACAACAACGGAATTAGAATGTGTTAATAGTCCATTGTTTTCATTCTAATTCTGTTGTTTTCATTCAAATACCATTGTTTTGTTTCAAATTCAGTTCAATGGAAAAACAATGGAATTTGAATCAAAACAACAGAATTAGAATGAACAGAACTGAATTTGAATCAAAACAATGGAATTTGAATGAAAACAACGGAATTAGAAGGTACAGAACAGACTTTGAATGAAAACAACGGAATTAGAATGTACAGAACAGAGTTTGAATGAAAACAACAGAATTAGAATATACAGAACAGAGTTTGAATGAAAACAACGGAATTAGAATGTACAGAACAGAGTTTGAATGACAACAACGGAATTAGAATGTGTTAATAGTCCATTCTTTTCATTCTAATTCTGTTGTTTTCATTCAAATACCATTGTTTTGATTCAAATTCAGTTCAATGGAAAAACAATGGAATTTGAATCAAAACAACAGAATTAGAATGAACAGAACTGAATTTGAATCAAAACAATGGAATTTGAATGAAAACAACGGAATTAGAATGTACAGAACAGAATTTGAAAGAAAACAACAGAATTAGAATGTACAGAAAAGAGTTTGAATGATAACAACGGAATTAGAATGTAGAGAACAGAATTTGAAAGAAAACAATGGAATTTGAATCAAAACAAGAGAATTGAAATGTATAGAACAGAGTTTGAATGAAAAAAACGGAATTTGAATGAGAACAAGAGAATTAGAATGTACAGAACTGAATTTGAATCAAAACAATGGAATTTGAATGAAAACAACAGAATTAGAATGAAAACAATGGAATATTAAAACAAACAACAGAATTAGAATGAAAACAACGGAATTAGAATAGAGAACAGAATTTGAAAGAAAACAATGGAATTTGAATCAAAACAACAGAATTGAAATGTACAGAACAGAGTTTGAATGAAAAGAAAAGGAATTAGAATGTACAGAACAGAGTTTGAATGAAAACAACGGAATTAGAATGTACAGAACAGAGTTTGAATGAAAACAACAGAATTTGAATGTACAGAACAGAGTTTGAATGAAAACAACAGAATTAGAATAAAAAAAAACAGAATTGAAATGTACAGAACAGAGTTTGAATGAAAACAACGGAATTAGAATGTACAGAACAGAGTTTGAATGAAAAAAACGGAATTAGAATGTACAGAACAGAGTTTGAATGAAAAAAACAGAATTAGAATGTACAGAACAGAGTTTGAATGAAAACAACGGAATTAGAATGTACAGAACAGAGTTTGAATGAAAACAATGGAATTAGAATAAAAAAAACTGAATTGAAATGTACAGAACAGAGTTTGAATGACAACAACGGAATTAGAATGTATTAATAGTCCATTGTTTTCATTCTAATTCTGTTGTTTTCATTCAAATACCATTGTTTTGATTCAAATTCAGTTCAATGGAAAAACAATGGAATTTGAATCAAAACAACAGAATTAGAATGAACAGAACAGAATTTGAATGAAAACAACGGAATTAAAATGTACAGAACAGAGTTTGAATGAAAACAACGGAATTAGAATGTAGAGAACAGAATTTGAATGAAAACAATGGAATTTGAATCAAAACAACAGAATTGAAATGTACAGAACAGAGTTTGAATGAAAAAAACGGAATTAGAATGTACAGAACAGAGTTTGAATGAAAACAACGGAATTAGAAGGTACAGAACAGACTTTGAATGAAAACAACGGAATTAGAATGTACAGAACAGAGTTTGAATGAAAACAACACAATTAGAATATACAGAACAGAGTTTGAATGAAAACAACGGAATTAGAATGTACAGAACAGAGTTTGAATGACAACAACGGAATTAGAATGTGTTAATAGTCCATTGTTTTCATTCTAATTCTGTTGTTTTCATTCAAATACCATTGTTTTGTTTCAAATTCAGTTCAATGGAAAAACAATGGAATTTGAATCAAAACAACAGAATTAGAATGAACAGAACTGAATTTGAATCAAAACAATGGAATTTGAATGAAAACAACGGAATTAGAATGTACAGAACAGAATTTGAAAGAAAACAACAGAATTAGAATGTACAGAACAGAGTTTGAATTATATCAAAGGAATTAGAATGTACAGAACAGAGTTTGAATGAAAACAACGGAATTAGAATGTACAGAACAGAGTTTGAATGAAAACAACGGAATTAGAATGTACAGAAAAGAGTTTGAATGAAAACAACGGAATTAGAATGTACAGAACAGAGTTTGAATGAAAACAATGGAATTTGAATCAAAACAACAGAATTAGAATGAACAGAACAGAATTTGAATGAAAACAACGGAATTAAAATGTACAGAACAGAGTTTGAATGAAAACAACGGAATTAGAATGTAGAGAACAGAATTTGAAAGAAAACAATGGAATTTGAATCAAAACAACAGAATTGAAATGTACAGAACAGAGTTTGAATGAAAAAAACGGAATTAGAATGTACAGAACAGAGTTTGAATGAAAACAACGGAATTAGAAGGTACAGAACAGACTTTGAATGAAAACAACGGAATTAGAATGTACAGAACAGAGTTTGAATGAAAACAACAGAATTAGAATATACAGAACAGAGTTTGAATGAAAACAACGGAATTAGAATGTACAGAACAGAGTTTGAATGACAACAACGGAATTAGAATGTGTTAATAGTCCATTGTTTTCATTCTAATTCTGTTGTTTTCATTCAAATACCATTGTTTTGATTCAAATTCAGTTCAATGGAAAAACAATGGAATTTGAATCAAAACAACAGAATTAGAATGAACAGAACTGAATTTGAATCAAAACAATGGAATTTGAATGAAAACAACGGAATTAGAATGTACAGAACAGAATTTGAAAGAAAACAACAGAATTAGAATGTACAGAAAAGAGTTTGAATGATATCAAAGGAATTAGAATGTACAGAACAGAGTTTGAATGAAAACAACGGAATTAGAATGTACAGAACAGAGTTTGAATGAAAACAACGGAATTAGAATGTACAGAACAGAGTTTGAATGAAAACAACGGAATTAGAATGTACAGAACAGAGTTTGAATGAAAACAACGGAATTAGAATGTAGAGAACAGAATTTGAAAGAAAACAATGGAATTTGAATCAAAACAAGAGAATTGAAATGTATAGAACAGAGTTTGAATGAAAAAAACGGAATTTGAATGAGAACAAGAGAATTAGAATGTACAGAACTGAATTTGAATCAAAACAATGGAATTTGAATGAAAACAACAGAATTAGAATGAAAACAATGGAATATTAAAACAAACAACAGAATTAGAATGAAAACAACGGAATCAGAATAGAGAACAGAATTTGAAAGAAAACAATGGAATTTGAATCAAAACAACAGAATTGAAATGTACAGAACAGAGTTTGAATGAAAAGAAAAGGAATTAGAATGTACAGAACAGAGTTTGAATGAAAACAACGGAATTAGAATGTACAGAACAGAGTTTGAATGAAAACAACAGAATTTGAATGTACAGAACAGAGTTTGAATGAAAACAACAGAATTAGAATAAAAAAAAACAGAATTGAAATGTACAGAACAGAGTTTGAATGAAAACAACGGAATTAGAATGTACAGAACAGAGTTTGAATGAAAAAAACGGAATTAGAATGTACAGAACAGAGTTTGAATGAAAAAAACAGAATTAGAATGTACAGAACAGAGTTTGAATGAAAACAATGGAATTAGAATAAAAAAAACTGAATTGAAATGTACAGAACAGAGTTTGAATGAAAACAACGGAATTAGAATGTACAGAACAGAGTTTGAATGTAAACAACAGAATTTGAATGTACAGAATAGAGTTTGAATGAAAACAACGGAATTAGAATGTACAGAACAGAGTTTGAATGAAAAACGGAAGTAGAATGTACAAAACAGAGTTTGAATAAAAACAATGGAATTTGAATCAAAACAACAGAATAGAAATGTACAGAACAGAGTTTGAATGAAAAAAACGGAATTAGAATGTACAGAACAGAGTTTGAATGAAAACAACGGAATTAGAATGTACAGAACAGAGTTTGAATGAAAACAATGGAATTAGAATAAAAAAAACTGAATTGAAATGTACAGAACAGAGTTTGAATGACAACAACGGAATTAGAATGTATTAATAGTCCATTGTTTTCATTCTAATTCTGTTGTTTTCATTCAAATACCATTGTTTTGATTCAAATTCAGTTCAATGGAAAAACAATGGAATTTGAATCAAAACAACAGAATTAGAATGAACAGAACAGAATTTGAATGAAAACAACGGAATTAAAATGTACAGAACAGAGTTTGAATGAAAACAACGGAATTAGAATGTAGAGAACAGAATTTGAATGAAAACAATGGAATTTGAATCAAAACAACAGAATTGAAATGTACAGAACAGAGTTTGAATGAAAAAAACGGAATTAGAATGTACAGAACAGAGTTTGAATGAAAACAACGGAATTAGAAGGTACAGAACAGACTTTGAATGAAAACAACGGAATTAGAATGTACAGAACAGAGTTTGAATGAAAACAACACAATTAGAATATACAGAACAGAGTTTGAATGAAAACAACGGAATTAGAATGTACAGAACAGAGTTTGAATGACAACAACGGAATTAGAATGTGTTAATAGTCCATTGTTTTCATTCTAATTCTGTTGTTTTCATTCAAATACCATTGTTTTGTTTCAAATTCAGTTCAATGGAAAAACAATGGAATTTGAATCAAAACAACAGAATTAGAATGAACAGAACTGAATTTGAATCAAAACAATGGAATTTGAATGAAAACAACGGAATTAGAATGTACAGAACAGAATTTGAAAGAAAACAACAGAATTAGAATGTACAGAACAGAGTTTGAATTATATCAAAGGAATTAGAATGTACAGAACAGAGTTTGAATGAAAACAACGGAATTAGAATGTACAGAACAGAGTTTGAATGAAAACAACGGAATTAGAATGTACAGAAAAGAGTTTGAATGAAAACAACGGAATTAGAATGTACAGAACAGAGTTTGAATGAAAACAATGGAATTTGAATCAAAACAACAGAATTAGAATGAACAGAACAGAATTTGAATGAAAACAACGGAATTAAAATGTACAGAACAGAGTTTGAATGAAAACAACGGAATTAGAATGTAGAGAACAGAATTTGAAAGAAAACAATGGAATTTGAATCAAAACAACAGAATTGAAATGTACAGAACAGAGTTTGAATGAAAAAAACGGAATTAGAATGTACAGAACAGAGTTTGAATGAAAACAACGGAATTAGAAGGTACAGAACAGACTTTGAATGAAAACAACGGAATTAGAATGTACAGAACAGAGTTTGAATGAAAACAACAGAATTAGAATATACAGAACAGAGTTTGAATGAAAACAACGGAATTAGAATGTACAGAACAGAGTTTGAATGACAACAACGGAATTAGAATGTGTTAATAGTCCATTGTTTTCATTCTAATTCTGTTGTTTTCATTCAAATACCATTGTTTTGATTCAAATTCAGTTCAATGGAAAAACAATGGAATTTGAATCAAAACAACAGAATTAGAATGAACAGAACTGAATTTGAATCAAAACAATGGAATTTGAATGAAAACAACGGAATTAGAATGTACAGAACAGAATTTGAAAGAAAACAACAGAATTAGAATGTACAGAAAAGAGTTTGAATGATATCAAAGGAATTAGAATGTACAGAACAGAGTTTGAATGAAAACAACGGAATTAGAATGTACAGAACAGAGTTTGAATGAAAACAACGGAATTAGAATGTACAGAACAGAGTTTGAATGAAAACAACGGAATTAGAATGTAGAGAACAGAATTTGAAAGAAAACAATGGAATTTGAATCAAAACAAGAGAATTGAAATGTATAGAACAGAGTTTGAATGAAAAAAACGGAATTTGAATGAGAACAAGAGAATTAGAATGTACAGAACTGAATTTGAATCAAAACAATGGAATTTGAATGAAAACAACAGAATTAGAATGAAAACAATGGAATATTAAAACAAACAACAGAATTAGAATGAAAACAACGGAATTAGAATAGAGAACAGAATTTGAAAGAAAACAATGGAATTTGAATCAAAACAACAGAATTGAAATGTACAGAACAGAGTTTGAATGAAAAGAAAAGGAATTAGAATGTACAGAACAGAGTTTGAATGAAAACAACGGAATTAGAATGTACAGAACAGAGTTTGAATGAAAACAACAGAATTTGAATGTACAGAACAGAGTTTGAATGAAAACAACAGAATTAGAATAAAAAAAAACAGAATTGAAATGTACAGAACAGAGTTTGAATGAAAACAACGGAATTAGAATGTACAGAACAGAGTTTGAATGAAAAAAACGGAATTAGAATGTACAGAACAGAGTTTGAATGAAAAAAACAGAATTAGAATGTACAGAACAGAGTTTGAATGAAAACAATGGAATTAGAATAAAAAAAACTGAATTGAAATGTACAGAACAGAGTTTGAATGAAAACAACGGAATTAGAATGTACAGAACAGAGTTTGAATGTAAACAACAGAATTTGAATGTACAGAATAGAGTTTGAATGAAAACAACGGAATTAGAATGTACAGAACAGAGTTTGAATGAAAAACGGAAGTAGAATGTACAAAACAGAGTTTGAATAAAAACAATGGAATTTGAATCAAAACAACAGAATAGAAATGTACAGAACAGAGTTTGAATGAAAAAAACGGAATTAGAATGTACAGAACAGAGTTTGAATGAAAACAACGGAATTAGAATGTACAGAACAGAGTTTGAATGAAAACAATGGAATTAGAATAAAAAAAACTGAATTGAAATGTACAGAACAGAGTTTGAATGACAACAACGGAATTAGAATGTATTAATAGTCCATTGTTTTCATTCTAATTCTGTTGTTTTCATTCAAATACCATTGTTTTGATTCAAATTCAGTTCAATGGAAAAACAATGGAATTTGAATCAAAACAACAGAATTAGAATGAACAGAACAGAATTTGAATGAAAACAACGGAATTAAAATGTACAGAACAGAGTTTGAATGAAAACAACGGAATTAGAATGTAGAGAACAGAATTTGAATGAAAACAATGGAATTTGAATCAAAACAACAGAATTGAAATGTACAGAACAGAGTTTGAATGAAAAAAACGGAATTAGAATGTACAGAACAGAGTTTGAATGAAAACAACGGAATTAGAATGTACAGAACAGAATTTGAAAGAAAACAACAGAATTAGAATGTACAGAACAGAGTTTGAATTATATCAAAGGAATTAGAATGTACAGAACAGAGTTTGAATGAAAACAACGGAATTAGAATGTACAGAACAGAGTTTGAATGAAAACAACGGAATTAGAATGTACAGAAAAGAGTTTGAATGAAAACAACGGAATTAGAATGTACAGAACAGAGTTTGAATGAAAACAATGGAATTTGAATCAAAACAACAGAATTGAAATGTATAGAACAGAGTTTGAATGAAAAAAACGGAATTTGAATGAAAACAACGAAATTAGAATGAACAGAACTGAATTTGAATCAAAACAATGGAATTTGAATGAAAACAACAGAATTAGAATGAAAACAATGGAATATTAAAACAAACAACAGAATTAGAATGAAAACAACGGAATTAGAATGTACAGAACAGAGTTTGAATGAAAAAAACGGAATTAGAATGTACAAAACAGAGTTTGAAAGTAAACAACAGAATTTGAATGTACAGAACAGAGTTTAAATGAAAACAACGGAATTAGAATGTACAGAACAGATTTTGAATGAAAACAACGGAATTAGAATGTACAGAACAGAGTTTGAATGAAAACAACGGAATGAGAATGTACAGAACAGAGTTTGAATGAAAACAACAGAATTAGAATGTACAGAACAGAGTTTGAATGAAAACAACGGAATTAGAATGTACAGAACAGAGTTTGAATGAAAACAATGGAATTTGAATCAAAACAACAGAATTGAAATGTACAGAATAGAGTTTGAATGAAAAAAACGGAATTAGAATGTACAGAACAGAGTTTGAATGAAAAAAACAGAATTAGAATGTACAGAACAAAGTTTGAATGAAAACAATGGAATTAGAATAAAAAAAACTGAATTGAAATGTACAGAACAGAGTTTGAATGAAAACAACGGAATTAGAATGTATTAATAGTCCATTGTTTTCATTCTAATTCTGTTGTTTTCATTCAAGTTCCATTGTTTTGATTCAAATTCAGTTCAATGGAAAAACAATGGAATTTGAATCAAAACAACAGAATTAGAATGTACAGAACAGAGTTTGAATGAAAACAACAGAATTAGAATGAACAGAACAGACTTTGAATGAAAACAACAGAATTAGAATGTACAGAACAGAGTTTGAATGAAAACAACGGAATTAGAATGTACAGAACAGAGTTTGAATGAAAACAACGGAATGAGAATGTACAGAACAGACTTTGAATGAAAACAACAGAATTAGAATGTACAGAACAGAGTTTGAATGAAAACAACGGAATTAGAATGTACAGAACAGAGTTTGAATGAAAACAACGGAATTAGAATGTACAGAACAGAGTTTGAATGAAAACAATGGAATTTGAATCAAAACAACAGAATTGAAATGTACAGAATAGAGTTTGAATGAAAAAAACGGAATTAGAATGTACAGAACAGAGTTTGAATGAAAAAAACAGAATTAGAATTTACAGAACAGAGTTTGAATGAAAACAATGGAATTAGAATAAAAAAAACTGAATTGAAATGTACAGAACAGAGTTTGAATGAAAACAACGGAATTAGAATGTATTAATAGTCCATTGTTTTCATTCTAATTCTGTTGTTTTCATTCAAGTTCCATTGTTTTGATTCAAATTCAGTTCAATGGAAAAACAATGGAATTTGAATCAAAACAACAGAATTAGAATGTACAGAACAGAGTTTGAATGAAAACAACAGAATTAGAATGAACAGAACTGAATTTGAATCAAAACAATGGAATTTGAATGAAAACAACAGAATTAGAATCTAGAGAACAGAGTTTGAATGAAAACAACGGAATTAGAATGTACAGAACAGAATTTGAATGAAAACAAGAGAATTAGAATGTACAGAACAGACTTTAAATGAAAACAACGGAATTAAAATGTACAGAACAGAGTTTGAATGATATCAAAGGAATTAGAATGTACAGAACAGAGTTTGAATGAAAACAACGGAAATAGAATGTACAGAACAGAGTTTGAATGAACACAACGGAATTAGAATGTACAGAACAGAGTTTGAATGAAAACAACGGAATTAGAATGTACAGAACAGAGTTTGAATGAAAACAACGGAATTAGAATGTAGAGAACAGAATTTGAAAGAAAACAATGGAATTTGAATCAAAACAAGAGAATTGAAATGTATAGAACAGAGTTTGAATGAAAAAAACGGAATTTGAATGAGAACAAGACAATTAGAATGTACAGAACAGAGTTTGAATGAAAACAACGAAATTAGAATGAACAGATCTGAATTTGAATCAAAACAATGGAATTTGAATGAAAACAACAGAATTAGAATGAAAACAACGGAATTAGAATAGAGAACAGAATTTGAAAGAAAACAATGGAATTTGAATCAAAACAACAGAATTGAAATGTACAGAACAGAGTTTGAATGACAACAACGGAATTAGAATGTGTTAATAGTCCATTGTTTTCATTCTAATTCTGTTGTTTTCATTCAAATACCATTGTTTTGTTTCAAATTCAGTTCAATGGAAAAACAATGGAATTTGAATCAAAACAACAGAATTAGAATGAACAGAACTGAATTTGAATCAAAACAATGGAATTTGAATGAAAACAACGGAATTAGAAGGTACAGAACAGACTTTGAATGAAAACAACGGAATTAGAATGTACAGAACAGAGTTTGAATGAAAACAACAGAATTAGAATATACAGAACAGAGTTTGAATGAAAACAACGGAATTAGAATGTACAGAACAGAGTTTGAATGACAACAACGGAATTAGAATGTGTTAATAGTCCATTCTTTTCATTCTAATTCTGTTGTTTTCATTCAAATACCATTGTTTTGATTCAAATTCAGTTCAATGGAAAAACAATGGAATTTGAATCAAAACAACAGAATTAGAATGAACAGAACTGAATTTGAATCAAAACAATGGAATTTGAATGAAAACAACGGAATTAGAATGTACAGAACAGAATTTGAAAGAAAACAACAGAATTAGAATGTACAGAAAAGAGTTTGAATGATAACAACGGAATTAGAATGTAGAGAACAGAATTTGAAAGAAAACAATGGAATTTGAATCAAAACAAGAGAATTGAAATGTATAGAACAGAGTTTGAATGAAAAAAACGGAATTTGAATGAGAACAAGAGAATTAGAATGTACAGAACTGAATTTGAATCAAAACAATGGAATTTGAATGAAAACAACAGAATTAGAATGAAAACAATGGAATATTAAAACAAACAACAGAATTAGAATGAAAACAACGGAATTAGAATAGAGAACAGAATTTGAAAGAAAACAATGGAATTTGAATCAAAACAACAGAATTGAAATGTACAGAACAGAGTTTGAATGAAAAGAAAAGGAATTAGAATGTACAGAACAGAGTTTGAATGAAAACAACGGAATTAGAATGTACAGAACAGAGTTTGAATGAAAACAACAGAATTTGAATGTACAGAACAGAGTTTGAATGAAAACAACAGAATTAGAATAAAAAAAAACAGAATTGAAATGTACAGAACAGAGTTTGAATGAAAACAACGGAATTAGAATGTACAGAACAGAGTTTGAATGAAAAAAACGGAATTAGAATGTACAGAACAGAGTTTGAATGAAAAAAACAGAATTAGAATGTACAGAACAGAGTTTGAATGAAAACAACGGAATTAGAATGTACAGAACAGAGTTTGAATGAAAACAATGGAATTAGAATAAAAAAAACTGAATTGAAATGTACAGAACAGAGTTTGAATGACAACAACGGAATTAGAATGTATTAATAGTCCATTGTTTTCATTCTAATTCTGTTGTTTTCATTCAAATACCATTGTTTTGATTCAAATTCAGTTCAATGGAAAAACAATGGAATTTGAATCAAAACAACAGAATTAGAATGAACAGAACAGAATTTGAATGAAAACAACGGAATTAAAATGTACAGAACAGAGTTTGAATGAAAACAACGGAATTAGAATGTAGAGAACAGAATTTGAATGAAAACAATGGAATTTGAATCAAAACAACAGAATTGAAATGTACAGAACAGAGTTTGAATGAAAAAAACGGAATTAGAATGTACAGAACAGAGTTTGAATGAAAACAACGGAATTAGAAGGTACAGAACAGACTTTGAATGAAAACAACGGAATTAGAATGTACAGAACAGAGTTTGAATGAAAACAACACAATTAGAATATACAGAACAGAGTTTGAATGAAAACAACGGAATTAGAATGTACAGAACAGAGTTTGAATGACAACAACGGAATTAGAATGTGTTAATAGTCCATTGTTTTCATTCTAATTCTGTTGTTTTCATTCAAATACCATTGTTTTGTTTCAAATTCAGTTCAATGGAAAAACAATGGAATTTGAATCAAAACAACAGAATTAGAATGAACAGAACTGAATTTGAATCAAAACAATGGAATTTGAATGAAAACAACGGAATTAGAATGTACAGAACAGAATTTGAAAGAAAACAACAGAATTAGAATGTACAGAACAGAGTTTGAATTATATCAAAGGAATTAGAATGTACAGAACAGAGTTTGAATGAAAACAACGGAATTAGAATGTACAGAACAGAGTTTGAATGAAAACAACGGAATTAGAATGTACAGAAAAGAGTTTGAATGAAAACAACGGAATTAGAATGTACAGAACAGAGTTTGAATGAAAACAATGGAATTTGAATCAAAACAACAGAATTAGAATGAACAGAACAGAATTTGAATGAAAACAACGGAATTAAAATGTACAGAACAGAGTTTGAATGAAAACAACGGAATTAGAATGTAGAGAACAGAATTTGAAAGAAAACAATGGAATTTGAATCAAAACAACAGAATTGAAATGTACAGAACAGAGTTTGAATGAAAAAAACGGAATTAGAATGTACAGAACAGAGTTTGAATGAAAACAACGGAATTAGAAGGTACAGAACAGACTTTGAATGAAAACAACGGAATTAGAATGTACAGAACAGAGTTTGAATGAAAACAACAGAATTAGAATATACAGAACAGAGTTTGAATGAAAACAACGGAATTAGAATGTACAGAACAGAGTTTGAATGACAACAACGGAATTAGAATGTGTTAATAGTCCATTGTTTTCATTCTAATTCTGTTGTTTTCATTCAAATACCATTGTTTTGATTCAAATTCAGTTCAATGGAAAAACAATGGAATTTGAATCAAAACAACAGAATTAGAATGAACAGAACTGAATTTGAATCAAAACAATGGAATTTGAATGAAAACAACGGAATTAGAATGTACAGAACAGAATTTGAAAGAAAACAACAGAATTAGAATGTACAGAAAAGAGTTTGAATGATATCAAAGGAATTAGAATGTACAGAACAGAGTTTGAATGAAAACAACGGAATTAGAATGTACAGAACAGAGTTTGAATGAAAACAACGGAATTAGAATGTACAGAACAGAGTTTGAATGAAAACAACGGAATTAGAATGTACAGAACAGAGTTTGAATGAAAACAACGGAATTAGAATGTAGAGAACAGAATTTGAAAGAAAACAATGGAATTTGAATCAAAACAAGAGAATTGAAATGTATAGAACAGAGTTTGAATGAAAAAAACGGAATTTGAATGAGAACAAGAGAATTAGAATGTACAGAACTGAATTTGAATCAAAACAATGGAATTTGAATGAAAACAACAGAATTAGAATGAAAACAATGGAATATTAAAACAAACAACAGAATTAGAATGAAAACAACGGAATCAGAATAGAGAACAGAATTTGAAAGAAAACAATGGAATTTGAATCAAAACAACAGAATTGAAATGTACAGAACAGAGTTTGAATGAAAAGAAAAGGAATTAGAATGTACAGAACAGAGTTTGAATGAAAACAACGGAATTAGAATGTACAGAACAGAGTTTGAATGAAAACAACAGAATTTGAATGTACAGAACAGAGTTTGAATGAAAACAACAGAATTAGAATAAAAAAAAACAGAATTGAAATGTACAGAACAGAGTTTGAATGAAAACAACGGAATTAGAATGTACAGAACAGAGTTTGAATGAAAAAAACGGAATTAGAATGTACAGAACAGAGTTTGAATGAAAAAAACAGAATTAGAATGTACAGAACAGAGTTTGAATGAAAACAATGGAATTAGAATAAAAAAAACTGAATTGAAATGTACAGAACAGAGTTTGAATGAAAACAACGGAATTAGAATGTACAGAACAGAGTTTGAATGTAAACAACAGAATTTGAATGTACAGAATAGAGTTTGAATGAAAACAACGGAATTAGAATGTACAGAACAGAGTTTGAATGAAAAACGGAAGTAGAATGTACAAAACAGAGTTTGAATAAAAACAATGGAATTTGAATCAAAACAACAGAATAGAAATGTACAGAACAGAGTTTGAATGAAAAAAACGGAATTAGAATGTACAGAACAGAGTTTGAATGAAAACAACGGAATTAGAATGTACAGAACAGAGTTTGAATGAAAACAATGGAATTAGAATAAAAAAAACTGAATTGAAATGTACAGAACAGAGTTTGAATGACAACAACGGAATTAGAATGTATTAATAGTCCATTGTTTTCATTCTAATTCTGTTGTTTTCATTCAAATACCATTGTTTTGATTCAAATTCAGTTCAATGGAAAAACAATGGAATTTGAATCAAAACAACAGAATTAGAATGAACAGAACAGAATTTGAATGAAAACAACGGAATTAAAATGTACAGAACAGAGTTTGAATGAAAACAACGGAATTAGAATGTAGAGAACAGAATTTGAATGAAAACAATGGAATTTGAATCAAAACAACAGAATTGAAATGTACAGAACAGAGTTTGAATGAAAAAAACGGAATTAGAATGTACAGAACAGAGTTTGAATGAAAACAACGGAATTAGAAGGTACAGAACAGACTTTGAATGAAAACAACGGAATTAGAATGTACAGAACAGAGTTTGAATGAAAACAACACAATTAGAATATACAGAACAGAGTTTGAATGAAAACAACGGAATTAGAATGTACAGAACAGAGTTTGAATGACAACAACGGAATTAGAATGTGTTAATAGTCCATTGTTTTCATTCTAATTCTGTTGTTTTCATTCAAATACCATTGTTTTGTTTCAAATTCAGTTCAATGGAAAAACAATGGAATTTGAATCAAAACAACAGAATTAGAATGAACAGAACTGAATTTGAATCAAAACAATGGAATTTGAATGAAAACAACGGAATTAGAATGTACAGAACAGAATTTGAAAGAAAACAACAGAATTAGAATGTACAGAACAGAGTTTGAATTATATCAAAGGAATTAGAATGTACAGAACAGAGTTTGAATGAAAACAACGGAATTAGAATGTACAGAACAGAGTTTGAATGAAAACAACGGAATTAGAATGTACAGAAAAGAGTTTGAATGAAAACAACGGAATTAGAATGTACAGAACAGAGTTTGAATGAAAACAATGGAATTTGAATCAAAACAACAGAATTAGAATGAACAGAACAGAATTTGAATGAAAACAACGGAATTAAAATGTACAGAACAGAGTTTGAATGAAAACAACGGAATTAGAATGTAGAGAACAGAATTTGAAAGAAAACAATGGAATTTGAATCAAAACAACAGAATTGAAATGTACAGAACAGAGTTTGAATGAAAAAAACGGAATTAGAATGTACAGAACAGAGTTTGAATGAAAACAACGGAATTAGAAGGTACAGAACAGACTTTGAATGAAAACAACGGAATTAGAATGTACAGAACAGAGTTTGAATGAAAACAACAGAATTAGAATATACAGAACAGAGTTTGAATGAAAACAACGGAATTAGAATGTACAGAACAGAGTTTGAATGACAACAACGGAATTAGAATGTGTTAATAGTCCATTGTTTTCATTCTAATTCTGTTGTTTTCATTCAAATACCATTGTTTTGATTCAAATTCAGTTCAATGGAAAAACAATGGAATTTGAATCAAAACAACAGAATTAGAATGAACAGAACTGAATTTGAATCAAAACAATGGAATTTGAATGAAAACAACGGAATTAGAATGTACAGAACAGAATTTGAAAGAAAACAACAGAATTAGAATGTACAGAAAAGAGTTTGAATGATATCAAAGGAATTAGAATGTACAGAACAGAGTTTGAATGAAAACAACGGAATTAGAATGTACAGAACAGAGTTTGAATGAAAACAACGGAATTAGAATGTACAGAACAGAGTTTGAATGAAAACAACGGAATTAGAATGTAGAGAACAGAATTTGAAAGAAAACAATGGAATTTGAATCAAAACAAGAGAATTGAAATGTATAGAACAGAGTTTGAATGAAAAAAACGGAATTTGAATGAGAACAAGAGAATTAGAATGTACAGAACTGAATTTGAATCAAAACAATGGAATTTGAATGAAAACAACAGAATTAGAATGAAAACAATGGAATATTAAAACAAACAACAGAATTAGAATGAAAACAACGGAATTAGAATAGAGAACAGAATTTGAAAGAAAACAATGGAATTTGAATCAAAACAACAGAATTGAAATGTACAGAACAGAGTTTGAATGAAAAGAAAAGGAATTAGAATGTACAGAACAGAGTTTGAATGAAAACAACGGAATTAGAATGTACAGAACAGAGTTTGAATGAAAACAACAGAATTTGAATGTACAGAACAGAGTTTGAATGAAAACAACAGAATTAGAATAAAAAAAAACAGAATTGAAATGTACAGAACAGAGTTTGAATGAAAACAACGGAATTAGAATGTACAGAACAGAGTTTGAATGAAAAAAACGGAATTAGAATGTACAGAACAGAGTTTGAATGAAAAAAACAGAATTAGAATGTACAGAACAGAGTTTGAATGAAAACAATGGAATTAGAATAAAAAAAACTGAATTGAAATGTACAGAACAGAGTTTGAATGAAAACAACGGAATTAGAATGTACAGAACAGAGTTTGAATGTAAACAACAGAATTTGAATGTACAGAATAGAGTTTGAATGAAAACAACGGAATTAGAATGTACAGAACAGAGTTTGAATGAAAAACGGAAGTAGAATGTACAAAACAGAGTTTGAATAAAAACAATGGAATTTGAATCAAAACAACAGAATAGAAATGTACAGAACAGAGTTTGAATGAAAAAAACGGAATTAGAATGTACAGAACAGAGTTTGAATGAAAACAACGGAATTAGAATGTACAGAACAGAGTTTGAATGAAAACAATGGAATTAGAATAAAAAAAACTGAATTGAAATGTACAGAACAGAGTTTGAATGACAACAACGGAATTAGAATGTATTAATAGTCCATTGTTTTCATTCTAATTCTGTTGTTTTCATTCAAATACCATTGTTTTGATTCAAATTCAGTTCAATGGAAAAACAATGGAATTTGAATCAAAACAACAGAATTAGAATGAACAGAACAGAATTTGAATGAAAACAACGGAATTAAAATGTACAGAACAGAGTTTGAATGAAAACAACGGAATTAGAATGTAGAGAACAGAATTTGAATGAAAACAATGGAATTTGAATCAAAACAACAGAATTGAAATGTACAGAACAGAGTTTGAATGAAAAAAACGGAATTAGAATGTACAGAACAGAGTTTGAATGAAAACAACGGAATTAGAATGTACAGAACAGAATTTGAAAGAAAACAACAGAATTAGAATGTACAGAACAGAGTTTGAATTATATCAAAGGAATTAGAATGTACAGAACAGAGTTTGAATGAAAACAACGGAATTAGAATGTACAGAACAGAGTTTGAATGAAAACAACGGAATTAGAATGTACAGAAAAGAGTTTGAATGAAAACAACGGAATTAGAATGTACAGAACAGAGTTTGAATGAAAACAATGGAATTTGAATCAAAACAACAGAATTGAAATGTATAGAACAGAGTTTGAATGAAAAAAACGGAATTTGAATGAAAACAACGAAATTAGAATGAACAGAACTGAATTTGAATCAAAACAATGGAATTTGAATGAAAACAACAGAATTAGAATGAAAACAATGGAATATTAAAACAAACAACAGAATTAGAATGAAAACAACGGAATTAGAATGTACAGAACAGAGTTTGAATGAAAAAAACGGAATTAGAATGTACAAAACAGAGTTTGAAAGTAAACAACAGAATTTGAATGTACAGAACAGAGTTTAAATGAAAACAACGGAATTAGAATGTACAGAACAGATTTTGAATGAAAACAACGGAATTAGAATGTACAGAACAGAGTTTGAATGAAAACAACGGAATGAGAATGTACAGAACAGAGTTTGAATGAAAACAACAGAATTAGAATGTACAGAACAGAGTTTGAATGAAAACAACGGAATTAGAATGTACAGAACAGAGTTTGAATGAAAACAATGGAATTTGAATCAAAACAACAGAATTGAAATGTACAGAATAGAGTTTGAATGAAAAAAACGGAATTAGAATGTACAGAACAGAGTTTGAATGAAAAAAACAGAATTAGAATGTACAGAACAAAGTTTGAATGAAAACAATGGAATTAGAATAAAAAAAACTGAATTGAAATGTACAGAACAGAGTTTGAATGAAAACAACGGAATTAGAATGTATTAATAGTCCATTGTTTTCATTCTAATTCTGTTGTTTTCATTCAAGTTCCATTGTTTTGATTCAAATTCAGTTCAATGGAAAAACAATGGAATTTGAATCAAAACAACAGAATTAGAATGTACAGAACAGAGTTTGAATGAAAACAACAGAATTAGAATGAACAGAACAGACTTTGAATGAAAACAACAGAATTAGAATGTACAGAACAGAGTTTGAATGAAAACAACGGAATTAGAATGTACAGAACAGAGTTTGAATGAAAACAACGGAATGAGAATGTACAGAACAGACTTTGAATGAAAACAACAGAATTAGAATGTACAGAACAGAGTTTGAATGAAAACAACGGAATTAGAATGTACAGAACAGAGTTTGAATGAAAACAACGGAATTAGAATGTACAGAACAGAGTTTGAATGAAAACAATGGAATTTGAATCAAAACAACAGAATTGAAATGTACAGAATAGAGTTTGAATGAAAAAAACGGAATTAGAATGTACAGAACAGAGTTTGAATGAAAAAAACAGAATTAGAATTTACAGAACAGAGTTTGAATGAAAACAATGGAATTAGAATAAAAAAAACTGAATTGAAATGTACAGAACAGAGTTTGAATGAAAACAACGGAATTAGAATGTATTAATAGTCCATTGTTTTCATTCTAATTCTGTTGTTTTCATTCAAGTTCCATTGTTTTGATTCAAATTCAGTTCAATGGAAAAACAATGGAATTTGAATCAAAACAACAGAATTAGAATGTACAGAACAGAGTTTGAATGAAAACAACAGAATTAGAATGAACAGAACTGAATTTGAATCAAAACAATGGAATTTGAATGAAAACAACAGAATTAGAATCTAGAGAACAGAGTTTGAATGAAAACAACGGAATTAGAATGTACAGAACAGAATTTGAATGAAAACAAGAGAATTAGAATGTACAGAACAGACTTTAAATGAAAACAACGGAATTAAAATGTACAGAACAGAGTTTGAATGATATCAAAGGAATTAGAATGTACAGAACAGAGTTTGAATGAAAACAACGGAAATAGAATGTACAGAACAGAGTTTGAATGAACACAACGGAATTAGAATGTACAGAACAGAGTTTGAATGAAAACAACGGAATTAGAATGTACAGAACAGAGTTTGAATGAAAACAACGGAATTAGAATGTAGAGAACAGAATTTGAAAGAAAACAATGGAATTTGAATCAAAACAAGAGAATTGAAATGTATAGAACAGAGTTTGAATGAAAAAAACGGAATTTGAATGAGAACAAGAGAATTAGAATGTACAGAACAGAGTTTGAATGAAAACAACGAAATTAGAATGAACAGATCTGAATTTGAATCAAAACAATGGAATTTGAATGAAAACAACAGAATTAGAATGAAAACAACGGAATTAGAATAGAGAACAGAATTTGAAAGAAAACAATGGAATTTGAATCAAAACAACAGAATTGAAATGTACAGAACAGAGTTTGAATGAAAAGAAAAGGAATTAGAATGTACAGAACAGAGTTTGAATGAAAACAACGGAATTATAATGTACAGAACAGAGTTTGAATGAAAACAACAGAATTTGAATGTACAGAACAGAGTTTGAATGAAAACAACAGAATTAGAATAAAAAAAACAGAATTGAAATGTACAGAACAGAGTTTGAATGAAAACAACGGAATTAGAATGTACAGAATAGAGTTTGAATGAAAAAAACGGAATTAGAATGTACAGAACAGAGTTTGAATGAAAAAAACAGAATTAAATGTACAGAACAGAGTTTGAATGAAAACAATGGAATTAGAATAAAAAAAACTGAATTGAAATGTACAGAACAGAGTTTGAATGAAAACAACGGAATTAGAATGTATTAATAGTCCATTGTTTTCATTCTAATTCTGTTGTTTTCATTCAAATTCCATTGTTTTGATTCAAATTCAGTTCAATGGAAAAACAATGGAATTTGAATCAAAACAACAGAATTAGAATGTAGAGAACAGAGTTTGAATGAAAACAACGGAATTAGAATGTACAGAACAGAGTTTGAATGTAAACAACAGAATTAGAATGTACAGAATAGAGTTTGAATGAAAACAACGGAATTAGAATGTACAGAACAGAGTTTGAATGAAAACAACGGAATTAGAATGTACAGAATAGAGTTTGAATGAAAACAACGGAATTAGAATGTACAGAACAGAGTTTGAATGAAAATAACGGAATTAGAATGTACAGAACAGACTTTGAATGAAAACAACAGAATTAGAATATACAGAACAGAGTTTGAATGAAAACAACAGAATTAGAATGAACAGAACTGAATTTGAATCAAAACAATGGAATTTGAATGAAAACAACAGAATTAGAATGTACAGAACAGAGTTTGAATGAAAATAACGGAATTAGAATGTACAGAACAGAATTTGAATGAAAACAAGAGAATTAGAATGTACAGAACAGACTTTAAATGAAAACAACGGAATTAAAATGTACAGAACAGAGTTTGAATGATATCAAAGGAATTAGAATGTACAGAACAGAGTTTGAATGAAAACAACGGAAATAGAATGTACAGAACAGAGTTTGAATGAACACAACGGATGGGAGAAGGGAGCTGGAGATCGACAGACGGATTGGGGCTGCGGCTGCAGTAATGCGGACGCTGCACCGGTCAGTCGTGGTGAAGAGGGAGCTGAGTGTAAAAGCGAAGCTCTCAATTTACCGGTCGATCTACGTCCCTACCCTCACCTATGGCCACGAGCTGTGGGTAGTGACCGAAAGAACGAGATCGCGGATACAAGCGGCGGAAATGAGCTTCCTCCGAAGGGTGGCTGGCCTCTCCCTTAGAGATAGGGTGAGAAGTTCGGCCATCCGGGAGGGGCTTAGAGTAGAGCAGCTGCTGCTCCACATCGAAAGGAGCCAGCTGAGGTGGTTCGGGCATCTGGCAAGGATGCCCCCTGGGCGCCTCCTGGGCGAGGTGTTCCAGGCATGTCCCACCGGGAGGAGGCCCCGGGGCAGACCCAGGATACGCTGGAGAGATTATATCTCTCGGCTGGCCTGGGAACGCCTTGGTATTCCCCCGGACAAGCTGGAGGAGGTGGCTGGGGAGAGGGAGGTCTGGACCTCTTTGCTTAGGCTGCTACCCCCGCGACCCGACCTCGGATAAGCGGATGAAGATGGATGGATGGATGGATGGACAACGGAATTAGAATGTACAGAACAGAGTTTGAATGAAAACAACGGAATTAGAATGTACAGAACAGAGTTTGAATGAAAACAACGGAATTAGAATGTAGAGAACAGAATTTGAAAGAAAACAATGGAATTTGAATCAAAACAAGAGAATTGAAATGTATAGAACAGAGTTTGAATGAAAAAAACGGAATTTGAATGAGAACAAGAGAATTAGAATGTACAGAACAGAGTTTGAATGAAAACAACGAAATTAGAATGAACAGAACTGAATTTGAATCAAAACAATGGAATTTGAATGAAAACAACAGAATTAGAATGAAAACAATGGAATATTAAAACAAACAACAGAATTAGAATGAAAACAACGGAATTAGAATGTACAGAACAGAGTTTGAATGAAAACAATGGAATTAGAATAAAAAAAACTGAATTGAAATGTACAGAACAGAGTTTGAATGACAACAACGGAATTAGAATGTACAGAACAGAGTTTGAATGAAAACAACACAATTAGAATATACAGAACAGAGTTTGAATGAAAACAACGGAATTAGAATGTACAGAACAGAGTTTGAATGACAACAACGGAATTAGAATGTGTTAATAGTCCATTGTTTTCATTCTAATTCTGTTGTTTTCATTCAAATACCATTGTTTTGTTTCAAATTCAGTTCAATGGAAAAACAATGGAATTTGAATCAAAACAACAGAATTAGAATGAACAGAACTGAATTTGAATCAAAACAATGGAATTTGAATGAAAACAACGGAATTAGAAGGTACAGAACAGACTTTGAATGAAAACAACGGAATTAGAATGTACAGAACAGAGTTTGAATGAAAACAACAGAATTAGAATATACAGAACAGAGTTTGAATGAAAACAACGGAATTAGAATGTACAGAACAGAGTTTGAATGACAACAACGGAATTAGAATGTGTTAATAGTCCATTCTTTTCATTCTAATTCTGTTGTTTTCATTCAAATACCATTGTTTTGATTCAAATTCAGTTCAATGGAAAAACAATGGAATTTGAATCAAAACAACAGAATTAGAATGAACAGAACTGAATTTGAATCAAAACAATGGAATTTGAATGAAAACAACGGAATTAGAATGTACAGAACAGAATTTGAAAGAAAACAACAGAATTAGAATGTACAGAAAAGAGTTTGAATGATAACAACGGAATTAGAATGTAGAGAACAGAATTTGAAAGAAAACAATGGAATTTGAATCAAAACAAGAGAATTGAAATGTATAGAACAGAGTTTGAATGAAAAAAACGGAATTTGAATGAGAACAAGAGAATTAGAATGTACAGAACTGAATTTGAATCAAAACAATGGAATTTGAATGAAAACAACAGAATTAGAATGAAAACAATGGAATATTAAAACAAACAACAGAATTAGAATGAAAACAACGGAATTAGAATAGAGAACAGAATTTGAAAGAAAACAATGGAATTTGAATCAAAACAACAGAATTGAAATGTACAGAACAGAGTTTGAATGAAAAGAAAAGGAATTAGAATGTACAGAACAGAGTTTGAATGAAAACAACGGAATTAGAATGTACAGAACAGAGTTTGAATGAAAACAACAGAATTTGAATGTACAGAACAGAGTTTGAATGAAAACAACAGAATTAGAATAAAAAAAAACAGAATTGAAATGTACAGAACAGAGTTTGAATGAAAACAACGGAATTAGAATGTACAGAACAGAGTTTGAATGAAAAAAACGGAATTAGAATGTACAGAACAGAGTTTGAATGAAAAAAACAGAATTAGAATGTACAGAACAGAGTTTGAATGAAAACAACGGAATTAGAATGTACAGAACAGAGTTTGAATGAAAACAATGGAATTAGAATAAAAAAAACTGAATTGAAATGTACAGAACAGAGTTTGAATGACAACAACGGAATTAGAATGTATTAATAGTCCATTGTTTTCATTCTAATTCTGTTGTTTTCATTCAAATACCATTGTTTTGATTCAAATTCAGTTCAATGGAAAAACAATGGAATTTGAATCAAAACAACAGAATTAGAATGAACAGAACAGAATTTGAATGAAAACAACGGAATTAAAATGTACAGAACAGAGTTTGAATGAAAACAACGGAATTAGAATGTAGAGAACAGAATTTGAATGAAAACAATGGAATTTGAATCAAAACAACAGAATTGAAATGTACAGAACAGAGTTTGAATGAAAAAAACGGAATTAGAATGTACAGAACAGAGTTTGAATGAAAACAACGGAATTAGAAGGTACAGAACAGACTTTGAATGAAAACAACGGAATTAGAATGTACAGAACAGAGTTTGAATGAAAACAACACAATTAGAATATACAGAACAGAGTTTGAATGAAAACAACGGAATTAGAATGTACAGAACAGAGTTTGAATGACAACAACGGAATTAGAATGTGTTAATAGTCCATTGTTTTCATTCTAATTCTGTTGTTTTCATTCAAATACCATTGTTTTGTTTCAAATTCAGTTCAATGGAAAAACAATGGAATTTGAATCAAAACAACAGAATTAGAATGAACAGAACTGAATTTGAATCAAAACAATGGAATTTGAATGAAAACAACGGAATTAGAATGTACAGAACAGAATTTGAAAGAAAACAACAGAATTAGAATGTACAGAACAGAGTTTGAATTATATCAAAGGAATTAGAATGTACAGAACAGAGTTTGAATGAAAACAACGGAATTAGAATGTACAGAACAGAGTTTGAATGAAAACAACGGAATTAGAATGTACAGAAAAGAGTTTGAATGAAAACAACGGAATTAGAATGTACAGAACAGAGTTTGAATGAAAACAATGGAATTTGAATCAAAACAACAGAATTAGAATGAACAGAACAGAATTTGAATGAAAACAACGGAATTAAAATGTACAGAACAGAGTTTGAATGAAAACAACGGAATTAGAATGTAGAGAACAGAATTTGAAAGAAAACAATGGAATTTGAATCAAAACAACAGAATTGAAATGTACAGAACAGAGTTTGAATGAAAAAAACGGAATTAGAATGTACAGAACAGAGTTTGAATGAAAACAACGGAATTAGAAGGTACAGAACAGACTTTGAATGAAAACAACGGAATTAGAATGTACAGAACAGAGTTTGAATGAAAACAACAGAATTAGAATATACAGAACAGAGTTTGAATGAAAACAACGGAATTAGAATGTACAGAACAGAGTTTGAATGACAACAACGGAATTAGAATGTGTTAATAGTCCATTGTTTTCATTCTAATTCTGTTGTTTTCATTCAAATACCATTGTTTTGATTCAAATTCAGTTCAATGGAAAAACAATGGAATTTGAATCAAAACAACAGAATTAGAATGAACAGAACTGAATTTGAATCAAAACAATGGAATTTGAATGAAAACAACGGAATTAGAATGTACAGAACAGAATTTGAAAGAAAACAACAGAATTAGAATGTACAGAAAAGAGTTTGAATGATATCAAAGGAATTAGAATGTACAGAACAGAGTTTGAATGAAAACAACGGAATTAGAATGTACAGAACAGAGTTTGAATGAAAACAACGGAATTAGAATGTACAGAACAGAGTTTGAATGAAAACAACGGAATTAGAATGTACAGAACAGAGTTTGAATGAAAACAACGGAATTAGAATGTAGAGAACAGAATTTGAAAGAAAACAATGGAATTTGAATCAAAACAAGAGAATTGAAATGTATAGAACAGAGTTTGAATGAAAAAAACGGAATTTGAATGAGAACAAGAGAATTAGAATGTACAGAACTGAATTTGAATCAAAACAATGGAATTTGAATGAAAACAACAGAATTAGAATGAAAACAATGGAATATTAAAACAAACAACAGAATTAGAATGAAAACAACGGAATCAGAATAGAGAACAGAATTTGAAAGAAAACAATGGAATTTGAATCAAAACAACAGAATTGAAATGTACAGAACAGAGTTTGAATGAAAAGAAAAGGAATTAGAATGTACAGAACAGAGTTTGAATGAAAACAACGGAATTAGAATGTACAGAACAGAGTTTGAATGAAAACAACAGAATTTGAATGTACAGAACAGAGTTTGAATGAAAACAACAGAATTAGAATAAAAAAAAACAGAATTGAAATGTACAGAACAGAGTTTGAATGAAAACAACGGAATTAGAATGTACAGAACAGAGTTTGAATGAAAAAAACGGAATTAGAATGTACAGAACAGAGTTTGAATGAAAAAAACAGAATTAGAATGTACAGAACAGAGTTTGAATGAAAACAATGGAATTAGAATAAAAAAAACTGAATTGAAATGTACAGAACAGAGTTTGAATGAAAACAACGGAATTAGAATGTACAGAACAGAGTTTGAATGTAAACAACAGAATTTGAATGTACAGAATAGAGTTTGAATGAAAACAACGGAATTAGAATGTACAGAACAGAGTTTGAATGAAAAACGGAAGTAGAATGTACAAAACAGAGTTTGAATAAAAACAATGGAATTTGAATCAAAACAACAGAATAGAAATGTACAGAACAGAGTTTGAATGAAAAAAACGGAATTAGAATGTACAGAACAGAGTTTGAATGAAAACAACGGAATTAGAATGTACAGAACAGAGTTTGAATGAAAACAATGGAATTAGAATAAAAAAAACTGAATTGAAATGTACAGAACAGAGTTTGAATGACAACAACGGAATTAGAATGTATTAATAGTCCATTGTTTTCATTCTAATTCTGTTGTTTTCATTCAAATACCATTGTTTTGATTCAAATTCAGTTCAATGGAAAAACAATGGAATTTGAATCAAAACAACAGAATTAGAATGAACAGAACAGAATTTGAATGAAAACAACGGAATTAAAATGTACAGAACAGAGTTTGAATGAAAACAACGGAATTAGAATGTAGAGAACAGAATTTGAATGAAAACAATGGAATTTGAATCAAAACAACAGAATTGAAATGTACAGAACAGAGTTTGAATGAAAAAAACGGAATTAGAATGTACAGAACAGAGTTTGAATGAAAACAACGGAATTAGAATGTACAGAACAGAGTTTGAATGAAAACAACGGAATTAGAATGTACAGAACAGAGTTTGAATGAAAACAACGGAATTAGAATGTACAGAACAGAGTTTGAATGAAAACAACGGAATTAGAATGTAGAGAACAGAATTTGAAAGAAAACAATGGAATTTGAATCAAAACAAGAGAATTGAAATGTATAGAACAGAGTTTGAATGAAAAAAACGGAATTTGAATGAGAACAAGAGAATTAGAATGTACAGAACTGAATTTGAATCAAAACAATGGAATTTGAATGAAAACAACAGAATTAGAATGAAAACAATGGAATATTAAAACAAACAACAGAATTAGAATGAAAACAACGGAATCAGAATAGAGAACAGAATTTGAAAGAAAACAATGGAATTTGAATCAAAACAACAGAATTGAAATGTACAGAACAGAGTTTGAATGAAAAGAAAAGGAATTAGAATGTACAGAACAGAGTTTGAATGAAAACAACGGAATTAGAATGTACAGAACAGAGTTTGAATGAAAACAACAGAATTTGAATGTACAGAACAGAGTTTGAATGAAAACAACAGAATTAGAATAAAAAAAAACAGAATTGAAATGTACAGAACAGAGTTTGAATGAAAACAACGGAATTAGAATGTACAGAACAGAGTTTGAATGAAAAAAACGGAATTAGAATGTACAGAACAGAGTTTGAATGAAAAAAACAGAATTAGAATGTACAGAACAGAGTTTGAATGAAAACAATGGAATTAGAATAAAAAAAACTGAATTGAAATGTACAGAACAGAGTTTGAATGAAAACAACGGAATTAGAATGTACAGAACAGAGTTTGAATGTAAACAACAGAATTTGAATGTACAGAATAGAGTTTGAATGAAAACAACGGAATTAGAATGTACAGAACAGAGTTTGAATGAAAAACGGAAGTAGAATGTACAAAACAGAGTTTGAATAAAAACAATGGAATTTGAATCAAAACAACAGAATAGAAATGTACAGAACAGAGTTTGAATGAAAAAAACGGAATTAGAATGTACAGAACAGAGTTTGAATGAAAACAACGGAATTAGAATGTACAGAACAGAGTTTGAATGAAAACAATGGAATTAGAATAAAAAAAACTGAATTGAAATGTACAGAACAGAGTTTGAATGACAACAACGGAATTAGAATGTATTAATAGTCCATTGTTTTCATTCTAATTCTGTTGTTTTCATTCAAATACCATTGTTTTGATTCAAATTCAGTTCAATGGAAAAACAATGGAATTTGAATCAAAACAACAGAATTAGAATGAACAGAACAGAATTTGAATGAAAACAACGGAATTAAAATGTACAGAACAGAGTTTGAATGAAAACAACGGAATTAGAATGTAGAGAACAGAATTTGAATGAAAACAATGGAATTTGAATCAAAACAACAGAATTGAAATGTACAGAACAGAGTTTGAATGAAAAAAACGGAATTAGAATGTACAGAACAGAGTTTGAATGAAAACAACGGAATTAGAAGGTACAGAACAGACTTTGAATGAAAACAACGGAATTAGAATGTACAGAACAGAGTTTGAATGAAAACAACACAATTAGAATATACAGAACAGAGTTTGAATGAAAACAACGGAATTAGAATGTACAGAACAGAGTTTGAATGACAACAACGGAATTAGAATGTGTTAATAGTCCATTGTTTTCATTCTAATTCTGTTGTTTTCATTCAAATACCATTGTTTTGTTTCAAATTCAGTTCAATGGAAAAACAATGGAATTTGAATCAAAACAACAGAATTAGAATGAACAGAACTGAATTTGAATCAAAACAATGGAATTTGAATGAAAACAACGGAATTAGAATGTACAGAACAGAATTTGAAAGAAAACAACAGAATTAGAATGTACAGAACAGAGTTTGAATTATATCAAAGGAATTAGAATGTACAGAACAGAGTTTGAATGAAAACAACGGAATTAGAATGTACAGAACAGAGTTTGAATGAAAACAACGGAATTAGAATGTACAGAAAAGAGTTTGAATGAAAACAACGGAATTAGAATGTACAGAACAGAGTTTGAATGAAAACAATGGAATTTGAATCAAAACAACAGAATTAGAATGAACAGAACAGAATTTGAATGAAAACAACGGAATTAAAATGTACAGAACAGAGTTTGAATGAAAACAACGGAATTAGAATGTAGAGAACAGAATTTGAAAGAAAACAATGGAATTTGAATCAAAACAACAGAATTGAAATGTACAGAACAGAGTTTGAATGAAAAAAACGGAATTAGAATGTACAGAACAGAGTTTGAATGAAAACAACGGAATTAGAAGGTACAGAACAGACTTTGAATGAAAACAACGGAATTAGAATGTACAGAACAGAGTTTGAATGAAAACAACAGAATTAGAATATACAGAACAGAGTTTGAATGAAAACAACGGAATTAGAATGTACAGAACAGAGTTTGAATGACAACAACGGAATTAGAATGTGTTAATAGTCCATTGTTTTCATTCTAATTCTGTTGTTTTCATTCAAATACCATTGTTTTGATTCAAATTCAGTTCAATGGAAAAACAATGGAATTTGAATCAAAACAACAGAATTAGAATGAACAGAACTGAATTTGAATCAAAACAATGGAATTTGAATGAAAACAACGGAATTAGAATGTACAGAACAGAATTTGAAAGAAAACAACAGAATTAGAATGTACAGAAAAGAGTTTGAATGATATCAAAGGAATTAGAATGTACAGAACAGAGTTTGAATGAAAACAACGGAATTAGAATGTACAGAACAGAGTTTGAATGAAAACAACGGAATTAGAATGTACAGAACAGAGTTTGAATGAAAACAACGGAATTAGAATGTAGAGAACAGAATTTGAAAGAAAACAATGGAATTTGAATCAAAACAAGAGAATTGAAATGTATAGAACAGAGTTTGAATGAAAAAAACGGAATTTGAATGAGAACAAGAGAATTAGAATGTACAGAACTGAATTTGAATCAAAACAATGGAATTTGAATGAAAACAACAGAATTAGAATGAAAACAATGGAATATTAAAACAAACAACAGAATTAGAATGAAAACAACGGAATTAGAATAGAGAACAGAATTTGAAAGAAAACAATGGAATTTGAATCAAAACAACAGAATTGAAATGTACAGAACAGAGTTTGAATGAAAAGAAAAGGAATTAGAATGTACAGAACAGAGTTTGAATGAAAACAACGGAATTAGAATGTACAGAACAGAGTTTGAATGAAAACAACAGAATTTGAATGTACAGAACAGAGTTTGAATGAAAACAACAGAATTAGAATAAAAAAAAACAGAATTGAAATGTACAGAACAGAGTTTGAATGAAAACAACGGAATTAGAATGTACAGAACAGAGTTTGAATGAAAAAAACGGAATTAGAATGTACAGAACAGAGTTTGAATGAAAAAAACAGAATTAGAATGTACAGAACAGAGTTTGAATGAAAAACGGAAGTAGAATGTACAAAACAGAGTTTGAATAAAAACAATGGAATTTGAATCAAAACAACAGAATAGAAATGTACAGAACAGAGTTTGAATGAAAAAAACGGAATTAGAATGTACAGAACAGAGTTTGAATGAAAACAACGGAATTAGAATGTACAGAACAGAGTTTGAATGAAAACAATGGAATTAGAATAAAAAAAACTGAATTGAAATGTACAGAACAGAGTTTGAATGACAACAACGGAATTAGAATGTATTAATAGTCCATTGTTTTCATTCTAATTCTGTTGTTTTCATTCAAATACCATTGTTTTGATTCAAATTCAGTTCAATGGAAAAACAATGGAATTTGAATCAAAACAACAGAATTAGAATGAACAGAACAGAATTTGAATGAAAACAACGGAATTAAAATGTACAGAACAGAGTTTGAATGAAAACAACGGAATTAGAATGTAGAGAACAGAATTTGAATGAAAACAATGGAATTTGAATCAAAACAACAGAATTGAAATGTACAGAACAGAGTTTGAATGAAAAAAACGGAATTAGAATGTACAGAACAGAGTTTGAATGAAAACAACGGAATTAGAATGTACAGAACAGAATTTGAAAGAAAACAACAGAATTAGAATGTACAGAACAGAGTTTGAATTATATCAAAGGAATTAGAATGTACAGAACAGAGTTTGAATGAAAACAACGGAATTAGAATGTACAGAACAGAGTTTGAATGAAAACAACGGAATTAGAATGTACAGAAAAGAGTTTGAATGAAAACAACGGAATTAGAATGTACAGAACAGAGTTTGAATGAAAACAATGGAATTTGAATCAAAACAACAGAATTGAAATGTATAGAACAGAGTTTGAATGAAAAAAACGGAATTTGAATGAAAACAACGAAATTAGAATGAACAGAACTGAATTTGAATCAAAACAATGGAATTTGAATGAAAACAACAGAATTAGAATGAAAACAATGGAATATTAAAACAAACAACAGAATTAGAATGAAAACAACGGAATTAGAATGTACAGAACAGAGTTTGAATGAAAAAAACGGAATTAGAATGTACAAAACAGAGTTTGAAAGTAAACAACAGAATTTGAATGTACAGAACAGAGTTTGAATGAAAACAACGGAATTAGAATGTACAGAACAGATTTTGAATGAAAACAACGGAATTAGAATGTACAGAACAGAGTTTGAATGAAAACAACGGAATGAGAATGTACAGAACAGAGTTTGAATGAAAACAACAGAATTAGAATGTACAGAACAGAGTTTGAATGAAAACAACGGAATTAGAATGTACAGAACAGAGTTTGAATGAAAACAATGGAATTTGAATCAAAACAACAGAATTGAAATGTACAGAATAGAGTTTGAATGAAAAAAACGGAATTAGAATGTACAGAACAGAGTTTGAATGAAAAAAACAGAATTAGAATGTACAGAACAAAGTTTGAATGAAAACAATGGAATTAGAATAAAAAAAACTGAATTGAAATGTACAGAACAGAGTTTGAATGAAAACAACGGAATTAGAATGTATTAATAGTCCATTGTTTTCATTCTAATTCTGTTGTTTTCATTCAAGTTCCATTGTTTTGATTCAAATTCAGTTCAATGGAAAAACAATGGAATTTGAATCAAAACAACAGAATTAGAATGTACAGAACAGAGTTTGAATGAAAACAACAGAATTAGAATGAACAGAACAGACTTTGAATGAAAACAACAGAATTAGAATGTACAGAACAGAGTTTGAATGAAAACAACGGAATTAGAATGTACAGAACAGAGTTTGAATGAAAACAACGGAATGAGAATGTACAGAACAGACTTTGAATGAAAACAACAGAATTAGAATGTACAGAACAGAGTTTGAATGAAAACAACGGAATTAGAATGTACAGAACAGAGTTTGAATGAAAACAACGGAATTAGAATGTACAGAACAGAGTTTGAATGAAAACAATGGAATTTGAATCAAAACAACAGAATTGAAATGTACAGAATAGAGTTTGAATGAAAAAAACGGAATTAGAATGTACAGAACAGAGTTTGAATGAAAAAAACAGAATTAGAATTTACAGAACAGAGTTTGAATGAAAACAATGGAATTAGAATAAAAAAAACTGAATTGAAATGTACAGAACAGAGTTTGAATGAAAACAACGGAATTAGAATGTATTAATAGTCCATTGTTTTCATTCTAATTCTGTTGTTTTCATTCAAGTTCCATTGTTTTGATTCAAATTCAGTTCAATGGAAAAACAATGGAATTTGAATCAAAACAACAGAATTAGAATGTACAGAACAGAGTTTGAATGAAAACAACAGAATTAGAATGAACAGAACTGAATTTGAATCAAAACAATGGAATTTGAATGAAAACAACAGAATTAGAATCTAGAGAACAGAGTTTGAATGAAAACAACGGAATTAGAATGTACAGAACAGAATTTGAATGAAAACAAGAGAATTAGAATGTACAGAACAGACTTTAAATGAAAACAACGGAATTAAAATGTACAGAACAGAGTTTGAATGATATCAAAGGAATTAGAATGTACAGAACAGAGTTTGAATGAAAACAACGGAAATAGAATGTACAGAACAGAGTTTGAATGAACACAACGGAATTAGAATGTACAGAACAGAGTTTGAATGAAAACAACGGAATTAGAATGTACAGAACAGAGTTTGAATGAAAACAACGGAATTAGAATGTAGAGAACAGAATTTGAAAGAAAACAATGGAATTTGAATCAAAACAAGAGAATTGAAATGTATAGAACAGAGTTTGAATGAAAAAAACGGAATTTGAATGAGAACAAGAGAATTAGAATGTACAGAACAGAGTTTGAATGAAAACAACGAAATTAGAATGAACAGATCTGAATTTGAATCAAAACAATGGAATTTGAATGAAAACAACAGAATTAGAATGAAAACAACGGAATTAGAATAGAGAACAGAATTTGAAAGAAAACAATGGAATTTGAATCAAAACAACAGAATTGAAATGTACAGAACAGAGTTTGAATGAAAAGAAAAGGAATTAGAATGTACAGAACAGAGTTTGAATGAAAACAACGGAATTATAATGTACAGAACAGAGTTTGAATGAAAACAACAGAATTTGAATGTACAGAACAGAGTTTGAATGAAAACAACAGAATTAGAATAAAAAAAACAGAATTGAAATGTACAGAACAGAGTTTGAATGAAAACAACGGAATTAGAATGTACAGAATAGAGTTTGAATGAAAAAAACGGAATTAGAATGTACAGAACAGAGTTTGAATGAAAAAAACAGAATTAAATGTACAGAACAGAGTTTGAATGAAAACAATGGAATTAGAATAAAAAAAACTGAATTGAAATGTACAGAACAGAGTTTGAATGAAAACAACGGAATTAGAATGTATTAATAGTCCATTGTTTTCATTCTAATTCTGTTGTTTTCATTCAAATTCCATTGTTTTGATTCAAATTCAGTTCAATGGAAAAACAATGGAATTTGAATCAAAACAACAGAATTAGAATGTAGAGAACAGAGTTTGAATGAAAACAACGGAATTAGAATGTACAGAACAGAGTTTGAATGTAAACAACAGAATTAGAATGTACAGAATAGAGTTTGAATGAAAACAACGGAATTAGAATGTACAGAACAGAGTTTGAATGAAAACAACGGAATTAGAATGTACAGAATAGAGTTTGAATGAAAACAACGGAATTAGAATGTACAGAACAGAGTTTGAATGAAAATAACGGAATTAGAATGTACAGAACAGACTTTGAATGAAAACAACAGAATTAGAATATACAGAACAGAGTTTGAATGAAAACAACAGAATTAGAATGAACAGAACTGAATTTGAATCAAAACAATGGAATTTGAATGAAAACAACAGAATTAGAATGTACAGAACAGAGTTTGAATGAAAATAACGGAATTAGAATGTACAGAACAGAATTTGAATGAAAACAAGAGAATTAGAATGTACAGAACAGACTTTAAATGAAAACAACGGAATTAAAATGTACAGAACAGAGTTTGAATGATATCAAAGGAATTAGAATGTACAGAACAGAGTTTGAATGAAAACAACGGAAATAGAATGTACAGAACAGAGTTTGAATGAACACAACGGATGGGAGAAGGGAGCTGGAGATCGACAGACGGATTGGGGCTGCGGCTGCAGTAATGCGGACGCTGCACCGGTCAGTCGTGGTGAAGAGGGAGCTGAGTGTAAAAGCGAAGCTCTCAATTTACCGGTCGATCTACGTCCCTACCCTCACCTATGGCCACGAGCTGTGGGTAGTGACCGAAAGAACGAGATCGCGGATACAAGCGGCGGAAATGAGCTTCCTCCGAAGGGTGGCTGGCCTCTCCCTTAGAGATAGGGTGAGAAGTTCGGCCATCCGGGAGGGGCTTAGAGTAGAGCAGCTGCTGCTCCACATCGAAAGGAGCCAGCTGAGGTGGTTCGGGCATCTGGCAAGGATGCCCCCTGGGCGCCTCCTGGGCGAGGTGTTCCAGGCATGTCCCACCGGGAGGAGGCCCCGGGGCAGACCCAGGATACGCTGGAGAGATTATATCTCTCGGCTGGCCTGGGAACGCCTTGGTATTCCCCCGGACAAGCTGGAGGAGGTGGCTGGGGAGAGGGAGGTCTGGACCTCTTTGCTTAGGCTGCTACCCCCGCGACCCGACCTCGGATAAGCGGATGAAGATGGATGGATGGATGGATGGACAACGGAATTAGAATGTACAGAACAGAGTTTGAATGAAAACAACGGAATTAGAATGTACAGAACAGAGTTTGAATGAAAACAACGGAATTAGAATGTAGAGAACAGAATTTGAAAGAAAACAATGGAATTTGAATCAAAACAAGAGAATTGAAATGTATAGAACAGAGTTTGAATGAAAAAAACGGAATTTGAATGAGAACAAGAGAATTAGAATGTACAGAACAGAGTTTGAATGAAAACAACGAAATTAGAATGAACAGAACTGAATTTGAATCAAAACAATGGAATTTGAATGAAAACAACAGAATTAGAATGAAAACAATGGAATATTAAAACAAACAACAGAATTAGAATGAAAACAACGGAATTAGAATAGAGAACAGAATTTGAAAGAAAACAATGGAATTTGAATCAAAACAACAGAATAGAAATGTACAGAACAGAGTTTGAATGAAAAGAAAAGGAATTAGAATGTACAGAACAGAGTTTGAATGAAAACAACGGAATTAGAATGTACAGAACAGAGTTTGAATGAAAACAACAGAATCTGAATGTACAGAACAGAGTTTGAATGAAAACAACAGAATTAGAATAAAAAAAACAGAATTGAAATGTACAGAACAGAGTTTGAATGAAAACAACGGAATTAGAATGTACAGAATAGAGTTTGAATGAAAAAAACGGAATTAGAATGTACAGAACAGAGTTTGAATGAAAAAAACAGAATTAGAATGTACAGAACAGAGTTTGAATGAAAACAATGGAATTAGAATAAAAAAAACTGAATTGAAATGTACAGAACAGAGTTTGAATGAAAACAACGGAATTAGAATGTACAGAATAGAGTTTGAATGAAAACAACGGAATTAGAATGTACAGAACAGAGTTTGAATGAAAATAACGGAATTAGAATGTACAGAACAGACTTTGAATGAAAACAACAGAATTAGAATATACAGAACAGAGTTTGAATGAAAAACGGAACTAGAATGTACAAAACAGAGTTTGAATAAAAACAATGGAATTTGAATCAAAACAACAGAATAGAAATGTACAGAACAGAGTTTGAATGAAAAAAACGGAATTAGAATGTACAGAACAGAGTTTGAATGAAAAAAACAGAATTAGAATGTACAGAACAGAGTTTGAATGAAAACAATGGAATTAGAATAAAAAAAACTGAATTGAAATGTACAGAACAGAGTTTGAATGACAACAACGGAATTAGAATAGTCCATTGTTTTCATTCTAATTCTGTTGTTTTCATTCAAATTCCATTGTTTTGATTCAAATTCAGTTCAATGGAAAAACAATGGAATTTGAATCAAAACAACAGAATTAGAATGAACAGAACTGAATTTAAATCAAAACAATGGAATTTGAATGAAAACAACGGAATTAGAATGTACAGAACAGAATTTGAATGAAAACAACGGAATTAAAATGTACAGAACAGAGTTTGAATGAAAATAACGGAATTAGAATGTACAGAACAGACTTTGAATGAAAACAACAGAATTAGAATATACAGAAAAGAGTTTGAATGAAAAACGGAAGTAGAATGTACAAAACAGAGTTTGAATAAAAACAATGGAATTTGAATCAAAACAACAGAATAGAAATGTACAGAACAGAGTTTGAATGAAAAAAACGGAATTAGAATGTACAAAACAGAGTTTGAATGAAAACAACGGAATTAGAATAAAAAAAACAACAGAATTGAAATGTACAGAACAGAGTTTGAATGAAAACAACGGAATTAGAATGTACAGAATAGAGTTTGAATGAAAACAACAGAATTAGAATGTACAGAACAGAGTTTGAATGAAAACAACGGAATTAGAATGTACAGAACAGACTTTGAATGAAAACAACAGAATTAGAATATACAGAACAGAGTTTGAATGAAAAACGGAAGTAGAATGTACAGAACAGAGTTTGAATGACAACAACGGAATTAGAATAGTCCATTGTTTTCATTCTAATTCTGTTGTTTTCATTCAAATTCCATTGTTTTGATTCAAATTCAGTTCAATGGAAAAACAATGGAATTTGAATCAAAACAACAGAATTAGAATGAACAGAACTGAATTTGAATCAAAACAATGGAATTTGAATGAAAACAACGGAATTTGAATGTACAGAACAGAATTTGAATGAAAACAACAGAATTAGAATGTACAGAACAGACTTTGAATGAAAACAACGGAATTAAAATGTACAGAACAGAGTTTGAATGAAAACAACGGAATTAGAATGTACAGAACAGAGTTTGAATGAAAACAATGGAATTTGAATCTAAACAACAGAATTGAAATGTACAGAATAGAGTTTGAATGAAAAAAACGGAATTAGAATGTACAGAACAGAGTTTGAATGAAAAAAAACAGAATTAGAATGTACAGAACAGAGTTTGAATGAAAACAATGGAATTAGAATAAAAAAAACTGAATTGAAATGTACAGAACAGAGTTTGAATGAAAACAACGGAATTAGAATGTATTAATAGTCCATTGTTTTCATTCTAATTCTGTTGTTTTCATTCAAGTTCCATTGTTTTGATTCAAATTCAGTTCAATGGAAAAACAATGGAATTTGAATCAAAACAACAGAATTAGAATGTACAGAACAGAGTTTGAATGAAAACAACAGAATTAGAATGAACAGAACTGAATTTGAATCAAAACAATGGAATTTGAATGAAAACAACAGAATTAGAATGTACAGAACAGAGTTTGAATGAAAATAACGGAATTAGAATGTACAGAACAGAATTTGAATGAAAACAAGAGAATTAGAATGTACAGAACAGACTTTAAATGAAAACAACGGAATTAGAATGTACAGAACAGAGTTTGAATGATATCAAAGGAATTAGAATGTACAGAACAGAGTTTGAATGAAAACAACGGAAATAGAATGTACAGAACAGAGTTTGAATGAACACAACGGAATTAGAATGTACAGAACAGAGTTTGAATGAAAACAACGGAATTAGAATGTACAGAACAGAGTTTGAATGAAAACAACGGAATTAGAATGTAGAGAACAGAATTTGAAAGAAAACAATGGAATTTGAATCAAAACAAGAGAATTGAAATGTATAGAACAGAGTTTGAATGAAAAGAAAAGGAATTAGAATGTACAGAACAGAGTTTGAATGAAAAAAACGGAATTTGAATGAGAACAAGAGAATTAGAATGTACAGAACAGAGTTTGAATGAAAACAACGAAATTAGAATGAACAGAACTGAATTTGAATCAAAACAATGGTATTTGAATGAAAACAACAGAATTAGAATTAAAACAATGGAATATTAAAACAAACAACAGAATTAGAATGAAAACAACGGAATTAGAATAGAGAACAGAATTTGAAAGAAAACAATGGAATTTGAATCAAAACAACAGAATTGAAATGTACAGAACAGAGTTTGAATGAAAAGAAAAGGAATTAGAATGTACAGAACAGAGTTTGAATGAAAACAACGGAATTAGAATGTACAGAACAGAGTTTGAATGAAAACAACAGAATTTGAATGTACAGAACAGAGTTTGAATGAAAACAACAGAATTAGAATAAAAAAAACAGAATTGAAATGTACAGAACAGAGTTTGAATGAAAACAACGGAATTAGAATGTACAGAATAGAGTTTGAATGAAAACAACGGAATTAGAATGTACAGAACAGAGTTTGAATGAAAACAACGGAATTAGAATGTACAGAACAGAGTTTGAATGAAAACAATGGAATTTGAATCAAAACAACAGAATTGAAATGTATAGAACAGAGTTTGAGTGAAAAAAACGGAATTTGAATGAAAACAACGAAATTAGAATGAACAGAACTGAATTTGAATCAAAACAATGGAATTTGAATCAAAACAACAGAATTAGAATGAAAACAATGGAATATTAAAACAAACAACAGAATTAGAATGAAAACAACGGAATTAGAATGTACAGAACAGAGTTTGAATGAAAAAAACGGAATTAGAATGTACAAAACAGAGTTTGAAAGTAAACAACAGAATTTGAATGTACAGAACAGAGTTTGAATGAAAACAACGGAATTAGAATGTACAGAACAGAGTTTGAATGAAAACAACGGAATTAGAATGTACAGAACAGAGTTTGAATGAAAACAACGGAATTAGAATGTACAGAACAGAGTTTGAATGAAAACAATGGAATTTGAATCAAAACAACAGAATTGAAATGTACAGAATAGAGTTTGAATGAAAAAAACGGAATTAGAATGTACAGAACAGAGTTTGAATGAAAAAAACAGAATTAGAATTTACAGAACAGAGTTTGAATGAAAACAATGGAATTAGAATAAAAAAAACTGAATTGAAATGTACAGAACAGAGTTTGAATGAAAACAACGGAATTAGAATGTATTAATAGTCCATTGTTTTCATTCTAATTCTGTTGTTTTCATTCAAGTTCCATTGTTTTGATTCAAATTCAGTTCAATGGAAAAACAATGGAATTTGAATCAAAACAACAGAATTAGAATGTACAGAACAGAGTTTGAATGAAAACAACAGAATTAGAATGAACAGAACTGAATTTGAATCAAAACAATGGAATTTGAATGAAAACAACAGAATTAGAATCTAGAGAACAGAGTTTGAATGAAAACAACGGAATTAGAATGTACAGAACAGAATTTGAATGAAAACAAGAGAATTAGAATGTACAGAACAGACTTTAAATGAAAACAACGGAATTAAAATGTACAGAACAGAGTTTGAATGATATCAAAGGAATTAGAATGTACAGAACAGAGTTTGAATGAAAACAACGGAAATAGAATGTACAGAACAGAGTTTGAATGAACACAACGGAATTAGAATGTACAGAACAGAGTTTGAATGAAAACAACGGAATTAGAATGTACAGAACAGAGTTTGAATGAAAACAACGGAATTAGAATGTAGAGAACAGAATTTGAAAGAAAACAATGGAATTTGAATCAAAACAAGAGAATTGAAATGTATAGAACAGAGTTTGAATGAAAAAAACGGAATTTGAATGAGAACAAGAGAATTAGAATGTACAGAACAGAGTTTGAATGAAAACAACGAAATTAGAATGAACAGATCTGAATTTGAATCAAAACAATGGAATTTGAATGAAAACAACAGAATTAGAATGAAAACAACGGAATTAGAATAGAGAACAGAATTTGAAAGAAAACAATGGAATTTGAATCAAAACAACAGAATTGAAATGTACAGAACAGAGTTTGAATGAAAAGAAAAGGAATTAGAATGTACAGAACAGAGTTTGAATGAAAACAACGGAATTATAATGTACAGAACAGAGTTTGAATGAAAACAACAGAATTTGAATGTACAGAACAGAGTTTGAATGAAAACAACAGAATTAGAATAAAAAAAACAGAATTGAAATGTACAGAACAGAGTTTGAATGAAAACAACGGAATTAGAATGTACAGAATAGAGTTTGAATGAAAAAAACGGAATTAGAATGTACAGAACAGAGTTTGAATGAAAAAAACAGAATTAAATGTACAGAACAGAGTTTGAATGAAAACAATGGAATTAGAATAAAAAAAACTGAATTGAAATGTACAGAACAGAGTTTGAATGAAAACAACGGAATTAGAATGTATTAATAGTCCATTGTTTTCATTCTAATTCTGTTGTTTTCATTCAAATTCCATTGTTTTGATTCAAATTCAGTTCAATGGAAAAACAATGGAATTTGAATCAAAACAACAGAATTAGAATGTAGAGAACAGAGTTTGAATGAAAACAACGGAATTAGAATGTACAGAACAGAGTTTGAATGTAAACAACAGAATTAGAATGTACAGAATAGAGTTTGAATGAAAACAACGGAATTAGAATGTACAGAACAGAGTTTGAATGAAAACAACGGAATTAGAATGTACAGAATAGAGTTTGAATGAAAACAACGGAATTAGAATGTACAGAACAGAGTTTGAATGAAAATAACGGAATTAGAATGTACAGAACAGACTTTGAATGAAAACAACAGAATTAGAATATACAGAACAGAGTTTGAATGAAAACAACAGAATTAGAATGAACAGAACTGAATTTGAATCAAAACAATGGAATTTGAATGAAAACAACAGAATTAGAATGTACAGAACAGAGTTTGAATGAAAATAACGGAATTAGAATGTACAGAACAGAATTTGAATGAAAACAAGAGAATTAGAATGTACAGAACAGACTTTAAATGAAAACAACGGAATTAAAATGTACAGAACAGAGTTTGAATGATATCAAAGGAATTAGAATGTACAGAACAGAGTTTGAATGAAAACAACGGAAATAGAATGTACAGAACAGAGTTTGAATGAACACAACGGATGGGAGAAGGGAGCTGGAGATCGACAGACGGATTGGGGCTGCGGCTGCAGTAATGCGGACGCTGCACCGGTCAGTCGTGGTGAAGAGGGAGCTGAGTGTAAAAGCGAAGCTCTCAATTTACCGGTCGATCTACGTCCCTACCCTCACCTATGGCCACGAGCTGTGGGTAGTGACCGAAAGAACGAGATCGCGGATACAAGCGGCGGAAATGAGCTTCCTCCGAAGGGTGGCTGGCCTCTCCCTTAGAGATAGGGTGAGAAGTTCGGCCATCCGGGAGGGGCTTAGAGTAGAGCAGCTGCTGCTCCACATCGAAAGGAGCCAGCTGAGGTGGTTCGGGCATCTGGCAAGGATGCCCCCTGGGCGCCTCCTGGGCGAGGTGTTCCAGGCATGTCCCACCGGGAGGAGGCCCCGGGGCAGACCCAGGATACGCTGGAGAGATTATATCTCTCGGCTGGCCTGGGAACGCCTTGGTATTCCCCCGGACAAGCTGGAGGAGGTGGCTGGGGAGAGGGAGGTCTGGACCTCTTTGCTTAGGCTGCTACCCCCGCGACCCGACCTCGGATAAGCGGATGAAGATGGATGGATGGATGGATGGACAACGGCATTAGAATGTACAGAACAGAGTTTGAATGAAAACAACGGAATTAGAATGTACAGAACAGAGTTTGAATGAAAACAACGGAATTAGAATGTAGAGAACAGAATTTGAAAGAAAACAATGGAATTTGAATCAAAACAAGAGAATTGAAATGTATAGAACAGAGTTTGAATGAAAAAAACGGAATTTGAATGAGAACAAGAGAATTAGAATGTACAGAACAGAGTTTGAATGAAAACAACGAAATTAGAATGAACAGAACTGAATTTGAATCAAAACAATGGAATTTGAATGAAAACAACAGAATTAGAATGAAAACAATGGAATATTAAAACAAACAACAGAATTAGAATGAAAACAACGGAATTAGAATAGAGAACAGAATTTGAAAGAAAACAATGGAATTTGAATCAAAACAACAGAATTGAAATGTACAGAACAGAGTTTGAATGAAAAGAAAAGGAATTAGAATGTACAGAACAGAGTTTGAATGAAAACAACGGAATTAGAATGTACAGAACAGAGTTTGAATGAAAACAACAGAATCTGAATGTACAGAACAGAGTTTGAATGAAAACAACAGAATTAGAATAAAAAAAACAGAATTGAAATGTACAGAACAGAGTTTGAATGAAAACAACGGAATTAGAATGTACAGAATAGAGTTTGAATGAAAAAAACGGAATTAGAATGTACAGAACAGAGTTTGAATGAAAAAAACAGAATTAGAATGTAGAGAACAGAATTTGAAAGAAAACAATGGAATTTGAATCAAAACAAGAGAATTGAAATGTATAGAACAGAGTTTGAATGAAAAAAACGGAATTTGAATGAGAACAAGAGAATTAGAATGTACAGAACAGAGTTTGAATGAAAACAACGAAATTAGAATGAACAGAACTGAATTTGAATCAAAACAATGGAATTTGAATGAAAACAACAGAATTAGAATGAAAACAATGGAATATTAAAACAAACAACAGAATTAGAATGAAAACAACGGAATTAGAATAGAGAACAGAATTTGAAAGAAAACAATGGAATTTGAATCAAAACAACAGAATTGAAATGTACAGAACAGAGTTTGAATGAAAAGAAAAGGAATTAGAATGTACAGAACAGAGTTTGAATGAAAACAACGGAATTAGAATGTACAGAACAGAGTTTGAATGAAAACAACAGAATCTGAATGTACAGAACAGAGTTTGAATGAAAACAACAGAATTAGAATAAAAAAAACAGAATTGAAATGTACAGAACAGAGTTTGAATGAAAACAACGGAATTAGAATGTACAGAATAGAGTTTGAATGAAAAAAACGGAATTAGAATGTACAGAACAGAGTTTGAATGAAAATAACGGAATTAGAATGTACAGAACAGACTTTGAATGAAAACAACAGAATTAGAATATACAGAACAGAGTTTGAATGAAAAACGGAACTAGAATGTACAAAACAGAGTTTGAATAAAAACAATGGAATTTGAATCAAAACAACAGAATAGAAATGTACAGAACAGAGTTTGAATGAAAAAAACGGAATTAGAATGTACAGAACAGAGTTTGAATGAAAAAAACAGAATTAGAATGTACAGAACAGAGTTTGAATGAAAACAATGGAATTAGAATAAAAAAAACTGAATTGAAATGTACAGAACAGAGTTTGAATGACAACAACGGAATTAGAATAGTCCATTGTTTTCATTCTAATTCTGTTGTTTTCATTCAAATTCCATTGTTTTGATTCAAATTCAGTTCAATGGAAAAACAATGGAATTTGAATCAAAACAACAGAATTAGAATGAACAGAACTGAATTTAAATCAAAACAATGGAATTTGAATGAAAACAACGGAATTAGAATGTACAGAACAGAATTTGAATGAAAACAACGGAATTAAAATGTACAGAACAGAGTTTGAATGAAAATAACGGAATTAGAATGTACAGAACAGACTTTGAATGAAAACAACAGAATTAGAATATACAGAAAAGAGTTTGAATGAAAAACGGAAGTAGAATGTACAAAACAGAGTTTGAATAAAAACAATGGAATTTGAATCAAAACAACAGAATAGAAATGTACAGAACAGAGTTTGAATGAAAAAAACGGAATTAGAATGTAAAAAACGGAGTTTGAATGAAAACAACGGAATTAGAATAAAAAAAACAACAGAATTGAAATGTACAGAACAGAGTTTGAATGAAAACAACGGAATTAGAATGTACAGAATAGAGTTTGAATGAAAACAACAGAATTAGAATGTACAGAACAGAGTTTGAATGAAAACAACGGAATTAGAATGTACAGAACAGACTTTGAATGAAAACAACAGAATTAGAATATACAGAACAGAGTTTGAATGAAAAACGGAAGTAGAATGTACAAAACAGAGTTTGAATAAAAACAATGGAATTTGAATCAAAACAACAGAATAGAAATGTACAGAACAGAGTTTGAATGAAAAAAACGGAATTAGAATGTACAGAACAGAGTTTGAATGAAAAAAACAGAATTAGAATGTACAGAACAGAGTTTGAATGAAAACAATGGAATTAGAATAAAAAAAACTGAATTGAAATGTACAGAACAGAGTTTGAATGACAACAACGGAATTAGAATAGTCCATTGTTTTCATTCTAATTCTGTTGTTTTCATTCAAATTCCATTGTTTTGATTCAAATTCAGTTCAATGGAAAAACAATGGAATTTGAATCAAAACAACAGAATTAGAATGAACAGAACTGAATTTGAATCAAAACAATGGAATTTGAATGAAAACAACGGAATTTGAATGTACAGAACAGAATTTGAATGAAAACAACAGAATTAGAATGTACAGAACAGACTTTGAATGAAAACAACGGAATTAAAATGTACAGAACAGAGTTTGAATGAAAACAACGGAATTAGAATGTACAGAACAGAGTTTGAATGAAAACAATGGAATTTGAATCTAAACAACAGAATTGAAATGTACAGAATAGAGTTTGAATGAAAAAAACGGAATTAGAATGTACAGAACAGAGTTTGAATGAAAAAAAAACAGAATTAGAATGTACAGAACAGAGTTTGAATGAAAACAATGGAATTAGAATAAAAAAAACTGAATTGAAATGTACAGAACAGAGTTTGAATGAAAACAACGGAATTAGAATGTATTAATAGTCCATTGTTTTCATTCTAATTCTGTTGTTTTCATTCAAGTTCCATTGTTTTGATTCAAATTCAGTTCAATGGAAAAACAATGGAATTTGAATCAAAACAACAGAATTAGAATGTACAGAACAGAGTTTGAATGAAAACAACAGAATTAGAATGAACAGAACTGAATTTGAATCAAAACAATGGAATTTGAATGAAAACAACAGAATTAGAATGTACAGAACAGAGTTTGAATGAAAATAACGGAATTAGAATGTACAGAACAGAATTTGAATGAAAACAAGAGAATTAGAATGTACAGAACAGACTTTAAATGAAAACAACGGAATTAAAATGTACAGAACAGAGTTTGAATGATATCAAAGGAATTAGAATGTACAGAACAGAGTTTGAATGAAAACAACGGAAATAGAATGTACAGAACAGAGTTTGAATGAACACAACGGAATTAGAATGTACAGAACAGAGTTTGAATGAAAACAACGGAATTAGAATGTACAGAACAGAGTTTGAATGAAAACAATGGAATTAGAATGTAGAGAACAGAATTTGAAAGAAAACAATGGAATTTGAATCAAAACAAGAGAATTGAAATGTATAGAACAGAGTTTGAATGAAAAACGGAACTAGAATGTACAAAACAGAGTTTGAATAAAAACAATGGAATTTGAATCAAAACAACAGAATAGAAATGTACAGAACAGAGTTTGAATGAAAAAAACGGAATTAGAATGTACAGAACAGAGTTTGAATGAAAAAAACAGAATTAGAATGTACAGAACAGAGTTTGAATGAAAACAATGGAATTAGAATAAAAAAAACTGAATTGAAATGTACAGAACAGAGTTTGAATGACAACAACGGAATTAGAATGTATTAATAGTCCATTGTTTTCATTCTAATTCTGTTGTTTTCATTCAAATTCCATTGTTTTGATTCAAATTCAGTTCAATGGAAAAACAATGGAATTTGAATCAAAACAACAGAATTAGAATGAACAGAACTGAATTTAAATCAAAACAATGGAATTTGAATGAAAACAACGGAATTAGAATGTACAGAACAGAATTTGAATGAAAACAACAGAATTAGAATGTACAGAACAGACTTTGAATGAAAACAACGCAATTAAAATGTACAGAACAGAGTTTGAATGAAAATAACGGAATTAGAATGTACAGAACAGACTTTGAATGAAAACAACAGAATTAGAATATACAGAAAAGAGTTTGAATGAAAAACGGAAGTAGAATGTACAAAACAGAGTTTGAATAAAAACAATGGAATTTGAATCAAAACAACAGAATAGAAATGTACAGAACAGAGTTTGAATGAAAAAAACGGAATTAGAATGTACAAAACAGAGTTTGAATGAAAACAACGGAATTAGAATAAAAAAAACTGAATTGAAATGTACAGAACAGAGTTTGAATGAAAACAACGGAATTAAAATGTACAGAACAGAGTTTGAATGATATCAAAGGAATTAGAATGTACAGAACAGAGTTTGAATGAAAACAACGGAAATAGAATGTACAGAACAGAGTTTGAATGAACACAACGGAATTAGAATGTACAGAACAGAGTTTGAATGAAAACAACGGAATTAGAATGTACAGAACAGAGTTTGAATGAAAACAACGGAATTAGAATGTAGAGAACAGAATTTGAAAGAAAACAATGGAATTTGAATCAAAACAAGAGAATTGAAATGTATAGAACAGAGTTTGAATGAAAAAAACGGAATTTGAATGAGAACAAGAGAATTAGAATGTACAGAACAGAGTTTGAATGAAAACAACGAAATTAGAATGAACAGATCTGAATTTGAATCAAAACAATGGAATTTGAATGAAAACAACAGAATTAGAATGAAAACAACGGAATTAGAATAGAGAACAGAATTTGAAAGAAAACAATGGAATTTGAATCAAAACAACAGAATTGAAATGTACAGAACAGAGTTTGAATGAAAAGAAAAGGAATTAGAATGTACAGAACAGAGTTTGAATGAAAACAACGGAATTATAATGTACAGAACAGAGTTTGAATGAAAACAACAGAATTTGAATGTACAGAACAGAGTTTGAATGAAAACAACAGAATTAGAATAAAAAAAACAGAATTGAAATGTACAGAACAGAGTTTGAATGAAAACAACGGAATTAGAATGTACAGAATAGAGTTTGAATGAAAAAAACGGAATTAGAATGTATTAATAGTCCATTGTTTTCATTCTAATTCTGTTGTTTTCATTCAAATTCCATTGTTTTGATTCAAATTCAGTTCAATGGAAAAACAATGGAATTTGAATCAAAACAACAGAATTAGAATGTAGAGAACAGAGTTTGAATGAAAACAACGGAATTAGAATGTACAGAACAGAGTTTGAATGTAAACAACAGAATTAGAATGTACAGAATAGAGTTTGAATGAAAACAACGGAATTAGAATGTACAGAACAGAGTTTGAATGAAAACAACGGAATTAGAATGTACAGAATAGAGTTTGAATGAAAACAACGGAATTAGAATGTACAGAACAGAGTTTGAATGAAAATAACGGAATTAGAATGTACAGAACAGACTTTGAATGAAAACAACAGAATTAGAATATACAGAACAGAGTTTGAATGAAAACAACAGAATTAGAATGAACAGAACTGAATTTGAATCAAAACAATGGAATTTGAATGAAAACAACAGAATTAGAATGTACAGAACAGAGTTTGAATGAAAATAACGGAATTAGAATGTACAGAACAGAATTTGAATGAAAACAAGAGAATTAGAATGTACAGAACAGACTTTAAATGAAAACAACGGAATTAAAATGTACAGAACAGAGTTTGAATGATATCAAAGGAATTAGAATGTACAGAACAGAGTTTGAATGAAAACAACGGAAATAGAATGTACAGAACAGAGTTTGAATGAACACAACGGAATTAGAATGTACAGAACAGAGTTTGAATGAAAACAACGGAATTAGAATGTACAGAACAGAGTTTGAATGAAAACAACGGAATTAGAATGTAGAGAACAGAATTTGAAAGAAAACAATGGAATTTGAATCAAAACAAGAGAATTGAAATGTATAGAACAGAGTTTGAATGAAAAGAAAAGGAATTAGAATGTACAGAACAGAGTTTGAATGAAAAAAACGGAATTTGAATGAGAACAAGAGAATTAGAATGTACAGAACAGAGTTTGAATGAAAACAACGAAATTAGAATGAACAGAACTGAATTTGAATCAAAACAATGGTATTTGAATGAAAACAACAGAATTAGAATTAAAACAATGGAATATTAAAACAAACAACAGAATTAGAATGAAAACAACGGAATTAGAATAGAGAACAGAATTTGAAAGAAAACAATGGAATTTGAATCAAAACAACAGAATTGAAATGTACAGAACAGAGTTTGAATGAAAAGAAAAGGAATTAGAATGTACAGAACAGAGTTTGAATGAAAACAACGGAATTAGAATGTACAGAACAGAGTTTGAATGAAAACAACAGAATTTGAATGTACAGAACAGAGTTTGAATGAAAACAACAGAATTAGAATAAAAAAAACAGAATTGAAATGTACAGAACAGAGTTTGAATGAAAACAACGGAATTAGAATGTACAGAATAGAGTTTGAATGAAAACAACGGAATTAGAATGTACAGAACAGAGTTTGAATGAAAACAACGGAATTAGAATGTACAGAAAAGAGTTTGAATGAAAACAACGGAATTAGAATGTACAGAACAGAGTTTGAATGAAAACAATGGAATTTGAATCAAAACAACAGAATTGAAATGTATAGAACAGAGTTTGAATGAAAAAAACGGAATTTGAATGAAAACAACGAAATTAGAATGAACAGAACTGAATTTGAATCAAAACAATGGAATTTGAATGAAAACAACAGAATTAGAATGAAAACAATGGAATATTAAAACAAACAACAGAATTAGAATGAAAACAACGGAATTAGAATGTACAGAACAGAGTTTGAATGAAAAAAACGGAATTAGAATGTACAAAACAGAGTTTGAAAGTAAACAACAGAATTTGAATGTACAGAACAGAGTTTGAATGAAAACAACGGAATTAGAATGTACAGAACAGAGTTTGAATGAAAACAACGGAATTAGAATGTACAGAACAGAGTTTGAATGAAAACAATGGAATTTGAATCAAAACAACAGAATTGAAATGTACAGAATAGAGTTTGAATGAAAAAAACGGAATTAGAATGTACAGAACAGAGTTTGAATGAAAAAAACAGAATTAGAATGTACAGAACAAAGTTTGAATGAAAACAATGGAATTAGAATAAAAAAAACTGAATTGAAATGTACAGAACAGAGTTTGAATGAAAACAACGGAATTAGAATGTATTAATAGTCCATTGTTTTCATTCTAATTCTGTTGTTTTCATTCAAGTTCCATTGTTTTGATTCAAATTCAGTTCAATGGAAAAACAATGGAATTTGAATCAAAACAACAGAATTAGAATGTACAGAACAGAGTTTGAATGAAAACAACAGAATTAGAATGAACAGAACAGACTTTGAATGAAAACAACAGAATTAGAATGTACAGAACAGAGTTTGAATGAAAACAACGGAATTAGAATGTACAGAACAGAGTTTGAATGAAAACAACGGAATGAGAATGTACAGAACAGACTTTGAATGAAAACAACAGAATTAGAATGTACAGAACAGAGTTTGAATGAAAACAACGGAATTAGAATGTACAGAACAGAGTTTGAATGAAAACAACGGAATTAGAATGTACAGAACAGAGTTTGAATGAAAACAATGGAATTTGAATCAAAACAACAGAATTGAAATGTACAGAATAGAGTTTGAATGAAAAAAACGGAATTAGAATGTACAGAACAGAGTTTGAATGAAAAAAACAGAATTAGAATTTACAGAACAGAGTTTGAATGAAAACAATGGAATTAGAATAAAAAAAACTGAATTGAAATGTACAGAACAGAGTTTGAATGAAAACAACGGAATTAGAATGTATTAATAGTCCATTGTTTTCATTCTAATTCTGTTGTTTTCATTCAAGTTCCATTGTTTTGATTCAAATTCAGTTCAATGGAAAAACAATGGAATTTGAATCAAAACAACAGAATTAGAATGTACAGAACAGAGTTTGAATGAAAACAACAGAATTAGAATGAACAGAACTGAATTTGAATCAAAACAATGGAATTTGAATGAAAACAACAGAATTAGAATCTAGAGAACAGAGTTTGAATGAAAACAACGGAATTAGAATGTACAGAACAGAATTTGAATGAAAACAAGAGAATTAGAATGTACAGAACAGACTTTAAATGAAAACAACGGAATTAAAATGTACAGAACAGAGTTTGAATGATATCAAAGGAATTAGAATGTACAGAACAGAGTTTGAATGAAAACAACGGAAATAGAATGTACAGAACAGAGTTTGAATGAACACAACGGAATTAGAATGTACAGAACAGAGTTTGAATGAAAACAACGGAATTAGAATGTACAGAACAGAGTTTGAATGAAAACAACGGAATTAGAATGTAGAGAACAGAATTTGAAAGAAAACAATGGAATTTGAATCAAAACAAGAGAATTGAAATGTATAGAACAGAGTTTGAATGAAAAAAACGGAATTTGAATGAGAACAAGAGAATTAGAATGTACAGAACAGAGTTTGAATGAAAACAACGAAATTAGAATGAACAGATCTGAATTTGAATCAAAACAATGGAATTTGAATGAAAACAACAGAATTAGAATGAAAACAACGGAATTAGAATAGAGAACAGAATTTGAAAGAAAACAATGGAATTTGAATCAAAACAACAGAATTGAAATGTACAGAACAGAGTTTGAATGAAAAGAAAAGGAATTAGAATGTACAGAACAGAGTTTGAATGAAAACAACGGAATTAGAATGTACAGAACAGAGTTTGAATGAAAACAACAGAATTTGAATGTACAGAACAGAGTTTGAATGAAAACAACAGAATTAGAATAAAAAAAACAGAATTGAAATGTACAGAACAGAGTTTGAATGAAAACAACGGAATTAGAATGTACAGAATAGAGTTTGAATGAAAAAAACGGAATTAGAATGTACAGAACAGAGTTTGAATGAAAACAATGGAATTAGAATAAAAAAAACTGAATTGAAATGTACAGAACAGAGTTTGAATGAAAACAACGGAATTAGAATGTATTAATAGTCCATTGTTTTCATTCTAATTCTGTTGTTTTCATTCAAATTCCATTGTTTTGATTCAAATTCAGTTCAATGGAAAAACAATGGAATTTGAATCAAAACAACAGAATTAGAATGTAGAGAACAGAGTTTGAATGAAAACAACGGAATTAGAATGTACAGAACAGAGTTTGAATGTAAACAACAGAATTAGAATGTACAGAATAGAGTTTGAATGAAAACAACGGAATTAGAATGTACAGAACAGAGTTTGAATGAAAACAACGGAATTAGAATGTACAGAATAGAGTTTGAATGAAAACAACGGAATTAGAATGTACAGAACAGAGTTTGAATGAAAATAACGGAATTAGAATGTACAGAACAGACTTTGAATGAAAACAACAGAATTAGAATATACAGAACAGAGTTTGAATGAAAAACGGAACTAGAATGTACAAAACAGAGTTTGAATAAAAACAATGGAATTTGAATCAAAACAACAGAATAGAAATGTACAGAACAGAGTTTGAATGAAAAAAACGGAATTAGAATGTACAGAACAGAGTTTGAATGAAAAAAACAGAATTAGAATGTACAGAACAGAGTTTGAATGAAAACAATGGAATTAGAATAAAAAAAACTGAATTGAAATGTACAGAACAGAGTTTGAATGACAACAACGGAATTAGAATGTATTAATAGTCCATTGTTTTCATTCTAATTCTGTTGTTTTCATTCAAATTCCATTGTTTTGATTCAAATTCAGTTCAATGGAAAAACAATGGAATTTGAATCAAAACAACAGAATTAGAATGAACAGAACTGAATTTGAATCAAAACAATGGAATTTGAATGAAAACAACGGAATTTGAATGTACAGAACAGAATTTGAATGAAAACAACAGAATTAGAATGTACAGAACAGACTTTGAATGAAAACAACGGAATTAAAATGTACAGAACAGAGTTTGAATGAAAACAACGGAATTAGAATGTACAGAACAGAGTTTGAATGAAAACAATGGAATTTGAATCTAAACAACAGAATTGAAATGTACAGAATAGAGTTTGAATGAAAAAAACGGAATTAGAATGTACAGAACAGAGTTTGAATGAAAAAAAACAGAATTAGAATGTACAGAACAGAGTTTGAATGAAAACAATGGAATTAGAATAAAAAAAACTGAATTGAAATGTACAGAACAGAGTTTGAATGAAAACAACGGAATTAGAATGTATTAATAGTCCATTGTTTTCATTCTAATTCTGTTGTTTTCATTCAAGTTCCATTGTTTTGATTCAAATTCAGTTCAATGGAAAAACAATGGAATTTGAATCAAAACAACAGAATTAGAATGTACAGAACAGAGTTTGAATGAAAACAACAGAATTAGAATGAACAGAACTGAATTTGAATCAAAACAATGGAATTTGAATGAAAACAACAGAATTAGAATGTACAGAACAGAGTTTGAATGAAAATAACGGAATTAGAATGTACAGAACAGAATTTGAATGAAAACAAGAGAATTAGAATGTACAGAACAGACTTTAAATGAAAACAACGGAATTAAAATGTACAGAACAGAGTTTGAATGATATCAAAGGAATTAGAATGTACAGAACAGAGTTTGAATGAAAACAACGGAAATAGAATGTACAGAACAGAGTTTGAATGAACACAACGGAATTAGAATGTACAGAACAGAGTTTGAATGAAAACAACGGAATTAGAATGTACAGAACAGAGTTTGAATGAAAACAACGGAATTAGAATGTAGAGAACAGAATTTGAAAGAAAACAATGGAATTTGAATCAAAACAAGAGAATTGAAATGTATAGAACAGAGTTTGAATGAAAAAAACGGAATTTGAATGAGAACAAGAGAATTAGAATGTACAGAACAGAGTTTGAATGAAAACAACGAAATTAGAATGAACAGAACTGAATTTGAATCAAAACAATGGAATTTGAATGAAAACAACAGAATTAGAATGAAAACAATGGAATATTAAAACAAACAACAGAATTAGAATGAAAACAACGGAATTAGAATAGAGAACAGAATTTGAAAGAAAACAATGGAATTTGAATCAAAACAACAGAATTGAAATGTACAGAACAGAGTTTGAATGAAAAGAAAAGGAATTAGAATGTACAGAACAGAGTTTGAATGAAAACAACGGAATTAGAATGTACAGAACAGAGTTTGAATGAAAACAACAGAATTTGAATGTACAGAACAGAGTTTGAATGAAAACAACAGAATTAGAATAAAAAAAACAGAATTGAAATGTACAGAACAGAGTTTGAATGAAAACAACGGAATTAGAATGTACAGAATAGAGTTTGAATGAAAAAAACGGAATTAGAATGTACAGAACAGAGTTTGAATGAAAAAAACAGAATTAGAATGTACAGAACAGAGTTTGAATGAAAACAATGGAATTAGAATAAAAAAAACTGAATTGAAATGTACAGAACAGAGTTTGAATGAAAACAACGGAATTAGAATGTATTAATAGTCCATTGTTTTCATTCTAATTCTGTTGTTTTCATTCAAATTCCATTGTTTTGATTCAAATTCAGTTCAATGGAAAAACAATGGAATTTGAATCAAAACAACAGAATTAGAATGTACAGAACAGAGTTTGAATGAAAACAATGGAATTAGAATAAAAAAAACTGAATTGAAATGTACAGAACAGAGTTTGAATGAAAACAACGGAATTAGAATGTATTAATAGTCCATTGTTTTCATTCTAATTCTGTTGTTTTCATTCAAGTTCCATTGTTTTCATTCAAATTCAGTTCAATGGAAAAACAATGGAATTTGAATCAAAACAACAGAATTAGAATGTACAGAACAGAGTTTGAATGAAAACAACAGAATTAGAATGAACAGAACTGAATTTGAATCAAAACAATGGAATTTGAATGAAAACAACAGAATTAGAATGTACAGAACAGAGTTTGAATGAAAATAACGGAATTAGAATGTACAGAACAGAATTTGAATGAAAACAAGAGAATTAGAATGTACAGAACAGACTTTAAATGAAAACAACGGAATTAGAATGTACAGAACAGAGTTTGAATGATATCAAAGGAATTAGAATGTACAGAACAGAGTTTGAATGAAAACAACGGAAATAGAATGTACAGAACAGAGTTTGAATGAACACAACGGAATTAGAATGTACAGAACAGAGTTTGAATGAAAACAACGGAATTAGAATGTACAGAACAGAGTTTGAATGAAAACAACGGAATTAGAATGTAGAGAACAGAATTTGAAAGAAAACAATGGAATTTGAATCAAAACAAGAGAATTGAAATGTATAGAACAGAGTTTGAATGAAAAGAAAAGGAATTAGAATGTACAGAACAGAGTTTGAATGAAAAAAACGGAATTTGAATGAGAACAAGAGAATTAGAATGTACAGAACAGAGTTTGAATGAAAACAACGAAATTAGAATGAACAGAACTGAATTTGAATCAAAACAATGGTATTTGAATGAAAACAACAGAATTAGAATTAAAACAATGGAATATTAAAACAAACAACAGAATTAGAATGAAAACAACGGAATTAGAATAGAGAACAGAATTTGAAAGAAAACAATGGAATTTGAATGAAAACAACAGAATTAGAATAAAAAAAACAGAATTGAAATGTACAGAACAGAGTTTGAATGAAAACAACGGAATGAGAATGTACAGAACAGAGTTTGAATGAAAACAACAGAATTAGAATAAAAAAAACAGAATTGAAATGTACAGAACAGAGTTTGAATGAAAACAACGGAATTAGAATGTACAGAACAGAGTTTGAATGAAAACAATGGAATTTGAATCAAAACAACAGAATTGAAATGTACAGAATAGAGTTTGAATGAAAAAAACGGAATTAGAATGTACAGAACAGAGTTTGAATGAAAAAAACAGAATTAGAATGTACAGAACAAAGTTTGAATGAAAACAATGGAATTAGAATAAAAAAAACTGAATTGAAATGTACAGAACAGAGTTTGAATGAAAACAACGGAATTAGAATGTATTAATAGTCCATTGTTTTCATTCTAATTCTGTTGTTTTCATTCAAGTTCCATTGTTTTGATTCAAATTCAGTTCAATGGAAAAACAATGGAATTTGAATCAAAACAACAGAATTAGAATGTACAGAACAGAGTTTGAATGAAAACAACAGAATTAGAATGAACAGAACAGACTTTGAATGAAAACAACAGAATTAGAATGTACAGAACAGAGTTTGAATGAAAACAACGGAATTAGAATGTACAGAACAGAGTTTGAATGAAAACAACGGAATGAGAATGTACAGAACAGACTTTGAATGAAAACAACAGAATTAGAATGTACAGAACAGAGTTTGAATGAAAACAACGGAATTAGAATGTACAGAACAGAGTTTGAATGAAAACAACGGAATTAGAATGTACAGAACAGAGTTTGAATGAAAACAATGGAATTTGAATCAAAACAACAGAATTGAAATGTACAGAATAGAGTTTGAATGAAAAAAACGGAATTAGAATGTACAGAACAGAGTTTGAATGAAAAAAACAGAATTAGAATTTACAGAACAGAGTTTGAATGAAAACAATGGAATTAGAATAAAAAAAACTGAATTGAAATGTACAGAACAGAGTTTGAATGAAAACAACGGAATTAGAATGTATTAATAGTCCATTGTTTTCATTCTAATTCTGTTGTTTTCATTCAAGTTCCATTGTTTTGATTCAAATTCAGTTCAATGGAAAAACAATGGAATTTGAATCAAAACAACAGAATTAGAATGTACAGAACAGAGTTTGAATGAAAACAACAGAATTAGAATGAACAGAACTGAATTTGAATCAAAACAATGGAATTTGAATGAAAACAACAGAATTAGAATCTAGAGAACAGAGTTTGAATGAAAACAACGGAATTAGAATGTACAGAACAGAATTTGAATGAAAACAAGAGAATTAGAATGTACAGAACAGACTTTAAATGAAAACAACGGAATTAAAATGTACAGAACAGAGTTTGAATGATATCAAAGGAATTAGAATGTACAGAACAGAGTTTGAATGAAAACAACGGAAATAGAATGTACAGAACAGAGTTTGAATGAACACAACGGAATTAGAATGTACAGAACAGAGTTTGAATGAAAACAACGGAATTAGAATGTACAGAACAGAGTTTGAATGAAAACAACGGAATTAGAATGTAGAGAACAGAATTTGAAAGAAAACAATGGAATTTGAATCAAAACAAGAGAATTGAAATGTATAGAACAGAGTTTGAATGAAAAAAACGGAATTTGAATGAGAACAAGAGAATTAGAATGTACAGAACAGAGTTTGAATGAAAACAACGAAATTAGAATGAACAGATCTGAATTTGAATCAAAACAATGGAATTTGAATGAAAACAACAGAATTAGAATGAAAACAACGGAATTAGAATAGAGAACAGAATTTGAAAGAAAACAATGGAATTTGAATCAAAACAACAGAATTGAAATGTACAGAACAGAGTTTGAATGAAAAGAAAAGGAATTAGAATGTACAGAACAGAGTTTGAATGAAAACAACGGAATTAGAATGTACAGAACAGAGTTTGAATGAAAACAACAGAATTTGAATGTACAGAACAGAGTTTGAATGAAAACAACAGAATTAGAATAAAAAAAACAGAATTGAAATGTACAGAACAGAGTTTGAATGAAAACAACGGAATTAGAATGTACAGAATAGAGTTTGAATGAAAAAAACGGAATTAGAATGTACAGAACAGAGTTTGAATGAAAACAATGGAATTAGAATAAAAAAAACTGAATTGAAATGTACAGAACAGAGTTTGAATGAAAACAACGGAATTAGAATGTATTAATAGTCCATTGTTTTCATTCTAATTCTGTTGTTTTCATTCAAATTCCATTGTTTTGATTCAAATTCAGTTCAATGGAAAAACAATGGAATTTGAATCAAAACAACAGAATTAGAATGTACAGAACAGAGTTTGAATGAAAACAACGGAATTAGAATGTACAGAACAGAGTTTGAATGTAAACAACAGAATTAGAATGTAAAGAATAGAGTTTGAATGAAAACAACGGAATTAGAATGTACAGAACAGAGTTTGAATGAAAACAACGGAATTAGAATGTACAGAATAGAGTTTGAATGAAAACAACGGAATTAGAATGTACAGAACAGAGTTTGAATGAAAATAACGGAATTAGAATGTACAGAACAGACTTTGAATGAAAACAACAGAATTAGAATATACAGAACAGAGTTTGAATGAAAAACGGAACTAGAATGTACAAAACAGAGTTTGAATAAAAACAATGGAATTTGAATCAAAACAACAGAATAGAAATGTACAGAACAGAGTTTGAATGAAAAAAACGGAATTAGAATGTACAGAACAGAGTTTGAATGAAAAAAACAGAATTAGAATGTACAGAACAGAGTTTGAATGAAAACAATGGAATTAGAATAAAAAAAACTGAATTGAAATGTACAGAACAGAGTTTGAATGACAACAACGGAATTAGAATGTATTAATAGTCCATTGTTTTCATTCTAATTCTGTTGTTTTCATTCAAATTCCATTGTTTTGATTCAAATTCAGTTCAATGGAAAAACAATGGAATTTGAATCAAAACAACAGAATTAGAATGAACAGAACTGAATTTAAATCAAAACAATGGAATTTGAATGAAAACAACGGAATTAGAATGTACAGAACAGAATTTGAATGAAAACAACAGAATTAGAATGTACAGAACAGACTTTGAATGAAAACAACGCAATTAAAATGTACAGAACAGAGTTTGAATGAAAATAACGGAATTAGAATGTACAGAACAGACTTTGAATGAAAACAACAGAATTAGAATATACAGAAAAGAGTTTGAATGAAAAACGGAAGTAGAATGTACAAAACAGAGTTTGAATAAAAACAATGGAATTTGAATCAAAACAACAGAATTGAAATGTACAGAACAGAGTTTGAATGAAAAAAACGGAATTAGAATGTACAAAACAGAGTTTGAATGACAACAACGGAATTAGAATAAAAAAAACAGAATTGAAATGTACAGAACAGAGTTTGAATGAAAACAACGGAATTAGAATGTACAGAATAGAGTTTGAATGAAAACAACGGAATTAGAATGTACAGAACAGAGTTTGAATGAAAACAACGGAATTAGAATGTACAGAATAGAGTTTGAATGAAAACAACAGAATTAGAATGTACAGGACAGAGTTTGAATGAAAACAACGGAATTAGAATGTACAGAACAGACTTTGAATGAAAACAACAGAATTAGAATATACAGAACAGAGTTTGAATGAAAAACGGAAGTAGAATGTACAAAACAGAGTTTGAATAAAAACAATGGAATTTGAATCAAAACAACAGAATAGAAATGTACAGAACAGAGTTTGAATGAAAAAAACGGAATTAGAATGTACAGAACAGAGTTTGAATGAAAAAAACAGAATTAGAATGTACAGAACAGAGTTTGAATGAAAACAATGGAATTAGAATAAAAAAAACTGAATTGAAATGTACAGAACAGAGTTTGAATGACAACAACGGAATTAGAATAGTCCATTGTTTTCATTCTAATTCTGTTGTTTTCATTCAAATTCCATTGTTTTGATTCAAATTCAGTTCAATGGAAAAACAATGGAATTTGAATCAAAACAACAGAATTAGAATGAACAGAACTGAATTTGAATCAAAACAATGGAATTTGAATGAAAACAACGGAATTTGAATGTACAGAACAGAATTTGAATGAAAACAACAGAATTAGAATGTACAGAACAGACTTTGAATGAAAACAACGGAATTAAAATGTACAGAACAGAGTTTGAATGAAAACAACGGAATTAGAATGTACAGAACAGAGTTTGAATGAAAACAATGGAATTTGAATCTAAACAACAGAATTGAAATGTACAGAATAGAGTTTGAATGAAAAAAACGGAATTAGAATGTACAGAACAGAGTTTGAATGAAGAAAAACAGAATTAGAATGTACAGAACAGAGTTTGAATGAAAACAATGGAATTAGAATAAAAAAAACTGAATTGAAATGTACAGAACAGAGTTTGAATGAAAACAACGGAATTAGAATGTATTAATAGTCCATTGTTTTCATTCTAATTCTGTTGTTTTCATTCAAGTTCCATTGTTTTCATTCAAATTCAGTTCAATGGAAAAACAATGGAATTTGAATCAAAACAACAGAATTAGAATGTACAGAACAGAGTTTGAATGAAAACAACAGAATTAGAATGAACAGAACTGAATTTGAATCAAAACAATGGAATTTGAATGAAAACAACAGAATTAGAATGTACAGAACAGAGTTTGAATGAAAATAACGGAATTAGAATGTACAGAACAGAATTTGAATGAAAACAAGAGAATTAGAATGTACAGAACAGACTTTAAATGAAAACAACGGAATTAAAATGTACAGAACAGAGTTTGAATGATATCAAAGGAATTAGAATGTACAGAACAGAGTTTGAATGAAAACAACGGAATTAGAATGTACAGAACAGAGTTTGAATGAACACAACGGAATTAGAATGTACAGAACAGAGTTTGAATGAAAACAACGGAATTAGAATGTACAGAACAGAGTTTGAATGAAAACAACGGAATTAGAATGTAGAGAACAGAATTTGAAAGAAAACAATGGAATTTGAATCAAAACAAGAGAATTGAAATGTATAGAACAGAGTTTGAATGAAAAGAAAAGGAATTAGAATGTACAGAACAGAGTTTGAATGAAAAAAACGGAATTTGAATGAGAACAAGAGAATTAGAATGTACAGAACAGAGTTTGAATGAAAACAACGAAATTAGAATGAACAGAACTGAATTTGAATCAAAACAATGGTATTTGAATGAAAACAACAGAATTAGAATTAAAACAATGGAATATTAAAACAAACAACAGAATTAGAATGAAAACAACGGAATTAGAATAGAGAACAGAATTTGAAAGAAAACAATGGAATTTGAATCAAAACAACAGAATTGAAATGTACAGAACAGAGTTTGAATGAAAAGAAAAGGAATTAGAATGTACAGAACAGAGTTTGAATGAAAACAACGGAATTAGAATGTACAGAACAGAGTTTGAATGAAAACAACAGAATTTGAATGTACAGAACAGAGTTTGAATGAAAACAACAGAATTAGAATAAAAAAAACAGAATTGAAATGTACAGAACAGAGTTTGAATGAAAACAACGGAATTAGAATGTACAGAATAGAGTTTGAATGAAAACAACGGAATTAGAATGTACAGAACAGAGTTTGAATGAAAACAACGGAATTAGAATGTACAGAAAAGAGTTTGAATGAAAACAACGGAATTAGAATGTACAGAACAGAGTTTGAATGAAAACAATGGAATTTGAATCAAAACAACAGAATTGAAATGTATAGAACAGAGTTTGAATGAAAAAAACGGAATTTGAATGAAAACAACGAAATTAGAATGAACAGAACTGAATTTGAATCAAAACAATGGAATTTGAATGAAAACAACAGAATTAGAATGAAAACAATGGAATATTAAAACAAACAACAGAATTAGAATGAAAACAACGGAATTAGAATGTACAGAACAGAGTTTGAATGAAAAAAACGGAATTAGAATGTACAAAACAGAGTTTGAAAGTAAACAACAGAATTTGAATGTACAGAACAGAGTTTGAATGAAAACAACGGAATTAGAATGTACAGAACAGATTTTGAATGAAAACAACGGAATTAGAATGTACAGAACAGAGTTTGAATGAAAACAACGGAATGAGAATGTACAGAACAGAGTTTGAATGAAAACAACAGAATTAGAATGTACAGAACAGAGTTTGAATGAAAACAACGAAATTAGAATGTACAGAACAGAGTTTGAATGAAAACAATGGAATTTGAATCAAAACAACAGAATTGAAATGTACAGAATAGAGTTTGAATGAAAAAAACGGAATTAGAATGTACAGAACAGAGTTTGAATGAAAAAAACAGAATTAGAATGTACAGAACAAAGTTTGAATGAAAACAATGGAATTAGAATAAAAAAAACTGAATTGAAATGTACAGAACAGAGTTTGAATGAAAACAACGGAATTAGAATGTATTAATAGTCCATTGTTTTCATTCTAATTCTGTTGTTTTCATTCAAGTTCCATTGTTTTGATTCAAATTCAGTTCAATGGAAAAACAATGGAATTTGAATCAAAACAACAGAATTAGAATGTACAGAACAGAGTTTGAATGAAAACAACAGAATTAGAATGAACAGAACAGACTTTGAATGAAAACAACAGAATTAGAATGTACAGAACAGAGTTTGAATGAAAACAACGGAATTAGAATGTACAGAACAGAGTTTGAATGAAAACAACGGAATGAGAATGTACAGAACAGACTTTGAATGAAAACAACAGAATTAGAATGTACAGAACAGAGTTTGAATGAAAACAACGGAATTAGAATGTACAGAACAGAGTTTGAATGAAAACAACGGAATTAGAATGTACAGAACAGAGTTTGAATGAAAACAATGGAATTTGAATCAAAACAACAGAATTGAAATGTACAGAATAGAGTTTGAATGAAAAAAACGGAATTAGAATGTACAGAACAGAGTTTGAATGAAAAAAACAGAATTAGAATTTACAGAACAGAGTTTGAATGAAAACAATGGAATTAGAATAAAAAAAACTGAATTGAAATGTACAGAACAGAGTTTGAATGAAAACAACGGAATTAGAATGTATTAATAGTCCATTGTTTTCATTCTAATTCTGTTGTTTTCATTCAAGTTCCATTGTTTTGATTCAAATTCAGTTCAATGGAAAAACAATGGAATTTGAATCAAAACAACAGAATTAGAATGTACAGAACAGAGTTTGAATGAAAACAACAGAATTAGAATGAACAGAACTGAATTTGAATCAAAACAATGGAATTTGAATGAAAACAACAGAATTAGAATCTAGAGAACAGAGTTTGAATGAAAACAACGGAATTAGAATGTACAGAATAGAGTTTGAATGAAAACAACGGAATTAGAATGTACAGAACAGAGTTTGAATGAAAACAACGGAATTAGAATGTACAGAATAGAGTTTGAATGAAAACAACGGAATTAGAATGTACAGAACAGAGTTTGAATGAAAATAACGGAATTAGAATGTACAGAACAGACTTTGAATGAAAACAACAGAATTAGAATGTACAGAATAGAGTTTGAATGAAAACAACGGAATTAGAATGTACAGAACAGAGTTTGAATGAAAATAACGGAATTAGAATGTACAGAACAGACTTTGAATGAAAACAACGGAATTAGAATGTACAGAATAGAGTTTGAATGAAAACAACGGAATTAGAATGTACAGAACAGAGTTTGAATGAAAATAACGGAATTAGAATGTACAGAACAGACTTTGAATGAAAACAACAGAATTAGAATATACAGAACAGAGTTTGAATGAAAAACGGAACTAGAATGTACAAAACAGAGTTTGAATAAAAACAATGGAATTTGAATCAAAACAACAGAATAGAAATGTACAGAACAGAGTTTGAATGAAAAAAACGGAATTAGAATGTACAGAACAGAGTTTGAATGAAAAAAACAGAATTAGAATGTACAGAACAGAGTTTGAATGAAAACAATGGAATTAGAATAAAAAAAACTGAATTGAAATGTACAGAACAGAGTTTGAATGACAACAACGGAATTAGAATGTATTAATAGTCCATTGTTTTCATTCTAATTCTGTTGTTTTCATTCAAATTCCATTGTTTTGATTCAAATTCAGTTCAATGGAAAAACAATGGAATTTGAATCAAAACAACAGAATTAGAATGAACAGAACTGAATTTAAATCAAAACAATGGAATTTGAATGAAAACAACGGAATTAGAATGTACAGAACAGAATTTGAATGAAAACAACAGAATTAGAATGTACAGAACAGACTTTGAATGAAAACAACGGAATTAAAATGTACAGAACAGAGTTTGAATGAAAATAACGGAATTAGAATGTACAGAACAGACTTTGAATGAAAACAACAGAATTAGAATATACAGAAAAGAGTTTGAATGAAAAACGGAAGTAGAATGTACAAAACAGAGTTTGAATAAAAACAATGGAATTTGAATCAAAACAACAGAATAGAAATGTACAGAACAGAGTTTGAATGAAAAAAACAGAATTAGAATGTACAAAACAGAGTTTGAATGAAAACAACGGAATTAGAATAAAAAAAAACAGAATTGAAATGTACAGAACAGAGTTTGAATGAAAACAACGGAATTAGAATGTACAGAATAGAGTTTGAATGAAAACAACAGAATTAGAATGTACAGAACAGAGTTTGAATGAAAACAACGGAATTAGAATGTACAGAACAGACTTTGAATGAAAACAACAGAATTAGAATATACAGAACAGAGTTTGAATGAAAAACGGAAGTAGAATGTACAAAACAGAGTTTGAATAAAAACAATGGAATTTGAATCAAAACAACAGAATAGAAATGTACAGAACAGAGTTTGAATGAAAAAAACGGAATTAGAATGTACAGAACAGAGTTTGAATGAAAAAAACAGAATTAGAATGTACAGAACAGAGTTTGAATGAAAACAATGGAATTAGAATAAAAAAAACTGAATTGAAATGTATAGAACAGAGTTTGAATGACAACAACGGAATTAGAATAGTCCATTGTTTTCATTCTAATTCTGTTGTTTTCATTCAAATTCCATTGTTTTGTTTCAAATTCAGTTCAATGGAAAAACAATGGAATTTGAATCAAAACAACAGAATTAGAATGAACAGAACTGAATTTGAATCAAAACAATGGAATTTGAATGAAAACAACGGAATTTGAATGTACAGAACAGAATTTGAATGAAAACAACAGAATTAGAATGTACAGAACAGACTTTGAATGAAAACAACGGAATTAAAATGTACAGAACAGAGTTTGAATGAAAACAACGGAATTAGAATGTACAGAACAGAGTTTGAATGAAAACAATGGAATTTGAATCTAAACAACAGAATTGAAATGTACAGAATAGAGTTTGAATGAAAAAAACGGAATTAGAATGTACAGAACAGAGTTTGAATGAAAAAAAAAACAGAATTAGAATGTACAGAACAGAGTTTGAATGAAAACAATGGAATTAGAATAAAAAAAACTGAATTGAAATGTACAGAACAGAGTTTGAATGAAAACAACGGAATTAGAATGTATTTATAGTCCATTGTTTTCATTCTAATTCTGTTGTTTTCATTCAAGTTCCATTGTTTTGATTCAAATTCAGTTCAATGGAAAAACAATGGAATTTGAATCAAAACAACAGAATTAGAATGTACAGAACAGAGTTTGAATCAAAACAACAGAATTAGAATGAACAGAACTGAATTTGAATCAAAACAATGGAATTTGAATGAAAACAACAGAATTAGAATGTACAGAACAGAGTTTGAATGAAAATAACGGAATTAGAATGTACAGAACAGAATTTGAATGAAAACAAGAGAATTAGAATGTACAGAACAGACTTTAAATGAAAACAACGGAATTAAAATGTACAGAACAGAGTTTGAATGATATCAAAGGAATTAGAATGTACAGAACAGAGTTTGAATGAAAACAACGGAAATAGAATGTACAGAACAGAGTTTGAATGAACACAACGGAATTAGAATGTACAGAACAGAGTTTGAATGAAAACAACGGAATTAGAATGTACAGAACAGAGTTTGAATGAAAACAACGGAATTAGAATGTAGAGAACAGAATTTGAAAGAAAACAATGGAATTTGAATCAAAACAAGAGAATTGAAATGTATAGAACAGAGTTTGAATGAAAAAAACGGAATTTGAATGAGAACAAGAGAATTAGAATGTACAGAACAGAGTTTGAATGAAAACAACGAAATTAGAATGAACAGAACTGAATTTGAATCAAAACAATGGAATTTGAATGAAAACAACAGAATTAGAATGAAAACAATGGAATATTAAAACAAACAACAGAATTAGAATGAAAACAACGGAATTAGAATAGAGAACAGAGTTTGAATGAAAAGAAAAGGAATTAGAATGTACAGAACAGAGTTTGAATGAAAACAACGGAATTAGAATGTACAGAACAGAGTTTGAATGAAAACAACAGAATTTAAATGTACAGAACAGAGTTTGAATGAAAACAACAGAATTAGAATAAAAAAAACAGAATTGAAATGTACAGAACAGAGTTTGAATGAAAACAACGGAATTAGAATGTACAGAACAGAGTTTGAATGAAAAAAACAGAATTAGAATGTACAGAACAGAGTTTGAATGAAAACAATGGAATTAGAATAAAAAAAACTGAATTGAAATGTACAGAACAGAGTTTGAATGAAAACAACGGAATTAGAATGTACAGAATAGAGTTTGAATGAAAACAACGGAATTAGAATGTACAGAACAGAGTTTGAATGAAAATAACGGAATTAGAATGTACAGAACAGACTTTGAATGAAAACAACAGAATTAGAATATACAGAACAGAGTTTGAATGAAAAACGGAACTAGAATGTACAAAACAGAGTTTGAATAAAAACAATGGAATTTGAATGAAAACAACAGAATTAGAATTAAAACAATGGAATATTAAAACAAACAACAGAATTAGAATGAAAACAACGGAATTAGAATAGAGAACAGAATTTGAAAGAAAACAATGGAATTTGAATCAAAACAACAGAATTGAAATGTACAGAACAGAGTTTGAATGAAAAGAAAAGGAATTAGAATGTACAGAACAGAGTTTGAATGAAAACAACGGAATTAGAATGTACAGAACAGAGTTTGAATGAAAACAACAGAATTTGAATGTACAGAACAGAGTTTGAATGAAAACAACAGAATTAGAATAAAAAAAACAGAATTGAAATGTACAGAACAGAGTTTGAATGAAAACAACGGAATTAGAATGTACAGAATAGAGTTTGAATGAAAACAACGGAATTAGAATGTACAGAACAGAGTTTGAATGAAAACAACGGAATTAGAATGTACAGAAAAGAGTTTGAATGAAAACAACGGAATTAGAATGTACAGAACAGAGTTTGAATGAAAACAATGGAATTTGAATCAAAACAACAGAATTGAAATGTATAGAACAGAGTTTGAATGAAAAAAACGGAATTTGAATGAAAACAACGAAATTAGAATGAACAGAACTGAATTTGAATCAAAACAATGGAATTTGAATGAAAACAACAGAATTAGAATGAAAACAATGGAATATTAAAACAAACAACAGAATTAGAATGAAAACAACGGAATTAGAATGTACAGAACAGAGTTTGAATGAAAAAAACGGAATTAGAATGTACAAAACAGAGTTTGAAAGTAAACAACAGAATTTGAATGTACAGAACAGAGTTTGAATGAAAACAACGGAATTAGAATGTACAGAACAGAGTTTGAATGAAAACAACGGAATTAGAATGTACAGAACAGAGTTTGAATGAAAACAATGGAATTTGAATCAAAACAACAGAATTGAAATGTACAGAATAGAGTTTGAATGAAAAAAACGGAATTAGAATGTACAGAACAGAGTTTGAATGAAAAAAACAGAATTAGAATGTACAGAACAAAGTTTGAATGAAAACAATGGAATTAGAATAAAAAAAACTGAATTGAAATGTACAGAACAGAGTTTGAATGAAAACAACGGAATTAGAATGTATTAATAGTCCATTGTTTTCATTCTAATTCTGTTGTTTTCATTCAAGTTCCATTGTTTTGATTCAAATTCAGTTCAATGGAAAAACAATGGAATTTGAATCAAAACAACAGAATTAGAATGTACAGAACAGAGTTTGAATGAAAACAACAGAATTAGAATGAACAGAACAGACTTTGAATGAAAACAACAGAATTAGAATGTACAGAACAGAGTTTGAATGAAAACAACGGAATTAGAATGTACAGAACAGAGTTTGAATGAAAACAACGGAATGAGAATGTACAGAACAGACTTTGAATGAAAACAACAGAATTAGAATGTACAGAACAGAGTTTGAATGAAAACAACGGAATTAGAATGTACAGAACAGAGTTTGAATGAAAACAACGGAATTAGAATGTACAGAACAGAGTTTGAATGAAAACAATGGAATTTGAATCAAAACAACAGAATTGAAATGTACAGAATAGAGTTTGAATGAAAAAAACGGAATTAGAATGTACAGAACAGAGTTTGAATGAAAAAAACAGAATTAGAATTTACAGAACAGAGTTTGAATGAAAACAATGGAATTAGAATAAAAAAAACTGAATTGAAATGTACAGAACAGAGTTTGAATGAAAACAACGGAATTAGAATGTATTAATAGTCCATTGTTTTCATTCTAATTCTGTTGTTTTCATTCAAGTTCCATTGTTTTGATTCAAATTCAGTTCAATGGAAAAACAATGGAATTTGAATCAAAACAACAGAATTAGAATGTACAGAACAGAGTTTGAATGAAAACAACAGAATTAGAATGAACAGAACTGAATTTGAATCAAAACAATGGAATTTGAATGAAAACAACAGAATTAGAATCTAGAGAACAGAGTTTGAATGAAAACAACGGAATTAGAATGTACAGAACAGAATTTGAATGAAAACAAGAGAATTAGAATGTACAGAACAGACTTTAAATGAAAACAACGGAATTAAAATGTACAGAACAGAGTTTGAATGATATCAAAGGAATTAGAATGTACAGAACAGAGTTTGAATGAAAACAACGGAAATAGAATGTACAGAACAGAGTTTGAATGAACACAACGGAATTAGAATGTACAGAACAGAGTTTGAATGAAAACAACGGAATTAGAATGTACAGAACAGAGTTTGAATGAAAACAACGGAATTAGAATGTAGAGAACAGAATTTGAAAGAAAACAATGGAATTTGAATCAAAACAAGAGAATTGAAATGTATAGAACAGAGTTTGAATGAAAAAAACGGAATTTGAATGAGAACAAGAGAATTAGAATGTACAGAACAGAGTTTGAATGAAAACAACGAAATTAGAATGAACAGATCTGAATTTGAATCAAAACAATGGAATTTGAATGAAAACAACAGAATTAGAATGAAAACAACGGAATTAGAATAGAGAACAGAATTTGAAAGAAAACAATGGAATTTGAATCAAAACAACAGAATTGAAATGTACAGAACAGAGTTTGAATGAAAAGAAAAGGAATTAGAATGTACAGAACAGAGTTTGAATGAAAACAACGGAATTAGAATGTACAGAACAGAGTTTGAATGAAAACAACAGAATTTGAATGTACAGAACAGAGTTTGAATGAAAACAACAGAATTAGAATAAAAAAAACAGAATTGAAATGTACAGAACAGAGTTTGAATGAAAACAACGGAATTAGAATGTACAGAATAGAGTTTGAATGAAAAAAACGGAATTAGAATGTACAGAACAGAGTTTGAATGAAAACAATGGAATTAGAATAAAAAAAACTGAATTGAAATGTACAGAACAGAGTTTGAATGAAAACAACGGAATTAGAATGTATTAATAGTCCATTGTTTTCATTCTAATTCTGTTGTTTTCATTCAAATTCCATTGTTTTGATTCAAATTCAGTTCAATGGAAAAACAATGGAATTTGAATCAAAACAACAGAATTAGAATGTAGAGAACAGAGTTTGAATGAAAACAACGGAATTAGAATGTACAGAACAGAGTTTGAATGTAAACAACAGAATTAGAATGTACAGAATAGAGTTTGAATGAAAACAACGGAATTAGAATGTACAGAACAGAGTTTGAATGAAAACAACGGAATTAGAATGTACAGAATAGAGTTTGAATGAAAACAACGGAATTAGAATGTACAGAACAGAGTTTGAATGAAAATAACGGAATTAGAATGTACAGAACAGACTTTGAATGAAAACAACAGAATTAGAATATACAGAACAGAGTTTGAATGAAAAACGGAACTAGAATGTACAAAACAGAGTTTGAATAAAAACAATGGAATTTGAATCAAAACAACAGAATAGAAATGTACAGAACAGAGTTTGAATGAAAAAAACGGAATTAGAATGTACAGAACAGAGTTTGAATGAAAAAAACAGAATTAGAATGTACAGAACAGAGTTTGAATGAAAACAATGGAATTAGAATAAAAAAAACTGAATTGAAATGTACAGAACAGAGTTTGAATGACAACAACGGAATTAGAATGTATTAATAGTCCATTGTTTTCATTCTAATTCTGTTGTTTTCATTCAAATTCCATTGTTTTGATTCAAATTCAGTTCAATGGAAAAACAATGGAATTTGAATCAAAACAACAGAATTAGAATGAACAGAACTGAATTTGAATCAAAACAATGGAATTTGAATGAAAACAACGGAATTTGAATGTACAGAACAGAATTTGAATGAAAACAACAGAATTAGAATGTACAGAACAGACTTTGAATGAAAACAACGGAATTAAAATGTACAGAACAGAGTTTGAATGAAAACAACGGAATTAGAATGTACAGAACAGAGTTTGAATGAAAACAATGGAATTTGAATCTAAACAACAGAATTGAAATGTACAGAATAGAGTTTGAATGAAAAAAACGGAATTAGAATGTACAGAACAGAGTTTGAATGAAAAAAAACAGAATTAGAATGTACAGAACAGAGTTTGAATGAAAACAATGGAATTAGAATAAAAAAAACTGAATTGAAATGTACAGAACAGAGTTTGAATGAAAACAACGGAATTAGAATGTATTAATAGTCCATTGTTTTCATTCTAATTCTGTTGTTTTCATTCAAGTTCCATTGTTTTGATTCAAATTCAGTTCAATGGAAAAACAATGGAATTTGAATCAAAACAACAGAATTAGAATGTACAGAACAGAGTTTGAATGAAAACAACAGAATTAGAATGAACAGAACTGAATTTGAATCAAAACAATGGAATTTGAATGAAAACAACAGAATTAGAATGTACAGAACAGAGTTTGAATGAAAATAACGGAATTAGAATGTACAGAACAGAATTTGAATGAAAACAAGAGAATTAGAATGTACAGAACAGACTTTAAATGAAAACAACGGAATTAAAATGTACAGAACAGAGTTTGAATGATATCAAAGGAATTAGAATGTACAGAACAGAGTTTGAATGAAAACAACGGAAATAGAATGTACAGAACAGAGTTTGAATGAACACAACGGAATTAGAATGTACAGAACAGAGTTTGAATGAAAACAACGGAATTAGAATGTACAGAACAGAGTTTGAATGAAAACAACGGAATTAGAATGTAGAGAACAGAATTTGAAAGAAAACAATGGAATTTGAATCAAAACAAGAGAATTGAAATGTATAGAACAGAGTTTGAATGAAAAAAACGGAATTTGAATGAGAACAAGAGAATTAGAATGTACAGAACAGAGTTTGAATGAAAACAACGAAATTAGAATGAACAGAACTGAATTTGAATCAAAACAATGGAATTTGAATGAAAACAACAGAATTAGAATGAAAACAATGGAATATTAAAACAAACAACAGAATTAGAATGAAAACAACGGAATTAGAATAGAGAACAGAATTTGAAAGAAAACAATGGAATTTGAATCAAAACAACAGAATTGAAATGTACAGAACAGAGTTTGAATGAAAAGAAAAGGAATTAGAATGTACAGAACAGAGTTTGAATGAAAACAACGGAATTAGAATGTACAGAACAGAGTTTGAATGAAAACAACAGAATTTGAATGTACAGAACAGAGTTTGAATGAAAACAACAGAATTAGAATAAAAAAAACAGAATTGAAATGTACAGAACAGAGTTTGAATGAAAACAACGGAATTAGAATGTACAGAATAGAGTTTGAATGAAAAAAACGGAATTAGAATGTACAGAACAGAGTTTGAATGAAAAAAACAGAATTAGAATGTACAGAACAGAGTTTGAATGAAAACAATGGAATTAGAATAAAAAAAACTGAATTGAAATGTACAGAACAGAGTTTGAATGAAAACAACGGAATTAGAATGTATTAATAGTCCATTGTTTTCATTCTAATTCTGTTGTTTTCATTCAAATTCCATTGTTTTGATTCAAATTCAGTTCAATGGAAAAACAATGGAATTTGAATCAAAACAACAGAATTAGAATGTACAGAACAGAGTTTGAATGAAAACAATGGAATTAGAATAAAAAAAACTGAATTGAAATGTACAGAACAGAGTTTGAATGAAAACAACGGAATTAGAATGTATTAATAGTCCATTGTTTTCATTCTAATTCTGTTGTTTTCATTCAAGTTCCATTGTTTTCATTCAAATTCAGTTCAATGGAAAAACAATGGAATTTGAATCAAAACAACAGAATTAGAATGTACAGAACAGAGTTTGAATGAAAACAACAGAATTAGAATGAACAGAACTGAATTTGAATCAAAACAATGGAATTTGAATGAAAACAACAGAATTAGAATGTACAGAACAGAGTTTGAATGAAAATAACGGAATTAGAATGTACAGAACAGAATTTGAATGAAAACAAGAGAATTAGAATGTACAGAACAGACTTTAAATGAAAACAACGGAATTAGAATGTACAGAACAGAGTTTGAATGATATCAAAGGAATTAGAATGTACAGAACAGAGTTTGAATGAAAACAACGGAAATAGAATGTACAGAACAGAGTTTGAATGAACACAACGGAATTAGAATGTACAGAACAGAGTTTGAATGAAAACAACGGAATTAGAATGTACAGAACAGAGTTTGAATGAAAACAACGGAATTAGAATGTAGAGAACAGAATTTGAAAGAAAACAATGGAATTTGAATCAAAACAAGAGAATTGAAATGTATAGAACAGAGTTTGAATGAAAAGAAAAGGAATTAGAATGTACAGAACAGAGTTTGAATGAAAAAAACGGAATTTGAATGAGAACAAGAGAATTAGAATGTACAGAACAGAGTTTGAATGAAAACAACGAAATTAGAATGAACAGAACTGAATTTGAATCAAAACAATGGTATTTGAATGAAAACAACAGAATTAGAATTAAAACAATGGAATATTAAAACAAACAACAGAATTAGAATGAAAACAACGGAATTAGAATAGAGAACAGAATTTGAAAGAAAACAATGGAATTTGAATGAAAACAACAGAATTAGAATAAAAAAAACAGAATTGAAATGTACAGAACAGAGTTTGAATGAAAACAACGGAATGAGAATGTACAGAACAGAGTTTGAATGAAAACAACAGAATTAGAATAAAAAAAACAGAATTGAAATGTACAGAACAGAGTTTGAATGAAAACAACGGAATTAGAATGTACAGAACAGAGTTTGAATGAAAACAATGGAATTTGAATCAAAACAACAGAATTGAAATGTACAGAATAGAGTTTGAATGAAAAAAACGGAATTAGAATGTACAGAACAGAGTTTGAATGAAAAAAACAGAATTAGAATGTACAGAACAAAGTTTGAATGAAAACAATGGAATTAGAATAAAAAAAACTGAATTGAAATGTACAGAACAGAGTTTGAATGAAAACAACGGAATTAGAATGTATTAATAGTCCATTGTTTTCATTCTAATTCTGTTGTTTTCATTCAAGTTCCATTGTTTTGATTCAAATTCAGTTCAATGGAAAAACAATGGAATTTGAATCAAAACAACAGAATTAGAATGTACAGAACAGAGTTTGAATGAAAACAACAGAATTAGAATGAACAGAACAGACTTTGAATGAAAACAACAGAATTAGAATGTACAGAACAGAGTTTGAATGAAAACAACGGAATTAGAATGTACAGAACAGAGTTTGAATGAAAACAACGGAATGAGAATGTACAGAACAGACTTTGAATGAAAACAACAGAATTAGAATGTACAGAACAGAGTTTGAATGAAAACAACGGAATTAGAATGTACAGAACAGAGTTTGAATGAAAACAACGGAATTAGAATGTACAGAACAGAGTTTGAATGAAAACAATGGAATTTGAATCAAAACAACAGAATTGAAATGTACAGAATAGAGTTTGAATGAAAAAAACGGAATTAGAATGTACAGAACAGAGTTTGAATGAAAAAAACAGAATTAGAATTTACAGAACAGAGTTTGAATGAAAACAATGGAATTAGAATAAAAAAAACTGAATTGAAATGTACAGAACAGAGTTTGAATGAAAACAACGGAATTAGAATGTATTAATAGTCCATTGTTTTCATTCTAATTCTGTTGTTTTCATTCAAGTTCCATTGTTTTGATTCAAATTCAGTTCAATGGAAAAACAATGGAATTTGAATCAAAACAACAGAATTAGAATGTACAGAACAGAGTTTGAATGAAAACAACAGAATTAGAATGAACAGAACTGAATTTGAATCAAAACAATGGAATTTGAATGAAAACAACAGAATTAGAATCTAGAGAACAGAGTTTGAATGAAAACAACGGAATTAGAATGTACAGAACAGAATTTGAATGAAAACAAGAGAATTAGAATGTACAGAACAGACTTTAAATGAAAACAACGGAATTAAAATGTACAGAACAGAGTTTGAATGATATCAAAGGAATTAGAATGTACAGAACAGAGTTTGAATGAAAACAACGGAAATAGAATGTACAGAACAGAGTTTGAATGAACACAACGGAATTAGAATGTACAGAACAGAGTTTGAATGAAAACAACGGAATTAGAATGTACAGAACAGAGTTTGAATGAAAACAACGGAATTAGAATGTAGAGAACAGAATTTGAAAGAAAACAATGGAATTTGAATCAAAACAAGAGAATTGAAATGTATAGAACAGAGTTTGAATGAAAAAAACGGAATTTGAATGAGAACAAGAGAATTAGAATGTACAGAACAGAGTTTGAATGAAAACAACGAAATTAGAATGAACAGATCTGAATTTGAATCAAAACAATGGAATTTGAATGAAAACAACAGAATTAGAATGAAAACAACGGAATTAGAATAGAGAACAGAATTTGAAAGAAAACAATGGAATTTGAATCAAAACAACAGAATTGAAATGTACAGAACAGAGTTTGAATGAAAAGAAAAGGAATTAGAATGTACAGAACAGAGTTTGAATGAAAACAACGGAATTAGAATGTACAGAACAGAGTTTGAATGAAAACAACAGAATTTGAATGTACAGAACAGAGTTTGAATGAAAACAACAGAATTAGAATAAAAAAAACAGAATTGAAATGTACAGAACAGAGTTTGAATGAAAACAACGGAATTAGAATGTACAGAATAGAGTTTGAATGAAAAAAACGGAATTAGAATGTACAGAACAGAGTTTGAATGAAAACAATGGAATTAGAATAAAAAAAACTGAATTGAAATGTACAGAACAGAGTTTGAATGAAAACAACGGAATTAGAATGTATTAATAGTCCATTGTTTTCATTCTAATTCTGTTGTTTTCATTCAAATTCCATTGTTTTGATTCAAATTCAGTTCAATGGAAAAACAATGGAATTTGAATCAAAACAACAGAATTAGAATGTACAGAACAGAGTTTGAATGAAAACAACGGAATTAGAATGTACAGAACAGAGTTTGAATGTAAACAACAGAATTAGAATGTAAAGAATAGAGTTTGAATGAAAACAACGGAATTAGAATGTACAGAACAGAGTTTGAATGAAAACAACGGAATTAGAATGTACAGAATAGAGTTTGAATGAAAACAACGGAATTAGAATGTACAGAACAGAGTTTGAATGAAAATAACGGAATTAGAATGTACAGAACAGACTTTGAATGAAAACAACAGAATTAGAATATACAGAACAGAGTTTGAATGAAAAACGGAACTAGAATGTACAAAACAGAGTTTGAATAAAAACAATGGAATTTGAATCAAAACAACAGAATAGAAATGTACAGAACAGAGTTTGAATGAAAAAAACGGAATTAGAATGTACAGAACAGAGTTTGAATGAAAAAAACAGAATTAGAATGTACAGAACAGAGTTTGAATGAAAACAATGGAATTAGAATAAAAAAAACTGAATTGAAATGTACAGAACAGAGTTTGAATGACAACAACGGAATTAGAATGTATTAATAGTCCATTGTTTTCATTCTAATTCTGTTGTTTTCATTCAAATTCCATTGTTTTGATTCAAATTCAGTTCAATGGAAAAACAATGGAATTTGAATCAAAACAACAGAATTAGAATGAACAGAACTGAATTTAAATCAAAACAATGGAATTTGAATGAAAACAACGGAATTAGAATGTACAGAACAGAATTTGAATGAAAACAACAGAATTAGAATGTACAGAACAGACTTTGAATGAAAACAACGCAATTAAAATGTACAGAACAGAGTTTGAATGAAAATAACGGAATTAGAATGTACAGAACAGACTTTGAATGAAAACAACAGAATTAGAATATACAGAAAAGAGTTTGAATGAAAAACGGAAGTAGAATGTACAAAACAGAGTTTGAATAAAAACAATGGAATTTGAATCAAAACAACAGAATTGAAATGTACAGAACAGAGTTTGAATGAAAAAAACGGAATTAGAATGTACAAAACAGAGTTTGAATGACAACAACGGAATTAGAATAAAAAAAACAGAATTGAAATGTACAGAACAGAGTTTGAATGAAAACAACGGAATTAGAATGTACAGAATAGAGTTTGAATGAAAACAACGGAATTAGAATGTACAGAACAGAGTTTGAATGAAAACAACGGAATTAGAATGTACAGAATAGAGTTTGAATGAAAACAACAGAATTAGAATGTACAGGACAGAGTTTGAATGAAAACAACGGAATTAGAATGTACAGAACAGACTTTGAATGAAAACAACAGAATTAGAATATACAGAACAGAGTTTGAATGAAAAACGGAAGTAGAATGTACAAAACAGAGTTTGAATAAAAACAATGGAATTTGAATCAAAACAACAGAATAGAAATGTACAGAACAGAGTTTGAATGAAAAAAACGGAATTAGAATGTACAGAACAGAGTTTGAATGAAAAAAACAGAATTAGAATGTACAGAACAGAGTTTGAATGAAAACAATGGAATTAGAATAAAAAAAACTGAATTGAAATGTACAGAACAGAGTTTGAATGACAACAACGGAATTAGAATAGTCCATTGTTTTCATTCTAATTCTGTTGTTTTCATTCAAATTCCATTGTTTTGATTCAAATTCAGTTCAATGGAAAAACAATGGAATTTGAATCAAAACAACAGAATTAGAATGAACAGAACTGAATTTGAATCAAAACAATGGAATTTGAATGAAAACAACGGAATTTGAATGTACAGAACAGAATTTGAATGAAAACAACAGAATTAGAATGTACAGAACAGACTTTGAATGAAAACAACGGAATTAAAATGTACAGAACAGAGTTTGAATGAAAACAACGGAATTAGAATGTACAGAACAGAGTTTGAATGAAAACAATGGAATTTGAATCTAAACAACAGAATTGAAATGTACAGAATAGAGTTTGAATGAAAAAAACGGAATTAGAATGTACAGAACAGAGTTTGAATGAAGAAAAACAGAATTAGAATGTACAGAACAGAGTTTGAATGAAAACAATGGAATTAGAATAAAAAAAACTGAATTGAAATGTACAGAACAGAGTTTGAATGAAAACAACGGAATTAGAATGTATTAATAGTCCATTGTTTTCATTCTAATTCTGTTGTTTTCATTCAAGTTCCATTGTTTTCATTCAAATTCAGTTCAATGGAAAAACAATGGAATTTGAATCAAAACAACAGAATTAGAATGTACAGAACAGAGTTTGAATGAAAACAACAGAATTAGAATGAACAGAACTGAATTTGAATCAAAACAATGGAATTTGAATGAAAACAACAGAATTAGAATGTACAGAACAGAGTTTGAATGAAAATAACGGAATTAGAATGTACAGAACAGAATTTGAATGAAAACAAGAGAATTAGAATGTACAGAACAGACTTTAAATGAAAACAACGGAATTAAAATGTACAGAACAGAGTTTGAATGATATCAAAGGAATTAGAATGTACAGAACAGAGTTTGAATGAAAACAACGGAATTAGAATGTACAGAACAGAGTTTGAATGAACACAACGGAATTAGAATGTACAGAACAGAGTTTGAATGAAAACAACGGAATTAGAATGTACAGAACAGAGTTTGAATGAAAACAACGGAATTAGAATGTAGAGAACAGAATTTGAAAGAAAACAATGGAATTTGAATCAAAACAAGAGAATTGAAATGTATAGAACAGAGTTTGAATGAAAAGAAAAGGAATTAGAATGTACAGAACAGAGTTTGAATGAAAAAAACGGAATTTGAATGAGAACAAGAGAATTAGAATGTACAGAACAGAGTTTGAATGAAAACAACGAAATTAGAATGAACAGAACTGAATTTGAATCAAAACAATGGTATTTGAATGAAAACAACAGAATTAGAATTAAAACAATGGAATATTAAAACAAACAACAGAATTAGAATGAAAACAACGGAATTAGAATAGAGAACAGAATTTGAAAGAAAACAATGGAATTTGAATCAAAACAACAGAATTGAAATGTACAGAACAGAGTTTGAATGAAAAGAAAAGGAATTAGAATGTACAGAACAGAGTTTGAATGAAAACAACGGAATTAGAATGTACAGAACAGAGTTTGAATGAAAACAACAGAATTTGAATGTACAGAACAGAGTTTGAATGAAAACAACAGAATTAGAATAAAAAAAACAGAATTGAAATGTACAGAACAGAGTTTGAATGAAAACAACGGAATTAGAATGTACAGAATAGAGTTTGAATGAAAACAACGGAATTAGAATGTACAGAACAGAGTTTGAATGAAAACAACGGAATTAGAATGTACAGAAAAGAGTTTGAATGAAAACAACGGAATTAGAATGTACAGAACAGAGTTTGAATGAAAACAATGGAATTTGAATCAAAACAACAGAATTGAAATGTATAGAACAGAGTTTGAATGAAAAAAACGGAATTTGAATGAAAACAACGAAATTAGAATGAACAGAACTGAATTTGAATCAAAACAATGGAATTTGAATGAAAACAACAGAATTAGAATGAAAACAATGGAATATTAAAACAAACAACAGAATTAGAATGAAAACAACGGAATTAGAATGTACAGAACAGAGTTTGAATGAAAAAAACGGAATTAGAATGTACAAAACAGAGTTTGAAAGTAAACAACAGAATTTGAATGTACAGAACAGAGTTTGAATGAAAACAACGGAATTAGAATGTACAGAACAGATTTTGAATGAAAACAACGGAATTAGAATGTACAGAACAGAGTTTGAATGAAAACAACGGAATGAGAATGTACAGAACAGAGTTTGAATGAAAACAACAGAATTAGAATGTACAGAACAGAGTTTGAATGAAAACAACGAAATTAGAATGTACAGAACAGAGTTTGAATGAAAACAATGGAATTTGAATCAAAACAACAGAATTGAAATGTACAGAATAGAGTTTGAATGAAAAAAACGGAATTAGAATGTACAGAACAGAGTTTGAATGAAAAAAACAGAATTAGAATGTACAGAACAAAGTTTGAATGAAAACAATGGAATTAGAATAAAAAAAACTGAATTGAAATGTACAGAACAGAGTTTGAATGAAAACAACGGAATTAGAATGTATTAATAGTCCATTGTTTTCATTCTAATTCTGTTGTTTTCATTCAAGTTCCATTGTTTTGATTCAAATTCAGTTCAATGGAAAAACAATGGAATTTGAATCAAAACAACAGAATTAGAATGTACAGAACAGAGTTTGAATGAAAACAACAGAATTAGAATGAACAGAACAGACTTTGAATGAAAACAACAGAATTAGAATGTACAGAACAGAGTTTGAATGAAAACAACGGAATTAGAATGTACAGAACAGAGTTTGAATGAAAACAACGGAATGAGAATGTACAGAACAGACTTTGAATGAAAACAACAGAATTAGAATGTACAGAACAGAGTTTGAATGAAAACAACGGAATTAGAATGTACAGAACAGAGTTTGAATGAAAACAACGGAATTAGAATGTACAGAACAGAGTTTGAATGAAAACAATGGAATTTGAATCAAAACAACAGAATTGAAATGTACAGAATAGAGTTTGAATGAAAAAAACGGAATTAGAATGTACAGAACAGAGTTTGAATGAAAAAAACAGAATTAGAATTTACAGAACAGAGTTTGAATGAAAACAATGGAATTAGAATAAAAAAAACTGAATTGAAATGTACAGAACAGAGTTTGAATGAAAACAACGGAATTAGAATGTATTAATAGTCCATTGTTTTCATTCTAATTCTGTTGTTTTCATTCAAGTTCCATTGTTTTGATTCAAATTCAGTTCAATGGAAAAACAATGGAATTTGAATCAAAACAACAGAATTAGAATGTACAGAACAGAGTTTGAATGAAAACAACAGAATTAGAATGAACAGAACTGAATTTGAATCAAAACAATGGAATTTGAATGAAAACAACAGAATTAGAATCTAGAGAACAGAGTTTGAATGAAAACAACGGAATTAGAATGTACAGAATAGAGTTTGAATGAAAACAACGGAATTAGAATGTACAGAACAGAGTTTGAATGAAAACAACGGAATTAGAATGTACAGAATAGAGTTTGAATGAAAACAACGGAATTAGAATGTACAGAACAGAGTTTGAATGAAAATAACGGAATTAGAATGTACAGAACAGACTTTGAATGAAAACAACAGAATTAGAATGTACAGAATAGAGTTTGAATGAAAACAACGGAATTAGAATGTACAGAACAGAGTTTGAATGAAAATAACGGAATTAGAATGTACAGAACAGACTTTGAATGAAAACAACGGAATTAGAATGTACAGAATAGAGTTTGAATGAAAACAACGGAATTAGAATGTACAGAACAGAGTTTGAATGAAAATAACGGAATTAGAATGTACAGAACAGACTTTGAATGAAAACAACAGAATTAGAATATACAGAACAGAGTTTGAATGAAAAACGGAACTAGAATGTACAAAACAGAGTTTGAATAAAAACAATGGAATTTGAATCAAAACAACAGAATAGAAATGTACAGAACAGAGTTTGAATGAAAAAAACGGAATTAGAATGTACAGAACAGAGTTTGAATGAAAAAAACAGAATTAGAATGTACAGAACAGAGTTTGAATGAAAACAATGGAATTAGAATAAAAAAAACTGAATTGAAATGTACAGAACAGAGTTTGAATGACAACAACGGAATTAGAATGTATTAATAGTCCATTGTTTTCATTCTAATTCTGTTGTTTTCATTCAAATTCCATTGTTTTGATTCAAATTCAGTTCAATGGAAAAACAATGGAATTTGAATCAAAACAACAGAATTAGAATGAACAGAACTGAATTTAAATCAAAACAATGGAATTTGAATGAAAACAACGGAATTAGAATGTACAGAACAGAATTTGAATGAAAACAACAGAATTAGAATGTACAGAACAGACTTTGAATGAAAACAACGGAATTAAAATGTACAGAACAGAGTTTGAATGAAAATAACGGAATTAGAATGTACAGAACAGACTTTGAATGAAAACAACAGAATTAGAATATACAGAAAAGAGTTTGAATGAAAAACGGAAGTAGAATGTACAAAACAGAGTTTGAATAAAAACAATGGAATTTGAATCAAAACAACAGAATAGAAATGTACAGAACAGAGTTTGAATGAAAAAAACAGAATTAGAATGTACAAAACAGAGTTTGAATGAAAACAACGGAATTAGAATAAAAAAAAACAGAATTGAAATGTACAGAACAGAGTTTGAATGAAAACAACGGAATTAGAATGTACAGAATAGAGTTTGAATGAAAACAACAGAATTAGAATGTACAGAACAGAGTTTGAATGAAAACAACGGAATTAGAATGTACAGAACAGACTTTGAATGAAAACAACAGAATTAGAATATACAGAACAGAGTTTGAATGAAAAACGGAAGTAGAATGTACAAAACAGAGTTTGAATAAAAACAATGGAATTTGAATCAAAACAACAGAATAGAAATGTACAGAACAGAGTTTGAATGAAAAAAACGGAATTAGAATGTACAGAACAGAGTTTGAATGAAAAAAACAGAATTAGAATGTACAGAACAGAGTTTGAATGAAAACAATGGAATTAGAATAAAAAAAACTGAATTGAAATGTATAGAACAGAGTTTGAATGACAACAACGGAATTAGAATAGTCCATTGTTTTCATTCTAATTCTGTTGTTTTCATTCAAATTCCATTGTTTTGTTTCAAATTCAGTTCAATGGAAAAACAATGGAATTTGAATCAAAACAACAGAATTAGAATGAACAGAACTGAATTTGAATCAAAACAATGGAATTTGAATGAAAACAACGGAATTTGAATGTACAGAACAGAATTTGAATGAAAACAACAGAATTAGAATGTACAGAACAGACTTTGAATGAAAACAACGGAATTAAAATGTACAGAACAGAGTTTGAATGAAAACAACGGAATTAGAATGTACAGAACAGAGTTTGAATGAAAACAATGGAATTTGAATCTAAACAACAGAATTGAAATGTACAGAATAGAGTTTGAATGAAAAAAACGGAATTAGAATGTACAGAACAGAGTTTGAATGAAAAAAAAAACAGAATTAGAATGTACAGAACAGAGTTTGAATGAAAACAATGGAATTAGAATAAAAAAAACTGAATTGAAATGTACAGAACAGAGTTTGAATGAAAACAACGGAATTAGAATGTATTTATAGTCCATTGTTTTCATTCTAATTCTGTTGTTTTCATTCAAGTTCCATTGTTTTGATTCAAATTCAGTTCAATGGAAAAACAATGGAATTTGAATCAAAACAACAGAATTAGAATGTACAGAACAGAGTTTGAATCAAAACAACAGAATTAGAATGAACAGAACTGAATTTGAATCAAAACAATGGAATTTGAATGAAAACAACAGAATTAGAATGTACAGAACAGAGTTTGAATGAAAATAACGGAATTAGAATGTACAGAACAGAATTTGAATGAAAACAAGAGAATTAGAATGTACAGAACAGACTTTAAATGAAAACAACGGAATTAAAATGTACAGAACAGAGTTTGAATGATATCAAAGGAATTAGAATGTACAGAACAGAGTTTGAATGAAAACAACGGAAATAGAATGTACAGAACAGAGTTTGAATGAACACAACGGAATTAGAATGTACAGAACAGAGTTTGAATGAAAACAACGGAATTAGAATGTACAGAACAGAGTTTGAATGAAAACAACGGAATTAGAATGTAGAGAACAGAATTTGAAAGAAAACAATGGAATTTGAATCAAAACAAGAGAATTGAAATGTATAGAACAGAGTTTGAATGAAAAAAACGGAATTTGAATGAGAACAAGAGAATTAGAATGTACAGAACAGAGTTTGAATGAAAACAACGAAATTAGAATGAACAGAACTGAATTTGAATCAAAACAATGGAATTTGAATGAAAACAACAGAATTAGAATGAAAACAATGGAATATTAAAACAAACAACAGAATTAGAATGAAAACAACGGAATTAGAATAGAGAACAGAGTTTGAATGAAAAGAAAAGGAATTAGAATGTACAGAACAGAGTTTGAATGAAAACAACGGAATTAGAATGTACAGAACAGAGTTTGAATGAAAACAACAGAATTTAAATGTACAGAACAGAGTTTGAATGAAAACAACAGAATTAGAATAAAAAAAACAGAATTGAAATGTACAGAACAGAGTTTGAATGAAAACAACGGAATTAGAATGTACAGAACAGAGTTTGAATGAAAAAAACAGAATTAGAATGTACAGAACAGAGTTTGAATGAAAACAATGGAATTAGAATAAAAAAAACTGAATTGAAATGTACAGAACAGAGTTTGAATGAAAACAACGGAATTAGAATGTACAGAATAGAGTTTGAATGAAAACAACGGAATTAGAATGTACAGAACAGAGTTTGAATGAAAATAACGGAATTAGAATGTACAGAACAGACTTTGAATGAAAACAACAGAATTAGAATATACAGAACAGAGTTTGAATGAAAAACGGAACTAGAATGTACAAAACAGAGTTTGAATAAAAACAATGGAATTTGAATCAAAACAACAGAATAGAAATGTACAGAACAGAGTTTGAATGAAAAAAACGGAATTAGAATGTACAGAACAGAGTTTGAATGAAAAAAACAGAATTAGAATGTACAGAACAGAGTTTGAATGAAAACAATGGAATTAGAATAAAAAAAACTGAATTGAAATGTACAGAACAGAGTTTGAATGACAACAACGGAATTAGAATGTATTAATAGTCCATTGTTTTCATTCTAATTCTGTTGTTTTCATTCAAATTCCATTGTTTTGATTCAAATTCAGTTCAATGGAAAAACAATGGAATTTGAATCAAAACAACAGAATTAGAATGAACAGAACTGAATTTAAATCAAAACAATGGAATTTGAATGAAAACAACGGAATTAGAATGTACAGAACAGAATTTGAATGAAAACAACAGAATTAGAATGTACAGAACAGACTTTGAATGAAAACAACGGAATTAAAATGTACAGAACAGAGTTTGAATGAAAATAACGGAATTAGAATGTACAGAACAGACTTTGAATGAAAACAACAGAATTAGAATATACAGAAAAGAGTTTGAATGAAAAACGGAAGTAGAATGTACAAAACAGAGTTTGAATAAAAACAATGGAATTTGAATCAAAACAACAGAATAGAAATGTACAGAACAGAGTTTGAATGAAAAAAACGGAATTAGAATGTACAAAACAGAGTTTGAATGAAAACAACGGAATTAGAATAAAAAAAAACAGAATTGAAATGTACAGAACAGAGTTTGAATGAAAACAACGGAATTAGAATGTACAGAATAGAGTTTGAATGAAAACAACAGAATTAGAATGTACAGAACAGAGTTTGAATGAAAACAACGGAATTAGAATGTACAGAACAGACTTTGAATGAAAACAACAGAATTAGAATATACAGAACAGAGTTTGAATGAAAAACGGAAGTAGAATGTACAAAACAGAGTTTGAATAAAAACAATGGAATTTGAATCAAAACAACAGAATAGAAATGTACAGAACAGAGTTTGAATGAAAAAAACGGAATTAGAATGTACAGAACAGAGTTTGAATGAAAAAAACAGAATTGAAATGTACAGAACAGAGTTTGAATGACAACAACGGAATTAGAATAGTCCATTGTTTTCATTCTAATTCTGTTGTTTTCATTCAAATTCCATTGTTTTGATTCAAATTCAGTTCAATGGAAAAACAATGGAATTTGAATCAAAACAACAGAATTAGAATGAACAGAACTGAATTTGAATCAAAACAATGGAATTTGAATGAAAACAACGGAATTTGAATGTACAGAACAGAATTTGAATGAAAACAACAGAATTAGAATGTACAGAACAGACTTTGAATGAAAACAACGGAATTAAAATGTACAGAACAGAGTTTGAATGAAAACAACGGAATTAGAATGTACAGAACAGAGTTTGAATGAAAACAATGGAATTTGAATCTAAACAACAGAATTGAAATGTACAGAATAGAGTTTGAATGAAAAAAACGGAATTAGAATGTACAGAACAGAGTTTGAATGAAAAAAAACAGAATTAGAATGTACAGAACAGAGTTTGAATGAAAACAATGGAATTAGAATAAAAAAAACTGAATTGAAATGTACAGAACAGAGTTTGAATGAAAACAACGGAATTAGAATGTATTAATAGTCCATTGTTTTCATTCTAATTCTGTTGTTTTCATTCAAGTTCCATTGTTTTGATTCAAATTCAGTTCAATGGAAAAACAATGGAATTTGAATCAAAACAACAGAATTAGAATGTACAGAACAGAGTTTGAATGAAAACAACAGAATTAGAATGAACAGAACTGAATTTGAATCAAAACAATGGAATTTGAATGAAAACAACAGAATTAGAATGTACAGAACAGAGTTTGAATGAAAATAACGGAATTAGAATGTACAGAACAGAATTTGAATGAAAACAAGAGAATTAGAATGTACAGAACAGACTTTAAATGAAAACAACGGAATTAAAATGTACAGAACAGAGTTTGAATGATATCAAAGGAATTAGAATGTACAGAACAGAGTTTGAATGAAAACAACGGAAATAGAATGTACAGAACAGAGTTTGAATGAACACAACGGAATTAGAATGTACAGAACAGAGTTTGAATGAAAACAACGGAATTAGAATGTACAGAACAGAGTTTGAATGAAAACAACGGAATTAGAATGTAGAGAACAGAATTTGAAAGAAAACAATGGAATTTGAATCAAAACAAGAGAATTGAAATGTATAGAACAGAGTTTGAATGAAAAAAACGGAATTTGAATGAGAACAAGAGAATTAGAATGTACAGAACAGAGTTTGAATGAAAACAACGAAATTAGAATGAACAGAACTGAATTTGAATCAAAACAATGGAATTTGAATGAAAACAACAGAATTAGAATGAAAACAATGGAATATTAAAACAAACAACAGAATTAGAATGAAAACAACGGAATTAGACTAGAGAACAGAATTTGAAAGAAAACAATGGAATTTGAATCAAAACAACAGAATTGAAATGTACAGAACAGAGTTTGAATGAAAAGAAAAGGAATTAGAATGTACAGAACAGAGTTTGAATGAAAACAACGGAATTAGAATGTACAGAACAGAGTTTGAATGAAAACAACAGAATTTGAATGTACAGAACAGAGTTTGAATGAAAACAACAGAATTAGAATAAAAAAAAACAGAATTGAAATGTACAGAACAGAGTTTGAATGAAAACAACGGAATTAGAATGTACAGAATAGAGTTTGAATGAAAAAAACGGAATTAGAATGTACAGAACAGAGTTTGAATGAAAAAAACAGAATTAGAATGTACAGAACAGAGTTTGAATGAAAACAATGGAATTAGAATAAAAAAAACTGAATTGAAATGTACAGAACAGAGTTTGAATGAAAACAACGGAATTAGAATGTATTAATAGTCCATTGTTTTCATTCTAATTCTGTTGTTTTCATTCAAATTCCATTGTTTTGATTCAAATTCAGTTCAATGGAAAAACAATGGAATTTGAATCAAAACAACAGAATTAGAATGTACAGAACAGAGTTTGAATGAAAACAACGGAATTAGAATGAACAGAACTGAATTTGAATCAAAACAATGGAATTTGAATGAAAACAACAGAATTAGAATGTACAGAACAGAGTTTGAATGAAAATAACGGAATTAGAATGTACAGAACAGAATTTGAATGAAAACAAGAGAATTAGAATGTACAGAACAGACTTTAAATGAAAACAACGGAATTAAAATGTACAGAACAGAGTTTGAATGATATCAAAGGAATTAGAATGTACAGAACAGAGTTTGAATGAAAACAACGGAAATAGAATGTACAGAACATAGTTTGAATGAACACAACGGAATTAGAATGTACAGAACAGAGTTTGAATGAAAACAACGGAATTAGAATGTACAGAACAGAGTTTGAATGAAAACAACGGAATTAGAATGTAGAGAACAGAATTTGAAAGAAAACAATGGAATTTGAATCAAAACAAGAGAATTGAAATGTATAGAACAGAGTTTGAATGAAAAAAACGGAATTTGAATGAGAACAAGAGAATTAGAATGTACAGAACAGAGTTTGAATGAAAACAACGAAATTAGAATGAACAGAACTGAATTTGAATCAAAACAATGGAATTTGAATGAAAACAACAGAATTAGAATGAAAACAATGGAATATTAAAACAAACAACAGAATTAGAATGAAAACAACGGAATTAGACTAGAGAACAGAATTTGAAAGAAAACAATGGAATTTGAATCAAAACAACAGAATTGAAATGTACAGAACAGAGTTTGAATGAAAAGAAAAGGAATTAGAATGTACAGAACAGAGTTTGAATGAAAACAACGGAATTAGAATGTACAGAACAGAGTTTGAATGAAAACAACAGAATTTGAATGTACAGAACAGAGTTTGAATGAAAACAACAGAATTAGAATAAAAAAAACAGAATTGAAATGTACAGAACAGAGTTTGAATGAAAACAACGGAATTAGAATGTACAGAATAGAGTTTGAATGAAAAAAACGGAATTAGAATGTACAGAACAGAGTTTGAATGAAAAAAACAGAATTAGAATGTACAGAACAGAGTTTGAATGAAAACAATGGAATTAGAATAAAAAAAACTGAATTGAAATGTACAGAACAGAGTTTGAATGAAAACAACGGAATTAGAATGTATTAATAGTCCATTGTTTTCATTCTAATTCTGTTGTTTTCATTCAAATTCCATTGTTTTGATTCAAATTCAGTTCAATGGAAAAACAATGGAATTTGAATCAAAACAACAGAATTAGAATGTACAGAACAGAGTTTGAATGAAAACAACGGAATTAGAATGTACAGAACAGAGTTTGAATGTAAACAACAGAATTAGAATGTACAGAACAGAGTTTGAATGAACACAACGGAATTAGAATGTACAGAACAGAGTTTGAATGAAAACAACGGAATTAGAATGTACAGAACAGAGTTTGAATGAAAACAACGGAATTAGAATGTAGAGAACAGAATTTGAAAGAAAACAATGGAATTTGAATCAAAACAAGAGAATTGAAATGTATAGAACAGAGTTTGAATGAAAAAAACGGAATTAGAATGTACAGAACAGAGTTTGAATGAAAAAAACAGAATTAGAATGTACAGAACAGAGTTTGAATGAAAACAATGGAATTAGAATAAAAAAAACTGAATTGAAATGTACAGAACAGAGTTTGAATGACAACAACGGAATTAGAATGTATTAATAGTCCATTGTTTTCATTCTAATTCTGTTGTTTTCATTCAAATTCCATTGTTTTGATTCAAATTCAGTTCAATGGAAAAACAATGGAATTTGAATCAAAACAACAGAATTAGAATGAACAGAACTGAATTTAAATCAAAACAATGGAATTTGAATGAAAACAACGGAATTAGAATGTACAGAACAGAATTTGAATGAAAACAACAGAATTAGAATGTACAGAACAGACTTTGAATGAAAACAACGGAATTAAAATGTACAGAACAGAGTTTGAATAAAAACAATGGAATTTGAATCAAAACAACAGAATAGAAATGTACAGAACAGAGTTTGAATGAAAAAAACGGAATTAGAATGTACAAAACAGAGTTTGAATGAAAACAACGGAATTAGAATAAAAAAAAACAGAATTGAAATGTACAGAACAGAGTTTGAATGAAAACAACGGAATTAGAATGTACAGAATAGAGTTTGAATGAAAACAACAGAATTAGAATGTACAGAACAGAGTTTGAATGAAAACAACGGAATTAGAATGTACAGAACAGACTTTGAATGAAAACAACAGAATTAGAATATACAGAACAGAGTTTGAATGAAAAACGGAAGTAGAATGTACAAAACAGAGTTTGAATAAAAACAATGGAATTTGAATCAAAACAACAGAATACAAATGTACAGAACAGAGTTTGAATGAAAAAAACGGAATTAGAATGTACAGAACAGAGTTTGAATGAAAAAAACAGAATTAGAATGTACAGAACAGAGTTTGAATGAAAACAATGGAATTAGAATAAAAAAAACTGAATTGAAATGTACAGAACAGAGTTTGAATGACAACAACGGAATTAGAATAGTCCATTGTTTTCATTCTAATTCTGTTGTTTTCATTCAAATTCCATTGTTTTGATTCAAATTCAGTTCAATGGAAAAACAATGGAATTTGAATCAAAACAACAGAATTAGAATGAACAGAACTGAATTTGAATCAAAACAATGGAATTTGAATGAAAACAACGGAATTTGAATGTACAGAACAGAATTTGAATGAAAACAACAGAATTAGAATGTACAGAACAGACTTTGAATGAAAACAACGGAATTAAAATGTACAGAACAGAGTTTGAATGAAAACAACGGAATTAGAATGTACAGAACAGAGTTTGAATGAAAACAATGGAATTTGAATCTAAACAACAGAATTGAAATGTACAGAATAGAGTTTGAATGAAAAAAACGGAATTAGAATGTACAGAACAGAGTTTGAATGAAAAAAAACAGAATTAGAATGTACAGAACAGAGTTTGAATGAAAACAATGGAATTAGAATAAAAAAAACTGAATTGAAATGTACAGAACAGAGTTTGAATGAAAACAACGGAATTAGAATGTATTAATAGTCCATTGTTTTCATTCTAATTCTGTTGTTTTCATTCAAGTTCCATTGTTTTGATTCAAATTCAGTTCAATGGAAAAACAATGGAATTTGAATCAAAACAACAGAATTAGAATGTACAGAACAGAGTTTGAATGAAAACAACAGAATTAGAATGAACAGAACTGAATTTGAATCAAAACAATGGAATTTGAATGAAAACAACAGAATTAGAATGTACAGAACAGAGTTTGAATGAAAATAACGGAATTAGAATGTACAGAACAGAATTTGAATGAAAACAAGAGAATTAGAATGTACAGAACAGACTTTAAATGAAAACAACGGAATTAAAATGTACAGAACAGAGTTTGAATGATATCAAAGGAATTAGAATGTACAGAACAGAGTTTGAATGAAAACAACGGAAATAGAATGTACAGAACAGAGTTTGAATGAACACAACGGAATTAGAATGTACAGAACAGAGTTTGAATGAAAACAACGGAATTAGAATGTACAGAACAGAGTTTGAATGAAAACAACGGAATTAGAATGTAGAGAACAGAATTTGAAAGAAAACAATGGAATTTGAATCAAAACAAGAGAATTGAAATGTATAGAACAGAGTTTGAATGAAAAAAACGGAATTTGAATGAGAACAAGAGAATTAGAATGTACAGAACAGAGTTTGAATGAAAACAACGAAATTAGAATGAACAGAACTGAATTTGAATCAAAACAATGGAATTTGAATGAAAACAACAGAATTAGAATGAAAACAATGGAATATTAAAACAAACAACAGATTTAGAATGAAAACAACGGAATTAGAATAGAGAACAGAATTTGAAAGAAAACAATGGAATTTGAATCAAAACAACAGAATTGAAATGTACAGAACAGAGTTTGAATGAAAAGAAAAGGAATTAGAATGTACAGAACAGAGTTTGAATGAAAACAACGGAATTAGAATGTACAGAACAGAGTTTGAATGAAAACAACAGAATTTGAATGTACAGAACAGAGTTTGAATGAAAACAACAGAATTAGAATAAAAAAAACAGAATTGAAATGTACAGAACAGAGTTTGAATGAAAACAACGGAATTAGAATGTACAGAATAGAGTTTGAATGAAAAAAACGGAATTAGAATGTACAGAACAGAGTTTGAATGAAAAAAACAGAATTAGAATGTACAGAACAGAGTTTGAATGAAAACAATGGAATTAGAATAAAAAAAACTGAATTGAAATGTACAGAACAGAGTTTGAATGAAAACAACGGAATTAGAATGTATTAATAGTCCATTGTTTTCATTCTAATTCTGTTGTTTTCATTCAAATTCCATTGTTTTGATTCAAATTCAGTTCAATGGAAAAACAATGGAATTTGAATCAAAACAACAGAATTAGAATGTACAGAACAGAGTTTGAATGAAAACAACGGAATTAGAATGTACAGAACAGAGTTTGAATGTAAACAACAGAATTAGAATGTACAGAATAGAGTTTGAATGAAAACAACGGAATTAGAATGTACAGAACAGAGTTTGAATGAAAACAACGGAATTAGAATGTACAGAATAGAGTTTGAATGAAAACAACGGAATTAGAATGTACAGAACAGAGTTTGAATGAAAATAACGGAATTAGAATGTACAGAACAGACTTTGAATGAAAACAACAGAATTAGAATATACAGAACAGAGTTTGAATGAAAAACGGAACTAGAATGTACAAAACAGAGTTTGAATAAAAACAATGGAATTTGAATCAAAACAACAGAATACAAATGTACAGAACAGAGTTTGAATGAAAAAAACGGAATTAGAATGTACAGAACAGAGTTTGAATGAAAAAAACAGAATTAGAATGTACAGAACAGAGTTTGAATGAAAACAATGGAATTAGAATAAAAAAAACTGAATTGAAATGTACAGAACAGAGTTTGAATGACAACAACGGAATTAGAATGTATTAATAGTCCATTGTTTTCATTCTAATTCTGTTGTTTTCATTCAAATTCCATTGTTTTGATTCAAATTCAGTTCAATGGAAAAACAATGGAATTTGAATCAAAACAACAGAATTAGAATGAACAGAACTGAATTTAAATCAAAACAATGGAATTTGAATGAAAACAACGGAATTAGAATGTACAGAACAGAATTTGAATGAAAACAACAGAATTAGAATGTACAGAACAGACTTTGAATGAAAACAACGGAATTAAAATGTACAGAACAGAGTTTGAATGAAAATAACGGAATTAGAATGTACAGAACAGACTTTGAATGAAAACAACAGAATTAGAATATACAGAAAAGAGTTTGAATGAAAAACGGAAGTAGAATGTACAAAACAGAGTTTGAATAAAAACAATGGAATTTGAATCAAAACAACAGAATAGAAATGTACAGAACAGAGTTTGAATGAAAAAAACAGAATTAGAATGTACAAAACAGAGTTTGAATGAAAACAACGGAATTAGAATAAAAAAAAACAGAATTGAAATGTACAGAACAGAGTTTGAATGAAAACAACGGAATTAGAATGTACAGAATAGAGTTTGAATGAAAACAACAGAATTAGAATGTACAGAACAGAGTTTGAATGAAAACAACGGAATTAGAATGTACAGAACAGACTTTGAATGAAAACAACAGAATTAGAATATACAGAACAGAGTTTGAATGAAAAACGGAAGTAGAATGTACAAAACAGAGTTTGAATAAAAACAATGGAATTTGAATCAAAACAACAGAATAGAAATGTACAGAACAGAGTTTGAATGAAAAAAACGGAATTAGAATGTACAGAACAGAGTTTGAATGAAAAAAACAGAATTAGAATGTACAGAACAGAGTTTGAATGAAAACAATGGAATTAGAATAAAAAAAACTGAATTGAAATGTACAGAACAGAGTTTGAATGACAACAACGGAATTAGAATAGTCCATTGTTTTCATTCTAATTCTGTTGTTTTCATTCAAATTCCATTGTTTTGATTCAAATTCAGTTCAATGGAAAAACAATGGAATTTGAATCAAAACAACAGAATTAGAATGAACAGAACTGAATTTGAATCAAAACAATGGAATTTGAATGAAAACAACGGAATTTGAATGTACAGAACAGAATTTGAATGAAAACAACAGAATTAGAATATACAGAACAGACTTTGAATGAAAACAACGGAATTAAAATGTACAGAACAGAGTTTGAATGAAAACAACAGAATTAGAATGTACAGAACAGAGTTTGAATGAAAACAATGGAATTTGAATCTAAACAACAGAATTGAAATGTACAGAATAGAGTTTGAATGAAAAAAACGGAATTAGAATGTACAGAACAGAGTTTGAATGAAAAAAAAACAGAATTAGAATGTACAGAACAGAGTTTGAATGAAAACAATGGAATTAGAATAAAAAAAACTGAATTGAAATGTACAGAACAGAGTTTGAATGAAAACAACGGAATTAGAATGTATTAATAGTCCATTGTTTTCATTCTAATTCTGTTGTTTTCATTCAAGTTCCATTGTTTTGATTCAAATTCAGTTCAATGGAAAAACAATGGAATTTGAATCAAAACAACAGAATTAGAATGTACAGAACAGAGTTTGAATGAAAACAACAGAATTAGAATGAACAGAACTGAATTTGAATCAAAACAATGGAATTTGAATGAAAACAACAGAATTAGAATGTACAGAACAGAGTTTGAATGAAAATAACGGAATTAGAATGTACAGAACAGAATTTGAATGAAAACAAGAGAATTAGAATGTACAGAACAGACTTTAAATGAAAACAACGGAATTAAAATGTACAGAACAGAGTTTGAATGATATCAAAGGAATTAGAATGTACAGAACAGAGTTTGAATGAAAACAACGGAAATAGAATGTACAGAACAGAGTTTGAATGAACACAACGGAATTAGAATGTACAGAACAGAGTTTGAATGAAAACAACGGAATTAGAATGTACAGAACAGAGTTTGAATGAAAACAACGGAATTAGAATGTAGAGAACAGAATTTGAAAGAAAACAATGGAATTTGAATCAAAACAAGAGAATTGAAATGTATAGAACAGAGTTTGAATGAAAAAAACGGAATTTGAATGAGAACAAGAGAATTAGAATGTACAGAACAGAGTTTGAATGAAAACAACGAAATTAGAATGAACAGAACTGAATTTGAATCAAAACAATGGAATTTGAATGAAAACAACAGAATTAGAATGAAAACAATGGAATATTAAAACAAACAACAGAATTAGAATGAAAACAACGGAATTAGAATAGAGAACAGAATTTGAAAGAAAACAATGGAATTTGAATCAAAACAACAGAATTGAAATGTACAGAACAGAGTTTGAATGAAAAGAAAAGGAATTAGAATGTACAGAACAGAGTTTGAATGAAAACAACGGAATTAGAATGTACAGAACAGAGTTTGAATGAAAACAACAGAATTTGAATGTACAGAACAGAGTTTGAATGAAAACAACAGAATTAGAATAAAAAAAACAGAATTGAAATGTACAGAACAGAGTTTGAATGAAAACAACGGAATTAGAATGTACAGAATAGAGTTTGAATGAAAAAAACGGAATTAGAATGTACAGAACAGAGTTTGAATGAAAAAAACAGAATTAGAATGTACAGAACAGAGTTTGAATGAAAACAATGGAATTAGAATGTATTAATAGTCCATTGTTTTCATTCTAATTCTGTTGTTTTCATTCAAATTCCATTGTTTTGATTCAAATTCAGTTCAATGGAAAAACAATGGAATTTGAATCAAAACAACAGAATTAGAATGTACAGAACAGAGTTTGAATGAAAACAACGGAATTAGAATGTACAGAACAGAGTTTGAATGTAAACAACAGAATTAGAATGTACAGAATAGAGTTTGAATGAAAACAACGGAATTAGAATGTACAGAACAGAGTTTGAATGAAAACAACAGAATTAGAATGTACAGAATAGAGTTTGAATGAAAACAACGGAATTAGAATGTACAGAACAGAGTTTGAATGAAAATAACGGAATTAGAATGTACAGAACAGACTTTGAATGAAAACAACAGAATTAGAATATACAGAACAGAGTTTGAATGAAAAACGGAACTAGAATGTACAAAACAGAGTTTGAATAAAAACAATGGAATTGGATCAAAACAACAGAATAGAAATGTACAGAACAGAGTTTGAATGAAAAAAACGGAATTAGAATGTACAGAACAGAGTTTGAATGAAAAAAACAGAATTAGAATGTACAGAACAGAGTTTGAATGAAAACAATGGAATTAGAATAAAAAAAACTGAATTGAAATGTACAGAACAGAGTTTGAATGACAACAACGGAATTAGAATGTATTAATAGTCCATTGTTTTCATTCTAATTCTGTTGTTTTCATTCAAATTCCATTGTTTTGATTCAAATTCAGTTCAATGGAAAAACAATGGAATTTGAATCAAAACAACAGAATTAGAATGAACAGAACTGAATTTAAATCAAAACAATGGAATTTGAATGAAAACAACGGAATTAGAATGTACAGAACAGAATTTGAATGAAAACAACAGAATTAGAATGTACAGAACAGACTTTGAATGAAAACAACGGAATTAAAATGTACAGAACAGAGTTTGAATGAAAATAACGGAATTAGAATGTACAGAACAGACTTTGAATGAAAACAACAGAATTAGAATATACAGAAAAGAGTTTGAATGAAAAACGGAAGTAGAATGTACAAAACAGAGTTTGAATAAAAACAATGGAATTTGAATCAAAACAACAGAATAGAAATGTACAGAACAGAGTTTGAATGAAAAAAACGGAATTAGAATGTACAAAACAGAGTTTGAATGAAAACAACGGAATTAGAATAAAAAAAAACAGAATTGAAATGTACAGAACAGAGTTTGAATGAAAACAACGGAATTAGAATGTACAGAATAGAGTTTGAATGAAAACAACAGAATTAGAATGTACAGAACAGAGTTTGAATGAAAACAACGGAATTAGAATGTACAGAACAGACTTTGAATGAAAACAACAGAATTAGAATATACAGAACAGAGTTTGAATGAAAACAACAGAATTAGAATGAACAGAACTGAATTTGAATCAAAACAATGGAATTTGAATGAAAACAACAGAATTAGAATGTACAGAACAGAGTTTGAATGAAAACGACAGAATTAGAATGAACAGAACTGAATTTGAATCAAAACAATGGAATTTGAATGAAAACAACAGAATTAGAATGTACAGAACAGAGTTTGAATGAAAATAACGGAATTAGAATGTACAGAACAGAATTTGAATGAAAACAAGAGAATTAGAATGTACAGAACAGACTTTAAATGAAAACAACGGAATTAAAATGTACAGAACAGAGTTTGAATGATATCAAAGGAATTAGAATGTACAGAACAGAGTTTGAATGAAAACAACGGAAATAGAATGTACAGAACAGAGTTTGAATGAACACAACGGAATTAGAATGTACAGAACAGAGTTTGAATGAAAACAACGGAATTAGAATGTACAGAACAGAGTTTGAATGAAAACAACGGAATTAGAATGTAGAGAACAGAATTTGAAAGAAAACAATGGAATTTGAATCAAAACAAGAGAATTGAAATGTATAGAACAGAGTTTGAATGAAAAAAACGGAATTTGAATGAGAACAAGAGAATTAGAATGTACAGAACAGAGTTTGAATGAAAACAACGAAATTAGAATGAACAGAACTGAATTTGAATCAAAACAATGGAATTTGAATGAAAACAACAGAATTAGAATGAAAACAATGGAATATTAAAACAAACAACAGAATTAGAATGAAAACAACGGAATTAGAATAGAGAACAGAATTTGAAAGAAAACAATGGAATTTGAATCAAAACAACAGAATTGAAATGTACAGAACAGAGTTTGAATGAAAAGAAAAGGAATTAGAATGTACAGAACAGAGTTTGAATGAAAACAACGGAATTAGAATGTACAGAACAGAATTTGAAAGAAAACAACAGAATTAGAATGTACAGAACAGAGTTTGAATTATATCAAAGGAATTAGAATGTACAGAACAGAGTTTGAATGAAAACAACGGAATTAGAATGTACAGAACAGAGTTTGAATGAAAACAACGGAATTAGAATGTACAGAACAGAGTTTGAATGAAAACAACGGAATTAGAATGTACAGAACAGAGTTTGAATGAAAACAACGGAATTAGAATGTAGAGAACAGAATTTGAAAGAAAACAATGGAATTTGAATCAAAACAAGAGAATTGAAATGTATAGAACAGAGTTTGAATGAAAAAAACGGAATTTGAATGAGAACAAGAGAATTAGAATGTACAGAACTGAATTTGAATCAAAACAATGGAATTTGAATGAAAAAAACAGAATTAGAATGAAAACAATGGAATATTAAAACAAACAACAGAATTAGAATGAAAACAACGGAATTAGAATGTACAGAACAGAGTTTGAATGAAAAAAACGGAATTAGAATGTACAGAACAGAGTTTGAATGAAAAAAACAGAATTAGAATGTACAGAACAGAGTTTGAATGAAAACAATGGAATTAGAATAAAAAAAACTGAATTGAAATGTACAGAACAGAGTTTGAATGAAAACAACAGAATTAGAATGTACAGAACAGAGTTTGAATGTAAACAACAGAATTTGAATGTACAGAATAGAGTTTGAATGAAAACAACGGAATTAGAATGTACAGAACAGAGTTTGAATGAAAAACGGAAGTAGAATGTACAAAACAGAGTTTGAATAAAAACAATGGAATTTGAATCAAAACAACAGAATAGAAATGTACAGAACAGAGTTTGAATGAAAAAAACGGAATTAGAATGTACAGAACAGAGTTTGAATGAAAACAACGGAATTAGAATGTACAGAACAGAGTTTGAATGAAAACAATGGAATTAGAATAAAAAAAACTGAATTGAAATGTACAGAACAGAGTTTGAATGACAACAACGGAATTAGAATGTATTAATAGTCCATTGTTTTCATTCTAATTCTGTTGTTTTCATTCAAATACCATTGTTTTGATTCAAATTCAGTTCAATGGAAAAACAATGGAATTTGAATCAAAACAACAGAATTAGAATGAACAGAACAGAATTTGAATGAAAACAACGGAATTAAAATGTACAGAACAGAGTTTGAATGAAAACAACGGAATTAGAATGTAGAGAACAGAATTTGAAAGAAAACAATGGAATTTGAATCAAAACAACAGAATTGAAATGTACAGAACAGAGTTTGAATGAAAAAAACGGAATTAGAATGTACAGAACAGAGTTTGAATGAAAACAACGGAATTAGAAGGTACAGAACAGAATTTGAAAGAAAACAACAGAATTAGAATGTACAGAACAGAGTTTGAATTATATCAAAGGAATTAGAATGTACAGAACAGAGTTTGAATGAAAACAACGGAATTAGAATGTACAGAACCCAGACCCAGGTGGTGTTACCCTCTCCCCACCGCAGGGAAAAGGGTAACACCACCTGGGTCTGGGTGCAATTCCCCCCTCCAGGGGCAAGGGTACCTAGACCCGGTTTGTAGAGTACGCTTGGGGAGTGTGATTGTGTGTACAGCGTCTCTTTATGTCTGTCTCCACGTTGGTTGAGTGTGGAGTGAGTGCATATGAGAGCATGAGGGTGGGAATGGATGTTTGTGTCTGTGTGTGCCTGTATGTCTGTGTCTATATGTCAGGTTGGGTATCAGACGCCACCTCTCTGGGGACACCTCAGGCCCTCCAAGGTTTGGAGGCCTATCTCCACCCACCACCACTTCCCCTGCCGGTGGCGGACTCCCTCAGGTGTCGGTGTGTTGGTGGTTCTTTGTGTCTGGGGGTGGGCGTCCGGGTACACACCGGCTCACTCCTTGGCGGCCGCTTGTCGGGGCCTGGGGCCTGGGGCTCGCTCGGGCCCCTTTGGAGGTGGGGTGCCCCCGGCCTCTCGGCCTAGGGCTCGGTCACTCAGGCGCAGCTGGGGGCCGGCGGAGCTCACGGGCGCGTCACTGCAACCCCCCCTGGCTTCTGCTCCGCGGCTGCTGAGTGAGCCCTCATCTGGGACTCTCCTCAGCTCTTACTGGAACAGTGGCGCGGCTGCCCCTCTGTTGGTCTTCCATGGTCTCTTGTGTTCTGGGGGCCTCTGGATGTCTGGAGTTTTGATCTCCTCCATACCCGCTTCACACCCTGGAGGATGGGGCTGTGGCCCCCCCACACTCCCTAGCAGATCATTACATGGAGAAACCTTTGGAATGCAAGCATGCTGATCCACACAGGTATGCACACATGGGTATTCACAGACGCGGACTAAAGCTTTCTTGGCTGCTGCCTCAAAGCACACTGTGCGCTGTCTATCTTGCGTGCTGCACAATATCGTTTATTACTTAGTAAATACTGATATCTATGACTAGCTAGTTTATTGTGATGGTGCTTTGTTTTCTCTATTATTATGTTGCTCTTTGTTGTTTGCTGTCTCCTCTGTTTGTTTGTTTGTTTGTTTGTTTGTTTGTTTTTTCTCCATACAGGTGACCCAGGAGTTTTTTTTTTTTTTTTTGTCTCTCTTCCCCCCCCTTCTCACCGTCTCTTCTCCCCTTGGGTTTTCTTTCTTTCTCTCCCCCTCTCTCTCTCATTCATTCCCCCTGTCCTACTTATTAAAAAAAAAAAAAAAAAAAAAAAAAAAAAATGACAAAGGATGAACTGAAGCTCTGCCATCACGTAATGTCGCATACTGCTGTTTCTGATGTCATTTAAAAAAAAAAAAAAAAAAAAAAAAAAAAAAAGAATGTACAGAACAGAGTTTGAATGAAAACAACGGAATTAGAATGTAGAGAACAGAGTTTGAATGAAAACAACGGAATTAGAATGTACAGAACAGAGTTTGAATGAAAACAATGGAATTTGAATCAAAACAACAGAATTGAAATGTATAGAACAGAGTTTGAATGAAAAAAACGGAATTTGAATGAAAACAACGAAATTAGAATGAACAGAACTGAATTTGAATCAAAACAATGGAATTTGAATGAAAACAACAGAATTAGAATGAAAACAATGGAATATTAAAACAAACAACAGAATTAGAATGAAAACAACGGAATTAGAATGTACAGAACAGAGTTTGAATGAAAAAAACGGAATTAGAATGTACAAAACAGAGTTTGAAAGTAAACAACAGAATTTGAATGTACAGAACAGAGTTTGAATGAAAACAACGGAATTAGAATGTATTAATAGTCCATTGTTTTCATTCTAATTCTGTTGTTTTCATTCAAATTCCATTGTTTTGATTCAAATTCAGTTCAATGGAAAAACAATGGAATTTGAATCAAAACAACAGAATTAGAATGTAGAGAACAGAGTTTGAATGAAAACAACGGAATTAGAATGTACAGAACAGAGTTTGAATGTAAACAACAGAATTAGAATGTACAGAATAGAGTTTGAATGAAAACAACGGAATTAGAATGTACAGAACAGAGTTTGAATGAAAACAACGGAATTAGAATGTACAGAATAGAGTTTGAATGAAAACAACGGAATTAGAATGTACAGAACAGAGTTTGAATGAAAATAACGGAATTAGAATGTACAGAACAGACTTTGAATGAAAACAACAGAATTAGAATATACAGAACAGAGTTTGAATGAAAACAACAGAATTAGAATGAACAGAACTGAATTTGAATCAAAACAATGGAATTTGAATGAAAACAACAGAATTAGAATGTACAGAACAGAGTTTGAATGAAAATAACGGAATTAGAATGTACAGAACAGAATTTGAATGAAAACAACAGAATTAGAATGTACAGAACAGACTTTAAATGAAAACAACGGAATTAAAATGTACAGAACAGAGTTTGAATGATATCAAAGGAATTAGAATGTACAGAACAGAGTTTGAATGAAAACAACGGAAATAGAATGTACAGAACAGAGTTTGAATGAACACAACGGAATTAGAATGTACAGAACAGAGTTTGAATGAAAACAACGGAATTAGAATGTAGAGAACAGAATTTGAAAGAAAACAATGGAATTTGAATCAAAACAAGAGAATTGAAATGTATAGAACAGAGTTTGAATGAAAAGAAAAGGAATTAGAATGTACAGAACAGAGTTTGAATGAAAAAAACGGAATTTGAATGAGAACAAGAGAATTAGAATGTACAGAACAGAGTTTGAATGAAAACAACGAAATTAGAATGAACAGAACTGAATTTGAATCAAAACAATGGTATTTGAATGAAAACAACAGAATTAGAATTAAAACAATGGAATATTAAAACAAACAACAGAATTAGAATGAAAACAACGGAATTAGAATAGAGAACAGAATTTGAAAGAAAACAATGGAATTTGAATCAAAACAACAGAATTGAAATGTACAGAACAGAGTTTGAATGAAAAGAAAAGGAATTAGAATGTACAGAACAGAGTTTGAATGAAAACAACGGAATTAGAATGTACAGAACAGAGTTTGAATGAAAACAACAGAATTTGAATGTACAGAACAGAGTTTGAATGAAAACAACAGAATTAGAATAAAAAAAACAGAATTGAAATGTACAGAACAGAGTTTGAATGAAAACAACGGAATTAGAATGTACAGAATAGAGTTTGAATGAAAACAACGGAATTAGAATGTACAGAACAGAGTTTGAATGAAAACAACGGAATTAGAATGTACAGAAAAGAGTTTGAATGAAAACAACGGAATTAGAATGTACAGAACAGAGTTTGAATGAAAACAATGGAATTTGAATCAAAACAACAGAATTGAAATGTATAGAACAGAGTTTGAATGAAAAAAACGGAATTTGAATGAAAACAACGAAATTAGAATGAACAGAACTGAATTTGAATCAAAACAATGGAATTTGAATGAAAACAACAGAATTAGAATGAAAACAATGGAATATTAAAACAAACAACAGAATTAGAATGAAAACAACGGAATTAGAATGTACAGAACAGAGTTTGAATGAAAAAAACGGAATTAGAATGTACAAAACAGAGTTTGAAAGTAAACAACAGAATTTGAATGTACAGAACAGAGTTTGAATGAAAACAACGGAATTAGAATGTACAGAACAGATTTTGAATGAAAACAACGGAATTAGAATGTACAGAACAGAGTTTGAATGAAAACAACGGAATGAGAATGTACAGAACAGAGTTTGAATGAAAACAACAGAATTAGAATGTACAGAACAGAGTTTGAATGAAAACAACGGAATTAGAATGTACAGAACAGAGTTTGAATGAAAACAATGGAATTTGAATCAAAACAACAGAATTGAAATGTACAGAATAGAGTTTGAATGAAAAAAACGGAATTAGAATGTACAGAACAGAGTTTGAATGAAAAAAACAGAATTAGAATGTACAGAACAAAGTTTGAATGAAAACAATGGAATTAGAATAAAAAAAACTGAATTGAAATGTACAGAACAGAGTTTGAATGAAAACAACGGAATTAGAATGTATTAATAGTCCATTGTTTTCATTCTAATTCTGTTGTTTTCATTCAAGTTCCATTGTTTTGATTCAAATTCAGTTCAATGGAAAAACAATGGAATTTGAATCAAAACAACAGAATTAGAATGTACAGAACAGAGTTTGAATGAAAACAACAGAATTAGAATGAACAGAACAGACTTTGAATGAAAACAACAGAATTAGAATGTACAGAACAGAGTTTGAATGAAAACAACGGAATTAGAATGTACAGAACAGAGTTTGAATGAAAACAACGGAATGAGAATGTACAGAACAGACTTTGAATGAAAACAACAGAATTAGAATGTACAGAACAGAGTTTGAATGAAAACAACGGAATTAGAATGTACAGAACAGAGTTTGAATGAAAACAACGGAATTAGAATGTACAGAACAGAGTTTGAATGAAAACAATGGAATTTGAATCAAAACAACAGAATTGAAATGTACAGAATAGAGTTTGAATGAAAAAAACGGAATTAGAATGTACAGAACAGAGTTTGAATGAAAAAAACAGAATTAGAATTTACAGAACAGAGTTTGAATGAAAACAATGGAATTAGAATAAAAAAAACTGAATTGAAATGTACAGAACAGAGTTTGAATGAAAACAACGGAATTAGAATGTATTAATAGTCCATTGTTTTCATTCTAATTCTGTTGTTTTCATTCAAGTTCCATTGTTTTGATTCAAATTCAGTTCAATGGAAAAACAATGGAATTTGAATCAAAACAACAGAATTAGAATGTACAGAACAGAGTTTGAATGAAAACAACAGAATTAGAATGAACAGAACTGAATTTGAATCAAAACAATGGAATTTGAATGAAAACAACAGAATTAGAATCTAGAGAACAGAGTTTGAATGAAAACAACGGAATTAGAATGTACAGAACAGAATTTGAATGAAAACAAGAGAATTAGAATGTACAGAACAGACTTTAAATGAAAACAACGGAATTAAAATGTACAGAACAGAGTTTGAATGATATCAAAGGAATTAGAATGTACAGAACAGAGTTTGAATGAAAACAACGGAAATAGAATGTACAGAACAGAGTTTGAATGAACACAACGGAATTAGAATGTACAGAACAGAGTTTGAATGAAAACAACGGAATTAGAATGTACAGAACAGAGTTTGAATGAAAACAACGGAATTAGAATGTAGAGAACAGAATTTGAAAGAAAACAATGGAATTTGAATCAAAACAAGAGAATTGAAATGTATAGAACAGAGTTTGAATGAAAAAAACGGAATTTGAATGAGAACAAGAGAATTAGAATGTACAGAACAGAGTTTGAATGAAAACAACGAAATTAGAATGAACAGATCTGAATTTGAATCAAAACAATGGAATTTGAATGAAAACAACAGAATTAGAATGAAAACAACGGAATTAGAATAGAGAACAGAATTTGAAAGAAAACAATGGAATTTGAATCAAAACAACAGAATTGAAATGTACAGAACAGAGTTTGAATGAAAAGAAAAGGAATTAGAATGTACAGAACAGAGTTTGAATGAAAACAACGGAATTAGAATGTACAGAACAGAGTTTGAATGAAAACAACAGAATTTGAATGTACAGAACAGAGTTTGAATGAAAACAACAGAATTAGAATAAAAAAAACAGAATTGAAATGTACAGAACAGAGTTTGAATGAAAACAACGGAATTAGAATGTACAGAATAGAGTTTGAATGAAAAAAACGGAATTAGAATGTACAGAACAGAGTTTGAATGAAAACAATGGAATTAGAATAAAAAAAACTGAATTGAAATGTACAGAACAGAGTTTGAATGAAAACAACGGAATTAGAATGTATTAATAGTCCATTGTTTTCATTCTAATTCTGTTGTTTTCATTCAAATTCCATTGTTTTGATTCAAATTCAGTTCAATGGAAAAACAATGGAATTTGAATCAAAACAACAGAATTAGAATGTAGAGAACAGAGTTTGAATGAAAACAACGGAATTAGAATGTACAGAACAGAGTTTGAATGTAAACAACAGAATTAGAATGTACAGAATAGAGTTTGAATGAAAACAACGGAATTAGAATGTACAGAACAGAGTTTGAATGAAAACAACGGAATTAGAATGTACAGAATAGAGTTTGAATGAAAACAACGGAATTAGAATGTACAGAACAGAGTTTGAATGAAAATAACGGAATTAGAATGTACAGAACAGACTTTGAATGAAAACAACAGAATTAGAATATACAGAACAGAGTTTGAATGAAAAACGGAACTAGAATGTACAAAACAGAGTTTGAATAAAAACAATGGAATTTGAATCAAAACAACAGAATAGAAATGTACAGAACAGAGTTTGAATGAAAAAAACGGAATTAGAATGTACAGAACAGAGTTTGAATGAAAAAAACAGAATTAGAATGTACAGAACAGAGTTTGAATGAAAACAATGGAATTAGAATAAAAAAAACTGAATTGAAATGTACAGAACAGAGTTTGAATGACAACAACGGAATTAGAATGTATTAATAGTCCATTGTTTTCATTCTAATTCTGTTGTTTTCATTCAAATTCCATTGTTTTGATTCAAATTCAGTTCAATGGAAAAACAATGGAATTTGAATCAAAACAACAGAATTAGAATGAACAGAACTGAATTTGAATCAAAACAATGGAATTTGAATGAAAACAACGGAATTTGAATGTACAGAACAGAATTTGAATGAAAACAACAGAATTAGAATGTACAGAACAGACTTTGAATGAAAACAACGGAATTAAAATGTACAGAACAGAGTTTGAATGAAAACAACGGAATTAGAATGTACAGAACAGAGTTTGAATGAAAACAATGGAATTTGAATCTAAACAACAGAATTGAAATGTACAGAATAGAGTTTGAATGAAAAAAACGGAATTAGAATGTACAGAACAGAGTTTGAATGAAAAAAAACAGAATTAGAATGTACAGAACAGAGTTTGAATGAAAACAATGGAATTAGAATAAAAAAAACTGAATTGAAATGTACAGAACAGAGTTTGAATGAAAACAACGGAATTAGAATGTATTAATAGTCCATTGTTTTCATTCTAATTCTGTTGTTTTCATTCAAGTTCCATTGTTTTGATTCAAATTCAGTTCAATGGAAAAACAATGGAATTTGAATCAAAACAACAGAATTAGAATGTACAGAACAGAGTTTGAATGAAAACAACAGAATTAGAATGAACAGAACTGAATTTGAATCAAAACAATGGAATTTGAATGAAAACAACAGAATTAGAATGTACAGAACAGAGTTTGAATGAAAATAACGGAATTAGAATGTACAGAACAGAATTTGAATGAAAACAAGAGAATTAGAATGTACAGAACAGACTTTAAATGAAAACAACGGAATTAAAATGTACAGAACAGAGTTTGAATGATATCAAAGGAATTAGAATGTACAGAACAGAGTTTGAATGAAAACAACGGAAATAGAATGTACAGAACAGAGTTTGAATGAACACAACGGAATTAGAATGTACAGAACAGAGTTTGAATGAAAACAACGGAATTAGAATGTACAGAACAGAGTTTGAATGAAAACAACGGAATTAGAATGTAGAGAACAGAATTTGAAAGAAAACAATGGAATTTGAATCAAAACAAGAGAATTGAAATGTATAGAACAGAGTTTGAATGAAAAAAACGGAATTTGAATGAGAACAAGAGAATTAGAATGTACAGAACAGAGTTTGAATGAAAACAACGAAATTAGAATGAACAGAACTGAATTTGAATCAAAACAATGGAATTTGAATGAAAACAACAGAATTAGAATGAAAACAATGGAATATTAAAACAAACAACAGAATTAGAATGAAAACAACGGAATTAGAATAGAGAACAGAATTTGAAAGAAAACAATGGAATTTGAATCAAAACAACAGAATTGAAATGTACAGAACAGAGTTTGAATGAAAAGAAAAGGAATTAGAATGTACAGAACAGAGTTTGAATGAAAACAACAGAATTTGAATGTACAGAACAGAGTTTGAATGAAAACAACAGAATTAGAATAAAAAAAACAGAATTGAAATGTACAGAACAGAGTTTGAATGAAAACAACGGAATTAGAATGTACAGAATAGAGTTTGAATGAAAAAAACGGAATTAGAATGTACAGAACAGAGTTTGAATGAAAAAAACAGAATTAGAATGTACAGAACAGAGTTTGAATGAAAACAATGGAATTAGAATAAAAAAAACTGAATTGAAATGTACAGAACAGAGTTTGAATGAAAACAACGGAATTAGAATGTATTAATAGTCCATTGTTTTCATTCTAATTCTGTTGTTTTCATTCAAATTCCATTGTTTTGATTCAAATTCAGTTCAATGGAAAAACAATGGAATTTGAATCAAAACAACAGAATTAGAATGTACAGAACAGAGTTTGAATGAAAACAATGGAATTAGAATAAAAAAAACTGAATTGAAATGTACAGAACAGAGTTTGAATGAAAACAACGGAATTAGAATGTATTAATAGTCCATTGTTTTCATTCTAATTCTGTTGTTTTCATTCAAGTTCCATTGTTTTCATTCAAATTCAGTTCAATGGAAAAACAATGGAATTTGAATCAAAACAACAGAATTAGAATGTACAGAACAGAGTTTGAATGAAAACAACAGAATTAGAATGAACAGAACTGAATTTGAATCAAAACAATGGAATTTGAATGAAAACAACAGAATTAGAATGTACAGAACAGAGTTTGAATGAAAATAACGGAATTAGAATGTACAGAACAGAATTTGAATGAAAACAAGAGAATTAGAATGTACAGAACAGACTTTAAATGAAAACAACGGAATTAGAATGTACAGAACAGAGTTTGAATGATATCAAAGGAATTAGAATGTACAGAACAGAGTTTGAATGAAAACAACGGAAATAGAATGTACAGAACAGAGTTTGAATGAACACAACGGAATTAGAATGTACAGAACAGAGTTTGAATGAAAACAACGGAATTAGAATGTACAGAACAGAGTTTGAATGAAAACAACGGAATTAGAATGTAGAGAACAGAATTTGAAAGAAAACAATGGAATTTGAATCAAAACAAGAGAATTGAAATGTATAGAACAGAGTTTGAATGAAAAGAAAAGGAATTAGAATGTACAGAACAGAGTTTGAATGAAAAAAACGGAATTTGAATGAGAACAAGAGAATTAGAATGTACAGAACAGAGTTTGAATGAAAACAACGAAATTAGAATGAACAGAACTGAATTTGAATCAAAACAATGGTATTTGAATGAAAACAACAGAATTAGAATTAAAACAATGGAATATTAAAACAAACAACAGAATTAGAATGAAAACAACGGAATTAGAATAGAGAACAGAATTTGAAAGAAAACAATGGAATTTGAATGAAAACAACAGAATTAGAATAAAAAAAACAGAATTGAAATGTACAGAACAGAGTTTGAATGAAAACAACGGAATTAGAATGTACAGAATAGAGTTTGAATGAAAACAACGGAATTAGAATGTACAGAACAGAGTTTGAATGAAAACAACGGAATTAGAATGTACAGAAAAGAGTTTGAATGAAAACAACGGAATTAGAATGTACAGAACAGAGTTTGAATGAAAACAATGGAATTTGAATCAAAACAACAGAATTGAAATGTATAGAACAGAGTTTGAATGAAAAAAACGGAATTTGAATGAAAACAACGAAATTAGAATGAACAGAACTGAATTTGAATCAAAACAATGGAATTTGAATGAAAACAACAGAATTAGAATGAAAACAATGGAATATTAAAACAAACAACAGAATTAGAATGAAAACAACGGAATTAGAATGTACAGAACAGAGTTTGAATGAAAAAAACGGAATTAGAATGTACAAAACAGAGTTTGAAAGTAAACAACAGAATTTGAATGTACAGAACAGAGTTTGAATGAAAACAACGGAATTAGAATGTACAGAACAGATTTTGAATGAAAACAACGGAATTAGAATGTACAGAACAGAGTTTGAATGAAAACAACGGAATGAGAATGTACAGAACAGAGTTTGAATGAAAACAACAGAATTAGAATGTACAGAACAGAGTTTGAATGAAAACAACGGAATTAGAATGTACAGAACAGAGTTTGAATGAAAACAATGGAATTTGAATCAAAACAACAGAATTGAAATGTACAGAATAGAGTTTGAATGAAAAAAACGGAATTAGAATGTACAGAACAGAGTTTGAATGAAAAAAACAGAATTAGAATGTACAGAACAAAGTTTGAATGAAAACAATGGAATTAGAATAAAAAAAACTGAATTGAAATGTACAGAACAGAGTTTGAATGAAAACAACGGAATTAGAATGTATTAATAGTCCATTGTTTTCATTCTAATTCTGTTGTTTTCATTCAAGTTCCATTGTTTTGATTCAAATTCAGTTCAATGGAAAAACAATGGAATTTGAATCAAAACAACAGAATTAGAATGTACAGAACAGAGTTTGAATGAAAACAACAGAATTAGAATGAACAGAACAGACTTTGAATGAAAACAACAGAATTAGAATGTACAGAACAGAGTTTGAATGAAAACAACGGAATTAGAATGTACAGAACAGAGTTTGAATGAAAACAACGGAATGAGAATGTACAGAACAGACTTTGAATGAAAACAACAGAATTAGAATGTACAGAACAGAGTTTGAATGAAAACAACGGAATTAGAATGTACAGAACAGAGTTTGAATGAAAACAACGGAATTAGAATGTACAGAACAGAGTTTGAATGAAAACAATGGAATTTGAATCAAAACAACAGAATTGAAATGTACAGAATAGAGTTTGAATGAAAAAAACGGAATTAGAATGTACAGAACAGAGTTTGAATGAAAAAAACAGAATTAGAATTTACAGAACAGAGTTTGAATGAAAACAATGGAATTAGAATAAAAAAAACTGAATTGAAATGTACAGAACAGAGTTTGAATGAAAACAACGGAATTAGAATGTATTAATAGTCCATTGTTTTCATTCTAATTCTGTTGTTTTCATTCAAGTTCCATTGTTTTGATTCAAATTCAGTTCAATGGAAAAACAATGGAATTTGAATCAAAACAACAGAATTAGAATGTACAGAACAGAGTTTGAATGAAAACAACAGAATTAGAATGAACAGAACTGAATTTGAATCAAAACAATGGAATTTGAATGAAAACAACAGAATTAGAATCTAGAGAACAGAGTTTGAATGAAAACAACGGAATTAGAATGTACAGAACAGAATTTGAATGAAAACAAGAGAATTAGAATGTACAGAACAGACTTTAAATGAAAACAACGGAATTAAAATGTACAGAACAGAGTTTGAATGATATCAAAGGAATTAGAATGTACAGAACAGAGTTTGAATGAAAACAACGGAAATAGAATGTACAGAACAGAGTTTGAATGAACACAACGGAATTAGAATGTACAGAACAGAGTTTGAATGAAAACAACGGAATTAGAATGTACAGAACAGAGTTTGAATGAAAACAACGGAATTAGAATGTAGAGAACAGAATTTGAAAGAAAACAATGGAATTTGAATCAAAACAAGAGAATTGAAATGTATAGAACAGAGTTTGAATGAAAAAAACGGAATTTGAATGAGAACAAGAGAATTAGAATGTACAGAACAGAGTTTGAATGAAAACAACGAAATTAGAATGAACAGATCTGAATTTGAATCAAAACAATGGAATTTGAATGAAAACAACAGAATTAGAATGAAAACAACGGAATTAGAATAGAGAACAGAATTTGAAAGAAAACAATGGAATTTGAATCAAAACAACAGAATTGAAATGTACAGAACAGAGTTTGAATGAAAAGAAAAGGAATTAGAATGTACAGAACAGAGTTTGAATGAAAACAACGGAATTAGAATGTACAGAACAGAGTTTGAATGAAAACAACAGAATTTGAATGTACAGAACAGAGTTTGAATGAAAACAACAGAATTAGAATAAAAAAAACAGAATTGAAATGTACAGAACAGAGTTTGAATGAAAACAACGGAATTAGAATGTACAGAATAGAGTTTGAATGAAAAAAACGGAATTAGAATGTACAGAACAGAGTTTGAATGAAAACAATGGAATTAGAATAAAAAAAACTGAATTGAAATGTACAGAACAGAGTTTGAATGAAAACAACGGAATTAGAATGTATTAATAGTCCATTGTTTTCATTCTAATTCTGTTGTTTTCATTCAAATTCCATTGTTTTGATTCAAATTCAGTTCAATGGAAAAACAATGGAATTTGAATCAAAACAACAGAATTAGAATGTAGAGAACAGAGTTTGAATGAAAACAACGGAATTAGAATGTACAGAACAGAGTTTGAATGTAAACAACAGAATTAGAATGTACAGAATAGAGTTTGAATGAAAACAACGGAATTAGAATGTACAGAACAGAGTTTGAATGAAAACAACGGAATTAGAATGTACAGAATAGAGTTTGAATGAAAACAACGGAATTAGAATGTACAGAACAGAGTTTGAATGAAAATAACGGAATTAGAATGTACAGAACAGACTTTGAATGAAAACAACAGAATTAGAATATACAGAACAGAGTTTGAATGAAAAACGGAACTAGAATGTACAAAACAGAGTTTGAATAAAAACAATGGAATTTGAATCAAAACAACAGAATAGAAATGTACAGAACAGAGTTTGAATGAAAAAAACGGAATTAGAATGTACAGAACAGAGTTTGAATGAAAAAAACAGAATTAGAATGTACAGAACAGAGTTTGAATGAAAACAATGGAATTAGAATAAAAAAAACTGAATTGAAATGTACAGAACAGAGTTTGAATGACAACAACGGAATTAGAATGTATTAATAGTCCATTGTTTTCATTCTAATTCTGTTGTTTTCATTCAAATTCCATTGTTTTGATTCAAATTCAGTTCAATGGAAAAACAATGGAATTTGAATCAAAACAACAGAATTAGAATGAACAGAACTGAATTTGAATCAAAACAATGGAATTTGAATGAAAACAACGGAATTTGAATGTACAGAACAGAATTTGAATGAAAACAACAGAATTAGAATGTACAGAACAGACTTTGAATGAAAACAACGGAATTAAAATGTACAGAACAGAGTTTGAATGAAAACAACGGAATTAGAATGTACAGAACAGAGTTTGAATGAAAACAATGGAATTTGAATCTAAACAACAGAATTGAAATGTACAGAATAGAGTTTGAATGAAAAAAACGGAATTAGAATGTACAGAACAGAGTTTGAATGAAAAAAAACAGAATTAGAATGTACAGAACAGAGTTTGAATGAAAACAATGGAATTAGAATAAAAAAAACTGAATTGAAATGTACAGAACAGAGTTTGAATGAAAACAACGGAATTAGAATGTATTAATAGTCCATTGTTTTCATTCTAATTCTGTTGTTTTCATTCAAGTTCCATTGTTTTGATTCAAATTCAGTTCAATGGAAAAACAATGGAATTTGAATCAAAACAACAGAATTAGAATGTACAGAACAGAGTTTGAATGAAAACAACAGAATTAGAATGAACAGAACTGAATTTGAATCAAAACAATGGAATTTGAATGAAAACAACAGAATTAGAATGTACAGAACAGAGTTTGAATGAAAATAACGGAATTAGAATGTACAGAACAGAATTTGAATGAAAACAAGAGAATTAGAATGTACAGAACAGACTTTAAATGAAAACAACGGAATTAAAATGTACAGAACAGAGTTTGAATGATATCAAAGGAATTAGAATGTACAGAACAGAGTTTGAATGAAAACAACGGAAATAGAATGTACAGAACAGAGTTTGAATGAACACAACGGAATTAGAATGTACAGAACAGAGTTTGAATGAAAACAACGGAATTAGAATGTACAGAACAGAGTTTGAATGAAAACAACGGAATTAGAATGTAGAGAACAGAATTTGAAAGAAAACAATGGAATTTGAATCAAAACAAGAGAATTGAAATGTATAGAACAGAGTTTGAATGAAAAAAACGGAATTTGAATGAGAACAAGAGAATTAGAATGTACAGAACAGAGTTTGAATGAAAACAACGAAATTAGAATGAACAGAACTGAATTTGAATCAAAACAATGGAATTTGAATGAAAACAACAGAATTAGAATGAAAACAATGGAATATTAAAACAAACAACAGAATTAGAATGAAAACAACGGAATTAGAATAGAGAACAGAATTTGAAAGAAAACAATGGAATTTGAATCAAAACAACAGAATTGAAATGTACAGAACAGAGTTTGAATGAAAAGAAAAGGAATTAGAATGTACAGAACAGAGTTTGAATGAAAACAACGGAATTAGAATGTACAGAACAGAGTTTGAATGAAAACAACAGAATTTGAATGTACAGAACAGAGTTTGAATGAAAACAACAGAATTAGAATAAAAAAAACAGAATTGAAATGTACAGAACAGAGTTTGAATGAAAACAACGGAATTAGAATGTACAGAATAGAGTTTGAATGAAAAAAACGGAATTAGAATGTACAGAACAGAGTTTGAATGAAAAAAACAGAATTAGAATGTACAGAACAGAGTTTGAATGAAAACAATGGAATTAGAATAAAAAAAACTGAATTGAAATGTACAGAACAGAGTTTGAATGAAAACAACGGAATTAGAATGTATTAATAGTCCATTGTTTTCATTCTAATTCTGTTGTTTTCATTCAAATTCCATTGTTTTGATTCAAATTCAGTTCAATGGAAAAACAATGGAATTTGAATCAAAACAACAGAATTAGAATGTACAGAACAGAGTTTGAATGAAAACAACGGAATTAGAATGTACAGAACAGAGTTTGAATGTAAACAACAGAATTAGAATGTAAAGAATAGAGTTTGAATGAAAACAACGGAATTAGAATGTACAGAACAGAGTTTGAATGAAAACAACGGAATTAGAATGTACAGAATAGAGTTTGAATGAAAACAACGGAATTAGAATGTACAGAACAGAGTTTGAATGAAAATAACGGAATTAGAATGTACAGAACAGACTTTGAATGAAAACAACAGAATTAGAATATACAGAACAGAGTTTGAATGAAAAACGGAACTAGAATGTACAAAACAGAGTTTGAATAAAAACAATGGAATTTGAATCAAAACAACAGAATAGAAATGTACAGAACAGAGTTTGAATGAAAAAAACGGAATTAGAATGTACAGAACAGAGTTTGAATGAAAAAAACAGAATTAGAATGTACAGAACAGAGTTTGAATGAAAACAATGGAATTAGAATAAAAAAAACTGAATTGAAATGTACAGAACAGAGTTTGAATGACAACAACGGAATTAGAATGTATTAATAGTCCATTGTTTTCATTCTAATTCTGTTGTTTTCATTCAAATTCCATTGTTTTGATTCAAATTCAGTTCAATGGAAAAACAATGGAATTTGAATCAAAACAACAGAATTAGAATGAACAGAACTGAATTTAAATCAAAACAATGGAATTTGAATGAAAACAACGGAATTAGAATGTACAGAACAGAATTTGAATGAAAAAAACAGAATTAGAATGTACAGAACAGACTTTGAATGAAAACAACGCAATTAAAATGTACAGAACAGAGTTTGAATGAAAATAACGGAATTAGAATGTACAGAACAGACTTTGAATGAAAACAACAGAATTAGAATATACAGAAAAGAGTTTGAATGAAAAACGGAAGTAGAATGTACAAAACAGAGTTTGAATAAAAACAATGGAATTTGAATCAAAACAACAGAATTGAAATGTACAGAACAGAGTTTGAATGAAAAAAACGGAATTAGAATGTACAAAACAGAGTTTGAATGACAACAACGGAATTAGAATAAAAAAAACAGAATTGAAATGTACAGAACAGAGTTTGAATGAAAACAACGGAATTAGAATGTACAGAATAGAGTTTGAATGAAAACAACGGAATTAGAATGTACAGAACAGAGTTTGAATGAAAACAACGGAATTAGAATGTACAGAATAGAGTTTGAATGAAAACAACAGAATTAGAATGTACAGGACAGAGTTTGAATGAAAACAACGGAATTAGAATGTACAGAACAGACTTTGAATGAAAACAACAGAATTAGAATATACAGAACAGAGTTTGAATGAAAAACGGAAGTAGAATGTACAAAACAGAGTTTGAATAAAAACAATGGAATTTGAATCAAAACAACAGAATAGAAATGTACAGAACAGAGTTTGAATGAAAAAAACGGAATTAGAATGTACAGAACAGAGTTTGAATGAAAAAAACAGAATTAGAATGTACAGAACAGAGTTTGAATGAAAACAATGGAATTAGAATAAAAAAAACTGAATTGAAATGTACAGAACAGAGTTTGAATGACAACAACGGAATTAGAATAGTCCATTGTTTTCATTCTAATTCTGTTGTTTTCATTCAAATTCCATTGTTTTGATTCAAATTCAGTTCAATGGAAAAACAATGGAATTTGAATCAAAACAACAGAATTAGAATGAACAGAACTGAATTTGAATCAAAACAATGGAATTTGAATGAAAACAACGGAATTTGAATGTACAGAACAGAATTTGAATGAAAACAACAGAATTAGAATGTACAGAACAGACTTTGAATGAAAACAACGGAATTAAAATGTACAGAACAGAGTTTGAATGAAAACAACGGAATTAGAATGTACAGAACAGAGTTTGAATGAAAACAATGGAATTTGAATCTAAACAACAGAATTGAAATGTACAGAATAGAGTTTGAATGAAAAAAACGGAATTAGAATGTACAGAACAGAGTTTGAATGAAAAAAAACAGAATTAGAATGTACAGAACAGAGTTTGAATGAAAACAATGGAATTAGAATAAAAAAAACTGAATTGAAATGTACAGAACAGAGTTTGAATGAAAACAACGGAATTAGAATGTATTAATAGTCCATTGTTTTCATTCTAATTCTGTTGTTTTCATTCAAGTTCCATTGTTTTCATTCAAATTCAGTTCAATGGAAAAACAATGGAATTTGAATCAAAACAACAGAATTAGAATGTACAGAACAGAGTTTGAATGAAAACAACAGAATTAGAATGAACAGAACTGAATTTGAATCAAAACAATGGAATTTGAATGAAAACAACAGAATTAGAATGTACAGAACAGAGTTTGAATGAAAATAACGGAATTAGAATGTACAGAACAGAATTTGAATGAAAACAAGAGAATTAGAATGTACAGAACAGACTTTAAATGAAAACAACGGAATTAAAATGTACAGAACAGAGTTTGAATGATATCAAAGGAATTAGAATGTACAGAACAGAGTTTGAATGAAAACAACGGAATTAGAATGTACAGAACAGAGTTTGAATGAACACAACGGAATTAGAATGTACAGAACAGAGTTTGAATGAAAACAACGGAATTAGAATGTACAGAACAGAGTTTGAATGAAAACAACGGAATTAGAATGTAGAGAACAGAATTTGAAAGAAAACAATGGAATTTGAATCAAAACAAGAGAATTGAAATGTATAGAACAGAGTTTGAATGAAAAGAAAAGGAATTAGAATGTACAGAACAGAGTTTGAATGAAAAAAACGGAATTTGAATGAGAACAAGAGAATTAGAATGTACAGAACAGAGTTTGAATGAAAACAACGAAATTAGAATGAACAGAACTGAATTTGAATCAAAACAATGGTATTTGAATGAAAACAACAGAATTAGAATTAAAACAATGGAATATTAAAACAAACAACAGAATTAGAATGAAAACAACGGAATTAGAATAGAGAACAGAATTTGAAAGAAAACAATGGAATTTGAATCAAAACAACAGAATTGAAATGTACAGAACAGAGTTTGAATGAAAAGAAAAGGAATTAGAATGTACAGAACAGAGTTTGAATGAAAACAACGGAATTAGAATGTACAGAACAGAGTTTGAATGAAAACAACAGAATTTGAATGTACAGAACAGAGTTTGAATGAAAACAACAGAATTAGAATAAAAAAAACAGAATTGAAATGTACAGAACAGAGTTTGAATGAAAACAACGGAATTAGAATGTACAGAATAGAGTTTGAATGAAAACAACGGAATTAGAATGTACAGAACAGAGTTTGAATGAAAACAACGGAATTAGAATGTACAGAAAAGAGTTTGAATGAAAACAACGGAATTAGAATGTACAGAACAGAGTTTGAATGAAAACAATGGAATTTGAATCAAAACAACAGAATTGAAATGTATAGAACAGAGTTTGAATGAAAAAAACGGAATTTGAATGAAAACAACGAAATTAGAATGAAGAGAACTGAATTTGAATCAAAACAATGGAATTTGAATGAAAACAACAGAATTAGAATGAAAACAATGGAATATTAAAACAAACAACAGAATTAGAATGAAAACAACGGAATTAGAATGTACAGAACAGAGTTTGAATGAAAAAAACGGAATTAGAATGTACAAAACAGAGTTTGAAAGTAAACAACAGAATTTGAATGTACAGAACAGAGTTTGAATGAAAACAACGGAATTAGAATGTACAGAACAGATTTTGAATGAAAACAACGGAATTAGAATGTACAGAACAGAGTTTGAATGAAAACAACGGAATGAGAATGTACAGAACAGAGTTTGAATGAAAACAACAGAATTAGAATGTACAGAACAGAGTTTGAATGAAAACAACGGAATTAGAATGTACAGAACAGAGTTTGAATGAAAACAATGGAATTTGAATCAAAACAACAGAATTGAAATGTACAGAATAGAGTTTGAATGAAAAAAACGGAATTAGAATGTACAGAACAGAGTTTGAATGAAAAAAACAGAATTAGAATGTACAGAACAAAGTTTGAATGAAAACAATGGAATTAGAATAAAAAAAACTGAATTGAAATGTACAGAACAGAGTTTGAATGAAAACAACGGAATTAGAATGTATTAATAGTCCATTGTTTTCATTCTAATTCTGTTGTTTTCATTCAAGTTCCATTGTTTTGATTCAAATTCAGTTCAATGGAAAAACAATGGAATTTGAATCAAAACAACAGAATTAGAATGTACAGAACAGAGTTTGAATGAAAACAACAGAATTAGAATGAACAGAACAGACTTTGAATGAAAACAACAGAATTAGAATGTACAGAACAGAGTTTGAATGAAAACAACGGAATTAGAATGTACAGAACAGAGTTTGAATGAAAACAACGGAATTAGAATGTATTAATAGTCCATTGTTTTCATTCTAATTCTGTTGTTTTCATTCAAATTCCATTGTTTTGATTCAAATTCAGTTCAATGGAAAAACAATGGAATTTGAATCAAAACAACAGAATTAGAATGAACAGAACTGAATTTAAATCAAAACAATGGAATTTGAATGAAAACAACGGAATTAGAATGTACAGAACAGAATTTGAATGAAAACAACAGAATTAGAATGTACAGAACAGACTTTGAATGAAAACAACGGAATTAAAATGTACAGAACAGAGTTTGAATGAAAATAACGGAATTAGAATGTACAGAACAGACTTTGAATGAAAACAACAGAATTAGAATATACAGAAAAGAGTTTGAATGAAAAACGGAAGTAGAATGTACAAAACAGAGTTTGAATAAAAACAATGGAATTTGAATCAAAACAACAGAATAGAAATGTACAGAACAGAGTTTGAATGAAAAAAACAGAATTAGAATGTACAAAACAGAGTTTGAATGAAAACAACGGAATTAGAATAAAAAAAAACAGAATTGAAATGTACAGAACAGAGTTTGAATGAAAACAACGGAATTAGAATGTACAGAATAGAGTTTGAATGAAAACAACAGAATTAGAATGTACAGAACAGAGTTTGAATGAAAACAACGGAATTAGAATGTACAGAACAGACTTTGAATGAAAACAACAGAATTAGAATATACAGAACAGAGTTTGAATGAAAAACGGAAGTAGAATGTACAAAACAGAGTTTGAATAAAAACAATGGAATTTGAATCAAAACAACAGAATAGAAATGTACAGAACAGAGTTTGAATGAAAAAAACGGAATTAGAATGTACAGAACAGAGTTTGAATGAAAAAAACAGAATTAGAATGTACAGAACAGAGTTTGAATGAAAACAATGGAATTAGAATAAAAAAAACTGAATTGAAATGTATAGAACAGAGTTTGAATGACAACAACGGAATTAGAATAGTCCATTGGTTTCATTTTAATTCTGTTGTTTTCATTCAAATTCCATTGTTTTGTTTCAAATTCAGTTCAATGGAAAAACAATGGAATTTGAATCAAAACAACAGAATTAGAATGAACAGAACTGAATTTGAATCAAAACAATGGAATTTGAATGAAAACAACGGAATTTGAATGTACAGAACAGAATTTGAATGAAAACAACAGAATTAGAATGTACAGAACAGACTTTGAATGAAAACAACGGAATTAAAATGTACAGAACAGAGTTTGAATGAAAACAACGGAATTAGAATGTACAGAACAGAGTTTGAATGAAAACAATGGAATTTGAATCTAAACAACAGAATTGAAATGTACAGAATAGAGTTTGAATGAAAAAAACGGAATTAGAATGTACAGAACAGAGTTTGAATGAAAAAAAAAACAGAATTAGAATGTACAGAACAGAGTTTGAATGAAAACAATGGAATTAGAATAAAAAAAACTGAATTGAAATGTACAGAACAGAGTTTGAATGAAAACAACGGAATTAGAATGTATTTATAGTCCATTGTTTTCATTCTAATTCTGTTGTTTTCATTCAAGTTCCATTGTTTTGATTCAAATTCAGTTCAATGGAAAAACAATGGAATTTGAATCAAAACAACAGAATTAGAATGTACAGAACAGAGTTTGAATGAAAACAACAGAATTAGAATGAACAGAACTGAATTTGAATCAAAACAATGGAATTTGAATGAAAACAACAGAATTAGAATGTACAGAACAGAGTTTGAATGAAAATAACGGAATTAGAATGTACAGAACAGAATTTGAATGAAAACAAGAGAATTAGAATGTACAGAACAGACTTTAAATGAAAACAACGGAATTAAAATGTACAGAACAGAGTTTGAATGATATCAAAGGAATTAGAATGTACAGAACAGAGTTTGAATGAAAACAACGGAAATAGAATGTACAGAACAGAGTTTGAATGAACACAACGGAATTAGAATGTACAGAACAGAGTTTGAATGAAAACAACGGAATTAGAATGTACAGAACAGAGTTTGAATGAAAACAACGGAATTAGAATGTAGAGAACAGAATTTGAAAGAAAACAATGGAATTTGAATCAAAACAAGAGAATTGAAATGTATAGAACAGAGTTTGAATGAAAAAAACGGAATTTGAATGAGAACAAGAGAATTAGAATGTACAGAACAGAGTTTGAATGAAAACAACGAAATTAGAATGAACAGAACTGAATTTGAATCAAAACAATGGAATTTGAATGAAAACAACAGAATTAGAATGAAAACAATGGAATATTAAAACAAACAACAGAATTAGAATGAAAACAACGGAATTAGAATAGAGAACAGAGTTTGAATGAAAAGAAAAGGAATTAGAATGTACAGAACAGAGTTTGAATGAAAACAACGGAATTAGAATGTACAGAACAGAGTTTGAATGAAAACAACAGAATTTAAATGTACAGAACAGAGTTTGAATGAAAACAACAGAATTAGAATAAAAAAAACAGAATTGAAATGTACAGAACAGAGTTTGAATGAAAACAACGGAATTAGAATGTACAGAACAGAGTTTGAATGAAAAAAACAGAATTAGAATGTACAGAACAGAGTTTGAATGAAAACAATGGAATTAGAATAAAAAAAACTGAATTGAAATGTACAGAACAGAGTTTGAATGAAAACAACGGAATTAGAATGTACAGAATAGAGTTTGAATGAAAACAACGGAATTAGAATGTACAGAACAGAGTTTGAATGAAAATAACGGAATTAGAATGTACAGAACAGACTTTGAATGAAAACAACAGAATTAGAATATACAGAACAGAGTTTGAATGAAAAACGGAACTAGAATGTACAAAACAGAGTTTGAATAAAAACAATGGAATTTGAATCAAAACAACAGAATAGAAATGTACAGAACAGAGTTTGAATGAAAAAAACGGAATTAGAATGTACAGAACAGAGTTTGAATGAAAAAAACAGAATTAGAATGTACAGAACAGAGTTTGAATGAAAACAATGGAATTAGAATAAAAAAAACTGAATTGAAATGTACAGAACAGAGTTTGAATGACAACAACGGAATTAGAATGTATTAATAGTCCATTGTTTTCATTCTAATTCTGTTGTTTTCATTCAAATTCCATTGTTTTGATTCAAATTCAGTTCAATGGAAAAACAATGGAATTTGAATCAAAACAACAGAATTAGAATGAACAGAACTGAATTTAAATCAAAACAATGGAATTTGAATGAAAACAACGGAATTAGAATGTACAGAACAGAATTTGAATGAAAACAACAGAATTAGAATGTACAGAACAGACTTTGAATGAAAACAACGGAATTAAAATGTACAGAACAGAGTTTGAATGAAAATAACGGAATTAGAATGTACAGAACAGACTTTGAATGAAAACAACAGAATTAGAATATACAGAAAAGAGTTTGAATGAAAAACGGAAGTAGAATGTACAAAACAGAGTTTGAATAAAAACAATGGAATTTGAATCAAAACAACAGAATAGAAATGTACAGAACAGAGTTTGAATGAAAAAAACGGAATTAGAATGTACAAAACAGAGTTTGAATGAAAACAACGGAATTAGAATAAAAAAAAACAGAATTGAAATGTACAGAACAGAGTTTGAATGAAAACAACGGAATTAGAATGTACAGAATAGAGTTTGAATGAAAACAACAGAATTAGAATGTACAGAACAGAGTTTGAATGAAAACAACGGAATTAGAATGTACAGAACAGACTTTGAATGAAAACAACAGAATTAGAATATACAGAACAGAGTTTGAATGAAAAACGGAAGTAGAATGTACAAAACAGAGTTTGAATAAAAACAATGGAATTTGAATCAAAACAACAGAATAGAAATGTACAGAACAGAGTTTGAATGAAAAAAACGGAATTAGAATGTACAGAACAGAGTTTGAATGAAAAAAACAGAATTGAAATGTACAGAACAGAGTTTGAATGACAACAACGGAATTAGAATAGTCCATTGTTTTCATTCTAATTCTGTTGTTTTCATTCAAATTCCATTGTTTTGATTCAAATTCAGTTCAATGGAAAAACAATGGAATTTGAATCAAAACAACAGAATTAGAATGAACAGAACTGAATTTGAATCAAAACAATGGAATTTGAATGAAAACAACGGAATTTGAATGTACAGAACAGAATTTGAATGAAAACAACAGAATTAGAATGTACAGAACAGACTTTGAATGAAAACAACGGAATTAAAATGTACAGAACAGAGTTTGAATGAAAACAACGGAATTAGAATGTACAGAACAGAGTTTGAATGAAAACAATGGAATTTGAATCTAAACAACAGAATTGAAATGTACAGAATAGAGTTTGAATGAAAAAAACGGAATTAGAATGTACAGAACAGAGTTTGAATGAAAAAAAACAGAATTAGAATGTACAGAACAGACTTTGAATGAAAACAACGGAATTAAAATGTACAGAACAGAGTTTGAATGAAAATAACGGAATTAGAATGTACAAAACAGAGTTTGAATAAAAACAATGGAATTTGAATCAAAACAACAGAATAGAAATGTACAGAACAGAGTTTGAATGAAAAAAACGGAATTAGAATGTACAAAACAGAGTTTGAATGAAAACAACGGAATTAGAATAAAAAAAAACAGAATTGAAATGTACAGAACAGAGTTTGAATGAAAACAACGGAATTAGAATGTACAGAATAGAGTTTGAATGAAAACAACAGAATTAGAATGTACAGAACAGAGTTTGAATGAAAACAACGGAATTAGAATGTACAGAACAGACTTTGAATGAAAACAACAGAATTAGAATATACAGAACAGAGTTTGAATGAAAAACGGAAGTAGAATGTACAAAACAGAGTTTGAATAAAAACAATGGAATTTGAATCAAAACAACAGAATACAAATGTACAGAACAGAGTTTGAATGAAAAAAACGGAATTAGAATGTACAGAACAGAGTTTGAATGAAAAAAACAGAATTAGAATGTACAGAACAGAGTTTGAATGAAAACAATGGAATTAGAATAAAAAAAACTGAATTGAAATGTACAGAACAGAGTTTGAATGACAACAACGGAATTAGAATAGTCCATTGTTTTCATTCTAATTCTGTTGTTTTCATTCAAATTCCATTGTTTTGATTCAAATTCAGTTCAATGGAAAAACAATGGAATTTGAATCAAAACAACAGAATTAGAATGAACAGAACTGAATTTGAATCAAAACAATGGAATTTGAATGAAAACAACGGAATTTGAATGTACAGAACAGAATTTGAATGAAAACAACAGAATTAGAATGTACAGAACAGACTTTGAATGAAAACAACGGAATTAAAATGTACAGAACAGAGTTTGAATGAAAACAACGGAATTAGAATGTACAGAACAGAGTTTGAATGAAAACAATGGAATTTGAATCTAAACAACAGAATTGAAATGTACAGAATAGAGTTTGAATGAAAAAAACGGAATTAGAATGTACAGAACAGAGTTTGAATGAAAAAAAACAGAATTAGAATGTACAGAACAGAGTTTGAATGAAAACAATGGAATTAGAATAAAAAAAACTGAATTGAAATGTACAGAACAGAGTTTGAATGAAAACAACGGAATTAGAATGTATTAATAGTCCATTGTTTTCATTCTAATTCTGTTGTTTTCATTCAAGTTCCATTGTTTTGATTCAAATTCAGTTCAATGGAAAAACAATGGAATTTGAATCAAAACAACAGAATTAGAATGTACAGAACAGAGTTTGAATGAAAACAACAGAATTAGAATGAACAGAACTGAATTTGAATCAAAACAATGGAATTTGAATGAAAACAACAGAATTAGAATGTACAGAACAGAGTTTGAATGAAAATAACGGAATTAGAATGTACAGAACAGAATTTGAATGAAAACAAGAGAATTAGAATGTACAGAACAGACTTTAAATGAAAACAACGGAATTAAAATGTACAGAACAGAGTTTGAATGATATCAAAGGAATTAGAATGTACAGAACAGAGTTTGAATGAAAACAACGGAAATAGAATGTACAGAACAGAGTTTGAATGAACACAACGGAATTAGAATGTACAGAACAGAGTTTGAATGAAAACAACGGAATTAGAATGTACAGAACAGAGTTTGAATGAAAACAACGGAATTAGAATGTAGAGAACAGAATTTGAAAGAAAACAATGGAATTTGAATCAAAACAAGAGAATTGAAATGTATAGAACAGAGTTTGAATGAAAAAAACGGAATTTGAATGAGAACAAGAGAATTAGAATGTACAGAACAGAGTTTGAATGAAAACAACGAAATTAGAATGAACAGAACTGAATTTGAATCAAAACAATGGAATTTGAATGAAAACAACAGAATTAGAATGAAAACAATGGAATATTAAAACAAACAACAGATTTAGAATGAAAACAACGGAATTAGAATAGAGAACAGAATTTGAAAGAAAACAATGGAATTTGAATCAAAACAACAGAATTGAAATGTACAGAACAGAGTTTGAATGAAAAGAAAAGGAATTAGAATGTACAGAACAGAGTTTGAATGAAAACAACGGAATTAGAATGTACAGAACAGAGTTTGAATGAAAACAACAGAATTTGAATGTACAGAACAGAGTTTGAATGAAAACAACAGAATTAGAATAAAAAAAACAGAATTGAAATGTACAGAACAGAGTTTGAATGAAAACAACGGAATTAGAATGTACAGAATAGAGTTTGAATGAAAAAAACGGAATTAGAATGTACAGAACAGAGTTTGAATGAAAAAAACAGAATTAGAATGTACAGAACAGAGTTTGAATGAAAACAATGGAATTAGAATAAAAAAAACTGAATTGAAATGTACAGAACAGAGTTTGAATGAAAACAACGGAATTAGAATGTATTAATAGTCCATTGTTTTCATTCTAATTCTGTTGTTTTCATTCAAATTCCATTGTTTTGATTCAAATTCAGTTCAATGGAAAAACAATGGAATTTGAATCAAAACAACAGAATTAGAATGTACAGAACAGAGTTTGAATGAAAACAACGGAATTAGAATGTACAGAACAGAGTTTGAATGTAAACAACAGAATTAGAATGTACAGAATAGAGTTTGAATGAAAACAACGGAATTAGAATGTACAGAACAGAGTTTGAATGAAAACAACGGAATTAGAATGTACAGAATAGAGTTTGAATGAAAACAACAGAATTAGAATATACAGAACAGAGTTTGAATGAAAAACGGAACTAGAATGTACAAAACAGAGTTTGAATAAAAACAATGGAATTTGAATCAAAACAACAGAATACAAATGTACAGAACAGAGTTTGAATGAAAAAAACGGAATTAGAATGTACAGAACAGAGTTTGAATGAAAAAAACAGAATTAGAATGTACAGAACAGAGTTTGAATGAAAACAATGGAATTAGAATAAAAAAAACTGAATTGAAATGTACAGAACAGAGTTTGAATGACAACAACGGAATTAGAATGTATTAATAGTCCATTGTTTTCATTCTAATTCTGTTGTTTTCATTCAAATTCCATTGTTTTGATTCAAATTCAGTTCAATGGAAAAACAATGGAATTTGAATCAAAACAACAGAATTAGAATGAACAGAACTGAATTTAAATCAAAACAATGGAATTTGAATGAAAACAACGGAATTAGAATGTACAGAACAGAATTTGAATGAAAACAACAGAATTAGAATGTACAGAACAGACTTTGAATGAAAACAACGGAATTAAAATGTACAGAACAGAGTTTGAATGAAAATAACGGAATTAGAATGTACAGAACAGACTTTGAATGAAAACAACAGAATTAGAATATACAGAAAAGAGTTTGAATGAAAAACGGAAGTAGAATGTACAAAACAGAGTTTGAATAAAAACAATGGAATTTGAATCAAAACAACAGAATAGAAATGTACAGAACAGAGTTTGAATGAAAAAAACAGAATTAGAATGTACAAAACAGAGTTTGAATGAAAACAACGGAATTAGAATAAAAAAAAACAGAATTGAAATGTACAGAACAGAGTTTGAATGAAAACAACGGAATTAGAATGTACAGAATAGAGTTTGAATGAAAACAACAGAATTAGAATGTACAGAACAGAGTTTGAATGAAAACAACGGAATTAGAATGTACAGAACAGACTTTGAATGAAAACAACAGAATTAGAATATACAGAACAGAGTTTGAATGAAAAACGGAAGTAGAATGTACAAAACAGAGTTTGAATAAAAACAATGGAATTTGAATCAAAACAACAGAATTAGAATGAACAGAACTGAATTTGAATCAAAACAATGGAATTTGAATGAAAACAACGGAATTTGAATGTACAGAACAGAATTTGAATGAAAACAACAGAATTAGAATATACAGAACAGACTTTGAATGAAAACAACGGAATTAAAATGTACAGAACAGAGTTTGAATGAAAACAACAGAATTAGAATGTACAGAACAGAGTTTGAATGAAAACAATGGAATTTGAATCTAAACAACAGAATTGAAATGTACAGAATAGAGTTTGAATGAAAAAAACGGAATTAGAATGTACAGAACAGAGTTTGAATGAAAAAAAAACTGAATTAGAATGTACAGAACAGAGTTTGAATGAAAACAATGGAATTAGAATAAAAAAAACTGAATTGAAATGTACAGAACAGAGTTTGAATGAAAACAACGGAATTAGAATGTATTAATAGTCCATTGTTTTCATTCTAATTCTGTTGTTTTCATTCAAGTTCCATTGTTTTGATTCAAATTCAGTTCAATGGAAAAACAATGGAATTTGAATCAAAACAACAGAATTAGAATGTACAGAACAGAGTTTGAATGAAAACAACAGAATTAGAATGAACAGAACTGAATTTGAATCAAAACAATGGAATTTGAATGAAAACAACAGAATTAGAATGTACAGAACAGAGTTTGAATGAAAATAACGGAATTAGAATGTACAGAACAGAATTTGAATGAAAACAAGAGAATTAGAATGTACAGAACAGACTTTAAATGAAAACAACGGAATTAAAATGTACAGAACAGAGTTTGAATGATATCAAAGGAATTAGAATGTACAGAACAGAGTTTGAATGAAAACAACGGAAATAGAATGTACAGAACAGAGTTTGAATGAACACAACGGAATTAGAATGTACAGAACAGAGTTTGAATGAAAACAACGGAATTAGAATGTACAGAACAGAGTTTGAATGAAAACAACGGAATTAGAATGTAGAGAACAGAATTTGAAAGAAAACAATGGAATTTGAATCAAAACAAGAGAATTGAAATGTATAGAACAGAGTTTGAATGAAAAAAACGGAATTTGAATGAGAACAAGAGAATTAGAATGTACAGAACAGAGTTTGAATGAAAACAACGAAATTAGAATGAACAGAACTGAATTTGAATCAAAACAATGGAATTTGAATGAAAACAACAGAATTAGAATGAAAACAATGGAATATTAAAACAAACAACAGAATTAGAATGAAAACAACGGAATTAGAATAGAGAACAGAATTTGAAAGAAAACAATGGAATTTGAATCAAAACAACAGAATTGAAATGTACAGAACAGAGTTTGAATGAAAAGAAAAGGAATTAGAATGTACAGAACAGAGTTTGAATGAAAACAACGGAATTAGAATGTACAGAACAGAGTTTGAATGAAAACAACAGAATTTGAATGTACAGAACAGAGTTTGAATGAAAACAACAGAATTAGAATAAAAAAAACAGAATTGAAATGTACAGAACAGAGTTTGAATGAAAACAACGGAATTAGAATGTACAGAATAGAGTTTGAATGAAAAAAACGGAATTAGAATGTACAGAACAGAGTTTGAATGAAAAAAACAGAATTAGAATGTACAGAACAGAGTTTGAATGAAAACAATGGAATTAGAATAAAAAAAACTGAATTGAAATGTACAGAACAGAGTTTGAATGAAAACAACGGAATTAGAATGTACAGAATAGAGTTTGAATGAAAACAACGGAATTAGAATGTACAGAACAGAGTTTGAATGAAAATAACGGAATTAGAATGTACAGAACAGACTTTGAATGAAAACAACAGAATTAGAATATACAGAACAGAGTTTGAATGAAAAACGGAACTAGAATGTACAAAACAGAGTTTGAATAAAAACAATGGAATTTGAATCAAAACAACAGAATAGAAATGTACAGAACAGAGTTTGAATGAAAAAAACGGAATTAGAATGTACAGAACAGAGTTTGAATGAAAAAAACAGAATTAGAATGTACAGAACAGAGTTTGAATGAAAACAATGGAATTAGAATAAAAAAAAACTGAATTGAAATGTACAGAACAGAGTTTGAATGACAACAACGGAATTAGAATGTATTAATAGTCCATTGTTTTCATTCTAATTCTGTTGTTTTCATTCAAATTCCATTGTTTTGATTCAAATTCAGTTCAATGGAAAAACAATGGAATTTGAATCAAAACAACAGAATTAGAATGAACAGAACTGAATTTAAATCAAAACAATGGAATTTGAATGAAAACAACGGAATTAGAATGTACAGAACAGAATTTGAATGAAAACAACAGAATTAGAATGTACAGAACAGACTTTGAATGAAAACAACGGAATTAAAATGTACAGAACAGAGTTTGAATGAAAATAACGGAATTAGAATGTACAGAACAGACTTTGAATGAAAACAACAGAATTAGAATATACAGAAAAGAGTTTGAATGAAAAACGGAAGTAGAATGTACAAAACAGAGTTTGAATAAAAACAATGGAATTTGAATCAAAACAACAGAATAGAAATGTACAGAACAGAGTTTGAATGAAAAAAACGGAATTAGAATGTACAAAACAGAGTTTGAATGAAAACAACGGAATTAGAATAAAAAAAAACAGAATTGAAATGTACAGAACAGAGTTTGAATGAAAACAACGGAATTAGAATGTACAGAATAGAGTTTGAATGAAAACAACAGAATTAGAATGTACAGAACAGAGTTTGAATGAAAACAACGGAATTAGAATGTACAGAACAGACTTTGAATGAAAACAACAGAATTAGAATATACAGAACAGAGTTTGAATGAAAAACGGAAGTAGAATGTACAAAACAGAGTTTGAATAAAAACAATGGAATTTGAATCAAAACAACAGAATAGAAATGTACAGAACAGAGTTTGAATGAAAAAAACGGAATTAGAATGTACAGAACAGAGTTTGAATGAAAAAAACAGAATTAGAATGTACAGAACAGAGTTTGAATGAAAACAATGGAATTAGAATAAAAAAAACTGAATTGAAATGTACAGAACAGAGTTTGAATGACAACAACGGAATTAGAATAGTCCATTGTTTTCATTCTAATTCTGTTGTTTTCATTCAAATTCCATTGTTTTGATTCAAATTCAGTTCAATGGAAAAACAATGGAATTTGAATCAAAACAACAGAATTAGAATGAACAGAACTGAATTTGAATCAAAACAATGGAATTTGAATGAAAACAACGGAATTTGAATGTACAGAACAGAATTTGAATGAAAACAACAGAATTAGAATGTACAGAACAGACTTTGAATGAAAACAACGGAATTAAAATGTACAGAACAGAGTTTGAATGAAAACAACGGAATTAGAATGTACAGAACAGAGTTTGAATGAAAACAATGGAATTTGAATCTAAACAACAGAATTGAAATGTACAGAATAGAGTTTGAATGAAAAAAACGGAATTAGAATGTACAGAACAGAGTTTGAATGAAAAAAACAGAATTAGAATGTACAGAACAGAGTTTGAATGAAAACAATGGAATTAGAATAAAAAAAACTGAATTGAAATGTACAGAACAGAGTTTGAATGAAAACAACGGAATTAGAATGTATTAATAGTCCATTGTTTTCATTCTAATTCTGTTGTTTTCATTCAAGTTCCATTGTTTTGATTCAAATTCAGTTCAATGGAAAAACAATGGAATTTGAATCAAAACAACAGAATTAGAATGTACAGAACAGAGTTTGAATGAAAACAACAGAATTAGAATGAACAGAACTGAATTTGAATCAAAACAATGGAATTTGAATGAAAACAACAGAATTAGAATGTACAGAACAGAGTTTGAATGAAAATAACGGAATTAGAATGTACAGAACAGAATTTGAATGAAAACAAGAGAATTAGAATGTACAGAACAGACTTTAAATGAAAACAACGGAATTAAAATGTACAGAACAGAGTTTGAATGATATCAAAGGAATTAGAATGTACAGAACAGAGTTTGAATGAAAACAACGGAAATAGAATGTACAGAACAGAGTTTGAATGAACACAACGGAATTAGAATGTACAGAACAGAGTTTGAATGAAAACAACGGAATTAGAATGTACAGAACAGAGTTTGAATGAAAACAACGGAATTAGAATGTAGAGAACAGAATTTGAAAGAAAACAATGGAATTTGAATCAAAACAAGAGAATTGAAATGTATAGAACAGAGTTTGAATGAAAAAAACGGAATTTGAATGAGAACAAGAGAATTAGAATGTACAGAACAGAGTTTGAATGAAAACAACGAAATTAGAATGAACAGAACTGAATTTGAATCAAAACAATGGAATTTGAATGAAAACAACAGAATTAGAATGAAAACAATGGAATATTAAAACAAACAACAGAATTAGAATGAAAACAACGGAATTAGAATAGAGAACAGAATTTGAAAGAAAACAATGGAATTTGAATCAAAACAACAGAATTGAAATGTACAGAACAGAGTTTGAATGAAAAGAAAAGGAATTAGAATGTACAGAACAGAGTTTGAATGAAAACAACGGAATTAGAATGTACAGAACAGAGTTTGAATGAAAACAACAGAATTTGAATGTACAGAACAGAGTTTGAATGAAAACAACAGAATTAGAATAAAAAAAACAGAATTGAAATGTACAGAACAGAGTTTGAATGAAAACAACGGAATTAGAATGTACAGAATAGAGTTTGAATGAAAAAAACGGAATTAGAATGTACAGAACAGAGTTTGAATGAAAAAAACAGAATTAGAATGTACAGAACAGAGTTTGAATGAAAACAATGGAATTAGAATGTATTAATAGTCCATTGTTTTCATTCTAATTCTGTTGTTTTCATTCAAATTCCATTGTTTTGATTCAAATTCAGTTCAATGGAAAAACAATGGAATTTGAATCAAAACAACAGAATTAGAATGTACAGAACAGAGTTTGAATGAAAACAACGGAATTAGAATGTACAGAACAGAGTTTGAATGTAAACAACAGAATTAGAATGTACAGAATAGAGTTTGAATGAAAACAACGGAATTAGAATGTACAGAACAGAGTTTGAATGAAAACAACAGAATTAGAATGTACAGAATAGAGTTTGAATGAAAACAACGGAATTAGAATGTACAGAACAGAGTTTGAATGAAAATAACGGAATTAGAATGTACAGAACAGACTTTGAATGAAAACAACAGAATTAGAATATACAGAACAGAGTTTGAATGAAAAACGGAACTAGAATGTACAAAACAGAGTTTGAATAAAAACAATGGAATTTGAATCAAAACAACAGAATAGAAATGTACAGAACAGAGTTTGAATGAAAAAAACGGAATTAGAATGTACAGAACAGAGTTTGAATGAAAAAAACAGAATTAGAATGTACAGAACAGAGTTTGAATGAAAACAATGGAATTAGAATAAAAAAAACTGAATTGAAATGTACAGAACAGAGTTTGAATGACAACAACGGAATTAGAATGTATTAATAGTCCATTGTTTTCATTCTAATTCTGTTGTTTTCATTCAAATTCCATTGTTTTGATTCAAATTCAGTTCAATGGAAAAACAATGGAATTTGAATCAAAACAACAGAATTAGAATGAACAGAACTGAATTTAAATCAAAACAATGGAATTTGAATGAAAACAACGGAATTAGAATGTACAGAACAGAATTTGAATGAAAACAACAGAATTAGAATGTACAGAACAGACTTTGAATGAAAACAACGGAATTAAAATGTACAGAACAGAGTTTGAATGAAAATAACGGAATTAGAATGTACAGAACAGACTTTGAATGAAAACAACAGAATTAGAATATACAGAAAAGAGTTTGAATGAAAAACGGAAGTAGAATGTACAAAACAGAGTTTGAATAAAAACAATGGAATTTGAATCAAAACAACAGAATAGAAATGTACAGAACAGAGTTTGAATGAAAAAAACGGAATTAGAATGTACAAAACAGAGTTTGAATGAAAACAACGGAATTAGAATAAAAAAAAACAGAATTGAAATGTACAGAACAGAGTTTGAATGAAAACAACGGAATTAGAATGTACAGAATAGAGTTTGAATGAAAACAACAGAATTAGAATGTACAGAACAGAGTTTGAATGAAAACAACGGAATTAGAATGTACAGAACAGACTTTGAATGAAAACAACAGAATTAGAATATACAGAACAGAGTTTGAATGAAAACAACAGAATTAGAATGAACAGAACTGAATTTGAATCAAAACAATGGAATTTGAATGAAAACAACAGAATTAGAATGTACAGAACAGAGTTTGAATGAAAACGACAGAATTAGAATGAACAGAACTGAATTTGAATCAAAACAATGGAATTTGAATGAAAACAACAGAATTAGAATGTACAGAACAGAGTTTGAATGAAAATAACGGAATTAGAATGTACAGAACAGAATTTGAATGAAAACAAGAGAATTAGAATGTACAGAACAGACTTTAAATGAAAACAACGGAATTAAAATGTACAGAACAGAGTTTGAATGATATCAAAGGAATTAGAATGTACAGAACAGAGTTTGAATGAAAACAACGGAAATAGAATGTACAGAACAGAGTTTGAATGAACACAACGGAATTAGAATGTACAGAACAGAGTTTGAATGAAAACAACGGAATTAGAATGTACAGAACAGAGTTTGAATGAAAACAACGGAATTAGAATGTAGAGAACAGAATTTGAAAGAAAACAATGGAATTTGAATCAAAACAAGAGAATTGAAATGTATAGAACAGAGTTTGAATGAAAAAAACGGAATTTGAATGAGAACAAGAGAATTAGAATGTACAGAACAGAGTTTGAATGAAAACAACGAAATTAGAATGAACAGAACTGAATTTGAATCAAAACAATGGAATTTGAATGAAAACAACAGAATTAGAATGAAAACAATGGAATATTAAAACAAACAACAGAATTAGAATGAAAACAACGGAATTAGAATAGAGAACAGAATTTGAAAGAAAACAATGGAATTTGAATCAAAACAACAGAATTGAAATGTACAGAACAGAGTTTGAATGAAAAGAAAAGGAATTAGAATGTACAGAACAGAGTTTGAATGAAAACAACGGAATTAGAATGTACAGAACAGAGTTTGAATGAAAACAACAGAATTTGAATGTACAGAACAGAGTTTGAATGAAAACAACAGAATTAGAATAAAAAAAACAGAATTGAAATGTACAGAACAGAGTTTGAATGAAAACAACGGAATTAGAATGTACAGAATAGAGTTTGAATGAAAAAAACGGAATTAGAATGTACAGAACAGAGTTTGAATGAAAAAAACAGAATTAGAATGTACAGAACAGAGTTTGAATGAAAACAATGGAATTAGAATAAAAAAAACTGAATTGAAATGTACAGAACAGAGTTTGAATGAAAACAACGGAATTAGAATGTATTAATAGTCCATTGTTTTCATTCTAATTCTGTTGTTTTCATTCAAATTCCATTGTTTTGATTCAAATTCAGTTCAATGGAAAAACAATGGAATTTGAATCAAAACAACAGAATTAGAATGTACAGAACAGAGTTTGAATGAAAACAACGGAATTAGAATGTACAGAACAGAGTTTGAATGTAAACAACAGAATTAGAATGTACAGAATAGAGTTTGAATGAAAACAACGGAATTAGAATGTACAGAACAGAGTTTGAATGAAAACAACGGAATTAGAATGTACAGAATAGAGTTTGAATGAAAACAACGGAATTAGAATGTACAGAACAGAGTTTGAATGAAAATAACGGAATTAGAATGTACAGAACAGACTTTGAATGAAAACAACAGAATTAGAATATACAGAACAGAGTTTGAATGAAAAACGGAACTAGAATGTACAAAACAGAGTTTGAATAAAAACAATGGAATTTGAATCAAAACAACAGAATAGAAATGTACAGAACAGAGTTTGAATGAAAAAAACGGAATTAGAATGTACAGAACAGAGTTTGAATGAAAAAAAACAGAATTAGAATGTACAGAACAGAGTTTGAATGAAAACAATGGAATTAGAATAAAAAAAACTGAATTGAAATGTACAGAACAGAGTTTGAATGACAACAACGGAATTAGAATGTATTAATAGTCCATTGTTTTCATTCTAATTCTGTTGTTTTCATTCAAATTCCATTGTTTTGATTCAAATTCAGTTCAATGGAAAAACAATGGAATTTGAATCAAAACAACAGAATTAGAATGAACAGAACTGAATTTAAATCAAAACAATGGAATTTGAATGAAAACAACGGAATTAGAATGTACAGAACAGAATTTGAATGAAAACAACAGAATTAGAATGTACAGAACAGACTTTGAATGAAAACAACGGAATTAAAATGTACAGAACAGAGTTTGAATGAAAATAACGGAATTAGAATGTACAGAACAGACTTTGAATGAAAACAACAGAATTAGAATATACAGAAAAGAGTTTGAATGAAAAACGGAAGTAGAATGTACAAAACAGAGTTTGAATAAAAACAATGGAATTTGAATCAAAACAACAGAATAGAAATGTACAGAACAGAGTTTGAATGAAAAAAACGGAATTAGAATGTACAAAACAGAGTTTGAATGAAAACAACGGAATTAGAATAAAAAAAAACAGAATTGAAATGTACAGAACAGAGTTTGAATGAAAACAACGGAATTAGAATGTACAGAATAGAGTTTGAATGAAAACAACAGAATTAGAATGTACAGAACAGAGTTTGAATGAAAACAACGGAATTAGAATGTACAGAACAGACTTTGAATGAAAACAACAGAATTAGAATATACAGAACAGAGTTTGAATGAAAAACGGAAGTAGAATGTACAAAACAGAGTTTGAATAAAAACAATGGAATTTGAATCAAAACAACAGAATACAAATGTACAGAACAGAGTTTGAATGAAAAAAACGGAATTAGAATGTACAGAACAGAGTTTGAATGAAAAAAACAGAATTAGAATGTACAGAACAGAGTTTGAATGAAAACAATGGAATTAGAATAAAAAAAACTGAATTGAAATGTACAGAACAGAGTTTGAATGACAACAACGGAATTAGAATAGTCCATTGTTTTCATTCTAATTCTGTTGTTTTCATTCAAATTCCATTGTTTTGATTCAAATTCAGTTCAATGGAAAAACAATGGAATTTGAATCAAAACAACAGAATTAGAATGAACAGAACTGAATTTGAATCAAAACAATGGAATTTGAATGAAAACAACGGAATTTGAATGTACAGAACAGAATTTGAATGAAAACAACAGAATTAGAATGTACAGAACAGACTTTGAATGAAAACAACGGAATTAAAATGTACAGAACAGAGTTTGAATGAAAACAACGGAATTAGAATGTACAGAACAGACTTTGACAGTGAGTCTGTGAAAAGGGTTGTGAAAAGAAATAAAGACAAGTATGAGAAGAACTCTGAGGATATCCAGAGTGCACTGGAAGAGTTTGAACAAAATAGTGATGTTGTGATCGATGAATGGTGTAATCTGGCTCCTGAATCTTAAGTTGTGAGGCTGCAATGTGATGAGAATCTTCCTGAGAGACATTCTGATGATGAGAACGAACAGGAGAATGTCCCTGACTACAGTCGTCAGTCTGATGCTGTAACAGAGATCAGAGCGATCAGAGAACAACCTGCAGTAGATCCAGCCGTGGTACGTGTAATGTATCAGAATCTGAACCAGAAGCAGGCCTGCGTGTTCTATGCCATAAGAGACTGGTGTATTCAGCGAGTTTGTGGTTTGAACCCAGATCCATTTTTCTTCTATATCAACGGTGGTGCAGGAACTGGAAAGTCACATCTGATTAAGTGTATTCACTCTGAAGCATCAAAGATCCTGAGCAGACTGCCTGCTAATGCAGAAGAAGCTGACATATCAAATCCAACTGTTTTACTGACTTCATTTACCGGGACAGCAGCTTTTTCTATCAATGGCTCTACATTACATTCCCTACTCAAACTACCCAGGAGTCTGAAACCACCCATTCAAGGACTTGGTAACCAACTGGATGAAATCAGATCTGAGCTGATGAATGCTGAAATTATTGTTATTGATGAGATTTCAATGGTTTCAAAACCCCTTTTTGCTTATGTGGATGCAAGACTGAAACAAATCAAAGGCACTCAGAGACCTTTTGGTGGAATGTCAGTTTTAGCTGTTGGAGATTTTTACCAGCTGCCACCAGTGCGACAGTCTAAACCTCTCTGTGTTTACGATCCAGAACAGATTGACCTATGGCAGGAACATTTTCAGATGATCACTCTAACCGAGATCATGCGTCAGAAAGATGATGTGGCCTTTGCAGAGATGCTGAACAGGATTAGAGTCAAAGAAAAGACAGATGAGCTTTCTCAGTGCGACAGAGATTTGTTGTCACAGGCTGTGACTGCACCAGAAGAATGTCCAACTGAGGTCTTACACATTTATGCCACCAACAAGAATGTGGAATCCCATAACGCAGATACCCTGAAGAAGCTTCATTCAAACATCATAATCATCACTGCAGACGATTTCCAGAAGGATAAACGTACAGGCAGAATGGAACGAAGAGACAAACCATTTACAGGTGGGAGAAATGATTTACCTGACACTCTGAATGTTGCTGAAGGAGCTCGAGTCATGCTGACCAGAAACTTGGACACACTAAACGGTTTAGTCAACGGTGCTTTTGGTATACTGGTAAAGGTGGTGAGATCTGAAAATGATGGACACATAATCAAACTGGGGCTCAGAATGGACAACCGGCAGCCTATGAGACACAACCGCAGTGCTAATGCAGCATCTGATGATCTGGTTTACATTGAGAGAGCAGAGGAGAGTCTGAAGTTTAAAGGAGCGGTACGCAGACAGTTTCCTGTAAAGCTAGCATTCGCCTGCACAATTCACAAAACTCAGGGTCTTACAACACAGACAGCTGTAGTTTCAATGAAGAACATTTTTGAACCAGGTATGGCTTATGTTGCTCTCAGCAGGGTGACGTCTCTCAGTGGACTCTATTTACAGGACTTGGATGAGAAAAAGATTTACGCCAATCCCGAGGTAACTGCAGCGCTCCAAACCATGAGACAAGCCAGTGTTGAGGAAATGATGCCTCTTCTTCAGGTTAGAGAAACAGCCAGCAGACCTGACACTCTTACACTGATCCATCACAATACGGAGGGTTTGCCATCTCACATCAGTGACATCAAGAGTCATCATGAAATGTGTTTAGCAGATGTTTTGTGTCTCACAGAGTCTCACCTCCAAGGCTCCTTTGTTGCAGACAGTCTTCATTTGGACGGCTACACCATGTTCAAACGCAACAGACATGTGTCCTACACAAACTTTCCTCACATGGCCAGCAGAAGTGGTGGTGGAGTTGTTGTGTATTTGAGGAATCATTTTCAGGTTCAGGTAAAACAGTATCTGCATAATGTCACTGATCTTGAGTTTTTAGTGTTGAAGGTTCAGGCTCCATTCCCTGCACTCATTGCTGTTGTGTACAGACCCCCTGACTACAGTTTGACACCGTTCATGCAAAACCTGGTAAGTCTTTTAGATTCACTTGAAATAATGGACTGTCACCCAATCATTGTGTGTGGAGATTTTAATGAAAACCAGTTGCAGAGTGGAAGAAAACAGATTCTGGAGCAGTTTCAGTCTAGAGGGTATTCACAGCTGATCACTTCTGCCACTACAAACAAGAACACCCTGCTTGACCTCATTTTTATTTCTCAGCCACAGCTATGTCGTCATTCAGGTGTTCTGAGATCATACTACAGTTACCACAACCCTGTGTTTTGTGTCCTGTCCTCGAGCCAATCATGAAGTCATCTGGTGAGTTTTGAAACAATTACAGATCATGTTTGTTACAGAGTTTACTGATTGTAGAGTATGAAAAATATTTTTCATTGGAAAAAATTGTCTTCCCTACTCTGTCTGTAAGAAGACCCTTTCTTATTGCAATGTTATTAATCATTTCACCAAATCATGGCTGTACTTCATGCAGAGCCGGGAGATCTGCTTTCTGTTATCATGCACCTCAGATCTGAAATATACTGCATTAAACGGACATAATTTATTTTTTATTCTCATGTTTTACATGACTAAATCTACTTATACTTTTTTCATAGATGTTAATTGTCATCTCCTTTTTTGATACTTTTTTTACTCTGATGTATGTATCTCAACAAACGAGATCTTCCCCTCCAAGATGCTTTCAAATATGAAATAGTAAATAAACAAATCCCAGATAAATGCAGGTATTTATTATGGGTCACATGAATAAATACAGACAATTATATTTTCTTGATTATAGTAAATTTTGTAGAATCAAATGTTTTTGGGATGAATGAGGTTTTGCTTATCATGTTTTACAGGTAAAAAATGTTAAAAGCTTTAAGCTATCTTTAGGCTACCAGAGATGTCTATAATTATACATTATGTAGAGAAAAACATTTTCACAGCTTACAGAATATGTATAAAAACTGATTTAGAAGTACATGGAAAGTTTCTGTCCTCGAGCCTGTCCTCGAGCCAATCATGAAGTCATCTGGTGAGTTTTGAAACAATTACAGATCATGTTTGTTACAGAGTTTACTGATTGTAGAGTATGAAAAATATTTTTCATTGGAAAAAATTGTCTTCCCTACTCTGTCTGTAAGAAGACCCTTTCTTATTGCAATGTTATTAATCATTTCACCAAATCATGGCTGTACTTCATGCAGAGCCGGGAGATCTGCTTTCTGTTATCATGCACCTCAGATCTGAAATATACTGCATTAAACGGACATAATTTATTTTTTATTCTCATGTTTTACATGACTAAATCTACTTATACATTTTTTCATAGATGTTAATTGTCATCTCCTTTTTTGATACTTTTTTTACTCTGACGTATGTATCTCAACAAACGAGATCTTCCCCTCCAAGATGCTTTCAAATATGAAATAGTAAATAAACAAATCCCAGATAAATGCAGGTATTTATTATGGGTCACATGAATAAATACAGACAATTATATTTTCTTGATTATAGTAAATTTTGTAGAATCAAATGTTTTTGAGATGAATGAGGTTTTGCTTATCATGTTTTACAGGTAAAAAATGTTAAAAGTTTTAAGCTATCTTTAGGCTACCAGAGATGTCTATAATTATACATTATGTAGAGAAAAACATTTTCACAGCTTACAGAATATGTATAAAAACTGATTTAGAAGTACATGGAAAGTTTCTGCATCCATTTTCTGACTTGGCCTTTATCCGGGTGGGTTTGGGTTTGGGTGGATAAAGGCCAAGTCAGAATTCTCCGAGCAGCTGGAAAAAGCTGCTAATAAACAAAGACATCAGAAAGCGGGGGCTTTAGGTGTAGCCCCCGTTTTCTGACGCACTAATTAGATTTAGTAACTGACACCCCATACCAGCATTATATAGACACTTGGGGGCTGAGATGGGTGGGTATGGGGGGGGGGGTGGGTGGTGTTAAAAGCACTTTATGTTTTGTAGATGTATTTTTTTCAGACAGGGCACACACAGTCCTGTTTCCTTTGTGGGAAAACCTTCAAACTTCACCATCCTCAGCTGAAACAACAACATCTTAACACCATCTTCATGAACTGCTGAGCCAAACTTGATCCATCAGTGCTGGACTGCACAGATAACTACATGCCACACAGAGACTGCTGTTTTATGAACTGCCATACCAGTGTGTCTTCAATGGAGAAGATGACACACCCATCACCTGACCTCCTGCCTGATTTGGAGACCATCATGATGCTGCCACACTACACACCTCTGAGACCATGAATGATGACTCCTACTGAGGAAACTGTATTTCCTGTCAGAGATGCTCAGTGATCCTCAGAGCAGAGAGAGGTATGATTCTTTATCTTTGATAAAAAAAAATGTCAGTGTTTTTAATTCAATTAATTAATTAAAATCCTGTTTAGTGCATAAATAATTCCACACTCAAATGATTATACTTGTTGACACTTTTTGAGTTTTAATTCACATTATGGATTACAAATCTATGCTTTTTCTACTCTGTCTCTCTGTGCAGGTATTGCTGTCTTCTGAGTTCTTCAGTGTCCCAACTGAGACATTCAAACCTCATTGCAGAGCTCATGTCTTTCCTCACCATCATGTGAGTGTGAGATTGCTCTGGATTCTGGTTATGTGGCCTGCAGCACCTATAAGGTATTTCAACATTGTTCATTGTATAACTTATTTGTAGTTTTTAGGCCTTAACACAAATAAAATGTTCCTTTTTCTGTATTTTTTAGAACAAGCTCGTCCAGTGTGCCTGCATTCCAGCTTCTTAGACTCTACTCAAGTGGACAGAGTATCAGTGTTTGGCCACTCTTACAGACACCAACTTCTGTCAACTCTCTGCTACTGATCAGGCACCTCACTCCAGGAAGACAGAGGGCTGCAAGCCTGTCATCGTTTCCAGTGTGGCTTTGTATTCTTGGGGTAGCATCAGATTTTTCCCACAAATATTCAAAAGTAACACTTATTTTAAGCTTAGTTATTAAGTCAAAAGTCTTCCCTTGTGTTAATTTTATTTTTTTTATTTGTTTTTGTTTTCTTTTAGATTTATGTGCAGTGATCGGATGTGGTGGAGCTTTGTTAACTGTGTGGAAAACATCTGTTTGTGATGATATTTACAATGAGGCTTTAAGGTGACAGTTTCCATGTAATTTCAGTCCTTTTTCTAAACAAAAACATTTTTTAATTAACATATTTTTTATTTGTTTTACCAGCACATCATTGGTCAAAGTTAAAAAGAGCCACATGTTACACCAACAATGAATTTTTGACTCTGTTTGTGTCACCAGATTTTACAAACAATATCAGACCTATGAAATAAGTAATTGCACCATTTTTGGATAAATGTGCAATTATATTGTTTTGTATTTTCAATTGTTGAATAATTATGTTGTAGAACAAACTCAATCTGTTTAGCCAAACAACATAATTTGTTTGGTTAAATAGTGGATTTGTATAATTTTAGTCTATAAGTACAGCAAGCTGAATTCATACAAACACACAGCTCTAAATCTTGAATTGTAGGATGCACAATAATGATCATTTAATTATTATGGACATTTAAATCAGAATCTATTGAACCATTACACATATTCTTTATAGAGATTACATAACCTCAAAATGCGAAAAACAAACAAACAAGTGTTTAAGAGGATAAATAAAGAAAGCTCAAAGTGTGTTCGTATGAATACTGCCTTAGTATGGGGTGTCAGTAAGTACATGAGTTTAGAATAGGTGTAACAGTAGTTTTCCACATCTGTGCTTAGACTGCTCTAAAAATATATAGATAATGGGTCAGACATATAGTTTGACCCATTAAGTCTATTTGAAAAGTTTATGAAGTTCATGAAGATCACATGCAGTCAGATGTGTTTCTGTTTATCATTTTATGAGGTCACACAGCTGATATGAGTTTTGATCACAGTAGAACCATATTAATGAGTCTACTGTTTCCAGCTACTTTATGATAAATTTTATCCTGGTCACAGCACTATGTTAAAAACTGTAAGAGGTAAAGTTAACCCAATTAATACCTGATCATAAATCACTCTCTAACACAGGGCAGTGATTATTTTTCAATGTAATTTATTCCACAGCAATGTTCTTTATTTGATCCCTGTTTCTTTAAATATGTGCATCAATTGTTCAGCTGTGTGACTCTCCATACCTGAAATATATCACAATGTGAACTTCATTTCAACAATATTCTGTAGTTTATCATCAAATCAGGAAAGCTAAACTAAAACTAAACTAAATGGAAAAAAAGAAGCTCTTGGGAGTTTTAATGAAGTTGTAATGTTATTTATCCTTGCCATACGGGATGTGCACACAACTTCAGCAAATCAAAGAATATATTTTGTCTCTCATTTCCTGTTTATATATGTATATATTTTTGCAGTTAATAGCCTATCATGTGTCTGCGCATCTTAGGGCCATAAATGTAAACATGGCAAACAAGGATGTATTCACTATTCCAACGGATGCTTCAATTGTTTGTATAGATTTTGGATTAATTTGTAATGTAATTAATGTAAATGAATGTAATTATGTAAAAATCGTGTTTCTGTTCTGTGTCCTGTTCTGTTTGTATATGTGTGTGTGTGTTTTCTTTTTTTTGTGCTGCTGATACAACCAAATTTCCCCTTGTGGGACAATTAAAGGATTATTCTATTCTATTCTATTCTCATTGATATCATGTCTACCCAGAAATCTCAAGTTCATCATTTTGCGCTTCCACAATTATTTGAATAAAAAATTAAAAGAGAAGGAATGTTAAAATGAATATTTATTAGATTTTCAAAACAGTTAATTATGGTACAGGGCTAGATTCTAATGAACAGTCTCTACTTTATAATAAAAAACAAACAGAATAATTATTTTATATACCTGTGTATATACATTTACACAAAGGTCTTCATCTTAATATATACTTTATAATAAAAATAAAAGCATACACAATGGAAAATGGCAAAATTACCCTGAATTGGGCATAATGGACACCAACTAGAATTTGTAAACTGGCAAACTTTTCATTTATGTTGCTGTCACTTAAGCATTTAACTATGTGTGATTAATTAAAGATTATAAATACACAGAAAATATTAACTTCATTGTTTTTAATTTATAAAATATAACATTTTATATTTTTGAACAAACAAACAAGTAACAAACAAAGGAACAAATCAATACATTTTTTAAATTATTCACAGTGTTTTTTTTTAATCTGCATAATTTGCTTCCCCTTAATTTGAACTTTTACCCTGACCGCTGCCTCCTCAAGTTCATCGTCAAATGGTGTCCAGAGCTCACTGTTGATGAAGAGGCTCTGCCCATCATCCAGAAGAACCTCAAGCTGGTTCGGCTCGTCACTCATGGCCACACCAACGATGAGGACCTCCTCTCTGTCCTCTACTTTTGTCTGTTGACAAAGCATAAGCACATATTTAGCCCTGCAAACATTCCCTTTTTTTTAATCCAAAAAGAAAATCTATGGTCATCATGTGGTTTCAGTAAGTCACCAAGACATACACATTGTGTTTATACGTTTATATGTATGTGTTACATTATGCATTATATGATGCATGATCAATCATGCAGGTAATTAAATCCCAAAGACGTCTTGGGATTATGTTTATCTGGACATCTATATATGTGTGTGTGTGTGCGTGTGTGTGTGCGTGTGTGTGTGTGTGTGTGTGTATAAGATAATATGATTGATATATATATATATATATATATATATATATATATATATATATATATATATATATATAGATATATAGATATAATTTCATATTTTGACCCAGACTGAAAGAATATGTAGTTACATTTCAAAACCTAGTTCTAAACATTTGTTGATAAGACAATGCTGTGAAATATTGGTACAAAGGTTTAGCTTCTTCATACCTGAACCTTCGTATAAGTAGTGCTGTGCAGCTGTGGCCCATATGCGGTGTGGTTCAGCTTCATGTGGGAGAGGTTAATCTGGTCTCCCACATTAAAGGTGTGAATTCCTGCCTCCCTCCAGAGGCAGACTGAGATAGTATAACCATCCTGAAATCACAAATATGACAGAATTATAGATTTATTAATTAAATAATCCAAAATCCAGTAACTAGAAAAAGAAAGCCCACAGCCTCATACACTCTGCTCATGTACCAGCAATGTTAAATTTGTCACATTAGTTTAACGAATTTCAATATAAAACTAAAATTGCATCATTACCTCCTTTAGCTGGAGATTTCGCAAGGGAACGTGTTGTTTTCCCGACACTACATCCTTTACTGCAGAAAACTGAAAAGTAAATTGAAATAAAATATCAATAATAGTTAGTGTATTGATATGTGGTAGGTTTTTATTTCTTCAGTAAGATTTTTAGATTATATTATTGCTGTTATTAAGTATTCTTCATTGAACTTATCAGAAGCAGTTTATTAGGATGTTTTTCATGATTATGAAACAGCTTGAAGGAAATCTTTCTACAAACAATACATTTGTAACTTAGTTGGATTCTTAAGTGACAGCAACATAAATGAAAAGTTTGCCAGTTTACAAATTCTAGTTGGTGTCCATTATGCCCAATTCAGGGTAATTTTGCCAGTTTCCATTGTATCTGCTTTTATTTTTATTATAAAGTATATATTAAGATGTCTGTGAAGGTTCTCAGTCATCCAGGTCATCGTAGTCAAAGGAGCTTGCAAAGAAAAGCATCTGGACTTCTTTAAAGAAGAAGTCTTATTAAGTCTTCATCTTATATTAAGATGAAGACCTTTGTATAAATTTATATACACAGGTATATAAAATAATTATTCTGTTTGTTTTTTATTATCAAGTAGAGACTGTTCATTAGAATCTAGCCCTTACAATACAAATGTATGTAGACACAATGCAAATTGGCTGCATAAATACCAGAAACGGTCTTTGGAAAATATTTTTTAAAAATTGTGCTTAACAATCTTAACAGAATTTAGTCTCTGCTTGACAGCAAAAATTATTTTTAACTGTAAAAAAATACACGCAATAATGGGTTATTTGGAAACCTAAAGCCATGTAAATTCTGATGGAACCACAAATACTTACCTCCACCACCTCCCCTTGGACTGTGATGAGCCCGCCACTTGTGGAGCCCATCTTCAGAGGTGTCAGTGGAGCAGGAGGATGTAGAAGATGCTCTGCTTCGGTGAAACGATCCTCACTAACAGTTAGGTTTGCAGCCTTAAAAAATTGGGTTCGTGCAGTTATATTTATATTGTATGGTGGGGCCGTGCCCCTGAGTTCATACCCCCTCATTATGTAGCATCCCCCCTGCTGGATTTTAGAGGAGAATTCCTCAAATATTGTGACCTTGGTCACAGTCTGGGTATCTGTGATGGCTGCCACAGTGTTCTTTTTGGTAATCAGGGGTGTAGCTGTCCCATCTTGGAAGTGCCAGCTAGTGACCCTCAGCTGGTCGCATGATCTTAACACTTTGAAATGTAGTGGGGGTGGCCGGAAATACGGTGTGTCAGGGCGAGTATTTAGAAGCTTCATCAAAGCCATTCTGAAAAAAAAGGCAACACAAAAAATATTAAGAAGTTAATACATTTCTGTTACAACCAAGGGTCATATAATATGGTAACACCTGTAGATTTTGTGCAGTCTCTTTGCTTTCTGATGTCAAACAAAAGTCAAAAATACCTTTCTGAGGTTCCCGCTTAAAAATGACAGGCCAAAAAACCCAGGCCTGTCTAAAAGTATTTTTCTGATATTAAATACAATTACAATGTTGGTTTTAAAATAAAGCTAACAGTTCTAAGATTTCATTGCCGGAAATGAGGCTTCATTTCCCGCAGGTCTGTCTAAGCAGCCCGCTGTTTTCCAGCCCGGGGTCAAATGTGGAGCAAGGGCGCCACCCGGTGGACAAATAAAAAAATTACAACTCTAAGGCCCGTACTGCAAAATGAAAATGAAAGTTAAACATCGACGATCCCTTTGACCGTAATTAATTTGCAGTGAAAAATAGCGTTTATAATGGGTTTCAATGGGGCACAAATCGACCACTAAGCCCAATAGTGTAAGTTTGTCTGTAGCTTAGCCACTGAAGCTAATTGAAGGAAGTCAGACTTGAATTTTGAAATAAAATCATATCAAACTTTTTTTTTTGGAGAATTTGGCTATAGTCCATTCAACACTGTGCAAATGGCATGTAATCAAAATTTGAAAATAGCCACAAATCGACCCAAGACCCTCCAGGGGTTTTAAATGCCTAAAATATTTGTTGTTTGTTGGAGATCCCCCCCCCCCTCCACACACACACACACACACACACACACACACACACACACACACACACACGTAATGCACTTGCATAGTTCCTGTGGCTGTGGCTCTTTCTATTGGTCCCCTTTGTTAATCATTTGAGCCAATAGAATGACAGTAATCTAGTACGCTTTCATGTCAGTCACAACCTCTGTAACCGCGCAGAAAATGGCCTTTTTTTGACGAGTAATGGCTCTGAGGCATTGTGGGAAATGAAGTTATTCATTTTTTGTTGAACTCTTTTAGCTTAATTCCTATTGGTTATTTAGTTTTTGTATAGCTTAATTGAGAAAGTGCTAGAAAGTGTTGTTGCCAGGGCAGGGTGCCAGCCTTAAGCAAAGTTAGAGACTCACAGCTCAAACTTAACATCTTAAAGTTTATAAAACTGTTATAGAGCTTGAAGATTTGTCAAATTCGTTAAGATCTTAATATTTCATATAAAAAATTAGGACTGAAATTATTTTTCATTAATACGTTTAGATCTTTTTTTCAATTAAACACCCATGAGACAATAAGTTCATCAACTATGACACCCACTAATATATTACTGTCAATAGTAAATGTGAATTTATTGATAATGAATTTCTCTGCAATAGAAACGTAACATAGGAAAAAGAAAAGTCAGATTAAGTTTTGGTACTTTGACAGTCTTTATATTGACAGCAAGTTAAATGGCTAGATCTTGTGTCTTGCCCTATATTGTATTATACATATTATAAGGGTAGTAAAAAAAACACCCTCAAAATTCAATCCGGTTGTTCAGTCTGACTTCACTAGCCGTGTCTGGACCTAAACTCCATATATCAAACGATCACTATGGCATTACTGAGAGTTGAAAAACTGTCTAAAGTGTTTCATCTTTAATAAAATGATCAGCGTTCTGCTCTACCAGGTGTAACAATTGAGTTTAACATCCAGGCATCCATGAAAACGGAATTCATGACATTTAACGGAGTTAGAAGTCGGATACTTACGTTTTGTGAAGTTTTTGAGAACAGTAAAAGCCGTCTGTGTCCCTCGAAGTATCTTAGAAATTAATACACTGTCACAGAACGGTAATTCATATTCATCATTTATTACAATTCTGAAAACTTTTATGATTTTACCAGTTTTTCTAATATGGACCTCACATTCTTGTTAACACTCCATGGCACAAATACTCTTCCCTTTAGGCTCTGTGTATGTGTGTGTGTGTGTATCAATATTTCTCCTATGTTTAAGTATTACTCCTCAATCATAGTATTGGAATCAAGCCGTTTCTTCTCTCGTCATATCTCTGTAAATCGCAGTCAAAGTACACCAAAGTCAGCTGATTCACCCAGTGCAAGAATTATGCTTCTAACCCACCTAGTTTTTGAGTTACACAACGTTTTGTAACTCCAAAAAACGGCGTTTTTCGCCTCTCACCGCGATCTAATTCTGACTCCTCATCAGCCTTTTTTTCAAATCGCCCGCCCCCTTACGGTGTGTTCACACCGAACGCGATGGACGCGAATAAAACGCCCCAAACGCCCCTAATTTGACGCGTGTACATTCGCGTCTCAACGCGTGTCCAAGAAAAATCCATCGCGATATTTTGACGCGCGTGAACCGGAAATGTGGGAGGAATGTGGGAGGGAGTTGTGCCAGACCGGTATCTTTGCAAGATGGCAGCTATCAAGCTAGCGCTTGAAGAGAGAGTCTCCCTTCTCTATGTACTGTGGAGAGCAGAGCAGCAGCGTAAAAGACGTCCTCGCCGTACCTGGGTCCATCAGGTCCTCCAGAGGCATGAGCAGTTTGGTGAGTTTCACCACTTGCTCCAGGAGCTGCGCCTGGATGACGGCCGATTCCAGCGCTATCACCGTCGGCCAGTTTGAGGACCTGCTTTCCCTCGTCGGTCCCAGCATCGCCCGCCTAGACACCAACTACAGACGCTCAATCCCACCTGCAGAGCGCCTGTCCGTCTGCCTGAGGTTAGTAAAACTATTTAATACGGTAGTCCTTTATTGATATCTGTGCTAATATGCTAATCCATCCAGTTATACACTGCTAACATGGATGTGCTATGCTAACAGTGAATGCTGTCGGTGTTTACTGAAAGCAAACTGTGGTACAGAGACGACTCTTTATAATATTTCTAGTGATACTCAGAAGGTCTCATCAAGTCCCGATTTAATTCGATTTATGCTGTTATCAGTGTTTGCATGATAGCATGGCTGTGGTGTCACATCAATGTATGCGCTCAGTGTTTGCTGATATCAAACTGTAGCATTAGGACCACTGAGTTAACCTTTGTAGTGATACTCACTCCTTTTTATTTAGACCTGGTTTAATTCTGGGATAGTTGAATATTTGTATATAATCCCTGCAGCTGTCAGACTCTATAGCAGGGGTCACAGCCTTTATTAAAACAGAGTTAGATAAAACTGTGAACAGTTTGGTTCATCTCTAGTTACATGGTTCTATCTTGATAAGCTGTCTTATCACAGATTAATTTTTCAAAAATATTAATGATTTAAGCAAGGAAAGGGCTACATGTCAACACACAACTCTTTATTTCTATTAATGTCTTACTTCATTCCTACCTGATTGACATGTTTAGGAATTATGAGTGATTGGCTCACTGTAGTTGTGAAAGTTGCTACCAATCAAATTATGATATGTTAAAGTTAAAACAAAACACAACTGTTTTAGATATTATCTAATATACATTTTGTAATTATCCTTATAATTACAAAATGTTTTATGTAAGATTTAAGTTTTGTGATTTATATCTGACATCACAAAAGTATTTTGGAATTTGAATAATGTATTTTGTAACTGCAGTACACATAATACTGATTTTGAACAATTTTGTCCAGGTTCCTTGTCACCGGGGACTCCTTCAGGACCATCGCGTTCAGTTTCAGAGTCGGTGTGTCCACGGTGAGCCAGATCACCCCCCAGGCAGCGACGTCCATCTGGGACTGTCTAGTGGACGACTTCATGGCTGTGCCTTCACCTGGAGACTGGCGGTCCATCACAGAGGGATTCCAGAAGCGCTGGAACTTTCCTCTGTGCTGTGCAGCTCTGGATGGGAAGCACATCCAGACAAAGGCACCCCATATATCATATAGGAGACACACACATTGATATACACTAAATATTCATTTCATTTCTTTTTTGTGGTGCCCAAATTTATGCACCTGCTTGATTTTGTTTAAACAATTATTGCACACTTTCTGTAAATCCAGTAAACTTCTTTTCACTTCTCAAATATCACTGTGTGTGTCTCCTGTATGATATTTAACTGACATTTTTTATTGTAACAACCAACGATTTATACAGGAAAATAATGTCTATTAACAAGGTTGCCCAAACTTCTGCATCCCACTGTATCAGTATATTTTGTCATTAGTATAATATGAAATAAATTCTACATGTGTCAAGTTGTGTGCCAACATTTGCTGTGTAGTAGAACTGAGACATTAGTCATTATAAACATTTATTTGAAATAATATTAAAAGTCTCAAACAGAAAAACATTAAACATAAACATATAAAATATAAGAATTTACAGAGAGACAGGAATAAAAAGGACCAGCTGCTCTCCAGAGCAGGAACAAGGCTGAGGAGGAAATGCTCCATTGGAGACTGGTGTGGCCTCTTCAGGGACTCCAGGATGGCCAGCTCCACCGCCGATGGACCGTCCTGGGACCCGTCCCTCATCTGCCTCGGAGCCGTCCTCCTCTGTGGGCCTGTAAAACAGCACAAAACACAAAGAAATGAGAAGGCTGCTACTAGATTTTAATTTCAACATTGAAAAAAAAAACAAAACAACAGGATATAATCAGATTGGTTGTAGATATTTAGTAAAGGTGATCACAAGGGAATCCCACCGACTAAAAAGGTATCAGTGCTTGCTGTGCATATCTGTGGGTGCAGCAGCAGGAGCTCAGGGACTGGGGATGCTCTGCTGCAGAATCAGTTGGTTCTATCAATACAGTATTAAATGTTAACAGGTTGGATATAATAATCGTAGAGTAGACAGTGGTCCCTCATTTATTGCAGGGGTTCTCAGAATAACTAGCCCCTGGTCCAACCCGTTCTCACTCCCGACGCGTAAAATAATGACGATTTGTCACGTCCCTTAACTTCTCATGCTGACGCCTAAGGTACCCTTCCACGTTTTTATGTGACGCTGTGGGTTGTCAATTCATTCCAATATGAACCCGCTCGCGGCGATCAGAGACGCTTCGAGCAGAGGCTCCAGCCATCCATTTACTCCAATAATAACCCCGTCACGGCGAAACATGACGCCGTGAAGCACAATCTAACTGGAGAACCGGGGACCCTCTCCGCGAACGGGTTTTTCTCCCTAATTTAATGCTTTCTTTTAATGACATCGTTAACATTTCTCAACAAAAACACGAAAGTATCACTGATAATTCAACAATAAAATCGCTTCATGTTGTGGCCATCACACAGTGTTTTCCAAACTGATTCACGATCTGAAAGTGCGCAGATTTAACGTACATAATCCTTTGTTAGGTTTATTATTTTCATTTCACACGTAAAACACATTTATAGATTCATTCACCACTCCTGTTAGTTTTGGACGCGCTCGGCTCCAGCCAATCAGACGCAACCTGTGTAAGCAAAGGCTGATGGGAGAACGGAGAGACCCATTTATAAGAATAAGAAAATGAGGCGGAACTGATTGATTCTAATGCAGGTATGTAAAAAATACATATATTTAAAGTAATACCTTGATGTGTGTTTCAAAGTTTGTTTTTTCATAAAAGCTTCAAACAAACAGAGGTGACTGATCTCGGAAACGGTGTAATGTATTTAAAAATGGCTACAGCTACCGTCAGCATGCTTGCTAGGTAACGACTACACGTGTCTACTGCAGCATTAGCCATTTAATCCAACGATGATGGATTAAATCTATTACAAACGTTAAAGGACTTGTGTGCTGCAAAATACCCTCACATGGTGCGTAAAGCAGTTTTTGCGCTAAGAGTTCTGCTAGCTCTTTACAAACTGATGATGCTAACGTTAATTGCTAACATTAACCGGAGCGCCAAGACTGAAAATCATTTGAATTGCGTTAGTTATGTGTTTATGTCACTGAGTTCTGCAAAAATCTCTTTCCTCTTTAGCTTGAAAATGAGTGATTCAGAGGATCCCGAGCTGGAGGAAGAGCTTCAGGCTGCTGACGAACTCCTTCAAGATATGCAGGTAACATTTTTAGTGGAAACAGTTGTTAAAGAGGGAACACGCTTGTCTAATATTTTGTACGGAGTAAACGTTATGTTATTTGAATTTTTTTTAAAGTTTATGTCAAATTAAGTTGGTTAACTTAAGATGTTTGATAATCTTTGCTTTAATCATAGACTGTATTTTAGGTGTTCCCTTTTTTCCTTGTTAATTGCGTAGAATGATGCACAGAGTGAACCTCAGCCAAGACCAGTGCGCTGGAAAAAACGTGACAGACAGGGAGCTTTTATTCCTCAAAGACCATCAACCAGTCAAAGTACTAGTTGCATGCCACGTGGTCAGTGTTCACACAACCATTGATTTTATCTCACAACTTGTTTTCACCAAAGAATTTCAGTAAGTAAATATTCTTCATCCCCCCCCCCCCCCCCTCAGTGTCCAGAGAGCAGCATCAATGTCCACGTGAAGAACCTAGTTATGTTGCCAGTGTCAACCCAACAAAAGGTACTTTACCTTCTTGTATATATTGTGATTTCTGTTTACTTTTATATTTGTTGTTATAGTTGAGTTATGCAGGGCTTTTGTGGAGTCCTAAGAAACATACTGCCTAGAGTGTTTTTCAGAGTTTCTTCCTTTCTTTATTTTTTTTCTGTTAGTGTATGGAACTGAGGTGCTTCGTCAGGAGCTCCTTCAGTTGTTGGAGGATGGAGAAGAGGACGCAGCCATGACTTGTGAGACGTCGTCTGAGTCAGCTGCTACTCACTGGGCGATCAGAAATATGGTGTCCTCGCAAAAGTGGAAAGAGGCCAGGCCTTGTCTTATAGACAATATGTTAGCTACTCTGGATCCACAGTCACACCGTGTGTGTCAGTGTGGCAAACAAGTAGTTGTGAGGTGTCTGGACTGCCTGCCTCTTCCATTCCTTTGTGCTGACTGTGATATTGCAGTTCACACACGCTTTGTCCTGCACAACAGAGAGGCAGTAACAGGAGGGTTTTTGCAGCCTTCATCAGAGTTTCACAAGCCAATAGGTACAGTTTTTAAGTCTTATGCATTTCTTGCTATGTATGAGTATGAGTGGGTGCTGTTATTATATATTTATTGTGTATCAGTTAATTTCTAATTCTTTTTATATATATTGTGTGTTTTAATGTTAGTTCGGCTGTTGCCTGTGCAAAGGCCAGACCATGTGTGTGACTGCCCAGCAGGTAACGTTGAGGTTTCACCCGGCGCAATTGTGGCTCTTGTAACCATAAATGGTAAGTTGCCCTTTTGTCACACACTACATACACAATAGATGTGTTTGGAGGTTTTATTGCAAATTGTGCATTGCTATCTTGGTTTTAATTACCCTCGGCCCGCAGTATATGTGGGCACCTGTCAAAGGTCATTTGGATTTACCAGACCGATTTGAAAACAACATGAAAAAAATGAATGCTTTGAGCCATGACTGAATTTATCCTTATCCTTTCTAAAGGCCGTTATAACCTTGCACTGCCAGTGGTGAGCTGCACCAGCTGTGGCCTAATGTGGTCCCCCTCAGTTAAGGACATCCTGGGTAGTGGATATTGGCCTGGCACCTTAAATTTCTGCACCCTGTTTTCAATGGATGTCTTTCAGTCTTTCTATGACATTAAGAAGGCTGCACCAGGGATGTCACTTAAGGCATTTGTCAAAATGCTGGATGAACGAACAGCCCATTTTGGAAGGGTGAGTTTCTAAATTTGCTAAGTTTAAGGAAATTGTGCAAATCAATGTTTATGATGACTGTCCTTGAATATTCTGTTGTATGTCCTCTATGTAAAAGAATGGCCGAATATCAGCTGATGCCTTCAGTAAAAGTTTCTTGGAGTGGAGTGCTGTAAAGTTTGAGGTGGACAGGATGTGCAAGGAGCCATGCTTTAGCTGCCCTGCCTGCACTCCAGACATGCTTGCCGTCTCAGTTGATGGAAACCGCAAGCTTTATCGCTTTCAGTCTAATGCAAGGTACGTTATGCATTGTGTACATAAGTCAAATATGGATTTGTAGAAAAATGTATTTTAATGTTTCTTTTCAAACAACTGTCACTGTGTTCGTTCAGCACTTCAGAGCAGGGGAACTTTGAAGGTGTCTTCATTGAAAAAGATGAGGAAGTTGCTGAGTTTGTGAAATACATCCAGAGACACACAAATCATGTAAGATACACATATATATATTAGTGCTGTTAGCGTTAATCTTGTTAAAATGACGTTAATGCCGTAACCATATACACATACGTGTGTGTGTGTGTGTGTGTGTGTGTGTGTGTGTGTGTGTAGACATATATGGATGGGTCGATATTTTTTTTATTTTTCTCTTGGTGTTGTCGTAATACTATTTACTTTACTTTATCTTAATGTTTACTTAATTTTGTCACCATGTGTATTTAAAAAAAACAACATGATTTTTATTTTGTGTTATCAGTGCTGTCCTGGGGAGATCTGAGGTCTTGTGTGACTCGAGGCTAATTCAGCTAATTGTTATGCGTTTGTTTTAAAAAGTTTGTCCCTGATAGGGCTTAATCATGTCATGTCTTTTATGTTAAAATCTTTGAGTGTATAGGTCCCGGGGAAAGGGTTGTGCGGATCTTCATCTTGGACTGCAGCAAAGGAGTCGTCCAAAAAGTCCACTGGGAAGTTGGATGAGGAGGGCATGGAAATAGCTGTTTGTCGCCACGGAGTCCTCTTAGCTGCATTGAACATGTTTCGAGGGGAGATCTTTGCTTACCCCCTTTTTCTCCAGAGGAAGTTGGCAGCTAGCATCCCAGGACATATTACGTTCCTTTGCTCCGATGTGGCCTGTAAATATTTCCCCTATTTAACCAAGGTGGCTCAGCAGTGCCCTGAGCTGAGGAACCTCTTGTCAATGCGTCCTTTTCTCTCCGTCATGCATGCAAAGGCTCACACTTGGAAATGCGAGGTATACTGCAGCTTGTAGTTTTGGATTAGTTTGAGACATTTTGTTATAAGGTTGAATGAATTCAGCAGTCATGTATTGTGACCTCCTTTCTATAGATCAAATGGGGAGGTGCGTTTCAGGATGGGGCCGGTTCAACAGTTGGAGAAGAGGTGGAACAAGTAAACAGTTTCCTGTCTAGGGCGGCCATCACAACGAAGTACATGTCTAAAGCAGGTGTGTGTCCGTGTCTGAGATTCCACTCAGTCTCCTGCTCATTAATTCTAATTTGTATACTAACTGAAATGCAGGGCGAACAGACATGCTGACCCTCCTGGCTTTGGGGTGGAACAAAAGGAAAGTGGAACAACTGGGCCGCACTTTGAGCCAGCGATATCTAAAGGTCATTTTTTCAACACCCATTTTAATGTGTGTGGTAATGGGGGGAAAACACCAGTACTCTTTTAATGTCAATATGAATGACATTTATGAATGCATTCTTAGATCATAAGGATCCTTAGAGAACAAGTGGAGAGCCTGAATGCGACCAGAAATGAGCTGGGTGTGGATGACGACACACTGCAGCAATGGGTGGCCGATGTGCAGAAATGGGCTGAAGGTGAGTCTCAATATAATGCACTCATGTATAACAATAGGACCCACCATGGCCTCATTAAAGAACTTAGAGTTAAGATCTTTCTGACAGTGTCAACAAACAATGAAAAATAAGCCTTGGAAAAGCAAATTTATGGCAGAGTTGTTGCGTTTCATCAAATTGGATAGAACCTGGGTTGAAATGATGTCGTACTAGTTGGTTTTATAAACCTGAACACCAACATACTTGTTATCTCATGATTATCATGAGATAGCAGCACATGAAGGCTCCAGATGTCTTATAATGAATGTCATCAAGTCAGTGATTACAGAGTCCACTGTAGTTTGGTGACTGTTACTCATCCTGTGTTCTGATTAATATTCCTCTCACTTAGAAAGTGATCAAACTGATGGCAGCCTTGGAGCGTTGCAGGCACGAGTAGAGGAGCTTGTCGTCATCATCAGAGTGCGAACACAAAGTCTTTACAGACAAAATGGTGTCCCAGTTTCTTTGAAACGGACCGTTTGATGCTCAGTTTGTACAGCTTGTGCAGCTACTTTGTAAACAGAATCAAATCAGATCCAGGTTTGTTTAAGCTGGATGTGATTTGTTCTAGCAAACAAATTGATGAGTGTAGATTAAAATGAAACTATATACATTATGTGAAGGTGTGAATTTTTTATGATTATTTACAGATAGCAACAAGAGGCGACACAGAATTCGCAAGGTCATCTTAGTTGAGAAGAAACGCTTGGCGGCTGCTGTTGACGACTACAACAAGTTCGCTGAACCAACAAAGCAAATCGTATCCAGTGATGCCCTCATGCAGACCGATATTTGGCCCTGGCAGAGCACAAGTGAACGTAAGCTCTTGATTTATAAATATCCTTTTTAAACAAGCTCCCAGTATCTGAGCAGTAGTTGAATGTTTTGTTCTTGAATCATAATATGCTGCTATGTTTTCCCATCTGATGTTGTTAAACTGTAGCTGCTGCTGACCTCCGGACAAAGAGAAAGGTCTTTGAGAAGGTGATGGCTGTGAGGCGCCTGAGAGAGGAGGAGATGATCCTTTGCAGGGAGATGCGGCATCACTGGACAGTGTTGCGAATGCGTTCTGTGGTGTTGGGGACAATCTCCTCAGACTGTAAGCACTTTATTTATTTATTAATTTTTTGATGAATCGATTGAAAATAAGAGCAGATGCTAAAGTCTTACTGGATCTTTTACCTATATCTAGATTGCTAGCTAACACTGCCTTCTCCCTTTTAAAAAAATGTTTAATTACAGCATCCTAATTCATTGTGTTTATGAGGTGATGTTTTTTTGTTGTTTGTTTTTTTTACTTTTCTCATATTTATTTGTTTTGTTCTTTTTACAGCCTCCTTTGTTGGCATGTCGGAGGATGCACAGAAGGGACTCTGTAGCCTGGTTTTAAAAAAACAAAGTGAACTGAAAGCTGAAATGCTCAAAGTAAAGGACATGTACAAGAGAATCCTCAGCCACCAACCACTCCTGGAAATGGACTCGGAGGAGGAGGAGGACATTCCAGACGATGCCACTGAGAGTGATTTGAGCACTTCTGATGAAGACTGATTGTGTCATCATTGATGTTATGTTTGGTAAAATAAAAAGTTAATCACATCTCTGTTCAATGTGATTTTTCAACAGACATTTTACATTTTGAGAAGAAAAATGGAATTTCCTTGGTGCAGTTGTTTACCCTGAATCATTATTTCCCATCTAATTTAATGACTAGTGTACATGTTCAGATACGATAACATAATTTAATTTATGGGATGCTTTCTGGGCTGCTCAAATAATCACAAAATTTAAAAGCACCAGGCAGCACACTCACAAGTAAATTTTTTGTTCAGTGTTTTGTCGAAGAAATCAACAAGTACAACTGAGATGTTTGCTGTAGTGGTGTGTTTGTTAAGAAGCATGCCAGCACACTGGTGAACTGACAGTCCCAGAATGCACCCGAGCCATTGACTCGCCCCAGAGCAAATGAAATTGCTTATCTAGAAAGACAACCGTCATCAAAGAAGAAGTAAAAGAGTAGGAAACAAATGGTAAGGGAAGGTACTGTGGGGTAGGAAAGAAAGGCCAGAGCTGTGCAAAATGACCTCCAGCAGGCCACAAATGTGCACGTCCGCTCAAACGGTCAGAAATGGACTCCATGAGGGTGGTATGAGGGCCCGACGTCCACAGGTGGGGTTGTGCTTACAGCCCAACACAGTGCCGTATGTTTGGCATTTGCCAGAGAACACAAAGATTGGCAACTTTGCCACTGGCGCCCTGTGCTCCTCACAGATGAAAGCAGGTTCACACTGAGCACTTGTGACAGTCTGGAGACGCCGTGGAGAACCTTCTGCTTCCTGCAACATCCTCCAGCATGAGTTTGGCAGTGGGTCAGTTTTGGTGTGGGGTGGCATTTCTTTGGGGAGCAGCACAGCCCTCCATGTGTTCGGCAGAGGTAGCCTGACTGCCATTAGGTACTGAGATGAGATCCTCAGACCCCTTGTGAGACCATATGCTGGTGCGGTTGGCCCCGGGTTCCTCCTAATGCAAGACAATCCTAGACCTCATGTGGCTGGAGTGTGTCAGCAGTTCCTGCAAGACGAAGGCATTGATGCTGTGGACTGGCCCGCCCATTCCCCAGAACTGAATCCAATTGAGGACATCTGGGACATTATGTCTCGCTCCATCCACCAACTGCACCACAAAATGTCCAGGAGTGGGCAGATGCTTTAGTCCTGGAGTCTGGGAGGAGATCCATCAGGAGAGCATCTGCCACTTCATCAGGAGCATGCCCAGGTGTTGTAGGGAGGTCATACAGGCATGTGGAGGCCACACAGACTAGTGAGCCTCATTTTGACATGTTTTGAGGACATTACATAAAACCAGATTAATGATTCTGTATTGCATTGATCAAGGAACCAACCCAATAGGAGCTAAAGGAATCCTCTTGACATTACTTCACTCAGTAAGTTTATACTATGTTTAATGTGCATTTTCTTCATCAGTTTAGAACATAACATGTTAGTGCTCCCTGGTCCTTTTTGGAGACAGATCCTGAGACAGCAGGCAGCTATGGAGAACTTGTGTCAGCTGTGGTAATTAAGGAATACTTTGATTTAATATTGATTTCATGACAACTATCCTCTGGCACATATTCCTGGATATATATAATGACATAAGTAAACTCCCATTTTAGAATCATTGCCTTCTTTGATCTGACTTATTGCCTCAGACTTTGGCCCTGTGTCCCCAAAAGTATAGAAAATCCATGACACTGAGTAAGAGGCCTTTATCATGTTATAAGTGAGAGAGTTTGGTGTAACAGTGGTTGAACATGCCAAATCAATCCACAACATACTGCCATTCCCCAGCTGTAACCTGCATATGCATCAAACCAAAATCCAGTATCATAGCCACAAAAAAGACATAAAGATTAGGTTAAAAGGGTTGTCTCATTTTGCCAGATAGCTTCATCCCAAAAAAGATAAACATTCTTCAAAAACAAAAGTTTGTGAATATTTGCTGTATTGCCAGGCCTAAACCAACCTGTTAAACTTATCAAATTATTGTCATAGATACAAACCTATTGATTGAAACAGAATAATCCATTGAAGCCTCCATCATCATCCACAATCACTGTTACTGTTCAGATTATTTTATCTCTGTTTTCCTCTAGAATGTTTTGAAAATCAGCATTTGATCAACAGACTTTTTAAAAGTTTATTTTGATCCTATTGTTTACGTGTGTAATAGCATTTTTATTGAAATTATGACAGGAAAACCCTCAATCAAATTGTATCTTTGATATCTAATAATAATATTAACAATAATGTTACATATGTAATATGTACACAATAATATTGTGCAAACAAACAAGAAAAATAGCAAAAAATGTCAATTTTTTTTAATACCCTGTATATAAAGACCACATATGACCACAACTCCAAATGTGCAATTGTCACTGCATCTAAACATGACATATTACAAAAAGGTAGAAACATATAATATACAATATGTTCTGAAGCTGGTACTGGTGCAGTTAACTTTGCTTTAGGCTCCCATACACAGTAGGTGTTACTTACTATACGTGCAGTGCAGTATTACTTTACCTTGTAATATGTTATAATAAGCAAGTCACTTCTATATTTATGAGGATGTAGACAATAATGTTGGCTGATATGTAAAACTATGAGATGTCGAGTGCAGGGAAGATATTATTGATCGATCAGATTTATGAATATGTTAGGTACTTAAGCCACAATTAGAGAGTGAAACAGAGACTGACACTGGTTGAAATGTATAGTAACTATTTTATTTTGAACTTTTATGCTGAACTGCAAGCTGTGAACTGTGCGATCTCTGCGACCTGTGGTGCCTGGTTTACTGTGTGTAAAACTGCGCAGGTTCCCATGTGTCATCCCACACTTTGCCACTGTCAGGAGAAAAACATAACAAACAACAACGACAACCACACACAAAATAGGACAATTTAGGTTGTGACATATGACAATTTTTTAGGATGAAATATCTTCTATATTCATGTCATGCTTTATACACCTTCATTGTAATATAAATTAATCAAATCAAGTCAGAGAGTATTAATATATGTAGTAGATGTCAAGCAGGACCACAGCAGCAGCCACGATCCATTGGAACCTGCTGGATGAGAGAGCACAGAAACTCCAGGGAAGAAGTTTAGTTAGTAACATGCATGAACTGCATTACTGAGACATGTATGTTTACAGATGGTGGTGAGGGAGAGGGGGAGAGTTTTCAGTAAAAGGAGACGTGACTGCATCTTCAACCAATACTGAGCCTGCATAACCCTGAAAGAGACAGACAGAGAGGGGGGGGGACACTAACCCCCAGCAGTCTGGTCCTATTACAGCATAACTAAGGGCTGAGCTGAACCAGCCCTAACTATAAGCTCTATAAAGAAGTAAAGTCTTATGCCTACTCTTAAAAGTGTTGACCATGTCCACCTCCAAAACTCATAATGGACTTTGGAGGTGGACAGCTATCAAGCTCCTCACAGAAGAGGAGCTCGATAGCTAAAAGCTCCCAATTTACTTTAGTCCAAATACATGAATTCAAATTGAGTTGATAACTATTTATCAACAATATGAATGTCTGTTCCCGTCCAACAAAGTTGTTACTACATACCATGTTGAGCAAGGCTTCCACTTGACTTTAACTTCTTCTTTTTCCTGAAAAACATGATATAAACAAACAATTAATTAAGAAAGACATGCAAGTTGCATACAAAAAGGAGCTTATAAACATTTGTGTACTATTGAATGGCTCAATATATTATACAATTAGTTTACAAAAACATAAGAACCACTACAATGCTTGTACTGCCAGCATCGAGTGCATGTCAGCAAAGCAACACTGCTTACATTGTGGCTCACAAGCAAAACTAACTGAAGCAGATGTTACTGAATGGGAAGGAGCACCTCCACATCAATCACTCCTTCTGAGCATGATGTCAGGAGGACTTTAAAGAACGTAAACATCAGGAAGGCAGCATGACCAGGTCGTATCAGGTGGTCTGTTCTTATTTAATGTCCTATTTGGAGTGAAATCCTGACTCAGTGGCTGAATTAGTGTAGATTCATCAAATACAAAAGCTTATGGATATTCAGTCAGGCACAGTTCAAATCCGGGAAGTCCAAAGACGCAAACAAATCTGCACAACAGCAGGCTAAATTACTTACATTTACAACTCTCCTGTCTACTATCTCTTCATATTTGAAAATCTTCTGTGTACGGTGTTTTCGGCATTCTGAAAAATAACAAATGAAATATTTACATGAGTTCTGTAAAACTGGAAAAAATGCAAAAATTAAGAAAAAGAAATCTTAACAAACTTAACGAACATGTCATGTGTTTCGTACATTTACAATACCATAACGTCTAACCTTTCCTTGTCCTTTTTTTGTTTGGGACATCCGAGGTGTACACCGTAGAAATTGAGGGAGATGCAGGATGTGGAGATGGAGAGGAGGATGCAGGAGAAAGCAGAGATGAAGAAGAGGATGCAGGAGGAAGCAGAGATGGAGAGGAGGATGCAGGAGGAAGCAGAGATGGAGAGGAGGATGCAGGATGAAGCAGAGATGGAGAGGAGGATGCAGGAGAAAGCAGAGATGAAGAGGAGGATGCAGGAGGAAGCAGAGATGGAGAGGAGGATGCAGGAGGAAGCAGAGATGGAGAGGAGGATGCAGGAGGAAGCAGAGATGGAGAGGAGGATGCAGGAGGAAGCAGAGACAGAGAGGAATATGCAGGAGGAAGCAGAGATGGAGAGGAGGATGCAGGAGGAAGCAGAGATGGAGAGGAGGATGCAGGAGGAAGCAGAGATGAAGAGGAGGATGCAGGAGGCTGACAGAGGGAAGATGTTGGTACAGGCTCTAAATGAAGAATAAATTCCTCGTTTAGAGCCTCTGGGTCTGGGACTGGTCCAGCATCGACACTGTCAGCAGAGGATGGTCCAGCTGCTGGTGTAGAACTTTTAGCAGGAGGTGAAGCTTGTAATTCTGAAAAATTTTAAATATTAAACATTCATTAAAATGGGTTGAAAAAATGTACAGTACACATAAACACATAATAAGTAGTGATTTGCATGTTTTCAGTTAAGTTTTTACTAAAGATACAACTGGTAAATATTGGCATCAAATAAGTCATCTCGCACACTCACTGACCCAAATAATTCAGTACAAGTGCCCTCTAGGGTAGTGTGACATCTGTAGTGCTTTTCTACATTGTACATTAAAAAATTAATGAGTGTGACTATAAATCCAGATAGATAATGACTTTTTCCTCTGATGACACTACTTTCCTGACTTTGTAGTGAATAACATTTGACACTTCAAGCTAGTACTGTGACTTAGGAGTTTTGTAGGGATTATTTCAGGTCTGTTTTGGTGAAACGATTACAAAAATAATTTATGACCAAAGAAATAACTTATATTACGAGGCAGTATTACACCATATTTAGAAAAAAAAATCAATTACGAGATTAAAGTCATTAATATTGAGTTAATTACGTGAATAGGGTTAAAAAAAACCCTGAATTGATTACAGAAAAGATACATTGCTAAAATAGAGCAGTACTAACATTAGCTGGGTGGCCAAGCAAGTGTCTTACACATGAGAATACATCACAAAAAAATTTAAATAAACTTTTGCAGAAGTAGTTCTCTTGGTACACAGACTGCTCTGTGAAAACATTTCAAGTTTAATATCAGTTTAATATCACTGAAATTAATATTTCAGTGAACATGCAAATTACCCACAGTTTATCACAACTTACTTAGCTAGGATCTGCCTCGTGTCCAGTCGAAAACTTCGCTGCAGGACCGTGAGTTGAAAGATACATTTACTACGACTCCCAAGATGCATTGCAGTAAAAACCATCCAATCGCCTTGCTTAAGATCTGTTGACGTGTCGCTAAAGGCGCGCTGTAGATAAATATTGCAATTTGTAAAAAATAAAATACTACAATTTGCATTTTTTAATTACATAATTAAACACTGGGCCAGTTTAATTTCGTATTATCGCTGGTTATTATTTTAGAGTAAATAAAGGAATAACGGGTAGCACCAAGCTGTTGTTATCTTCATTTCCATAGCGACGGCGGTTGAGGATTATGGGTAGTGTGCAGTTACGGGATTAGTGCGTCTGCGTAAATTGGTCTGATTGGTTGGAGCCGAGCGCATCCAAAACTAGCAGGAGTGGTGAATGAATCTATAAATGTGTTTTACGTGTGAAATGAAAATAATAAACCTAACGAAGGATTATGTATGTTAAATCTGCGCACTTTCAGATCGTGAATCAGTTTGGAAAACACTGTGTGATGGCCACAACATGAAGCGATTTTATTGTTGAATTATCAGTGATACTTTCGTGTTTTTGTTGAGAAATGTTAACGATGTCATTAAAAGAAAGCATTAAATTAGGGAGAAAAACCCGTTCGCGGAGAGGGTCCCCGGTTCTCCAGTTAGATTGTGCTTCTCGGCGTCATGTTTCGCCGTGACGGGGTTATTATTGGAGTAAATGGATGGCTGGAGCCTCTGCTCGAAGCGTCTCTGATCGCCGCGAGCGGGTTCATATTGGAATGAATTGACAACCCACAGCGTCACATAAAAACGTGGAAGGGTACCTTAGGCGTCAGCATGAGAAGTTAAGGGACGTGACAAATCGTCATTATTTTACGCGTTGGGAGTGAGAACGGGTTGCCTGGTCACAGTTCTCACAATTGATTCTCAAAGTGCAAACCTTTGTAGATTGCAAAACGTAAAAGTATTATTATGCCGCGGTTTGTCTTCATCTGCCCGCCACTTTCGTGCGCCTTTTTCCCTCACGGTGCAGGTGTCTATTTCCGAATGAGGCTCATAGTTATGGGTGTTTTTGTGCTGTTTTTTCTATTGGACGCGATGGTTATCAAAACCAAACGTGATAAATTTGGCAAGCGCAGGAGATTTGTCAATCAGGCTGCAGAATGCAATGCTGTACTGTGCAATAAAAAATCAGCGAAAAAGCAAAGCAGTGACGGATGAACAGCGGGACCACTGTGTGCTGTTTATTAATAAACAATAAAATATATTCCTAAATGACAACATGCATAAAAGCAGAACGGTATTTGTACGTCAGTGGGAAAATAGCGGTGGCTTGCTAGCTTTTGTGCGGCTTCCCCGGGTCAGTGAAAACTTTCAAAAGAGAAATGAATGAACTTACCAGGTTGCCCGATCTCTTCACATATCTTCCTCCAAGCTCGGTCCTTTTTATTCCTGTCTCGGTACTGAAAGCAGCTGGTGTTGTACAGCTCCGAGTTGTTTGCTACCGCATTGATTAGCCTTCCCCTCCATTGAAGTATGAAAGGCTTTGGCTGGATCTGCCCCTTTGACCTAGGTAACAGCCACGTCACCAGGCTCCTGATTGGTTGTCGCGGCGCGATTTGACGCTGGAGTTCAGATTTTTCCAACTCGAGCGGTAGACGCGAAACGCGCGTATGCACAAAATGCAACACAAAAACTCACGCGCGTGGTTTTATTCGCGAGTCAAACGCGCCAGACGCGCTACACTGACGCGCGTTTCACGCGTTTTGGCGTTTTCGCGACGCAAATCTGCTTCCGAATTTTCGCGGGACCCGCAATCGCGCGTCATCGCGCCTTTCCATTGACTTTACATGTAAACCTGACGCTCTATTCACGTCCATCGCGTTCAGTGTGAACACACCGTTAGAGGTGGTGCGATTGGTAATCACACGGCTCTTCAGACCAAAGGTCGTGGGTTCGATTCCACCTTGGCCCACATGTTTTTTTTAACTACAAATTTATACACTGTCACAGACCAGTAATTCATATTCATCATTTATTACAATTCTGCAAACTTTTATGATTTTACCAGTTTTTCTAATATGGACCTCACATTCTTGTTAACACTCCATGGCACAAATACTCTTCCCTTTAGGCTCTGTGTATGTGTGTGTGTGTGTATCAATATTTCTCCCATTTTAAAGTATTACTCCTCCATAATTGTATTTCTGTTAAATCAAAGTACTTTTACTACATCTTAGTACTTCTGCTCAATCATAGTATTTTTGACAAATCATGATTTTTGTGCCAAATCATAACATTTGTGTTATGTTAAAGTATTACTACTAATTGGAGGAATTTCTGTCATGTTACAGTATATGTGCTAAATATAGTATTTCAGCCAAATCATACTATTTCTACTATATTATATTTTTCTTTCTAAATACAGCATTTCTGCTATGTTGTACTATTTTTCTAAATCATAGTGTTTCTGTAATGTTTAAGTATTTTTGGCTAAATATATTCTTTCTGCTATCTTATACTATTTCTCCTAAATTCTTGTATTTTTGAGAAGTTATCAAGTTTCTGGTAAGTTACAATATTTCTGCTAAGTTCTGCTATGCTATTGTATTTCTGCCAAGTATTATGTTTCCTCTAAGATATTGCAGTTTTGCTAAGTTATTACATTTTCGCAAAGTTCTATTTGCTTCTGCAAAGTTTTTGCAATTTCTGCAACTTTTCAGCTTTTTCAGCTACTTTTTGCATGCAGCTTCAGCTTTAAGCATCCACACTGCATTTTCGCAGGAAATGCAATTTTTAAGAGTGCCTATGCCAAAAGGCACACTTATTACTATTGCTCGGATTTATTATTAAGTGTGCCTATGCCAAAAGGCACACTTATTACTATTGCTCGGATTTATTATTCTTATTAAGTGTGCCTATGCCAAAAGGCACACTTATTACTATTGCTCGGATTTATTATTCTTATTAAGTGTGCCTATGCCAAAAGGCACACTTATTACTATTGCTCGGATTTATTATTCTTATTATTATTATTAAGTGTGCCTATGCCAAAAGGCACACTTATTACTATTGCTCGGATTTATTATTCTTATTATTATTATTATTTTCCTTTTTCAGCCTGAAATTTCCGCGCGTAACTCATCCCACAGTTTTGACACAAGCTTCATATATGTTATATCATTTTGTGCGGCTGGATCAGGAATGGTGTGCTATGACTTTTGGTGTTTATTACTTCTATAGTTTTTAAATATGAATATTTTAATGCAAGTTTTTGCCCATTCAAATGAATGGGAACGAACGAAAGTGAAACTTTACTTACTTTGTGGTGTGTTTGCTCACTCACTTAATTTGTGGTGTGTTGGCTCACTCTAGTGGTATGTCCCCGTATTTGGATTACCATAATGACAACAATATGAACGGCGCGCACAGCGTCGGTGCTTTCAGGAACCATTGGAATTCTTAAGGTTGCACGAAGCATTGAATAGTTACGGTAACGGCAAGGGTGTATGCTTGGTGGAAAACTGCATATCCCACAATTCAAAGCACGCCTCTACCAGTCAAACAATGGCGGCTGCCACTTGGTTTAATATATTCCTCTTATTTGTGTTTCTAGGTCACAAAGTAAACTTTTAAGATATTTTCAGGTGAGAATGTAGGTGTGTAAACGTCAAATATCTGCTCGTTTTGTCAAAACATCCCATATTGGCAACAGATTTTTCACGATGTTGGCTAGCTAGCGCGGCTAGCTAGCCGGCTAGCGCCGCTTCACTCAAAAGCACCCAGGCTTGGCTTTCAGTGAGGCGTCTCTAACTCCTTTCATCCCCGATAGCTCCGCAAACAGTCTTTGTCTTAGCTGGACTTATTTTTCGTTTATATGGGCCGATGATGCTGGTCGATGAGGAAAAACTAACTGAGTTGTTTGGTGGTGGCTAACGCAGAGCTAGCTAGCCACCGGTATGTGTCTCTTTCCCCTCATATGTTGGGAAAGAAACATGTGAGGCGGCCGCCGATCGACCGGTTTTCAGGTGAGAATGTAGGTGTGTAAACGTCAAATATCTGCTCGTTTTGTCAAAACACCCCATATTAGCAACAGATTTCTCACGATGTTGCTGCTAGCCGGCTAGCTAGTTCGGCCGGCCGGCTAGCCGGCTAGCTAGCTCGGCTAGCTAGCGCCGCTTCGCTCAAAAGCACCCAGGCTTGGCTTTCAGTGAGGCGTCTCTAACTCCTTTCACCCCCGATCGCTCCGCAAACAGTCTTTGTCTTAGCTGGACTTATTTTTCGTTTATATGGGCCGATGATGCTGGTCGATGTGGAAAAAATAACTGAGTTGTTCATATACCGGTGGCTAGCTAGCTCCGCGTTAGCCACCGGTATATGTCTCTTCCCCTCGTATGCGGGGAAAGAAACACCGATCGACCGGTGGTGGCTAACGCGGAGCTCAATCGTGGATAAGGGAAACCCAATGCAGGAGAAGCAGGCGGCTGGTGAACTGAATTTCAGGTAAGACGTTATTAACTGCACTCTATTTGGGTCAGATATAAACCGAGTTTAGGTGTAGTTTATTTTCGTTGTGCTGACAGTTACAATAACTGTACTGCGTGCTAGCTAGCACGACGGAGTTTCTATACAGCTGTGCGCGCTAAGTTACTGATTTTGAACTTTATGACAGCCTCCCCTATTTTCAGGCGAGAATGTAGGGGTGTAAACTTCAAATATCTGCTCGTTAAGCGTGCCTATGCAAAGGCACACTTAATTTTATCAAGAAGTCCCATATTTTATCAAGAAGTCCCATATCTCTCACGATGTTACTGCTAGCGCCGCATGGCAGCTAGCTGGCTAGGGCGGCTTGGCTGACACCTAGGCCGGGCTCTCGTTTCACCGCCGCATGGCAGCTAGCCAGCTAGCCGGCTAGCTGGCTAGCGCGGCTTGGCTGCCACCCAGGTCGGGCTGGCTGACACCCAGGCTGGGCTGGCTGACACCCAGGCCCGCTCACGCTGTCGTGTCACCCCTAGTCTTTCGTGATGACTCTTGGTTGGCTGCTGGACTTATTTTTCATTTATATGGGCTGGTGATTCAGTATGAGTGTCCGGTGAACTGAATGTCAGGTAAGACGTTATGTATATGTAAGGTAGTGACTGGAATAAGTCACAAGGTGTCGCTGTTGAGCTGCATATATGTTGTAAATTTTAGCAATTTTGACCATTTGTCCTCTGCAGGACACCGTAGTTCAGATTTCTCGTTCGCGTGGGCGCCATCTTGGTTCAGTGTTTACTGTGATGTGCAAAGGTAAGCACTGTCAGTGGCGAACTGCATTGGTTTTGTTTAAAAATAAGTGTTCCACTGTGTAAAATAGCGGTTTGTCATTTAAGCCGAGCATATATTTTGTTTATTGAGAGGTTCATGTATTGTCTGATGAGAGTATGAGACAAAGATATACTTTTCTTTCTTACTCTCATATAAAATATTTAGCTTTTATTAAATAGTTATCTGAATCTTACAACCAAAGTTTGTATAATAATACACAAGATTGGCTGTAGACCATTGTTAATCATTCAGAACACTGTGTAAAAATAACAAAAAACAAAAAGTGAATGAAAAGTGCATAAATATTTATTTTACGTGTTTGATGTGTGTGGCAGGGCGTGGTCTGCAGTGCCGCTGCAGGGGAGGTGGACCCACCTCAGCGGCATCTGCAATCACGCCTCTCAGGTGTAAAGTCTGTGCTCTCTCTGCTTTTTTTTTTTTTTTTTTGTGTATGTGTCGGGCTATGAGATGAAAAGCTACAGCCGGCTGTGTGGGTACAGCAACTATGTGTGAAAAGTGGTCCATAACGTAATGCTTCAAAGTGTGTTCATGCAAACATTGTCGGGTCTGCTTATGAACCTCTGCGCACAGCGTCTACAAATTGGGGCTGTACGAAGTCACCTCATCTTTACACAAAACTGTAAGCTGTCATCTGTGAGGCGCGAGCGGTGTTTGGTTTTACCATAGTTCATGGTGGAGAATGGCTGCTCTGCTGAGTTTTGCTCTCTGTAGCTGTTTGAATGGCAAACTATACTGATTAGCGGCGGCATAGGCACACTTAAAATTTCTTCAGAAATTTTCGCTTTCTAGTTTTCTTTTTTCTTTCTCAACAGGTGATCCAGGTGATCGATATATGCTTTTTTTTTTCTTCTTTTTTTTTGCTGCCCATTCTGTTGGTTTTTGTTTTTTGCCCTTCTCCCCCGTCCCTCTTCTCAGCTGTTTCTCTTTCCCTCTTTCTTTCTCCCCTTCTTTCCTCCAGTCAAGTCTGTCCCGTATTCAGCAAGTGAAAATAAAATAAACAATAAAAGGTGAATCAAATGGACCATTATGGCAAGGCTGGGATGGTCAATTTGGTAAAGTAAATCCGTTGGGCATCTTCCTTTGCCTTTAGACAATAATTCTGATGGCAAAAGAGCCAAACGGGACAGGCACAAAAAAAAAAAAAAAAAGTCTAGCTTTTAAAAAAATAATTATCTGAATCTTACAACAAACGATTGATAGATTGATGCATATATACCATCAAAACAGTGTACATCACTGTCACAACAGTGTTTATTTTCATTCAAAGGCTTTATGATTTTTCCTATAATGGTGGGCCAGTCTCTAGTCAAAATGTCCGGGCCAATTTTCTGTCCCAGTCCAGCTCTGTATGCAGCTCATCTGCAGTCTGGTGTTACCTACATCTTCCTATTCAGAAGGCAGAATTTCCGAGTTCTGAGTACAATCGAAAGCACCACGACTGCAGTTTTTGTGTTGGATGTAAAAGGCGCACATGATGCTGTGACGTAGGCTAGAATCATGGCAGCAGTCAATGACGGTCCAGGCGTGGGATTTCTCTCGTGGAAATATGCACATTATCTTTTCCTTTCTGTTGGTAGGTGGCACAGTGCACTTGTGGCAAGTAAGCAAGCTAGAAGACTGGCAAAGTTATGGAAGAAACACATTAACAAGAGAATTCTGAGTAAAACCAAAGTTACTTTCCCTAGTAACTAGTTACTTTGAAAGTAACAAGTAACTTGAAGTAACTGAGTTACTTTTGAGTGAAGTAACTAGTAATGTAACTAAGTTACTATTTTAAAGTAACTTACCCAACACTGCTCATCAGTAATGTTTGTAGGGGGAGTGCATTTTTAAAACAATTTGTGCAAACTACACCACAAGGTGGAATATTTGCAAAATCATGACTACTCTGTGAAATTTTGTCTCAAGAATTAACCCTATGAATATGTCAGTACCATTAGGATGAAATTATTGTGTCACCAACATTTTAACGTTAGACGTATAATTTTAACAGCCTCTGTAAACTAATATCCTGACTTGCTCAAGGCTGCTGTTTTCTCTGACAGTTTCAATCAAAATTAGAAATGCTACTCTAGGAGACTGAGAGAACTAATAGTGCTGCCTGTTGTGCAGTTAGTTTCCCAAACACGTTATTCATGGTTACATACAATTTTAGACTGATGTGGGCCAAAGCCTACCATAGCCACACATTTGTTGAGTGAAATTGACTTTAAGTGACTTACAGGTTTCTTTGAAAAATACTTTCTTAGATCCAGTTTCTTCCTTTGTGCTGCCATCCTCCTCTCCTCCTCGCAGATCAGGCTTGCTTCTGCTAAAACTAAACAGAGCTCCCTGAAAAGCACAGCCAATCACATTGGCCATATTTGTCATATGACGTAGGACTCCAGTAGAGAACGTAATTTAACCCTTTCTGCACCGCTGGGTGAATGAGACGTTGACAGATTGTTTTTTTCTTACTATCGGGTTTGTTTTTCTTTACTCTAAGAAATCAAATTATTGATGCTGACATGTCCCTTCCGTCCATGCCAAATCTACGCCCTTGCCTGAATCCCAGGCTGCTGGGGGATTCCCATGACGCTCTGAGAGTTTCCTCTGGTGTTCATACACCACTCATTTCATTTTGTGTTCTCTCTCATAACTTTGTCTTGTTTCTCTGTGCTCTCCTTTTTCTCCAATGGGTCTCTATGATGGCTGCCCTTCCCTGAGCCTTGTTCTCTTGGAGGTTACCTCCTGTTGAAAGGGAGTTTTCCTTCCCATTGTTACCAATTGCCACTCATAGGTGATGATGTGATTTTGGGGTTTCTCTCTAATGCTGTGGAGTCTCTAAATTGAGAGGACTGCAATTGTGAGGTGGTGCAATAAAAATAAAGCTGAACTTATTTAAAGAAACTAAATTCCAATTTTGCCATTTTTTTGGTTGCACTAATGCTGATGCACACTATTCAATCCATACCTCCTTGCTGATGCCGTGTGTTGTTTCAGGCTCTGACCTGAGGGTGGTGCTGGTGGGTCAGGAGAGAGTGGGGAAGAGCTCAGCAGGAAACACCATCCTGGGAAAGAAGGAGTTTAACTGTAGGATCAGTTTGAGCCCTCTGACTTTGAGCAGTGAGAAGAAACAAGTTGATATTGACGATCATAGAGTCTCTGTGGTCGACACCCCCGGACTCTTCAGCACTCGGCTATCTGCAGACGAGGTGAAAGCAGAGCTGGAAAAAGCTCTCCAGCTAAGCTCTCCAGGTCCTCACGTCTTCATCCTCGTCCTCCAACTCGGAAGATTCACTCCACAGGAGCAGGAAGGACTGAAAGCTCTGCAGAAGATGCTTAGCGCTAATGTCTCCAAACACACCATGTTGCTTTTCACCTACGGAGACCGACTGGAAGACACCGACATGGACATTGAGATGTTCACCAGAGAGGACAGAAACATCCAGCAGCTCCTGCAAAGCTGCAGCGGTGTGTACCACGTATTCAACAACAAGATGGAAAACAGGGATCAGGTCAAAGAGCTGCTGCAGAAGATTGATAAAATCTGTGACAGCGGACAGTCATACTATGGGAGAAGGCCTCAGTCAGTCTGGGGTTCAGTGCTCAGAGCTCTGAGAGAGAACAAGTGGCTAGTGTGTGGTCTGATACCATGTGGTCTGATACTGTGTGGTCTGATACTGGGAGATCGTATAATGCTACCCCAGCAGTGTGTAAGAAAATTCAAGATCTTTGTGGTTACGAGCCATATGTGGGACAAAGTCATTGTTTTCCAAGACTCAAGTAAGTCTCCAATCTTTATCCTCAATTCTCAAGCCCTAAACTTTGAATTTCTTTCAAGTCTTTTTTAAACAATGTTGCAGGTACATATTAAATGTAAATAATAGATCATGTTTTCTCTTTCTTAATCTGTATGTATCTCAACACATAATGAAACAAGTGAACTTACAAAATATACACCAAGTAATTCTGAAATTGTACCTCTATAATGTACAGCTCAATGAAACTTAGCTGCAAGAATAGTCACAGAAGAAACATTCAATGAAAAATGCAAAAGCAGAACTTTCTCTTCAGACAAAAAGTGCTGAGATTGTACAAAGCAAAGAACCATCACAGTAAATTTAGTGCAGTGTGATTAGCATGTCCCGTCTGTCTTATCTAGTCTCTGTGTGAACATGTGTTTGTATGTGTCCAAGTGTGAGTGACAGCGAAAATAAATAAATAAATAAATATGAATTAAACAATGAACATAATGTGCACTTTATGTTATTTCATTGCATTTCCAAAAGACCAAACTGGCCAAAAGTCTGGCAGTCATTTGTGCACGATGAGACATAGAATGATGCTTGGAGACTCCTGACCAGGCCATTCAGGAAACGGACTTGAGGTGTCAGTTTCTCAAGGTGGTAATTGAGAGACAGCACGGATGGAACAACACTACTGATCGTGACTGTTTTCTCACTATGTGTCAAATCTGTTGCTTCTCTGAAAGGCTTCCAGATGTCTGCTATCTCCTTCAGCAGGTTCCACTCTTGTGCTGTGAATAATAACTCATTTTGCCCAGCCATTTTGAGAACAGCACAGAGTTGAAGATGTTCACATTGGAGAACTGCCTTCTCTTGTCTCAGTGTTGAATTCGATCTTGTGATCACAGCCGCTGGGATTGCTTTCTGTTCAAATTAAGCTTCAAACACATCTATGAATGTTGTGCTTGTGTGCAGTAAAGAGCTGAGCTTAGATAACTTTGAAAGAGAAGTAGATGTCACTTTGGTCTCTGACAAGCCATCTCTCACCACCAGAAACCACCAAAACACTGCTGGTGCTGTCTTTGTCATAGCAGCACCACGACTTAACATGATCTTCCAAGGTTAAGTCATGCCAGAGCTCTGGGTCATCAAGATGATCATCATCATGTGTCTCACCTTGCTCGGCATGGAAGCACAGAGTTAATGCTTTCGGCATATTGGCAACATTGTCAATAATAATATAGTTTATTTTTGTATTCGTCACATATAACTTCAAATTTCTCACAGATTCTCTCACCTGTGTGTAAGCCTATGAAGCAGTTTGGACTTCAGCCGTATCCTCTATGTCTCTTTCTGTATCCAGTGCACAGTGATACCAAAGTAACCCCTCATCCTTCAGTCCAACCAGAAGTCCACAGTGACTGAAACATGATCAGTGTCGCTCAGCTGGGTTTTTAACAAGTTCTCTGTTTTTGATGTAATTTTTCTAGGGCCACCGTGGTTCGCTGGTTTGATCCCCGGGCTCTCTGTCCTGGTTGTTGTGTCCTTGGGCAAGAAACTTTACCCTACCGCCTACTGGTGTTGGCCAGAGGGGCCGATGGTGCGATATGGCAGCCTCGCTTCTGTCAGTCTGCCCCAGGGCAGCTGTGGCTACAACTGCAGCTTGCCTTCACCAGTGTGTGAATGTGAGAGTGAATGAATAGTGGCATTGTAAAGCGCTTTGGGTGCCTTGAAAAGCGCTATATAAATCCACTCCATTATTATTATTATTATTATTACCGGATTCTATTTGCAGTCAACTACTTTCAGAAACTGCTGAAAACTCTTCTTTTCCACAATAGACAGGGTCAGGTTTCAACCAATATTCAACTCATTTAAAAATAATGCCTTTGTGAAGGCTTTCTGCTGTGGATGAGTCATGCTGTACTGCCCGGCACGAGTTTCCAGACGCTGTGATATGGAAGGATGTTGAGGTTTATTTGCTCTTGTTCATCAGGCATTCTTCAAATCTGCTGAGGTAAGCATATTGGTCTGATATCATTAAATTCATTACAACTATTCATGAACTGGATTTGACTTTAAGTTGTTCCTACTAATGCTAAATAAATATATACACTTAAATCCTGAAACGTCTTGATGCATTCTCAATTCTCCAGGAAAGCAAATCTCCAAAAGTTGATTCTGTTCATCTGGACAAAGCGTTTTGTGGGAGAAACGTTTCATCACTCATCCCAGTGACTTCTTCAGTCTCGGCTGACTGCAGTTTCCCCTTTATAAACAGTACATTTGCATAATGACTGAAACCAGCCCACTGAAGGAACATAGGGTTGAATTTTGCTGTCACATCGAGACAAATCCCGCTAGTGATGCTGATCACAGCCACAGAAACAACAGTTCGTAACACCAATATTGCAGAAGTGGAAGCAGAGCAACTACGGACGAAAGTTTCGGCCTGTCTCAGCAATGCAAATCCCCCAGCATCCAACATCACCATGGAGGAGAGGAAGGCACTCACATCACTTAGTGATGACAACAACATTATCATCCTTCCAGCAGACAAGGGTAGGTGCACAGTATTGCTAAACCAGAAAGACTATCATGAGAAAATGTTGTCACTACTCAGTGATGAAAATACTTATGAGCCAATGAAACGAGACCCAGGAAGTGGCTACAGGAAGAAAGTAACATTTCCAAGTTTCTGGCTTCAATCCTCAACCCGCTGGTGGGCAGCTCTGAACACCATATCCAGAACACCCTGGATTTCGTTGAGAAGGTGAGAGATGTCATTATGGAGGCAGATAAAACCATGGTCTCATACGACATTACATCTCTCTTCACTTGTATCCCAGTCACGGAAGCGTTGGAGGTAGTCCGTAAGAGATTACAGGATGACACCAACCTCAGCAACAGGAACACTCTTAGCATCGACCAACTGTGTTTGCTTTCGGAACTGTGTTTTCATTTCAATCCTTTAATTTCCCCTTGTGGGACAATTAAAGGATTATTCTATTCTATTATATTCTTGACAGGGGATATAATTCACAGCATCAATGCCTTCATCTTGCAGGAACTGCTGACACACTCCAGCCACATGAGGTCTAGCATTGTCTTGCATTAGGAGGAACCCGGGGCCAACCGCACCAGCATATGGTCTCACAAGGAACCTGAGGATCGCATCTCAGCACCTAATGGCAGTCAGGTGTATAGCAATTTCTTTTACTTATGTATTAATCACATTATTTTATTGTATAATGCCTTGGTGCCACTGGAGTTTAACATGTCTGACACTCATACAGTAAGACAAATGGTGGGAGTCTAGTAAGGAAGTTGGGGGGGAAGCAAACACTCCACAGGAAGAGTCTTTTGTCTCTTCGAGAACTCTGGGAGGTAGCAAGGGAGTGTCAACCTTAAGGTGTGAAACAGCTGTGTACTGCCTTTTGTTCCTGGAGAAGGTATTTAACTGAGAGCCATGCTAGGCTCAGTGAGACTGCTGACCCTGCCCCGCGGTCATGTAGGCTCTCCACAAGCTTGGTTGTCTCTGTTCTTTGTGTGTTTGGATTAAAGAATGTTAGCTACCGCTCACCACTCGTCTACAGGCTTTATTTAATTGGAAAAGTTCCACAACACAGGCTACCTCTGCCGAACACATGGAGGACTGTGTTGTCCCCAAAGAAATGCCACCCCACACCAAAACTGACCCACTGCCAAATCGTCATGCTGGAGGATGTTGCAGGCCGCAGAAGGTTCTCCACGGCGTCTCCAGACTCTGTCACAAGTCCTCAGTGTGAACCTGCTTTCATCTGTGAGGAGCACAGGGCGCCAGTGGCAAAGTTGCCAATCTTTGTGTTCTCTGGCAAATGCCAAACATCCTGCACGGTGTTGGGCTGTAAGCACAACCCCCACCTGTGGACGTCGGGCCCTCATAACACCCTCATGGAGTCCGTTTCTGACCGCTTGAGCAGACATGTGCACATTTGTGGCCTGCTGGAGGTCATTTTGCACGGCTCTGGCCTTTCTTTCCTACCCCACAGTACCTTCCCTTACCATTTGTTTTCTACTCTTTTACTTATTCTTTGATGACGGTTGTCTTTCTAGATAAGCAATTTCATTTGCTCTGGGGCGAGTCACTGGCTCGGGTGCATTCTGGGACTGTCAGTTCACCAGTGTGCTGGCATGCTTCTTAACAAACACACCACTACAGCAAACATCTCAATTGTACTTGTTGATTTCTTCGACAAAACACTGAACAAAAAATTTCCTTATGAGTGTGCTGCCTGGTGCTTTTAAATTTTGTGATAATTTGAGCAGTCCAGAAAGCATTCCATGAATTAAATTATGTTATTGTATGTGAACATGTACAGTTGTCATTAAATTAGATGGGAAAGAATGATTCAGGGTAAACTGCACCAAGGAATTTCCATTTTTCTTCTTAAAATGTAAAATGTCTGTTGATGATAAGCAATTTCTAAAACAGACATTGTAAAAATCAGATTAAACAGATGTGATTAACTTTTATTTTACCAAACATAACATCAATGATGACACAATCAGTCTTCATCAGAAGTGCTCAAATCACTCTCAGTGGCATCGTCTGGAATGTCTTCCTCCTCCTCCGAGTCCATTTCCAGGAGTGGTTGGTGGCTGAGGATTCTCTTTTACGTGTCCTTTACTTTGAGCATTTCAGCTTTCAGTTCATTTCGTTTTTTTAAAACCAGGCTACGGAGTCCCTTCTGTGCATCCTCCGACATGCCAACAAGGGAGGCTGTAAAAAGAACAAAACAAATAAATATGAGTAAAGCAAAAAAACAAACAAACAAACAAACAAACAAAAAACCTCACCTCATGTGGTAGGACTCGACTTAAGCGGTCAAAGAAGTGCAGGAGACCGATGCTGTCCAGTGTAGCAAGTGATTTATTCACCATTTTGTGGCCCAAACAATATTTACAAAGAAACAAATAATAAACTCAACTCTATAATTAACTCAATTCAAATAAACATAACTGAACTTAAATCAACAGAAATTAAAGTCAAACTGCACACAGCTACACCAACCTGAACCTTTCTCCCAAAACACCTGAGTTCTTCTGCTTAAATAGTCCACTTAACCAAACAATTCCTCCTCTGGACTATTCCATTCAGTAGGTAGGTAGGTAAGATGAACATGATTATATTCAAACCTCTACTACTCCTCTTTACTGGCAACATAAACTCTGGTGTAATCAATACATATTACAACAATAAATCTATGTCTTCACAAACCCTCTAAAATCAACTTTATTAAATTATAAGAGTTCTTCCCCTTCTGCACTTGGTCTCTTCCTGTGACCTCAGATGAACCCAGAAGGTATAAAGCAGGAAGTAAAACTACATTTCCTCCTTTTGTTTCTGGAAGACAGGTAGGTAAGGTAAGTTCTAAACAATACAAATTAACAGTTGAAATAAAGAACATGTTAACTTAACAAACTTGTAGGAATTGATTTAAACCAAGATGTTATATTATATAATCTGTAAAAGTGCAAAACATAAACCCGGGATAGTAGATGTTTGCCTATTGCAGATTACATGTGAAATATGGTTAAATCAAAACAAGAATGTTAAGAATATAGACAAATGGTCTTCTCACCCACTTTGTCACACCTCATAAACACAAGGAATTAGGATCCTGTAATTAAACTTTTTTTTTAAAGGGAGAAAGCAGTGTTAGCCACCAACCTAGATATAGGTAAAAGATCCAGTAAGACTTTAGCATCTGCTCTTATTTTCAATCGATTCATCAAAAAATTTATAAATAAATAAAGTGCTTACAGTCTGAGGAGATTGTCCCCAACACCACAGATTGCATTCGCAACACTGTCCAGTGATGCCGCATCTCCCTGCAAAGGATAATCTCCTCCTCTCTCAGGCGCCTCACAGCCATCACCTTCTCAAAGACCTTCCTCTTTGTCTGGAGGTCTGCAGCAGCTACAGTTTAACAACATCAGATGGGAAAACATAGTAGCATATTATGATTCAAGAACAAAACATTCAACTACTGCTCAGATACTGGGAGCTTGTTTAAAAAGGATATTTATAAATCAAGAGCTTACGTTCACTTGTGCTCTGCTAGGGCCAAATGTCGGTCTGGATGAGGGCATCGCTGGATACGATTTGCTTTGTTGATTCAGCAAGCTTTTTGTAGTCGTCAACAGCAGCCGCCAAGCATTTCTTCTCAACTAAGATGACTTTGCGAATTCTGTGTCGCCTCTTGTTGCTATCTGTAAATATTCATAAAAAATTCACACCTTCACATAATGTATATATTTACATTTTAATCTACACTCATCAATTTGTTTGCTAGAACACCCATCACATCCATCTTAAACAAACCTGGATCTAATTTTATTCTGTTTACAAAGTAGCTGTACAAACTAAGTATCAAACGGTCCATTTCAAAGAAACTGGGACGTACCATTTTGTCTGTAAAGACTTTGTGTTCGTACTTTGATGATGACGACAAGCTCCTCTATTCGTGCCTGCAACGCTCCAAGGCTGCCATCAGTTTGATCAGTTTCTAAGTGAGAGGAATATTAATCAGAATATAGGATGAGTAACAGTCACCAAACTACAGTGGACTCTGTAATCACTGACTTGATGATATTCATTATAAGACATCTGTAGCCTTCATGTGCTGCATTATCATGAGATAACAAGTATGTTGGTGTTCAGGTTTATAAAACCAAACAGTACAACATCATTTCAACCCAGGTTCAATCCAATTTGATCAAACGCAACAACTCTGCCATAAATTCTGCTTTTACAACGCTTATTTTTCATTGTTTGTTGGCACTGTCAGAAATATCTTAATTCTACCTTAAGTTCTTTAATGAGGCGATGGTGGGTCCTATTGTTATACACGAGTGCATTATATTGAGACTCACCTTCAGCCCATTGCTGCACATCGGAAGCCCGGTTGCAGCACCGGTTCAGCATGGTGGTCAGCAGTCCCAGTAACTGCGGCAAGACTTTTTTTTGTTAAAAGTGTCATTGAAAACTCTTCCAGGATTATATCACACAGCATTGATAACATTGTGTATATATACTCATGCTGGCAGCCACTATATGACCAGCTTCTTAAGATAAAAGACATAAACTTTGTTAACGGTATACCCGAATCTCTTGCTGATGACACCCTTCTGCCTAAAGACAAGAACAATTTGCTAATTATAGATGATGTGATGAACGATGCCACTAACAATTTAGAAGTACAAAATGTGTTCACAAAGTATGTGCATCATAGGAATTTGAGTTGTATATAACTAGTTCAGAATTTGTTTATTCAAGGAAAATCCAGTAGAACCATTTCCTTGAACACTAACTACCTAATATTCAAAGGAGCTTGCAAAGAAAGGCGTCTGGACTTCTTTAAGTTACTTGAAGACGTTTCACCTCTCATCCGACAAGCTTCTTCAGTTCTAAGGTCAAATGGTGGAGAGTCCCAGATATAAACCTAGTTTTGGCGTTTTGTTTTTCGGGTAAACCAGTTTTTGTCTGAGCGTGTTGCTGGGTCTGAAATACACTGGGATGTCGTGCTTGGTTCACCCGAAAGACAAAACGCCAAAACACAGACTTAACAATGTGGTGTATGCTGTACAGTGCAGCGAGGAATGCCCAGACCTCTACATTGGAGAGACCAAACAGCCACTTCACAAGCGCATGGCACAACATAGAAGAGCCACCTCCACAGGACAAGACTCAGCAGTCCATCTGCATCTTAAGGATAAAGGACACTCTTTCGAGGATGCCAATGTTCACATTTTGGACAGAGAGGACAGATGGTTTGAAAGAGGAGTGAAAGAAGCATCTATGTCCACTGTGAGCGACCATCTTTGAACAGAGGCGGTGGTTTACGACACCAACTCTCTGCCATCTATAATCCAGTTTTGAGATCCCTTCCCAGACGCCTTAACGCCCACTCACATCCTGGGCCATCTGATCTCAGGAATTCGCATGATAAGGTGGGGCCAGGTTTCACAATGAACTCACCCGAAACTCTGGCTGATTGGGACCCACACCCAGTTTCACACCTTGGCTCAGACGATTAGAGGATCATCAGGGGGTCCTTTTGTCCCTCTGTGGGGGGTTACTCCCACTAGGTTTATATCTGGGACTCTCCACCATTTGACCTTAGAACTGAAGAAGCTTGTCGGATGAGAGGTGAAACGTCTTCAAGTAACTTAAAGAAGTCCAGACGCTTTTCTTTGCAAGCTCCTTTGACTACGGTAGTGACAATTTTTGAAAGGGCAATCCAATGTCTCATGCTGTTTTAGATGTGTCCTTAAGTGACTAAGGACATTTTTATCATTGAATGGTTGGCTACAACCACAAAGAGGGCAAAGAAATACTGCACTTTGATCTCTACTTTGCACAACTTTCTGAGAATGTATCCATGTTAAATGAATTTTCAAAGCATTCAGTGACTGAAATGTACAGATACAGCAATCATATGGACATGGCAAAGGACTGACTGAGGAAACATTCCTATGATGTAACCGATAGTGCTCAAGCACCTTTATCTGTTTTCCAAAGATAAGATTACAAAGTTTGCATTTGAACGCTATTGTATGATTTTTTTTTAAACTTTTTTAAAGTAACTGTGGAAGTGCTATCAATGGGGTTTTTTTCTTATTTTTAGCAATCAACATACCAAAATAGTATCTTTCTACACCAGCAAGGAGTTTCAGCCTTAACCTGAAAAGAGAGATTAAGAAATAGGTATAATACGTTATTGTCCAGCGCTTTGTCACTTTTTTTTTTACATAATCAGTTATCAAACACTGTATACATACAGGTGGTCTAACAACAACCACTTTTTAAACATTTGCTAATACCATCACATAGATATACAAACTAGACAAAGAGTTACAAACATCATATTAAAACTGGAACAACAAGGAAAATGTAATGCAGGGATCGCTGGTGTGTTTATGGAGTGGACACAAAAACAAACAAACAAACAAAAACAAGCTGTTTATTTCAGGGTGATGTCCAAAAACATAAAAGCAAGGCAAGGCGAAACAAGGGTGAAACTAAACTAAAACCTTAACTGCGGAAAACCTAAACTAACATTGAAAACAATAACGAGAGACAAGAACATGAAACTTAACAGGGACATGCAAACATAAAAGTGAAAAATGTCTAAACATGAGCACGAACCTGAGCAGTAGCAGAAATTCTGTGACTTTGACATGAAGATAAATAGACACTGAACAGACGAAGACAGAGGACTTAAATACATAGAAAGGAAAAGAGGGAAGTGGAAACACCGGGGAAACACAGCTGACACAAATGAACCTGAATGCCACAGGGTAAGTACAACAAAACAAACTGAACATGGAACCACCAGACTCTTCACAGTAAAACAGAAACAAGAAAGGGACGCAGTCAAGACAACACGAGCTTGACAAATAGAACACGGAACACGCATAAATACATGGGGAGACTCAAGGAAACAGATTAGGGAAATGAGGGCATGGACATAAAAGTAAAACACAGAAGACAAGACACATAACCAAGGTGACAGATGAAACATAACTAGGCCAGAACTCAACTAATTCTTAACTAATAATAACACAGGAATTTCACCTTATTTCAATATAACATCAAAATTAAACTCAAAAAGTCCTTCTAATGTACACTGGGGTTGAGAATAAAATTAGAAAAAAAAACTGTTTGGTAAATGTATTATTGATGGGTTCACCCTCAAGTTAACCTGAAATAGACCAGGCACAACAACTTAATAGTTCAGAAGATTCAACATTCCTACTTGTATACAGAACTATTTGCAATCCAAACCAAGTTCTACTGGCTAATTATATGATGATTGATCACTGCTTATATCATCCTATGCCTACAATATTGATGCCCCAGTTTTAATATGTACAATTCCAGAGAACTAAACTATGGAAGGCCGTTTCCGCCACTAAAAAAAAACAAACGGATACTTAACTCGAAATTTCGAGTTATCTTTCTCGAAATTTCGACTTATTTTCTCAAAATTTCAACTTAGCAACTCGAAATTTAGACTTATTTTCTCAAAATTTCAACCTAGCAACTTGAAATTTCAACTTAGCAACTCGAAATTTCGACTTAACTCGAAATTATGAGAGAAATAACTCGAAACTTTGAGAAAATAACTCAAAATTTCGAGTTAGCTCTGCCAATCAGTAATCTATGTGAATGACGTCATTTCCGTGTTACCCGGAAGCTGAAGCCCTCAGCTACAAATGCTACAGAAATGCTAACAGTATTACAGATACGGATCATGAATTCACAAATTGCTGAGTGTTTTAAGCGTATATTGCATATTATAGAAACATCAGATATATTAAAGTACACGTGAAAAGTAGTGCTTTTACTAAACATGAAAACAGAAATATAGGAAAATATCTTTTAAATAACTACCCCATCGGCTATGCAGTTTTGAAAAAGGGGGTGTGAAATGCACTACACACAGGTCTTTATCACCAGATTCCACATTTATTTATAGTTTTCCCTGCGTTATGACTGAACACAGTCTGACAGCTGTTGGTCCCAGCTGATTTCCCTCTCCCTCTGCTCCTCTCCGTCTCACTATAAAAAGGGAAGGAAAAAACCATCAGTCCAAATCGCCATCAGCTGTTTTCACCGGCATCTCCAGCACCGCCCCGTTGAGCTCACTCCACCACTCCTCCCCTGCAGCCGCGCCCGGGACCACACCTCCGCCACACACCCCCACCGCCCGACTGAGGCCGGGGAGCTGTCCTGCCGAACCTACTCCCCCCCCCCCCACCCCCCCGCGAGCGAGAGAGGAAATCGGCCACCGCCATCTGCGCCCCCAGCCTATGGACCACCTTGAACTTAAAGGGCTGTAAAGCCAGATACCACCGGGTGATCCAGGCGTTGGCATCCTTCATGCGGTGGAGCCACTGCAGCGGGGCGTGGTCCGAGCAGAGGGTGAATGAGCGCCCCAGGAGGTAATAGCGAAGGGAGTCGACCGCCCACCGGATAGCCAAGCACTCTGCCAGCTTCCGGCTGATGTAAAGAACGGGACGGTCGGCCCCCCCTTACCTGCTGGGACAAAACGGCCCCCAGCCCTCTGTTCGAGGCGTCAGTCTGCAGAACAAAAGGGAGGGAAAAGTTAGGAGTGTGAAGCAGCGGCTCCCCACAGAGAGACTTTTTCACCTGCACAAACGCCGCCTGGCACGGCCCCGTCCACTGAACCAGATCTGGAGCACCCTTTCGGGTGAGATCGGTCAAGGGGCTGGTCAGCTGCGCAAACCCTGGCACGAAACGGCGATAGTAACCTGCCAGCCCCAGAAACCGTCTCACCTCCTTTTTAGTCTTGGGGCGCGGGCAGGATGCGATAACCGCCGTCTTCTCCACCTGTGGACGCACCTGCCCGCCCCCCAAGTGGTACTCCAGATACTGTACCTCCCTCCGTCCAACCGCACACTTCTTCGGGTTGGCCGTGAGCCCCGCCCTCCTCAGGGACTCCAGGACCGTGGCCACCCGCTGCACATGCTCCGCCCAGGTGTCGCTGTGGATGATCACGTCATCCAGGTAGGCAGCAGCATATGCAGCGTGCGGACGCAGCACCCGGTCCATGAGGCGCTGAAAGGTGGCAGGGGCTCGGAGCAAGCCGAACGGAAGCGTAACGAATTGGTACAACCCGTACGGAGTGGAGAAGGCCGTTTTCTCCTTGGACTCGGCAGACAAGGGAATCTGCCAGTAGCCCTTGGTTAAATCCAGTGTCGTGAAAAAACGGGCCGTGCCCAGCCGATCCAGGAGCTCGTCGACCCGGGGCATGGGATAAGCATCAAAACGTGACACTTCATTCACCTTGCGATAGTCGACACAGAACCGTATAGACCCATCCTTCTTCACCACAAGAACGATGGGGCTACACCAGGCGCTGTGCGACTCTTCTATCACTCCCATTTTCAGCATTTCAGCCAATTCCCTCTGATCGATTTGCCGTTTATGCTCAGAAAGCCTGTAGGGCCGTGAACGCACCGTCACGCCAGGCTGCGTTACAAAATTATGCTCAATGAGAGACGTTCGGCCTGGCAGGGGGGAGAACACATCTGCAAACCGCTGTTGTGAGACCACAACAGGGGTCTCACAACCACTACAATACATGTCATCTTGTGACATTAAATTAATAAAATTTGACAAATTAAAATTAACCTAATGCATTTTTTAAAGTTGATTTTGGATTCAAATAATAGAAAAATTGAATAAAAGGTGGAAAAACTGCTTTCATTGTTCACATGCACACATGCTGACTGAGGAAATGGGAATGCTTATAAATGGTCTCCAGACTGCCACTCTGAGACCTCTGCAGAAATGCATTTCACAAGTGTTTAGAAAAATATTGCCTCAGTTGTAATAGGAAAACACAGAAACACAAAGAAGTACCTCAAATTGCATTACAGTGGTATTTCACCAAAGACTTTTTCTTGGAACTCAGTTTTTAAACACCTGAAACCTTTGCTGTGACATTCACATGGGAACACTTTAGTCTTAGTTCACAACTCAAATATAATCTGTTGTAAAACAACAATGGCTTTTAAGCCATTGTCCGTGAATCAAACCTTTAGATAATGTCCATAACCCACACATTTGATTCCAACACACTGTTCATCTCCGATCTGAAGTCAGGATAGCTGTCATAATTTATCGACAGCTCCAGTACACACCCACATGTGTGTGCCACAGGTCGTCTCTGGAAACCTTTAAGTTCGTTAAACCCAATGATGATGTTCTTTCCCAGATGTAAATCTGAACCTGTGCAAAACCTGAGGAACAAACACAAATGTTCCTTCTCAGCATTCTTCACATATGTAGTTAGATATTTCTGAATAATCAGCTTCTGGTGAGCCGTCATTGTTTCAGGGAAAGTGAGACACTTGAGAACTTTTCTCACAGTTGGTTGGAGGGTTTCATAAACTGAAGATAGATCACAAAGGCTTTCCCGTGGCATGCTGAGTGTTCTTGCCCACTGTTCAATAACATAGGCAGGCTCTTGGACAAGTGTTTTGTGTGCAAGCTCCAATAGGACTTCAGTGGCATTGCAGGCTGTTGGTATCTTTCTGCAGCTGTGGTTATCAAGTATGTCTATAAGTTCTTCTTGGTCCACGGTGCTAAAGTCTGATCGCCGCGCCTCTAACACTGTACGCTCAGAGTCAGGCATGAACTTAAGGAAATTCTCCACAGTATCACTCTTTACATATCCAAAGGCAGCTTGTTCCAGAATGGCAGGTGCAATTTTCACAGGCAGATATTTCTCTCTAACCCACCCAAATGCAATGATTCTGCCCACACTCTCCCACTCCGGTTGCCCAAAATCATGCCTTAAGAAGGGCACTTTGTAAACGTTTCCAGTGGTGCACTTGTCATAGAATTCTTTCCAGAATTCTGAAAGACAATCTCTCACAACTCCCCCATCGTCATGGGCCATTTCAGGTGTTCCATCAGGCAGTAAGACCTGGATTTTGATGTCGACATCTTCAAGGTCCTTATCACTAAAATGTGAAATGAGCTCTGACATTACCTGCCCTCTGTGGACCACCACTACTCTCCTCACTCTCTCACTGGATGGACCAGGTTGTGGAGAAAAAATCAGGGTGTCATCCAAATTTATTGGCTCACTGTCAGAAAAGGGGCCAACAAAAATAATGTCACTGCTGTGAGAAGTGTTAGCACTTAGAGACTGCGTGGAAGTTTGTGGAAGGTTATCGTTTGGAGTGTCTTCAATGTATGTCACATCATGGCTGATTGTTTCAAATGGAGCAGATGTTTGGACTGTAGTGACAGAAAAAGAAGAGGTTTGGTTTTGAGGACTCGCTTCAATTTCTGAAGATGGATACAAACCTGGGTTGGAGCTCTGAAGGCTGTCATTTTGTTTTTTCTTTGTGGTGAGGTAGAACCTGAGGATATTTAGTTTTGTGACATGATAAAGTTCTCCTACTGTCAATGCATCATCGACTATCATCTCTTGATAATCCTTCAGATCACAGTCAAAATCTGTTAAGGGCCCCTGAATGTTTCCCCCATCTGGAAAGAACAGGCCTGTTGCAACCTGTAATATGTCCCTTTTCTTGGCATCCTTGCAAATGTCTATTTTTCTTGTTCCTCCTCGTCTAGCTCTAACCTGCTTGAAAACCTCAGTGTCTTCATCATAATGCATCCATCCTATTTCTATTTTTCTATTTCTCTTCAGAGCATTTCTTTTATGGGTTGTTTGGGAATTTTCTTATTGCCGTGTGCTACTGCCATCCTCTTCAGATAATTTTCTTTTGGACAGTTTGGATTTCAGCCGTTCAAAAAGCGCTGACTTGCGGCTGCTGCCCCTCTATCTGCAAAATCCAAATACTGCTAGACGATCACCGTATGATGGCAAATAAGTCTTCAGCTCCTCATCTGTCATTAGACTTATGACACTGGCATCAATCTAAAGATGGAAAAATAATTTAATTTATTGAAACAACCAGCCTTGAAAATACAATCCTATTTTTAACTTAAGAACAATGAGGAAAAGTTGCATTTCAACCAGTATCTTGTTGGAATTAAGTACCTTCTCATTCTGCAAGGTCTGTATAATTTCCTCAGAGACTTCTCTTTGTTTCAAGAATTCAGTCAAGTCTCCCATGCTGTAAGGAAGGATGTAAATTAAAATTACAAAATTAAAATAAAGCCACCATATTATCATCAAAGTATCTGTGCCTACCTACATTATGAGCTCTGACTATGGTGGAGAAGTGGGAACTGCATTTTTAAGTGTCCATTTGCACTGTAACTACAATCAGCATCACAATACAGTCAATCCCACATTTTCTCAGTTGTCTGGTTACAGTTTTATTGGTTTTGTTCCTTATTTATATAGTTGTCAGTCATATTCCCTGTTTTGGGTGATTTGTGATTTTGTTTTATACAGTGCTGTACACTTATTATGCATGCTTTCAGCAAAACGTCTGTTTCACCAGACGTAACAGGTGTCATTAGCGTGTAACAGAAACCTTATAGGTGCCTTTGGTTAACCCTCACGTTGCATTCTGTTCAACTTTGTATGTAACAATCGCGGTCACACTGTTTTTGTATACCTTTTATCCAGTTATCATTTGTAGGAAGGCATTCAAAACTGAAGAACCTGGCGCCATTTGCTCCCCTCCACAGTCTCACTGAACTCTGTCACACACACACACACACACACACACACACACACACACACACACACACACACACACTCTCTGACTCACTCACTGGCCTGCACCAGTTACCAGTCACTTTGTGGAGCATTGGACTGCCATTACCTCATAAGACTTTGTTGTTACACTATCTCTTACCGCATACCACTAAATCTCCATTTGCACTATTTGCCTATTTGCACTACTATGCCTCCTTACTTGAATATTGTATATTGTATATTGCATAGCTTTTTTTTTTTTTTTGTTATACGTAAAATTGTATTGTATTTATTTAAATTTTTACTTTTTAATTATTTTATTTGCATTTTTTAATCACTAGGGTTTGAGAGTAACGAAATTTCTATTCTCTGTATGTCCTGTACATGTGGCAGAATTGACAAATAAAGTTGACTTGACTTGACTTGACTTGACATTTGTTGTTATACAGTAGCTCACGACACGATCCAGTTTTGAGTGCGCACCCTTTTGCGCCATATCCTTCCGGGTAACAAGGAAATGACATCAGCCACGTAGATTTCTTATTGGCACCGCTAACTCGAAATTTTGAGTTATTTTCTCAAAATTTTGAGTTAATAACTCGAAATTTCGAGTTATTTTTCTCAAAATTTCGAGTTAATAAGTCGAAATTTTGAGTTAATAAGTCCGAATTTTGAGAAAATAACTCGAAATTTCAAGAAAATAACTCGAAATTTCGAGTTATGGATCTTTTTTTTTTTTTTTTTTAGTGGCGGAAACGGGCTTCCATACTAAACATAGCTTTCAAGTTCCACCAGTTGGCAAATGAGTTAGCTAAGCAGCGCAGCAGTGCAACAAAGACTCAACAATTTATCCACAAGGCAGTTTATAAACTACAAATCTGTTTAGCACTCTAGAAACGCCTGCTAAAGACTTATTTTACAGTAGTAAGAGATTAGAAATGTATGAGCAGGGCTTAGCTTTAGTGCTCGCCTCTGCTGGGACTAATAATGTGTTATACTAAATGTGAGCTTATTAGCTTCCTGCAAAACACACTTTGGGGCCAATGCCACCAAGACCATACACTGGAACCCTATTTTTACATTAGGTGGCATGGATTTTAAAAAAAAAAGAAAAGAAAAAAGCAATTCTTAAATGCCTGCTACAATTCAACATTTATGACGATAATAATTCGTATTACAAAGGAGAAATAAGGTTTCAGAAAAAATAAAACTTACCACAAAAGCGCTCACAAAGACAAAATTGCTGCAAAGGCGGTAAATGCAGCTAGCCAAGTGCAGAGCGTTAGCTGTTCCAGTTCAAAGGTCTGTAACATACCACAGCACGTCCTCCTTTATCCAGCGTCAAAGACAATGCAGCAAAAAACCTTCCCAAGTGATTTTATTTCTGTTCGGAAATTAACGTTCCACAGCTTTCTTTCGGAGTAATGAGCAGGCATTCGGACTCGAAGCGACGATTCCAAGATGGTTCCCAGCTCCTCATGAAGAACAGGTGGCACACGTACGTACGTACGTAGGCACGTATGTGATGTCAGTGTCGACTCAAATTATTCAAGGGCAATGTCTGAAACTAATCAACATATTCAAGTACTGATAACTTGAAAAAACAAACTTGTTCAAACTACTCAAAGAAATAAGGGTGTATGAACTTATAACGGGTTTTTAAGTAGTTGCAACTCATTTCATTTATCAAACTATTACTATTCGGTCTTACAGTGCAGGAATAAATCTGTGATTTCTGAGTTCAGTCCTGCATTGTGGGTCCTCCCTCTGTTCGCCACACATCTGCTTCCATGGTACTTCTCTATTAATACAGCAAAGAGGAAACGGATGAATCAATATGGATTAACATAGCAGGACACGCTGGTGAAGGATATCTGTGGCTATTTGCTCTCTAAAAGTGACGAAGCTTCTCAGTGCTTTTCTGTTATTGACTACTGAATATGGCAGTAGTTCTGTGAAGTTTCTGTTCTGTGCAATCTTCACCAAAATAAATGTCTGCAGCCTTGAACTTTCTGGTGACGTTGGCCACACTGTCATTTCACACAACAGTCTGAATACCTGAAGCTTAAAAGAAACGAGTCTTTCCTGCGCAAATGTTTTATCAAACAACACTGTCTGCACTGTGGATGCTCACAAAAGGATGTGCCATCACTGGTTGTATGCTTGCTGCTGCATGGTCATTGGCCAGCCTTTTGCTGTCAGCTGACGCATATCAGTCTTCACTCCCTCCTTCCATCAGTCACTCCTGTGTGAATGTCTGGTCTCCGTACCTACCTCTCAGCCTGCAGTCTGACATTTGGCTTTAAACTGCAGTTTGAACATCTCTCACAATAAAGAACGAAACTCATTCAGGTAAGTTTTACACACACTAACACGCTGGGAACAAATAGTCATTTCTACTTTACATGTCTCCTTTATTTGCCCAATTTGGTAAGATAAGACTTAGTAAAATTCTATTGTTAGTGTTAAATCCTATTTAAGGATGCCAGAGCACCCTTGATGCTGCACTAAAATTGTGATAAATTCTACTCTGTGCATAACAGGAGCTGTCAGTTTGTTCTGAGAGGCAATAAATTCAGACCATTGCAGAACATTAAGAATGTTGCAGGCTGGCAGGAGATGAAATGGATTGTTTGTCCTTGTAGCCATTTTTTTCTGTTATTTCTTTTCATTTCTATTGACTCCTGTTTTCAAAAGCGCTTCTGCGTCAGTGTGTAACTAAACAGAATTCCTCTTTGGCTACATGTGCAAGTAGCTATTAAAATATTTTTGAGACATGTAAGTCCTGGACAAAACCATTTCTATACTAATGTTTCAGTATCTATTTGGCCTTTCTGTGTGAAGTGTTGTGTTGAGGAATGACATTTTCTCTGCTGCTGCTGTTATCATTAGATATTCTGTCTGTGGTGGTGGAAGACCAGGCCTGACCCCCTCGGATCGGGGTTTGAATGTCACCCTGCAGAAAAGGCTGCTAAAGTTTAAAACCTGCTGCTCTTTATAAAAACATTTTGGTAAAAAAAAAATTATTCTCCTTGAGCACTCAAACTGTTCTATACAACATTCACAGATTCACACCCATTCATACAGGCATTGTTTTCTATGCGTTTTCCAGGGAAGCGCTTTCTATCTAACATTCACGCTCCAATTGATCCATCAGAGTGCAACTTGGCGTTAGTATCATGCCCAAGGATATTTGGCATGTAGACTGGAGCAGCCCAGGACCAAACCTCCAACCTTCTGATTAATAGATGACCTGCTCCAACAATTACTTATTCTTTCCTAAATGAACCTGTACAGCTCTACATTGTTGTACATTTCATAGAGTTAGAACACTGAATGCCTGTCAGAGATTTATTTTACTGTCTGTGTTTCTTTCTATGGTCTTTCCACCATCTCAGCTCCTGACAGCTTCCTGCCATCCCACCCGGGTTTTTTGTTTTTGCTCTCCCTTATTAAAGCTTAATTTTCCCAGGAGACCAGGGAACCAGCCTAAATACAGATGATTTCATTATTACATGACCAAACCTCTATACTCCCAAATATTTTCATAATGTTTAGTGAAAAAAAGTTGTCTTTAAAGCAATACATAAAATACAAACAACCTGTAAAAAGTTGACATCATAACATATAAGCACAAGATACTAAAACTGTAAACTATGTCATATCAGGAAAAGAAATGGACTTGAAGTACAGAGTACTCAGTAAATACTGCATTAACTTTAAAGTTTAACGTTTAGGATTACGATTTTAAAGAAAGCAATAATTAAATTGAAACCACCAAAATATATAAGGCCCATTCTAATTGCAAGTATTTTAACTCTTGATACTTTAAAAGTGCTAGAAATATTTTTATATAATGTAGTTTCCATTGACTGTACACTGTATGTTGTATACTTTTATACTTTTAGCTCTCTTTTGTGGATGGAAGCAGAGCTGGAAGCTTACACGGTCACTTAGTGGTGAGGGCGAGTTGTGTATTTTTCTTTAGAAAAAAGTCTGTGACTCTATTTGTTATTAACTTTGTGTTTTGAGTGACAGGATGTCTCCTCATTGTCACAATGTTGAAATCTATCAGGAGATGTATGTGCAGAGTATTATTGGATAGAATACTAAGTCTCAGTGTCAAAATCAAGACAACAATAGCTTGTTACAGAGGTGCAAAGACAACAGGTTGTTTCTGTGTGAACTGCTGCTGCTCTGCAAATGCTGCACAGTTATAAAATACTGGAAAGAAGAGCAATGTTAATTCATGTGTAACTGTGACTTTCCAGTTTTCTTTCACTTTTACCAGAAACTGAAAGTTTTTCATTCTTAGCAAAACCACATTGTTAATAAGGGAGAGCAAAAACAAAAAACCCGGGTGGGATGGCAGGAAGCTGTCAGGAGCTGAGATGGTGGAAAGACCATAGAAAGAAACACAGACAGTAAAATAAATCTCTGACAGGCATTCAGTGTTCTAACTCTATGAAATGTACAACAATGTAGAGCTGTACAGGTTCATTTAGGAAAGAATAAGTAATTGTTGGAGCAGGTCATCTACAAGACAGCTTTCAGCTTGAACTCAATGCAGTATTTTGGTGGGATATGAACTTTCCCAGGTAACAATCGTACTGTGCTGTGATTCTTCTACAGCCATTTATTTTGTTAATCAAATACTGCTATGGAGACACCCATCAATGTTTCAATGCACCTTCTCTGTTCAGGGTCATGAGTGGGCTAAAGCCTACCTCAGCATGGTTTAAAGATGAGGTGCACTTCTGGCAGCTTAACATAACAAGTGTTTTAACATACATGGAAAAAGTTGTTGCACTCCAATTTGCACTGTGGTAAGAGTGAAAAGTTGAGCACTACCTGTTTCTTCCAAAAAACATAGTTTTTATGAAGATAAATACTATGTCTGTCTGTATTCATATCTTTTTGGGGCCCAAAAATTGGAAGTTTACTATACTTGTGGGGCCCAACAGGCCTTATGGCGCCCAAAATCCTGGTCCACACAAGTTTGAAGGCGTTTTTGAGACTCAAAATGTGGTTTTAGTGACAGGGTTACAGTTGGGTTATGGTTAGGTATAGGGTAAGGGTTAGGCATTCATTTTTCATGGTTAAGGGTAGGGTAAGTGGCTACAGAAAGCATTATGTCAATTAGATGTCCCCACAAGATATGAATACCCAACGTGTGTGTAAGAGAGGGAGAATTAATTTTCCCAAAATTAAGCAAATGCTTAATTTTGCCTCACACTAAAGCCAACTTTAGTGTAAGGCTGCAATATAAAATAGTGAAAGAGTGACTGGTTTCGAATATCTGAATGCACTGTCAAACAAGAAAACACTATATCAAACAAATGGTTTCTATAGGTAATGTGATGCTCAGATATGGTTTGGGACCCACAGTGTAAAGCTTCCAACAGCTGCCCACTTGATGGAGACCTAAAAACTTCTTACATTGTTGCAGGGATGTTTTGGGTGCACCTTCAGACAATGAAGTGACAGTGTTTCATCAAAGGTCCTCACAATGGATGAGTCAACAGAGGTTCGAACAGATGGCAATTCCCTGTTGAAGGCTGTATATTTATGCCGGCTACGTCTGACTCGGCTGCTCCTGGAAGGAGGAGCCTACATTAATGAGAGTAATGAGCATGGTGAGACACCACTTATGGTAGCCTGCAAGACATGCTATACAGATTCACAGAGTGTACCCCAGCACAAGATGGTTCGGTAAGTTTTATATATTTTTGTTGAGCATTAATATCTTCTAGATAATTGATAAAATAAATGTACCCTTTACTTTACTTTACCTTACTTTACTTTTACTACAAGGTATCTTCTTGAAAATGGTGCTGATCCAAACATCCAAGACAAGACTGGGAAAACGGCTCTAATGCATGCATGTCTTCAACAAATGGGAGCTGAAATTCTGTCACTTCTTCTTAACAGCGGAGCTGATCCAACCCTGGAGGATCATGGAGGTTTATCTGCGTTAGTTTATGCAGTTAATTCTGGTAACAGGGACATTCTTAGTGTACTCTTAGATGCCTGTAAAGCCAAGGGTAAGGAAGTTATCATCATCACCACCAACAAACTGCCATCTGGCCATCAGGTGACAAAGCAGTACCTTAATGTTCCTCCATCTCCTGAAGTTGAAGAGAGTCTGCATTACTTACCAGCATCTTGCTGCATGTCGCCATATGAGGTCCAGCTACGAACGCCTCCTCAGGGCTCTTCAGCAAAAACCTCTCCTCAACCTGGCAGCCCCCTTCGTGCCCTCAAGGATCCCCAGTGTTTAGGCTTAGGGCATGGCCTGATCAGATTTCAACCAGGTTCACCAATGCAACATCGAAGTCCTCTACGTGTTCCCGATGTGGATAAGCGACCTAACTTCCATCAGCTACACTCAGAAGCCTGGTCCAAAAGTCCTTCCCTGTTGCTCCAGCAGAGTCAGGCGTCCTCTCTGACTGAGGAACCAGTGGAAATTACTCCGGAGGAGGTGCTGTCTTTCAGAGTCGAAGAACATCCTCCTGCTATTTCACGGCACCAGAGCATTGATTTCAAAGATGCAAAAGGACTTGTGAAAGCATTAGAGATCTTATCAGGAAATGACAACAGGGGAGGTGGTGGGAAAAAAGGCTTTGGCAGAAAGATGTCATATGACAGTGCTGCAAGTTCATTATATTCTGTTTCACACCCAAACTTGCTTCAAGATAGTCTTGCCTTTTCCCATGAATCCAGACCTGCAGATGAAGATTCATCTGACTGTCTTACACAGATGAATGTTTCCAGTCTGCAAAATGTGGTGCGTCGGCAGAACATTGGTATTGCCCACTACAGTTCTGACTCTCAGTTGCAGCAATTCAGCAGCAGAGACAGAACCTCAAAGAGCAGTGGTGGTGCTGGATTGGCAGCGGAAAGACACAAGCTGGTCACCAGCAGAGCCTCCAATCTGTCGGGATCCAGGGAGTCCTTGGAGAGCTCGGCCCAGAGGCGAGCCACTACAGGGCTGGAGCGAAGAGGCTCAGGAGCTCTTCTTCTGGATCACATTGCCCACACACGCCCCGGATACCTGCCTCGTTTGAATCCTCATATTCCCATACCAGATATTGGGGTTAGCTCTAACTCTTCCTGCCCTTTGAGTGGAAGTACCAAGACACTGAACGGTGTTCTTATAGGCCCAAAACCTGTTCTACCCTGTGTACCTGTTTTCCCCAAGGATCTGAAAGCCAAGAAAATGTTGTGGAGGCGTCACTCAATGCAGAGTGACCAAATAAAACAACTTGCCAACTTTGCGGAAACTTTTGGGCACTAGAAAAAAAAATCTCTCAGGAGAAAATATGTGTGCAATAGCTGTATTATAGCTATAACCCCATCTCTAATGCCAATTCATATGTGCTTTAAAAGTGATTATAGATTAGATGTGCTCACCTGTGTCAGTGTGTTGTTTTAGAGTAACATTTTAATTATCACCAGGGCAGTTTGGAAATGATAATTATAAATACTTTAGTATGAAACATTGCATTTCAAATACCTTGAAAACAAATGTATTTAAATATTGTAGTAATTTTGTAAACAGTTGTGAATAGAACAGCCCTCTTCATTAATACTTCGGCCATCCAATCATATCAATTAATGCTGTATGTTTATTGGTGAGTCTGTTCTGAGAAAAGTGACTAGTGTTATTATATTAGATTAGATGAAACTTTATTAATCTCACGGGTGGGTTCCTCCGGGAAATTGAGTTTCCAGTAGCACAGCACCGACAGAAGTTGCATGTTACAGACACAATAAAGGGGAATGAGAGTAAGGATATAAGCATAATTATACCATATATACACATATATAAATACAGACTATATAATAGAGATAAATAGGAATACTAGTGGATTCCACATTTGAGTGAGTCTATTGCACAATGATTATTGCACAGTCGGATGTAAGAAATATATTGCAAATATAGCACAAGGAAAAAAGCACTACAGGTCAGTTGTTCCCAACCCTCCTTTGTCCCCGTTTCCTCTCTCTCTCTCCTCCAGTGAGGAGTTAAGCAGTCTGATGGCGTGTGAGACAAAGGAGTTTTTAAGTCTGTTGCTTCTTGACTTTGGGAGAAGCAACCTGTTGCTGAATAGGCTACTATGATTATTTACGACCGTGTGCAGAGGATGCCCAGCATTGTCCATAATGTCCAGCAGTTTCTTTAATGTCCTTTTCTCTGCTACTGTCACCAGAGTGTCCAACTTCATGCCGACTACAGAGCTAGCCTTTGTTTAGTTTTTCCAGCCTGGATGAGTCCTTCTTTGCTGTGCTGCACCCCCAGCACACCACAGCATAGAACAGTACCCCGGCAACCACCGACTGGTAAAACATCCTAAGGAGCTAGTGTTGGTTTTGTCTGTGAAGGTTCTCAGTCATCCAGGTCATCGTAGTCTAAGGAGCTTGGAAAGAAAAAAAAGTGTCTGGACTTCTTTGAGTTGCTTGAAGACATTTTACCTCTTATCTGAGAAGCTTCTTCAGTTCTAGAGTCAAATGTTGGAGAGTCCCAGATTTAAGCCATGTGGGAGTGCCCCCCAGAGAGGGACAATGGACCCCCTAATGAACCCCTACCTAATTACATGAGCCAAGGTGTGAAAATGGGTGTAGTTCACAATCAGCTAAGGTTTTCGGTGAGCTCATTGTGAAACCTAGCCCCACCCTATCATGTGATTTCCTGAGGTCAGAAGTCCCGGGATGTGAGTGGGCATTAAGGCGTCTGGGAAAGGATCTCAGAACTGGATTATAGATGGCAGACAGTGGACACAAAGGGCTTCTTTCACTCCTCTTTCAAACCATCTGTCTTCTTTGTCCAAAATGTGAATATTGGTGTCCTCGAAGGACTGACCTTTGACCTGTAGATACAGATGGTCCACCAAGTCTCTTCCAGTTGACGTGGTATACATATACATATATATACATGTATAGATATATTTTTTTCGGATCCAAATAAACAGATGCGACCAATTAGATCCCTCCATCTGGCAACAAGTGCACTCCTAACTCAAGTCATGCGCTAGTACTGATATGGAAATAGTAAAATAATACTTTACCTCAGTCAATGTGGTCCCAATAAGAGCTGAAATTGCCCCATTGGCATCCTGAATATATATGAAAGCTTCAGATCGTGGATCAAGCCATGACATTTTCCCTGTTGCTGCTGCCTTGAGAGGATTGGATAGACCCAGAATCTGTTTCTTCCTTTTCTTGTTTAGAAAGCTCACGACCAGCTTATCGTCAGTTGACGTAAACTTTTTTTCACAGTGCATTTTTTGATGATGAATTTTCAGCAAAAATACAATGCATTCCATTACATGGCAAATTCAGATATAGTTCTGCAATCTGTTGGGTGTTTAAAGGCCTTTAGCCTTGCACATACTAATTAGAAAACTGAAAAAAAATTGTGTTATCTCTTATGTACCAACCACCTGGTCCTTATGCCCTGATATTGAAAGTTAAAGACCCTACAGTAAAATTTATATCTCAGTGGTGCAAAAATGTTGGAATAAATAAGGGACGGATAAGGGCCAAAATTAATTATCTCAGTCTCATGTACATGCATTCTTTATTCACATACATACTCTATATTGTCAAAAGTATTCATTTACCCATCTCCAACTCATTGAATTCACATGTCCCAATCATGTACATGGCCACAGGTGCACAGAGGTTGCCAGCTTTCTGCAGAGTCACAGTTCAGCCACAATGACGAATCAACTTCTCCATCTGGAAATCTTATGAATGCCTAGTTTTGTGGCTGTGGCGCATTTTGTATAGCTTCTGTTCCTTTGTTTAGTAGCTTTCTGCCTTCACCTGAGAGGGTGTGCTCTAAGTATGTGACTTCATAATTAGAGTTTATTTAAAGATACCTTGTGGCCTTAACTCAGCCAAGTGACGTAACACAGCCATGGTATTTTGCTTACACCCTTCCTCTGTGTGGCCAGTCACTAAAATGTCATTACGTAGAGTAGAAACTGTCTCTGCTGCTGGCAGGAGGCAGGACATCATTGATTTCTTTAAAGCTTCAGCATAGAGAGTGGGGATTTGCTACTACTGGTAGCATCATTTCAGGGATTTCATTTATTGCTCGCTGATCATGCACTAGTTGGTATTTTGCAGTATTAGCTTTCTTCACCACTTAAACAAAACATCACTCTTTGTTTTATTATTATTATTATTATTATTATTATTATAAATTCTCCTTTCTCAAAAACAGAAAATGAAATCGTAGTTGTTCTTGGCTGAGAAACACAAAACCTCCTTCTTTCTTTTTTTCCCTTCAAGACAAGAAACTAAGTTTTAACTTTTCTGACTTATCACCTAAAGCAAAGCAGACAACCCAGCTCTCAGCTGGCTCTGAACTTATCATCATCAAGGTCGCATGGTGAGAGCTACTTCAGAAATCACAGTACTCCTCTCTCAAGCAACACGTCAAAAAACAAAAAAACAAAAAACAAAACTCAGCACACTACACAGAGAACAACAGCCAAGACACAACTGAAGATGCTGTTCTTCTTTGTTCTCCTTAAATTTTAGAATAAACTTCATCTGCATTAGTAAATCATATGCCTAATCATTATGTGTCACTGTGATCTACAAGTATGGTCACAAATTTATTTATTTTTCAAAACAAAACAAAACAAGTTGCTGATAGCATGAACACTTTACACACATGTGTCAGGATGCAAAAAAGCTGCTGCCAAAGGCAAATCAGAAGTGTGAGGGGAAAAAAACTGAGCTCACAGACAGCTGCATGTTTGAATTCTCATGAAGCTCCTGCTGTAAAAAAAACAAACATATTACTTGCTCATCAGCTTACAGTGACCACATATTTAATTCAGCTTCTCAATTATGTAGCTTTAGCTGTTGTCTACAGGGTTTAGCTTATTAGTTGTTAGTATAGGTGTGCTCTATATTTCTGCAATGTCTCGTCTAGGATGACAGGTTTTCAAGCAGGTCAAGTGCCTCTTATGCACTTAATTAGTTTACATATTTTCTTTATTTTCTTCATCCCATATCTCATTATACTGAATTTGAGCAACCTTAAGCTTGATGCAGACTACTTCTAACAATTATCTACCTCACATCATAACTGACTAAGGTGCCTCTTTGTTAAGAGATGTATTCTAAAACACTTCTTCAGTAGAGAATCAGAGAAGAGAAACACGCAGAATTTCTTGCTAGCAAGGGCAGCCTCCAGAACTGAGACTCACACTGAGAAACTGCCCCGGGTTTTATTTATACTTCAGTGTGTGTGTGTGTGTGTGTGTGTGTGACCCCATAAAGTCCAGCAGTTCATCTAAACAAAAAGCACTTAGACAGATATAGCTACGTTAATCCTACCGTAAAACAATAAGACAAGGTACGACCTCTCCCATGCTCCTAGGATGTGGGGGTGAACACCAGAACACCCTGGAATGTTACAGACCTCCTAGGATGAGACATTCTTTCAATATGCCACCAACTATATACTTCTAAACACAAATGATTACATGCAGTATTCTACCATATTCAAACTTATATCACTAAAAGACTATACTGACTACTAAATACAATTTTCCATTGACATTCCCTCCTGTTGTCAGTATATCTTTAGGTGAGATATCAGTATGTAAAATCTTGTTGTACATTTTCTGTCACATCGTCATTAATCACACAAAGTCTTCATGTTCATTTGTCACGGCTGTATATGCAGCAACAGTGGAAAATATTATGCGGTTAATCATGAGTTTTAGACATGGCAGTATACACGTTACAAAAACACAAAATAAAAGTAAAAATATCCCAACTCCGATGAGTAGTCCTTTTAGCACCTGTAACCAGGAGCCAGTGTATAGCCAAGAAAACCAGTCACTTGTATCACTTACATAGTCCTGATTTTGGGCCTGCTGGATTTGTCTCAAAGCATTCAGGGCGTCAGTCATGTTTAATGAGCGTACATCGTCCAGTATGTAAGTGCAGCAGGTGTTGTTGAAGAGGACGCAAAGTCCCCTCTCTCTGCTAATATCATGGAGTAGTTCTTCCCTGGGAGTTGGTCCAGGAACACATATAGTGTGGGGTGTGTTGACGTACTGGCATATGAGAACAGACATAATAGTCTGTATTTGCCGATTCTGCCTTTGTTCTGTCGTGGATATACTTATGGCTCTTCTACTGTCCATCCTCTGCAGAAAAACCCCTCTGTGGAAAGGGTGCTGGGTCCAGTTATCTTACTGCTGTTATGATCCCAGCAGTCTTCAGTGTTCCATCGTATGCACAGTATAGTGACACAGCATTTGGTGATGTTCATAGGAAACTGCTGTCATCACCACCATAGCTTCTGGTTCCTGTGCTTTCACAGAATCATGATGCCATCCTTAGACTCCCTCTGCGCTGTCGATGGAGCTTGGCACGCTCCCCTCATCCTTCAGGTGCCCGTCTGTTGTCCACAATCTCCTCTGTTGGCACAGCTCTCATTCCAACGCAGTTTCATGGTCCTTGCTGTGGCTTCAAAGTTTGATCTCATGATGGGCCCCAACCAGCTCGACCTTTGACCTCAACCACTGCCTGGGCTGTCAGCTATGCCTGGAATGGTTCTCGCTTCTCACTGGGCCTCTGAAGATTCCTCAGGAGATTACTGCTGCACCTGTATTTCCTTGCTAGGAGGAAAAACTTCTATTTGGAGAGCATGTCAACAATCATCAAACCACATTTTTTAGTTCAGTGAACTTCACTTATAGGCCATCAAAGCCTCATCTGAACATGGATGCACCACTTGCATAGGTTTAATACCCGTTGAATGAACTGTTAATCACACAAATCGCTGCAAAAATCATATAAAACATAATTTAATGTTAATTCATTGTTTCATGTTAATCCTGGACCCCTCCTCTTGACGCATGGACACTCCCATGAGTCAACTCATCAAAGCCAGATTCCTGTCTTAAAGAAAAAGGTTAGCTAGATCATGTCCCAGGCAACATCAGGGCGTCTCCTCCTCTGGAGCAGCACCACCCCGGACCTATAATCCTGCAATAAAAGATGTTAGCGTGTTTTGCATATTAAGTTTGCTTAAAAACTGGCTCAGCCAGGAGCCTGCATACACACCATCATGGCCTGAAAAACAAGATCTGGAAGTGAAATCAAACTTCACACTTAAAGTAATAAAGTATTCAGCACCAGCAAGACAAGTATCATGTGCAGGTTTTCTCAAATCAGTAAACTACAATTATTTCCATAATTTGCCTCAGACATGGATCATCCCATGTACTCAGTCAACATTAATGTAATCGGTGACTTTCCTTAAGCAAAGTCACTCAACTCATTAATCACTAGTTTCAACACAGGAAATTTATCACATGTTATTCACATTGTCAAAGTAACCTTCACATTTTCCCAAAAACACAGTGTAACAGCATCACCAACTCATAACCTGTAAACACAGTTTTCTTCACACATAAACCCAGAAATCCTGTAGTAGAAAAACATTAACTAGTCCTCTTATAAATCACATGATCAAACACATGAAGAACTGTAATGCTGTAGAAAAGAAAATGCAAATGTTAGCGCTGCGCAGGCGTATGCATACTTTGTCACAGTTACCTCTGTAAGCAACACAAGGTAGTGAACAACACCCCTGGTAGATGCACAGACACAGAAAGTGGCATTTAAAAGGTTAAATCGTCATGCAACCTCGGATGTTGCTGTTATCTTTCTGCTCCTGTAAAAGGAAACACACATAGATTCATCTGCACCTTTGTCAGGTGGGGGTTAACTTCACACAGTCATGTTACATCAGTAAAGTCTTGTTAGCTTTTGTCAGCTTTTACCAGTCAGTCAGTTTTATTTTCTCTCACTTATTCATTCATCCATTCTTTCTTTCTTTCTTTGCTGATAGTGGAAACCATCGCCGCATTTGATTTCCACCCTCAGCAAAATGACGTCATTTCAAAAGAAAAAGAAGAACTTTAGATCGGATTACCTCACTGAATCCTTTTTGGGCAGGGACTCTCATTTTCTAATTGTCCCAAATAAGTGGCTTTCTCCTGAGCCCATTTTAATGTGGAGAAACTCACTTGTAACAATTTTCTCGACGACGTGTAGCACTTTTAATTCCCGTTGTGCAGATCTGCTTAAAGAAAAGAAATTCACAAAGAGAAATTAGTGCACTGTTCAAAAAATAAAAATAAAATGAAAAATAACAGAGATTATCAAACAAAACTTTCAGTGCACTGTGAAAGTATCAAAATAAAAGGCCTTGTTACGTCATGACACAAGCTCCTTATCTCAGGAGGGTAAATCATACCATTAGCATGGTTTATCATACCATCATACTAATTGGCAGGCTCAACTTCACAACAAAAGAAAAACCATCAGCTAGATTCACTCCAAACCAACCATCAGCTGCACAACACACAACATAATCCTAATATGTCTCATTAGCTATGAGTTTAATCCCCAGGTCTGTGCTCTTCACTCATTTAGGCCACAGACACATTTTATTCAGCTTTCCTTTTTTCCCGTCATCATAAAACATGTGACATGTTGTCATGCACTTCACAAAAGAAGTTTGTTCTTATGTATTCAGAGTTGTGTATCTGGGTGCAGGATTCACTCACATATCAAAACAGGAAACTCAGTGTTTTAGAGTCTCCACTCTAACAAACTCCAAACATCCCATTCACTCGTGCTAGAATTCAGTCACCTTTCCTTAATCTAAGAACGATCAACTAATTTGTATATCAGCTATTAACCCACTAAGATGACAGGACAACAGAAATGCATGTTGAAAATGTTATCGCAAAAATAGAATTTCCCTCATACAGTAAATTACTTGTGCTGCATCAGTCAAGCAGAAAGCATCTCCCAATTTACTATATTAACAACTAAATTTATTGTCAGATCACTGGTTGGTCAAACCAGAATCTTTTTTTTTCCACAAAAGTTAAACTGTTGTCCTGCAACCTAGAGAGTCAATTTTTTGCATTGGATAAATTCAGCATTTGATAACAGGTGTCTGCTAAATTTACCCTATTTTAACACTGATGAGACTTAACAAGCTAATTTTCATTGCATAATCAGTTCTACGCAGGGAAAAGGTCATCATGCAGTATTCTATCACATGTAAACTTATATCATTAAAAGTTTATACTGACTACTAAGTACAATTTTCCCTTAACAATGACTGAATGTAGTGTAAAGCGCTTTGGGGTCCATAGGGACAAAGTAAAGCACCATACAAATACAGGCCATTTAGCATTTATTTAGCAGCTCCTGGCTCCTACTAACTCTCTTAGTTCCAGTGGAAGCAGTAAGGGTGTAGTTAGTTTTTCACATTTATGCATTTTGGCGTAAGTTTTGTACATAATGATAATATGGTATATATAATTAATTTTAAGACCTTTTTTTCCTGTTCTGATATGCTGGAACTGAAACAAAGCATGCTTTTTTTCCCACACTTTTGTCATTTCAAAAAAGTGATAGCATTGGCTCTCAGTCCAGTTTAAACAATAAAAGAGACTTCTCCTTGTACAGGCATACAGTACTGTAGCACATTCACACCCATTGATTTGGGCTGCTACAACCGCACAAGGTGGAAAGCTGAATCTCCATAAACAAAAACACAAACTGGTATGGATTTTACTTTTTAAGAGGAGCAGTTTCTTATTTGATTAGATCCATAGTCATTTATAAATGGAGCAAATTAGCAGTGACTATGTGTTTATACACCACTCAATATTTAATTAGTTATTATAATAGTATTTTCTCTGTTATTATCTCTGTTTTTTTCCCCAGTGTGTCTTGTCTTCGTCCCATCACTCACAGCCTGTGGGGGCAGATGGCCACCCCTCCCTGAGCCTGGTTCTTCTGGAGGTTTCTTCCAGTTAAATGAGAGTTTTTCCACTCCACTGTCACCAAGTGCTTGCTCATAGGGGGTTGTCTCTCTATTATTGTAGGGTCTTTAAATTACAATATAAAGTACCTTGAGGCAGCTGTTGTTGTGATTTGTGGTAAAATAAATTACACTGAATTGAATTTTTAAAAAAGTACTATTCAACATCAACTACACAACCAGAAAAACACAACATTTTTACTTTTTTGCAAGAACTTTCTCTTTTTGAAAACCTTTTTTATAAATTGCCATTTCATAACGCTGCATCCTTGAAAATCTAAAACATTTATAGCTTTTATCTCCATCCCACTGAGTTGCCAGTAGCAACACTTCAGGGACCCAAAGGTGTTAACCATTATACTGCATTATATTGCACTTCTGCTTCAATCCTTTTTGTGCTAAACTATGGAGAACATAATGTCTCTCTTGCAGGTAGGTGTACTGAAAGCATGTCTTGAATTTTCCTCAGCATTTTTGTTTGCGGAGAACAAGACAATCTGCCCCAAATGATTAACAGATCTTCATCCAGTGCTGTCACAACCAGAGATGGTAAATGGTAAATGGACTAGTTCTTATATAGCGCTTTTCCACTCTTCTGAGCACTCAAAGCGCTTTACACAACTTGTGCATTCACCCATTCACACCAGCACAACTGACATTCACACACATTCATACTCCGATGAATGCATCGGAGAGCAATTTCGGGTTAGTATCTTGCCCAAGGATATTTGGCATGCAGACTAGGGGAAGCCGGGAATCGAACCACCAACCTTCCGATTAGTAGATGACCTGCTCTACCACCTGAGCTACAGCCAGCCATGGGCAGTAACGCGTTACTGTAATCTGATTACTTTTTTCAGGTAATTAGATTACTGTTACTTTCCCATAGGAACGCTGCGTTACTAAAACCGTGATTTTTTTTGCGAGAATGTCTCATGACAGTGATGTAAGCGAGTGCGACGTTCGTGACAACAGCTGTGTGCAGATCAACAATGGATAATATATCGAGTGCGGGAGAGAGTATGAGTGTGCAGCATTTAAAGCGTGGAAGTACTGACCTTACTTTGAGTTTGATTCCATAAAAAGTGACAAAAACATTAGCGTCCGTTGGGCGTGGGAAGAAAACGTCTTTTTACAGCGAAAAAAAAAACCCCTAAACAAGCACCGAGTGCACTACGACATAATGGGAAACTCACAGAGAAACTCGCGTATCCTTCCACTGACCGCTGCACACCTGCACCAGGGTAAACCTCCGCCTCCCCAACTCCTGCTTTACAGGTGAAAATAGAGCAACGGGACTGCTAGTCTTTGACTTTATTTATTTTCTGCTGTTTTACTTGCATCTATTTGAAAGACTGAGTGTAAACACAAAAAATATTTTATTTTATGTGCTGGAATGTGCAGAAAATAGGTTTAAATGTTAAACTAATTTCTTCCAGTCAGAGAATGTTGCATATGATTAAATTTTTGCTTGATGCATAAAGTTAAAAGATTAAAACTAATAAAACAAGTTTTAAAAAGAGACTTTTCCATTTGATTACATTTTGTATGATGGATTATGCAGAAAAAGTAGAATTGGGCTGAAAGATCTATCGCTTTATCACCTATTCAGGTTGTAAATCGTGTTTTTAAAAAGTAACTAAGTAACTAAGTAATTAATTACTTTTGAAAATAAGTAATCAGTAAAGTAACGGGATTACTCGGTAATCGGTAATTAGTTACTGATTACTTTTTTTCAAGTAACTTGACCAACACTGGTCACAACACATGGTCTCTCGCATTGTGGCAGTGTACAACAGAAAGACTACTGACAGTATGTGCAGCAGCAGCTGCAATGGCAAAACAATTGAATATCAAGCAGCTTGCCCTTGTCAGTTACTGATACTTTTAACTCATTACAGGTACAATCACACTCAGCCTGTAAGTTTAAAGAAGGAAATGTGTCACAATGAACACACGAGAATGGAGAATAAGGACTTTATGTCAAACCAGTGATTTATGGCTCCCTCTCAAATGATTTATAACTAAGGAAGTATTCAAAGTTAATGGCAGCCATAATTTTTAGGAATATTGTAAAAGTACAATATGTAATAAATCAGTAATAATCAATTATCATACTGTGGAGGATCATAAAATATGATTATGAAAATATGATGATGAATAAGATGTTTGAATTAAAAATGGCGTGCTGTTGTCATTTTAAGCCAAAAAGTTTACTTTTTAGACAAAAAAATGCCACCTTTTTAGACAACTGTTTTAGGGACCTATGTAGGGGGGTGTGTATGTGTGTGTGTGCGTGCGTGTGTGTGTCTGAGGTATTCACTGAGCATGTGGTCAGTTGGGGCCATCTTCCTGATGTATTCATGGATGTTTGTCGTCTCATCCTGGACCGTGGTGCTGACACTCATCAGTCCCCAGCCTCCATCCTTCTGCTTAGCGTACAGCCTCAGGTTGCTGGACTTGGGGTGAAACCCTCCATGCATGGTCAGGAGCTTCCTTGTCATTTGGAAAATCACAGAATAATTAGTATTTGAGATCAACACTAACATGTAGTTTAAAGGTGTGAGAAGTAAATGCATCACAGAAACTAAAAAGGAGCTGCTTCTCCTCTACATTTGTCCAAATAAAGTACAAGTGATTTGCAATAAAGTTGATACAAAACACACAAAAGAGATCCATGAGATGGTTCACATCATCTAAACAAGACTCGAACAGAACCTAAATTGTTAAAGTTCACTTCCTGTCTGTGGGGGGATTGTATTTTTTATTACCTGAGCTACTGTTGATGCTGTAAAAGCACCCTCACTGAAAGAGAAGTACACATTTGGAGAAACTGTGCTGTAACTTCACATATTGTAAATGTTTCTGTCATTTCTTTCAGAAAAGAAAAATAAATAAGTTATAAACTCCTTGATATGGTGATGTCAGTATTTCACACAGACATCACATGTTAAAAACAGGTAAGGTACGGTCCTCCATACAGACTGAACACACTTTGTCATAGATGTAAGAGGACTGGAAAAAAAGGTGTAATAATAAATACAACCAAAAATGTTAATAGAGTCATTTGATTTATTCTAAATTTGAAAATTGCTTTATGTCCACCATTCTTGTGACTGACAGTCTCACTGCCAGGTCACTGTTGTTGTAATTTAGTGATCTATAGATAAAACTAGCGGTGTGCGATACTGCATATTTTGGAGGTGAGATGGACTCACCTGTACGGCATCTACAATCACACCTGGCCAGCTTAAAACCTGTGCTCTGCTTGTGTTGTTGTTTCTGGTGGTGATGTGTACATCTGGCAGCGAGAGAGCTGCAGCCGTTGAATGTACTGTTACAGCAACCGTGTGATTATTGTAAATGTGGACAGTGCGTGGGAAGGACTGGAGGCTGGCGGGCCAGCGGGACTTGCCAAGCTGGAGACGTAGGTCAAGGTGGGGGTCCTGCCACACCCGAGGGCGGCGTGGTCCTGCGAGCTGGCTGCCTGCCCAGCTGCCTGTGAGCCCTGGCTCACTTCCACGCCTGCTGCGTTGCCACTGCTTGCCACATGGGTGGCCCCTGGACCAGCTCTGGGTCTGCCGCTGCAGGCAGCCCCGGGAATCACTCTCGTCACCGCCGCCGCTGGATACGAAGTGGTTCATCATCAGGAACCCTCACATTAACTTTTATAGACTGGAAAGAGTTAGCGTTCATCCTCCAGCTTCACTGTGTTTATGTTATGCTAACATAGCTGTGTAGCTAGCGATCATGTAGCACATCATTATATACCAGCTAGCCCAACTTCAGTAACCCTGCAAACATCACTGCTGTTTAGTTTTCTCTCTTCATTTATGTTGGAAGTGAAACTAGCGAGCTAACTTCCTGCTAACTTCTAACTCCGTAAAAATTCATAAATTCTGTTTTCATGGATGCCTGGATGTTAAACTTCATTGTTACACCTGGTAAAGCAGCAACGCTGATCATTTTATTAAAGATGAAAGAATTTAAACAGTATTTAAGTCTCGGTAATGCTGCAGTGATCATTTGACTTTGGGACCTGAAGCTGAGTTTGAACCCGGAAACAGCTAATGAGATCAGACTTAAAGACCAGATTACAGGTACTGCACTGCAGTGATTTGTATTATAACTATTTAATGATGGCTGAGGGTCGAGGCCAACACTCTTTGAATAGAGGGGGTGGCTTAATGACACTGTATGCTTATGACACTGGGTGGCTTATGACATAAAACACTTATTTGTACGTTATAATGTTATAATTTTCTTACACTGTGTGTAATTTTTATAGACACTTTGTTCATTGTATCAATGTGTAATTATGTATCTTTGATAAATAAATTATTTAATCTTGTATTTGTGTACTTTCTGGTTATTGAATAAAAAATTAGTCACACATCCATGGCTGAAAGAAATGTTTGATGGAAAAAAGGAAACAAGTGTCTTGCTGCAGTAGTACTAGAAGTAGTACTAGTAGTCCTAGTATTGTGCAACAACGAGGCTTCAAGAGCGATCACTCTTCTGGCTTGCAAATGGTGAAATAATGTCACAGTCTTAGCTGCAAATCAGAAATCTTAGTAAATTAAAAAAATGAGTTTAAACTTTAGGTTTGGCATAGACACAGACTTTATTAATGCCACACTCAGGAAATTCACGTTACAGGAGCACTACGGTCAGTAAGAAAACGTGGATCAGAGATATATTAGAAAAATACAAAAAAATAGTGCACAAATTTGCAGCCAATAAACTCAGGGAATTTTATATCAGCATATCAGTATGAAGCTGTCTGTAATTCCTGGACAGTTCATGAAATAATTTTAAATTAAAGCTGCACTCCAGTTAACTTTAATAACTAATAACAGGTTTACAGTGGGGCAAAAAAGTATTTAGTCAGCCACCGATTGTGCAAGTTCCCCCACTTAAAATAATGACAGAGGTCAGTAATTTGCACCAGAGGTACACTTCAACTGTGAGAGACAGAATGTGAAAAAAAATCCATGAATTCACATGCTAGGATTTGTAAAGAATTTATTCGTAAATCGGGGTGGAAAATAAGTATTTGGTCACCTCAAACAAGGAAAATCTCTGGCTCTCACAGACCTGTAACGTCTTCTGTAAGAAGCTTTTCTGTCCCCCACTCGTTACCTGTATGAATGGCACCTGTTTGAACTCATCATCTGTATAAAAGACACCTGTCCACAGCCTCAAACAGTCAGACTCCAAACTCCGCCATGGCCAAGACCAAGGAGCTTTCGAAGGACACCAGGAAAAGTATTGTAGACCTGCACCAGACTGGGAAGAGTGAATCTACAATAGGCAAGCAGCTTGGTGTGAAAAAATCAACTGTGGGAGCAATCATCAGAAAATGGAAGACATACAAGACCACTGATAATCTCCCTTGATCTGGGGCTCCACGCAAGATCTCATCCCGTGGGGTCAAAATGATCATGAGAACGGTGAGCAAAGATCCCAGAACCACACGGGGGGACCTGGTGAATGACCTGCAGAGAGCTGGGACCAAAGTAACAAAGGTCACCATCAGTAACACACTACAACGGCAGGGAATCAAATCCCGCAGTGCCAGACGTGTTCCGCTGCTGAAGCCAGTGCATGTCCAGGCCCGTCTGAAGTTTGCCAGAGAGCACATGGATGATACAGCAGAGGATTGGGAGAATGTCATGTGGTCAGATGAAACCAAAGTAGAACTTTTTGGTATAAACTCAACTTGTCGTGTTTGGAGGAAGAAGAATACTGAGTTGCATCCCAAGAACACCATACCTACTGTGAAGCATGGGGGTGGAAACATCATGCTATGGGGCTGTTTTTCTGCCAAGGGGACAGGACGACTGATCCGTGTTAAGGACAGAATGAATGGGGCCATGTATCGTGAGATTTTGAGCCAAAACCTCCTTCCATCAGTGAGAACTTTGAAGATGAAACGAGGCTGGGTCTTCCAACATGACAATGATCCAAAACACACCGCCCGGGCAACAAAGGAGTGGCTCCGTAAGAAGCATTTGAAAGTCCTGGAGTGGCCTAGCCAGTCTCCAGACCTCAACCCCATAGAAAATCTGTGGCGGGAGTTGAAAGTCCGTGTTGCTCGGCGACAGCCCCAAAACATCACTGCTCTCGAGAAGATCTGCATGGAGGAATGGGCCAAAATACCAGCTACTGTGTGTGCAAACCTGGTAAAGACCTATAGTAAACGTTTGACCTCTGTTATTGCCAACAAAGGTTATGTTACAAAGTATTGAGTTGTATTTTTGTTATTGACCAAATACTTATTTTCCACCCTGATTTACGAATAAATTCTTTACAAATCCTACCATGTGAATTCATGGATTTTTTTTTCACATTCTGTCTCTCACAGTTGAAGTGTACCTCTGGTGCAAATTACTGACCTCTGTCATCATTTTAGGTGGGGGAACTTGCACAATCGGTGGCTGACTAAATACTTTTTTGCCCCACTGTATGTCTTAGATCTACGGACACAGCCAAAACATATTGCTTGTATAATGCTGTATTCTCTCCCAGCTTACCATTTTCTCACAATCAAAGATTAAGGATTGTGTTTTTATAGCACGTAGTAAACTATCCCCTTTTCTTCTAGGCCTTGTTGTGTGTATCTCACAAGTCAAATTATACATTAGTGATACCAAAAACATTTTGAATTTCATTTATAACCGAGATGCCAAGCTGATATCAGACATCTTATGCTCACCAGGAGCATATGTGTGATATGTGATTGGTAGCGGGCGAAGTTAGGCACGCCTATGAGGCGGAGTTGGTCTCGGGCACAAAGTTTCAAAAAAGAGGTAAGCATCACTCGGGAGCTGAGACGAGGCGAGTAAGACGGACAATTTAGGCTGTGCGCTGGATGTGAGAAGTTAGGAGTGCTGTGAGTTTGGAGGAAGACACAGGGTTTTTTCAGGAGAACACTGTTAACTTGCCTGAGGTTTGGGGGATAGACGGGAGATGCTGGGGGGTTTTCGGGATCGTGAGAGTTTGTGACTCGGACTTTGATTGTAAATTTCCTAGTTCGTATTAAACAAATGGAAATAAATAGTAATAAAGCTTTCCATCGGGGCATGCAGCCTGTATCTCCATTCTAAATATTACAAAAGCACAAGATTAACTAAGCACTAAGAACTATGGTTTAACACACACACACACACACACACACACGACATTTTTGGCCATAAAAAAATAAACTTCTTTTGGCTTAAAAATTGCATTTTTTTAAAAATATTTTTAATAATCAAATAATTTTTGAATTATTGAATGAGTTATGAAATATGATCATTTTAATAATAGTTTTATTAATATGATAATTTCATGTTATTAAAAATGTTATTAATAATTTTATTAATAACATATTTTTATGACTGCCATTTGTTTTATTACGTCCTTTATTACTCATAAATCATTTTATCGTGGGTCATAAATCACTCATTTGAAGGGGTATAACATCCCTCCTCATATGCACTTTAGCTAGTGTAACTTGAACTAAATATATTTTTAAGAGAATCTGTTAAACTCAGCTTCTGAAAGACACAAAGGCTCAGCTAAAAGGCCGTGTAAGTGAAGGAAAGTCCAACCTGTGTGGGAAAGAGCCCCCTTCTGCTCGAAACTGTCTGATTCGTCCCACTTGAAAATAGACTAACACTCTTTAATTAAAAAACAAACAAACAAAAACACAACGTGACTGGACTCGGCTGATTTGCAGATTTTTTTATCCCACCCAAAAAAAAGAATCAGTAGAGAAAACAGAAAATATTACATGCAAGTGGGCTTAGAGCATCTTTTGATTTGAAATGCACCAGGCCCAGTAACATTAATGTCATGGCCTTAATACTGTGAGGCAGACACCTTACAGTACTGCAGAGGATCCTCATGAATAGACGATTCCTATGAGCAAGCAGTCGGTGACCGTGGGGAGGATGAACTCTGTTTTAACAGGAAGCGAGCTTCAGATAAATTCAGGATGAAGTTAGTTTCCACTTGCAGGTGCACCAGTTAATGTCACAGCCAGACAACTTCTCACTGGATTCATATGTGCTTATTGTGCTGAACTGATCCGTGCTCTTAGAGAGTCTGGCAGGTCAAAGTAAATCCTGCTCGTGGCAAACTCTTCTCTGTAGGGCAGCAAGTCCTGCAGTGAGAACTCATCACTGTGGCCCGTCCACACAGTTAGAGTGTACCTGTCAATGTCAAGGAAAAAAAGGTATTAACATATGTCAGAATGGTTTTGGAAACTCCGCCCATTTGACTTTATTCTGATTTTTTCAACTTTATTGTAACAACAGATGAAAATCTAACTTTGTGGCATTGAAACATTAAAATGGTCCAATGAAATCACAACTATGAGACGAGTGTGGATCGAGTTAAACTGTGATGCACACATGCTTCTGTCCAGTGATGACACTTTCTCTCTCACTGCTTGGCAGACAGAGATCTTATCGAAGAAGCTAAAAGGACAGTTTATGATTATATGGTAACATAACGCTTCAGCTGTGTCCCACACCAATGTGTGAGAAGTAAAAAGGAGAAACTACTGTGACTGCTTGCAGCCTACTGACTACCTCTGATCCACAATGAGGCTAATTAGACGAATACAGTGTTTGCTGATTTTGATTTGCTCTCCTTTACTGATATCGAGCATATATATGGCTTCTTCAGACAACCAGGAGACAGCAAAGAAGCCACTGCATGTTTGTGGTGTTGTTCTGAGAAAAAGGTCCGATGTGGCCGACATTCACCTGTCTGACTGCTTCAGCAGCCATGTCAGCTGGGAGAAGGACTTGGCCAGCAGAGCTGCACGTACTGGGAATGTTACGGGATGTTTAAGGTCTCTACAGATCTTCTCCATCATATGAACCATATCCCAGCTGTAGCCTGAACAAAAGAGAAACAAAACATAAACGTGTTATGTGAGATGTGTCACTATGGTCTGCTGAGGACTCACTGACTCTCGTTCTAACCTCACTCAGGAAGTGCTCTCAGGTGAGACAGGCACATGGTCCCACAGTTCCCAGTATAACAGCCAGGCATTCTTGCCTTCTTCCCCATGAAAACTCACCATGAGCTCCTTAGTGGTTCTGGACCAACATTAGCCACCTGACTGCTGGCTGACTCGGCTGTCAAGGTAGTCCATGAACATGGGTTCTTCTAGTGTCAGGATGAACTCTTATGTTGCATGCATGTATTTTCCTGGTGAGAATTTTATTTTTACTCTGCCAAGATGGTGTCAAAGAGACGGATGTTGTCCAAGACATGGAGGATGCTGGACAACACCTCCCACCCACTCCGTGATGTGCTGAGCATGCTCAATCAGAGACAGATTTATCCAAATGAGACAGAAAATAGTTCCTGCCTGTGGCTACGTCCATCTAATGTGCAGCAACAGCTGCACATCCTCTACAAAGGAGAGTGTAAGAGGGCATCTCAATTTCAGCTTTATCTACACTCTCTTCCATGTGAGATAATGGGATATTTATTTATTTATTAGAACTATTGTGTAATATACTGTAATTTTTTATTGGTACTGTAACTTGTTAGTTACTGTCCTTACTGTCTTGGAGCAACTGTGACTGCAAAGTTTCCTCTTGCATTGATAAAGTATTCTGAGTCTCCTCACTGTTCGGGTACCTAAAGGCACTGAGCTGCTGCACCACCTGCCCTTTGACCTCCAGGTGCTGAAACAGCGTGTGAGTTGTATTTGCTGACAACATGCTGCCAGGCTATTAGAGTCGGGTGCACCACCATGTTGTCTGCATATTTGAGAACTGTCATACTGTCCATATTACAGGTTATATTATACGTGTAGAGACTACATCTCCATCACCCCTCAGGTCTGTTGAGGACGCAAGATCCTCAGCTCTGGATACGCGGACCCATGCGAACCTAGAACTCCCCTAGGGTGGACACAAAGCTATATATAACAGAGTTGTTGATTTAAACAACTCTGTTATTTAAATCAATAATAACATGAAGAGGGTTTTGTGTTTCTCAGCCTAGAACAACTACAATCTCATTTTCTGGGTTTAAGAGAGGAGAGTTCAAAACCAGAGAGAGGAGGTGTCTTATTTAAGCAGTGTCGCGCTGACCTAGTAGGTGTGGCTGTTACTCCTCTCTTCCTCCTCCTGCCCACTACCTGCTCTGTGCTGCTGCTTGCACATGGCTGCTGATTAGACCTTGTGTGCAATCTACAACTAAGCGCGGCCTGGTGCGCGCCGCTCCGCCAGGTGAGCTGAATTAGAGCAATCAAGGGCTGGCGTGCCTAGTAGACCTTAAAATGCATGCAGCAGCCATTTGACCTGGGTGTGACATACTGAGAGGACAGCAAACAAAGCACAATCCACTTTCCACTGTGAGGAAGACTTTGAGCTAGACGGGCTATCGGTAAGCTCTTGGACTCATATTTGCTGCTTATATGTTGGGGAACTATGGAAGCTCAATTGTGGAAATGTATTTATGCTTTGGGAAATAGTTACTGCATTTAAGTTTAAAAAACTATATTGATATTAAAATGAATGTTTAAGTTTGAATAAATTGTTTATGTAGATAGTGTTTCCCACATTTATTTTATTAATACTAAAAATAGTTACCCCAAATCCTTGGTTAAATCTTAAAACTAGTGTAAATATGTTTGGTTTAATTTAAGGAAAATAATTCTTTGTAAAAGAAAATCCTTGGTTAAAGTCTTTATTAAAATATTTGCAAACTCTAAAATGTATACTTTAAAAATGTAATTGTTTATAAAAAGTGTAAAATGCAAGGTAGACACTTTGTGTATTTAAGAACCACAGTTTATTTCATCTTCGTTGTGTGAAATTACTCAGCTCTGTGATTAAAAACCAATGAATGTAAAACTAACTTAAACTGGGTTAAATGATGATTTAGACAAAAGTATTTAGCTTTAGCTATGTTAAATGGCTTTACTAAAGTGTATATATTTTTGTTATTTCATTTGTATTCTGTATAATGCATTTAATTTATCTGAATGAACACTAGCATCCCCAGGCTTCTACCTTTCTACCTATAAAACCCGAGAGCAGTCAAATGGTGGAAGTGGAAGCTAAATTGGCTAGTCATTCATATGTATATTAGGTCGTTACCTAGGAATTCTGGAGGGAGGGGAGTGGGGGTGAGTGATTGAGGGGGTGGGGGAGCTGCTAAAAGCTGTGAACTTCCTTTTGTGTTTCATCTTGATGCATTCTCAATCATCCAGGGAAATAAATCTCCAAAAGTCACCAACTTGGAGTGTTTCAGTTTGCCATCTTAGGGAGAAATCAACACACATGGGTGTATGTCTTTTGTTGCTGAGATTTATTGATAAAAACAGTACAAAAAACCAACCATTTGTACACATATTTACAAATGGCCTGCTGAGTGGTGCATGGAGCATGTTCATTGGTTCATGGACCTCCCTGAACTAATGGCATTTATTGCAATTGTCATCTTGCGGGGGGTTAACAGGGTTCCATCTCTAAATGACTGCTGGTCAGCAAACCTGGGAAACCCACAGATAATTGGAACTATGGCACGAAACCGCTTCCAAAACATCATGCAACACCTACGCTTTGATGACAAGTCCACCCGCAGTGATCGAGCAAAGACTGATAAGTTCGCTGCAATTTCCAGTGTGTGGGGATCATTTGTCACCAACTGCATCACGTGCTACAACCCTGGTCTACATATCACCGTTGATGAACAGCTTTTCCCATCAAAGACTCGGTGCTGTTTCCTGCAGTATATTGCAAGTAAACCGGACAAGTTTGGGATCAAGTTTTGGGTGGCTTGCGACCTAAAATCCAAGTACATTTGCAATGTCTTCCCATATCTTGGCAAGGACCCCAGTCGTCCCACTGGGGAGAGACTTTTTGAAAATGTAGTAATGAGGCTGATGGAACCATTCCTAGACAAGGGCAGAAATGTTACCACGGACAATTTTTTCACATCGCTTTCACTGGCACAAAAACTTCGACGGAAAACCACCATCCTCGGCACAGTCAACAGGATTCGCAGGGAAATTCCTCAATCCACTAGACAGACAGATCGCAATGTATTCACCACTCAGGTATGTTGCAGGTCTTTTGTGGTTCTATGTTTATGTGTTTCATTGTGTGTAAAAGGGCTATGAAAATAACAATTTATCTTATTTCTTAGGTGTTTTCAACCTCTGCTGCCACGCTGACGGCGTATGCGGCCAAACGGAAGAAGACAGTCTATATTCTTAGCAGCATGCACAGCGTGGTTCAGACTGATAACACCACCAAAAGGAAGCCAAACACGGTCACCCTTTACAACAAAACAAAGTGTGGCGTGGATGTGATGGACCAGATGGTTCGGGAGTACACTGTCCGCAAAGGAACACGGCGCTGGCCAGTCGCCGTGTTTTATAACATGATTGACATGGCAGCACTGAATGCACATGTGCTGTATCAAGCATGCACCGGGACGAAGGAAAGACGGGTGGACTTCCTGGTGGCGCTTGCAACAGAGTTGGCTCACTCTCGTAGCTGCGAAGAAGGCAAGAAAAGATCAGTTGCTTCGGGCAGAACCCTCCACACCGAGCCCTGGAAAAAGAGCCACGTGTCAGGTCAAACATAAATGCAAGAAAAATCAGGCCACTGTGCGATGTGTTCACTGCTACAGGTACACATGTGGTAAATGCAGACGACAGATACCGTGGCAGTGCCAGGATTGTGAGTGATTGTTGAAATGTACTCACTCTTTATCATTTGTAAATATGTGTACAAATGATTGGTTTTTTTGTACTGTTTTCATCAATAAATGTCAGCAACAAAGGACATGTGTTGATTTCTCCCTAAGATGGCAAACTGAAACACTCCACTCCCAAACCCCCTCAATCACTCACCCCCACTCCCCTCCCTCCAGAATTCCTAGGTAACGACCTAATATACATATGAATGACTCCAGCATTTGACTGACTGCTCTCCGGCTTTTAAAGGTAGAAATGCAAAATGATGACTCCGCGGGGGTCTAAGGTAGAAAACCAAAATGACTGCTCTCCGGGGGTCTAAGTGTATTAATGAAATGTTCTTTATTTTTTGTGTTGAAAGGTTTTTCACCCACCTACCTATCCACTATCTAACTAGCTGTTCAAAATAAAGTGAGTGAAACCCAAAGTCTGGTCTTTTTCAAGTGTGGGCACCTCACAGACAGAACACTTGACAAGCAGTGATAAGAATGATGAACATGTCTCTCAGTGTGTCACTTGCAGATGGGGAAATAGACCTGGATCAATTTCCCACATGCAGCGGTCGGAAGAAAATTTATAGGTTAACATCTTTAGAAACACTCAGGCCGAGTTTTGACTGAATTGTTTACAGCTTCACTTCTATGTGTTAATTGCCCCTTGGGGATAAATAAAGTCTTTCTGATTCCTCATCCTGAAAAGCGAGCTCCAAGGACGCTAACTTCTCCTTGAAGACAAGAAATGCAGTTCCAGAAAGCAACAACATGGCAGTCCAAGAGACAACAGCAGTCTTGAGCAGAGAGACCCAGCAGCAGCAGTACAGGGAGTGCAGAATTATTAGGCAAATGAGTATTTTGTCCACATCATCCTCTTCATGCATGTTGTCTTACTCCAAGCTGTATAGGCTCGAAAGCCTACTACCAATTAAGCATATTAGGTGATGTGCATCTCTGTAATGAGAAGGGGTGTGGTCTAATAATAATAATGGATTGGATTTATATAGCGCTTTTCAAGGCACCCAAAGCGCTTTACAATACCACTATTCATTCACTCTCACATTCATACACTGGTGGAGGCAAGCTACAGTTGTAGCCACAGCTGCCCTGGGGCAGACTGACAGAAGCGAGGCTGCCATATCGCGCCATCGGCCCCTCTGGCCAACACCAGTAGGCAAGTAGGGTAAAGTGTCTTGCCCAGGGACACAACGACCAGGACAGAGAGCCCAGGGATCGGCGACCTTCCGGTTACAGATGCGATTCCCAACCCCCTGAGCCACGGTCGCCCTTTAGGACCGTGACATCAACACCCTATATCAGGTGTGCATAATTATTAGGCAACGTCCTTTCCTTTGGCAAAATGGGTCAAAAGAAGGACTTGACAGACTCAAATAGTGAGATATCTTGCAGAGGGATGCAGCAGTCTCAAAATTGCAAAGCTTCTGAAGCGTGATCATCGAACAATCAAGCGTTTCATTCAAAATAGTCAACAGGGTCGCAAGAAGCGTGTGGAAAAACCAAGGCGCAAAATAACTGCCCATGAACTGAGAAAAGTCAAGCGTGCAGCTGCCAAGATGCCACTTGCCACCAGTTTGGCCATATTTCAGAGCTGCAACATCACTGGAGTGCCCAAAAGCACAAGGTGTGCAATACTCAGAGACATGGCCAAGGTAAGAAAGGCTGAAAGACGACCACCACTGAACAAGACACACAAGCTGAAACGTCAAGACTGGGCCAAGAAATATCTCAAGACTGGTTTTTCTAAGGTTTTATGGACTGATGAAATGAGAGAGTCTTGATGGGCCCGTGGCTGGATTGGTAAAGGGCAGATAGCTCCAGTCCCACTCAGACGCCAGCAAGGTGGAGGTGGAGTACTGGTTTGGGCTGGTATCATCAAAGATGAGCTTGTGGGGCCTTTTCGGGTTGAGGATGGAGTCAAGCTCAACTCCCAGTCCTACTGCCAGTTTCTGGAAGACACCTTCTTCAAGCAGTGGTACAGGAAGAAGTCTGCATCCTTCAAGAAAAACATGATTTTCATGCAGGACAATGCTCCATCACACGCGTCCAAGTACTCCACAGCGTGTCTGGCAAGAAAGGGTATAAAAGAAGAAAAACTAATGACATGGCCTCCTTGTTCACCTGATCTGAACCCCATTGAGAACCTGTGGTCCATCATCAAATGTGAGATTTACAAGGAGGTGCCTCGGGAAAACGGGTAGCAACACACATCAGCTTTTAATTTCATGTCTAAGATTTTTGCTCAAGTTTTGCAATCACTTGGCATTAAACATCAGAAATCTAGTGCCTATCATCCGGAGTCACAAGGTGCGCTTGAGCGGTTTCATCAGACGTTGAAATTTATGATGCGGAAATTTTGCCTTGAGTCTGAAAAGGAGTGGGATGAGGGGTTGCCGCTGCTCCTTTTAGCTGTGAGGGAAAGCGTGCAGGAGTCGCTAGGATTTAGCCCTGTTGAGCTGGTGTTCGGTCACACAGTGCGTGGCCCGTTGCGACTGCTCAAGGAGAACTTCCTGTCTGACACAGATGCTCCTAAGGAAATTTGTTAGATTATGTGAGTTCTTTTAGAGAGCGTTTGCATAAGGCATGTGCAATCGCACACAATGCTCTCGTTGCAGCGCAGGGTAAGATGAAGAGGAAGTTTGATGTGAAAGCTGTGCAGAGGAAATTTGAGGTTGGTGATAAAGTTTTAACACTTCTACCGGTCCCTGGATCTTCCCTCCAGGCAAAGTTCAGTGGTCCGTATACGGTGCAGGCGAAATTGAGTGACACGGATTATGTCATTGACACCCCAGAGCGAAGGAAAAAGTGTCGTGTGTGTCATATTAATATGATGAAGCCCTACTTTGCTGGTGGTGTGTCAACAGTTGCGACTGTGGGGGTGCCAGGTTCCGAAGCCCAGTATGACCCAGTAGGTGATGATTTGGTTTTCGGTTGTGCTGTGGGCTGCGCACGACTTAGGAATTCTGAAATTCTATGTGATTTAAGGTCATATTTAACTGAGGTAGATGATGATGTCCGAAATGACGTGTGTCGGTTGATTGAGAATCATCCTAATCTTTTCTCGGACACTCCATCCTGTACCACCGTGTTGGAGCATGATATCGATGTGGGGGACCATCCTCCAATCAAACAACATGCCTACCAGGTGAATCCCACTAAACGTGCTCTTTCCCAGACAGAAGTCTCTTATCTGTTGGAAAATTGTCTTGCTGTCCCTAGCTCTAGTGCGTGGAGTTCCCCGTGTCTCCTAGTGCCTAAAGCGGATAAGACCCCACGGTTTTGTACAGATTTTCGGAAGGTGAACAGTGTGACCAAACCTGACTCCTATCCTCTTCCCAGAATGGAGGATTGTGTCAATAGTAACGAACGTCACAGAACCGACCCTAAGCTGGACTTGTTAAAGGGCTATTGGCAAGTTCCTCTAACATCACGTGCGGCCGAGATCTCTGCTTTTGTTACTCCTGACCATTTTCTCCAGTACACTGTCATGCCTTTCGGGTTGCGCAACGCTCCCGCCACATTCCAACGGCTCATGAATATCGTGCTGGGCGGCGTCCGCAAGTGTGAACATGACTGTCCAAAACATCTAGAAAGGAGATGTCTTTGATTTTGGGAAGGGGGGTGTTACGGCTGTGGCCATTAGGACCCTGTGTGGGCTGTTTTCTTTCTGTGTTTCTGTACTGTGCTTAAGACTCTTTCCAGGTCCCTCCCCTAATGAAGAGTAGTGAGCGGCTGATTGGACCATGGAGCGGGTGACTACCTTCAAAAAGCCGCTCTGACAGCTCCACAGAGAGAGGGAGAGAGAGTGGAGCGAGCGAGTAGCTTGGCAGCCGGCGCGGCCCTGACCCTGGTTTTCCCAGCCTGTACTTTTATTGTGTATTTGTGTGAGCGTGAACTGCTGGAGCCGCTCCTGGTGCATTAGCTGAGAGCTTAGGCACTCTTGGGCTGAAGCGGAAGGGGTGAGCCGCCTTTTCTTTTGGAATCGTTTTCTCCTGTTTTCCGGGTTAGGGAGCGAAGGATAGCGCTGTCATTTGTTTGTTCTGTTTCTTTCCTAGGGTTTAGTTAGTTTTCTTTGGTGGGACTTAGTTGGTTTTGTTTATTATTTTGGCCTGGGCTCACCCTGGAGCTATGCTTCTTTTCCTTAAATAAAATCACCTTTTTACTCACAACTGGTTTGGGATGTTTGGCTTGGGAACCAGGGCGGGGATTTGTCTCTCTCTCTCCTCCAACCTTATGTGCGTCCCTACACGCCTAGACTAAGGGCGTAACAGGAGGGAAAACAGTACACCTCTCTGAACAGTGTCTGGGAGGCTGTGGTTGCTGCTGCACGCAATGTTGATGGAGAACAGATCAAAACACTGACAGAATCCATGGATGGCAGGCTTTTGAGTGTCCTTGCAAAGAAAGGTGGCTATATTGGTCGCTGATTTGTTTTTGTTTTTGAATGTCAGAAATGTATATTTGTGAATGTGGAGATGTTATATTGGTTTCACTGGTAAAAATAAATAATTGAAATGGGTATATATTTGTTTTTTGTTAAGTTGCCTAATAATTATGCACAGTAATAGTCACCTGCACACACAGATATCCCCCTAAAATAGCTAAAACTAAAAACAAACTAAAAACTACTTCCAAAAACATTCAGCTTTGATATTAATGAGTTTTTTGGGTTCATTGAGAACATGGTTGTTGTTCAAGAATAAAATGATTCCTCAAAAATACAACTTGCCTAATAATTCTGCACTCCCTGTATGTGCAAAACGGCATCTGAGAGAAAGGGAACCCATCTTCTGATTGGATGGATGGACATGCGTTTCCAGCAAGCTGCAACTTCACTGTGTGTGACTGGTCTTTGAGAAGACTGTCTGAGTTTGACATTTTCCATGTTTGGAGTGAAATGGCAATGAACGAGACAGTGGGGACTGCACAGGACAAAGCTGAAGCTGGAATGCTGCAAGGGGGAGAGGAGATCAAGGGGGAGAGGAGATCAAAGTGGACAGAGCAGGTGAGGACCCAGAGGAATGCTGTTGTTTAGAGTGGGAAATTAAATTTGGGTTGGCGAACCTGGGAGGAAAATGACTGCTTTAAGTGGGAAAATTGAGAAGGAGTCTAAGACACTGCAGAGAGAAAGGTACACAAAATCACACACAAACAGAAAATGCATTAACCATACTAACACATACAATGAAACTCATGAAGACCAGACAGCATCTTCAGCATGTTACTGTTTGTCATCTTGTCCAGTTCACTTAGTAAGATGAGAAGTGATACATAGACCACTGGACTGATATTATAGTAGGACAGATGATTAAATTATAGCAGGGGCAAACAGAATGCTGAAGAGGGGTCTGAATGAGTGAGGCTAATAGGTTGTTGAGTTTCTTGTTTCTGATGTGTGGAGGAAAGTTTTAACATGGCACACACCTGATTACATCAGAAGAAACTCGTGATCTAATAAGACATTAGGGTTATTTTGTGAGGTGTGTGGCTGATGGATGCTTTGAGATAATCTCTGTCGTTTGAGAGATCTGCACGATTAGAACAGAAAGCGCTATACAACATGTTGTCGGGAAAACGGTCGCAAAGTGAGCTTTTCCATATTAAAATGGGCTCGGGGGAAAGCCACTTATTTGGGACAATCAGAGAGCAAGTCCCGGTTTAAAAGGATTCTTTTTACTTTCTAAAGTGGCGTCATATTGCTGAAAGTGGGAACGAAATGCGACAAGATGCAAATGCTACTATCAGCAATGAATAATAAAAAAAATGGGGAACTGACTGGACTGACAAAAGTTTGACAGAAGTTGACTGACTTAGCACCAACATGCTGGATTGCACCTCCACCCAGATGTGAAGGGTGGATGTATGGATGTGTGTTTCTTTATTGCAGGAGCAGGAGGATGACAGAGACCAGAGGGGGAGATTTTAGGGTCACATGAGAGTGTGGGCCCTGCAGACTTTAACCTTTAACTGCTACTTTTCTGGGTAACTGATGTTGTGTGAGGAAACTGTGTTTACAGCCTGTGTGTTGGTTATGCTATTACACTGTGTTGTTGAGAAAATGTTGAATGTTACAGCAGGGGAATGAGCATTCAATGTGAGACACATACTGTGTTGAAACCAATGTCACTCTTTTCACGGCAGATTGTTAACTTTCTGGCCTTTTACAGCACCTCTGGAATCTGGTGACCCATGCCTGACCTCCAGGATGCTGCTGCTGATGTTTGTTTCTCTCTAAGAGCGCTTGTGGAGGATTCAGCACAGACAGACAAGTGACAACAGAGCAGATGTGCAGTGATTATAGAACATTTTAGTGTTCGGCTCATTATCTGACCATCATTGAGCTCATAGAGGTAAAATAAGTGAGTGACATTGCTTAAGGAAAGCGTCATGGTCCTGAGTCTCCTGACTCAGTGTTTTGTGTTTCTTTATGCTTTTGTTTATCCTGAGTATGTACTCCGTTATGATTTGCATTTGTTAGGTTTGTGTTCTGTGCCTGCCCTGGTCCCACTTCTGTGTTCCACGGTGTTCTGTTCCTCCGTCTGCGTCTCTCTGCCCCGCACCCCGTTTCTTATGATCTCAGGTTTGTCATTTAGTTTACCCAGTTCAGGTTTCTCCAGTCATTTGTCATTCCTCACTGCCTGTTTTGTCTTTCCGTTACTGGTAAATAAACGTCACTAGCATTATCATCTACTGCCTGCATTTTGGGTCCTTTCTCCCTCCAACACCACACGGCTCACCTCGGCAGCCGTGACAGAAAGTCAATGATTAGAGTAGTGTGGAATAAGCACAGCACAAATTCTATTCAAAGCAAAAAATAAAGACCTGCCAAGAAATATTCAGAGTATGGTTTTTTTGAAAGAAGGAAGTTATAATTTAAGGGGTTTTCGTAACTTCAAAACAATGAAGGTACGTACTACAAGAAAAGGCTTTTGTGTTTCTGTTCATGGAGTGAAACTATGGAACAGTCTGAAAATGGAATTAAAGCAACGTCCAAACATAAAACTGTTCAAAAAGAGTTATAAAAATATGATCTTTTTGAACTATAAAGAAAAGGAAAATATTGAAATTAATTGAATGTCTCTATTTAAAAAAAAACAAAAAAAAAACAAACTCATGATGTGATATTATAGTATATAGTATATCAGAAATTTGTTCACTATTTTTATTACAAATTATATCAGTAAGGAAGCTGACTAAATATTAACTGATAATTTATGGTAAAGGGGTGGGATTAAATAAAGTGTTTACTTCCTCCCTTTCAACATGTAAATTAATCAGAATGGGTTTTTTTGTATGTATTTTTTTCTCTCTTATTTTCTTTTCTAAATGTACCTGTATATTGTTCACATGTTGAAATAAATTACCAATCAATCAAACACATGGGATGATCCATGATTTGGAGAAATTATGGTGATAGTTGTGGTTTAATGATTTGGAATAAACTGTGTTGACACTTGTCTCTGTGGCGCTGAGTGCTTTATTATTATGAGCTACAGTTGCTTGCAATTGTGAAGTTTGTTTTAACTTACAGAGTTTGTCTTACAGGCAATAATGACAGTCTGTTAAGTTGAACAGACTTAACATTTAACCATTGGCTAATGTTTTTCCTTAATACAGGGTAGTGTTATGATCCAGTGATGTGTTTGTTTTGTGTTACTCCTCCCACCAGAGGATGGCTGTGGGTATCTTTCCCCTTTTTTTTTTTCCTAGGAGGTGGACACCTGGGCGTGGCTGTTAGGGATCTGGGTGGAATCTCTGCCTATCCTCGGATTGGATAATTGATGGATCACCTCCAGTATTTAACTACCGGATGACAGCCACCTGGCCCCTCTCCCCGAACCTCCACCACTTAACCAAGAACCTGTGTGTTGATTTACTGCAGTGTAGAGTTTTGGTGTGTATGTCTGGCGTTATTATGTCCATTTTGTAAATAGCTGTAAATAGATTTGTCAAGTAGCGATCGTACGTTTTGTTCACTTCGTATATATCCTTCACTGCAGCAGCGTAGTAGGCGTGAGAAGCCATTTTTGTTGAATAAGTTTTCTCATTAGAAAGCTAGGTAAGTGAATTGTCTTTTGTTTGGTTTTTTTCACATTGTGTAGGGAAGCGCAGGGACCACGAGGGAGTTTTGTTTGTTATTTTTGGCATCGCTCACTGCCGAAGTAAATAAATGGCTGCTTAGCACTTTAAAAGGTATCATTGTTGGTGTTCTTGCTTGGGTGGGGTGTGGATGGGCAAACTTCTTGTTGCGTTTAATTACTTGCCTAGACTAAAAACGTAACATAATAGCTACTGGACTCCCAGTTCTGGCTGCACACATGAGGAAGTGCAGCAGATCGTTGTTCCGCAGTCATTCCGTCCCCAGGTCCTAAGCTTAGCACATGACCACATCATGTCCGGTCACTTGGGAATCACAAAAAACATACAACCGTGTCCTCCGTTACTTCTTCTGGCCTGGTCTCAAATCTGATGTTGTAAGATTCTGCCGCTCGTGCCACACATGTCAGCTTGCCGGTAAACCAAATCAGGTGATTCCAGCTGCGCCGTTAAAACCCATCCCAGTCATTGGGGAACCTTTCGAACATGTTATCGTTGATTGCGTTGGTCCTCTTCCAAAAACAAAGTCCGGAAACCAATACCTACTCACCATGATGTGTACTGCCACCCGTTATCCTGAGGCCATCCCGTTGCGCTCGTTAAAAACCCGTGGGATTGTGAAAGCACTAGTTAAGTTCTTCTCTACCTTTAGACTGCCTAAATGTATCCAAACGGATCAGGGCACAAACTTTATGTCTAAAATCTTTGCCCAGGTCATGACAGAGCTCGGTGTCACCCATCGCACTTCCAGCGCGTATCACCCGGAGAGTCAGGGTGCATTGGAAAGGTTCCACCAAACTCTGAAAAACATGCTTCGCAAGTTTTGCACTGAGTCTGGCCGTGAGTGGGATGAGGGGTTGCCACTGCTATTGTTCGCCGTCAGGGAGACATGCCAGGAGTCTTTGGGGTTCAGCCCAGCTGATTTAGTTTTTGGCCACACGGTGCGCGGTCCGCTACGTCTTTTGAAAGAGAGATTTCTCTCTGATAGACATCGTCCGAAAGAAAACATTCTGGACTATGTTAGTTTGTTTAAAGAGAGGCTGCATAATGCCTGTGACTTTGCTCGTGGCGCGCTAGCAAAGGCTCAGGTCAGAATGAAAACCCACTTTGATAGAAAGTCTGTAGCACGGATGTTTCGGTCAGGTGATCGCGTGTTGGTTTTCTTGCCTGTGGTTGGTTCACCCCTGCAGGCAAAGTTTTCCGGTCTGTATGTCATTGAGCGCAAACTAAGTGAAACTGACTATGTTGTGTTAACCCCTGATCGTAAGAAGAAAAGTCGCGTCTGTCACATCAACATGTTGAAGGAATACATTGATCGCGAACGCTCTAGTCTGTCACCTGCTGTGTTACCTATTGTGTCGGTGTCCGTCTCTCAACCCTTATATAGTCCCTGCGATGATGGGTTGGAGGATAGGAACAGCTCTGTCTCTGGGGTGCGTCTTAGGAACTCTGAAATCTTGGCTGACTTGGATGCCTATTTAGCACATCTGTCTGATCCCGAAAAATCCGATGTCCGTGAGCTCATTAAAAATTACTCAACTCTTTTCGGTGATATCCCCACTCAAACGCATGTGCTAAGTCACGATATTGATGTGGGTGATCACAAGCCCATCAAGCAACATGCCTACAGAGTAAATCCCACTAAGCGTGCCATAATGCAGCAGGAAGTCCAGTATCTTCTCGACCATGGTTTTGCTCTTCCCAGTAATAGCTCTTGGAGCTCACCATCACTTCTCGTCCCAAAACCCGATCAAACCTCCCGTTTCTGTAATGACTTCCGAAAGGTAAATGCTGTTACAAAACCAGACTCTTTCCCACTCCCACGCATGGATGACTTGGTCGACCGTGTTGGATCAGCAACCTTCGTGACCAAGCTTGACCTCCTAAAGGGATACTGGCAGGTTCCGTTAACGGACCGTGCATCCGAAATCAGTGCCTTTGTTATGCCTGACCATTTTTTGCAGTATACCGTCATGCCGTTCGGGCTACGGAATGCCCCAGCCACCTTCCAGCGGCTGATGAACACTGTGCTACATGGAGTCAGAAATTGTGAAGTGTATCTGGATGATATAGTTGCCTATTCATCCACTTGGACTGAACACCTCAAAACCCTTAGCGAAATATTTGACCGTCTGCGTGATGCCTCTCTGACACTAAACCTGGCTAAATGTGAGTTTGGAAAGGCTGTTGTAACCTACCTGGGGAAACAAGTCGGACAGGGTCAGGTCCTCCCTGTTGCTGTGAAAGTGCAGGCAATATTAGATTTCCCAGCTCCGCAGACCCGTCGGGAGCTGCGGCGTTTTCTAGGCATGGCAGGTTATTATCGTGGATTCTGCAAGAACTTCTCTGAGGTAGTAGCCCCGTTAACCAGTCTTGCCAGTCCAAAATCACCATTTATATGGTCTGAGACATGTCAGTTTGCTTTCGAAGCTGTCAAAGCTCTCCTTTGTAGTGCTCCTGTGCTGGCCGCCCCTGATTTCGCATGTCCATTCAAGCTTGAGGTGGATGCCAGTGCCTTGGGGGCTGGGGCAGTGCTTTTGCAGGAGGATGAAAATGGCATTGACCATCCAGTCTGTTTCTTTTCCAAAAAAAATTCCTAAAACACCAATTGCATTACAGCACGATCGAAAAGGAAGCCTTAGCCTTATTGCTGGCCTTGCAGCACTTTGAAGTGTACCTTGGATCCAGTCCTGTTCCAACCGTCGTGTTCTCTGACCACAACCCTCTCCAGTTCCTAACTCGGATGCAGAACAGCAACCAGCGCCTTATGCGCTGGTCCTTACTCCTCCAGGACTTCAACATTGAAGTCCGATACAAAAAGGGCTTAGAGAATGTCATGGCTGATGCCCTCTCTAGGTCTTGAATCAAACATTTTTGTGTGGGGTTAAATGTTTGATTTTTTTTTTTGGGTGGGGGAAATGTTATGATCCAGTGATGTGTTTGTTTTGTGTTACTCCTCCCACCAGAGGATGGCTGTGGGTATCTTTCCCCTTTTTTTTTTTTTTTTTTTCCTAGGAGGTGGACACCTGGGCGTGGCTGTTAGGGATCTGGATGGAATCTCTGCCTATCCTCGGATTGGATAATTGATGGATCACCTCCAGTATTTAACTACCGGATGACAGCCACCTGGCCCCTCTCCCCGAACCTCCACCACTTAACCAAGAACCTGTGTGTTGATTTACTGCAGTGTAGAGTTTTGGTGTGTATGTCTGGCGTTATTATGTCCATTTTGTAAATAGCTGTAAATAGATTTGTCAAGTAGCGATCGTACGTTTTGTTCACTTTGTATATATCCTTCACTGCAGCAGCGTAGTAGGCGTGAGAAGCCATTTTTGTTGAATAAGTTTTCTCCTGTTTTCTCATTAGAAAGCTAGGTAAGTGAATTGTCTTTTGTTTGGTTTTTTTCACATTGTGTAGGGAAGCGCAGGGACCACGAGGGAGTTTTGTTTGTTATTTTTGGCATCGCTCACTGCCGAAGTAAATAAATGGCTGCTTAGCACTTTAAAAGGTATCATTGTTGGTGTTCTTGCTTGGGTGGGGTGTGGATGGGCAAACTTCTTGTTGCGTTTAATTACTTGCCTAGACTAAAAACGTAACAGTAGAGATGGACCGATCCGATATTACATATCGGTCCGATACCGACCTAAATTACTGGATCGGATATCGGAGAAAAATAAAAAATGTAATCGATCCATTAAATATCACGAAAGCACCTCACAAAACTTGCAACACGCCGTAACTCACCTCAGAACGTTAGCACGTCGGAGCAGTATGCATCACGTAATAGAGCGGCTGTGGCATGTGGGACCTGTCGGTGGTCTGGATAGCATTTGGAGCTTCGCTAGCAACCTGGCATTTCATCTCCGACAAAGTTATCCCCGAGAGAAGTAAAGCAAGTGTGTAAGTCCATCTCTGAATGTTTGTAAAGCATTCCTGCGTTAAGCTTAACAAGCGACTGCCTCTTCTTGCTGCTACTTCAATCATGAAACTGCTTAATGATCAGCTGATCGGCTTTTCTGTCGCGAGTCCGTGTCTCTAGTTTGTTTTTGGCCCACTTTGCACCAGAAAGAGGAAACCAGCGGCTGAACAACAGCAGCACGTTTAAGCTTGATCAGCTGTTGTTAGAATTTATTTAATATTACTTTCTACACCAGGATCTTTTTCTATGTAGCTGACGCTGGTAACTGTGCAGGGGCGGATCTAGCAAAGTTTAGCCAGGGGGGCCGATAGGGCATTAACAGGGAAAAGGGGGCACAAAGACATACTTTTCTTTCTTATTCTCATTTAAAATGTCGAGCTTTTAATAAATAATAATAATAATAATAATGGATTGGATTTATATAGCGCTTTTCAAGGCACCCAAAGCGCTTTACAATGCCACTATTCATTCACTCTCACATTCATACACTGGTGGAGGCAAGCTACGGTTGTAGCCACAGCTGCCCTGGGGCAGACTGACAGAAGCGAGGCTGCCATATCGCGCCATCGGCCCCTCTGGCCAAAACCAGTAGGCAAGTAGGGTAAAGTGTCTTGCCCAAGGACACAACGACCAGGACAGAGAGCCCCGGGATCGAACCGGCGACCTTCCGGTTACAGATACGCTTCCCAACCCCCTGAGCCACGGTCGCCCCCAATTATCTGACTCTTACACCCAAAGTTTTAATTTGATGTAAAATGAATAGAAGTCAATTACTGTGTATAGTGACTATTAAGTCTAATATATATACCCTAGTAAGCTATAGTACTTTTTCCTTTGGAAAGGTACCATCTGTGCAGTCTGCAATTTTGTTGAAGAAAGATGTTGAATCTATTTAATATTTCTTGAAAAATAATTGATTTCTGTGCATTTTTTTTCACACTGCATCAAATTAAGGTTGATTACGTCGATTAAGCATCATGAGGTGGAGCGTGAGGGGTGGTTCCCTATTTTTTATTTATTTATTTTTGTTGTTGCTGGGAGTTGGAACCCTATTAGTTAGGGTGCTTAATATTTACGCTAAGTACTCTTTAAAATACCAGAATAGGGAGGATGGTGTAGGTTTAAGTTTATTAGATTGATCAGTATTGCTGAACTATGAAATATTTTTTTTTGCATACAGGTATAACAGAATAGCTTTAGTGTAGTTGTTGTTTTAAACTTGAGTATGAACTTATACAAAATGCAGCAAGATATTTAAAAAAAACAGTTTTGTTGATTAAAAAACACTATATCGGATTCATATCGGTATCAGCAGATATCCAAATTTATGATATCGGTATCGGTATCGGACATAAAAAAGTGGTATCGTGCCATCTCTAATACAGGGTTACAGGTTTGTAGTGGAGCTACTCCAAGGGAGAAGCCCTAAGAATTTTTAAGTGAGAATGTGAAACTGTTTTGTGCATCTCTAATTGTGTGGAGTTGATGCATGGCAAGGACCATGAGGCAAAAGAGGGTTTTTGGGGAGTTTTCATTTTTTAAATTGCAGGTGGCATGAGGTGAAGTGATGGAAGAAGAGGCTGAGATGCAGATGGAAGCTGAGACCAGGAGAGAGGCTTCAAGAGGATCAGTGAGGAGCAGAGACCACTTCCAGCACAGCTGACAACCCACAGAGGGCTGTGCCGCTGGGCTCCCTAGAGATCATCGAAAGGAGATTGTGGACAGCAGCAAAATCCAAAATAAAGTGAAAGAGGTTCGACGTTGACGGTGAGGAAGCAAGCAAGCAAGCAAGCAATTTATTTATATAGCGCTTTCAGATCAGCCACCAGCTGAACACAAAGTGCTGTACACTTGACATGCCAAACATGATACATTGAGCATGTTAAAAAAAAATAAAAAAAATGAGAAAAAAAATAAAAAATAAAAAATAAAAATGAGAAAAAAAAAATACACATATATATATATATATATATATATATATATATATATATATGTATATATATGTGTGTATATATGTATATATATGTGTGTATATATGTATATATATGTGTGTATATATATATATATATATATATATGTATATATATATATATATATATATATATATATATATATATATATATATATATATATATATATATATATATATATATGTGTGTATATATATATGTGTGTATACACATATATATGTGTATATATATATATATATATGTATATATATATATATATATGTATACACATATATATACACACACACACACACACATATACACACACATATAAAAAACACATTTAAAACAATAAAATCAGGGTCAGACTGTGTCATAAGCCAAAGAGTAAAAATGGGTTTTAAGACGTGTTTTAAAAGTGGACAGTGAAGGGGCCTCTCTAATGTGCTGGGAAAGATTGTTCCACAGATTAGGAGCAGCAATAGAGAAGGCCCGATCCCCTCTGAGCTTTCTCTTGGACCTGGGTACCTCCAGGAGCAGCTTGTCAGCTGACCTGAGAGACCTGGGGGGTGAGTAAGGATGCAGAAGCTCAGAGAGGTAAGTTGGGGCAAGACCATTTAAACATTTAAACACAAACATGAGAATTTTAAAATGAACTCTAAGATATACAGGCAGCCAATGGAGTGAAGCCAGGATGGGAGTTATTTGCTCTCTTTTACGAGTTCTGGTTAAAAGTCGTGCAGCAGAATTTTGGACCAGCTGCAGACGAGAGAGAAGATGCTGACTAACTCCACAATATAGTGCATTACAGTAATCTAAACGACATGAAATAAAAGCATGGATTACCGTTTCAAGATGCGGCCTGGATAATAATGGGTTGGATTTATATAGCGCTTTTCAAGGCACCCAAAGCGCTTTACAATACCACTATTCAATCACTCTCACATTCATACACTGGTGGAGGCAAGCTACAGTTGTAGCCACAGCTGCCCTGGGGCAGACTGACAGAAGCGAGGCTGCCATATCGCGCCATCGGCCCCTCTGGCCAACACCAGTAGGCAAGTAGGGTAAAGTGTCTTGCCCAGGGACACAACGACCAGGACAGAGAGCCCAGGGATCGAACCGGCGACCTTCCGGTTACAGATGCGATTCCCAACCCCCTGAGCCACGGTCGCGGATAAAATAGGTCTTATCTTTGCCAAGCGCCTTAGATGATAAAAACTGGACTTGACACAACCCCTAATTTGACTGTCTAATTTAAAATCACTGTCCATCTTAAAACCCAGGTTTGTAGCAACAGATTTAAAATACTCTGCCAGGGGTCCCAAATCAATAGCGGAGGGTTCACAAGGTCCACTAGGACCAAACAGAATGACCTCAGTTTTGCTGGAATTGCATCTTAGAAAGTTTAGGGACATCCAAGATTTAATGTCTTCTAGACATGCTAAAAGTGGCTTAATAGAGAAGGCCTCTTTCTGCTTCAGAGGCAGATAGATCTGACAGTCGTCAGCATAGCAGTGGAAGGATATTCCATGCCTTCTGAGGATGGTTCCCAGGGGCTGTAAATATAATGAAAAAAGAAGAGGCCCTAAAATTGAGCCCTGCGGGACCCCAGACTGAAAAGTGGCAGAGGAAGACTCATACCCTAAAAAGTTAACACTAAAAGTTCTGTCACAAAGATAAGACCTAAACCAAGACAACTAGAGTGTAAGATTTGCTCTACCCTAAACCTTCAGGGTAGAGCAAGAAACCGAGGGATGAAGGGAGCGTGCCAAGCGACAGCGCAGAAGGAGATCAGCGATGAAATTATGACTCTGTAAACAGCACAGACACCAGAAGCTGTGACTGTGACGGGAAATGACTGACAGCAATTTCCCCAGGAGGATCACCTAATGCTGTTTCACTGTGCCATGCAGACTTTGACACTCTGAAGAGGTTTCCTGTGTGTCATTGTTGTTGTCATTTGCATCATGAGCACTTCTACAAAGCTGGCTGAAATTTTGATGACTGTATCACCCCACAGGAAGAACGCCTGAAGTCAGGAGATGGGGGTTGATAGAGGCCATAAAAAGGAAGTGCTGGTCCAACCCACAGTGAGGGGGCTGCTGACCAGGCCTACAGCTTTGAAGATAGCTCAGAAAGCCACCTGAATAGACAACAACACCAACTGCTGTGTTTGCATGCCCATGTGTACATACACTTGGACTCTGGCCGTATGGACAATGATACGAATGGAGAAAGCGCTGCAGAACTCAATGACTCTGCAGAGGAATCTACACCGGCAGGAAATGCACCACAAGGCTGGAATGATTTTGGAAGTGTTAATTCCTCTTTTTGGACTGTTAACTTTCATTTTCTTACTTGTAGGATGCAGTTTACCATGTGTGAGATCAATGAGAAATAGGATAACTGCTAACACATTTATCAACTGTTTGCTTTTACAGTAATATGAGGTGAATGATAGGACAGAGGATTTGTGTAAATGATGTATGGTTGAATAATTTAAAGGACAAAAAGGACAAACAGGACTGTTAGGGTGATTTTGATAATAGCTGTCATTGTTGTACTTAAATTCGTAAACTGCATGTTGAGATATTTTTCTGTTCCTCCATCAGCAGGAAGTCACACAAACACACACACGTGCTTGCACATGCACACACACACAGTGCCTGACACACCACAGGGGTTTTACAATGGGTGGTGCTTGTGTAAACGGTATGCATCTAATTAAAAGGTGGCAAGCAAAGGCTGGGGGCGGAGTCGTCTGAGTCAAGTGCAGAGTTGCAGCTCTGAGATCCGACCAGGCTTCCCTTTTAAGTTAAATACTGTTTAAGCTGATGTCTTGCTTTCTTCACAGGTGATAACTCTCTGAACCAGCGGGGCCTGCAAGCCCAGACCCAACATTTACATTTCTTCACTATTGAACAGCAGTTAGGCTTTTTAGTGACATCATCCTAAAACCCTCAAATATGGGTGACAATACTAAAAGGTCCTAAATGTGCTGGTGGCATCACCTCCCACTAATCTGAATTAGGGGTGGGTTCTGATTATCGATTTTCTGATTACAATCGATTCCAGTTTGAATAACGCAATATCGATTCATTAAATCCTGAATCGATTTTTACATATAAACGTATTTTACCTGAGACACCAGAATCTCAGGTTAAACCTCTCAAATTTCCAACAACCACCAAACAGCTAAAACAGTAAACGAGAGCAGGAACACGGATTCTGCACAAAGACGTAAACATAAAGCGCCGACGGATCAGGATCAGTGAGATGTCGACTTTCTCACCCGACGGCACAGACACGGTCAGGGCTGAATCAGCTCACTGATTCTGATGTTTCGGCGGGTCGAGCTTTGTGTTCACGTGCTAGATTCTGGAGCTGCAGGTTTTATTGCTCTCCAAACAACATTGACTGAACCAGCAGCAAAAGAAGATCCAAACTACAGATAAACATCGTCATGACTTCAGTCTGACTTTTGCTGCTTTGCTTCCACCACGATAAAATCACACTTCCTGCACAGCTCTCTTTCTCTGTGTACTTGAAGAACAGTTTCCCATATGCTTGCTCATTACCAGTCTACCGTTGTTTACAGCGCTGTGGTTTTTCTTTTTACTTAGATGACTTCTGACAAGAAAGCCACATTTCTGCTGTTCAATACTGAAGAAATGTAAACTTTTTAAAATGATCACAAATTGCAAAACTCTTAGCTGTGTCTGTAATCAAACCTCTGTAACTTTGTTTTTCTGTTTCATCCTCAGCTACTTTGACACAAAGGCGTCTGCTGTGATGCTCACACCTCTGATCAAGTCTCAAACGTGTCAGCGTTGTTTTTATAGATATAAAAATATAGATATGTACTGATAAGTAATCAGAATTATAATATTTCTGACTGTCTGAGGCAAAATTTCCCCGATTCAAATCTAATCGAATTGAATTGATTCCAGAAATCAGTGACGATACCCAGCCATAATCTGAATACATTTGTTTACATGATATTATTCTTGTATTATCAAGAAAATTTAGTTCTCAGAGTACAAAAAGGCAATGGTGATGAGGTATGTTTACCTGGATTATCTGTCCCAGCAGTCCATCCTGTAGTCCAGCCCAGAGACAGCACAGTGTGTGAGGGAAGATGAGTCACAACAGAGAGGAAGGTGTGATGCTCCAGAGGTCCGATCTGCCCCCCAGGACCCGAGAAGATGTCTGCGTTGATCCACACAGGACGGTATGGCTCAGTCAGCACTTCCTGCAGCAGGACTAAAGATGTTGACACAGCCTCCATGCTATGTGGAGAGTATAGCTCAGCGTTAGCGTCACACAGACCCACACAGCATTGGTGGAACAGAACCTGCTTCTCACCTCTTAAAGTCCAGCTTTATCCCCTTGCCGTACTCTTTCACTCCCTCCAGCCATTCCCTCAGGGTGATGTCACTGTCTGTATCAGGGGGATGTGCCATGATTGGCTCTTTGGGATCACGACCTCTCAGGACAATGTCAGCTTCAATCATAAGAGAAGGACCTGAAAAACAGTTGTTGCCCATTAGAAACCGACTCGTATCTTTCTTAAGTATCATCCCAACGACAAACATCACTGAATATATCTTTTTATTTTCAGCCCAGAGGAGGTTAGCGCAGTATGACGAGCACACAGTCGCTCTGTGTGCAGCACGGCCACAAAGGGTCCTGATTTTATCTCCAGCTGTGGCCTCTGCGGGGAGTTTGTATGCTCTCCCTGTGCCTGTGTGGGTTTCTCCAGGGACTCTGGCCTCTTCCCACAGTCCAAACGTGGATTAAATGCTAGGTTAACTGGAAAATCTGGCTACGGATGTGAGACGGATAAAGTCCTCAAAGTGCACACAATGTAGTTAAAATGTGACTTGCAATCTAAAGTTCTTTGGTTAGTCAGTAAGACTAGAAAAGTGCTTTATAAAAAAAGAATGCATTACATTACAGTGTCCAGATTATTAGGCAGACCTGAGATGAATCACAGCTCACACACCAGCCCTCTAATCCATGTTACATATCATGAAGCCTCCTTCCTTCACAATAAAATGACATTTTATTTATTCAACACAAAATACAATAAGGACACGCTGTGGAAGAGAGCCAGAGATTAATAATAACTACTGATTAAATGTATCCACAAGTGGTGAGTAAAAACACTGAGTGCATCATGGGAAGCTCCCAGCAGCTCAGAGCCGCCGTTTGAGGAAGCAATGTGTTCCCATATTTCTGTAGAACAGACAGAGATTATAATGCATTCTAATATTTTTACTCTAAAATTAGTGTTTCTGTTGAAAAGTATGATAATTAATGTTAGCAGAGCTGCTCTGTGCAGCGTTATGGCATAATAATTTTAAGGGAGAATAAAAAGTCGACACACATATCTCATTCCTGACGGAGGACTCTACCACTACACTTCTCCAGTCCATTCACAGAGTCGTTGCATGGTAAAACATGGATAGGAAGTGGGCGGAGCCTTTTACCGTCATTTTATTACGACGCAAAGTACAAACACCTGTGGACACACAATCCAACACCCCCACTTGTACACAGGTTGGGGAAAAACAATCCTCCGAAAAAACATCTTACATTCCAAACACAAATACAGAGAATTTTTCTAACTTAGACTTTGAAACTGGTTTCGTCATCATATCTGCTACCATTGACTCAGTTGGACAGTAATCAATGAGCACTTTCCTTTCATGTACAGCTGACCTTATAAAATGATATTTCACATCAATGTGTTTACATCTTTGTCTGTTCACTGGATTTTTTGACAAAGCGATTGTTCCCTGATTGTCCTCCAATATCATAGGTATTTCATACTCAAACTCATCAAGATCTTGAATCAAATAAGTCAAATACATACATTCCTGAATTGTTGCTGCTAATGCCATGTATTCGGCTTCACAAGTTGATAGTGCTGTAGTTGTCTGCTTTTTGGTTTTCCATGATATCAAAGGACCATTTTCATTTAGGCTTACACAATAACCTGTCATACTGCGTCTATCAGAAACATCGGATGCCCAATCTGCATCACTGTATGCTTGTAGACCTAGTTTTCCACTTGAACGTTTCCTAAAACACAGTTCTTTTCCTCGACTACCTTTTAGATACCTCAGAACATGTTTCACTGCTGTCCAATCATCAACAGTTGGCGCATTGAAATGTTGTGACAGTTTGCTGACAACATAGCTTAAATCAGGTCGCGTACAATAGCTCAGATAAATAAGACATCCTACCGCTTCACGATATCTCCTCACATCTGGTAATGTCTCGAATTTATCAGAATGAGTCCATTTCTGTTCACAGGGTGTTAACCTTGGCTTACAGTTTTGCATGTTAAATCTCTTTAAAATGTTCTCAATATATATTTTCTGTGACATTCTGACACATTCTTTTTCTTGAAGAAAATCTATTCCTAGAAAATGGTTAAGTTTCCCCAGATCTTTCATTTGGAATTTAGAAGAGAGCATTTCTTTCACGCCTGAAAGCACATTTTCATTGTTAGCTGCAATGAGTAAATCATCCACCCACACTATGATGATTACTTTTTCACTTTCAGTTTCTTTTGAATACACACAATGATCAGCAGTATTTTGTCTAAATCCACAACTGCTTAAATAGTCATGTAAGGTTTGGTTCCAGTTACGACCCGATTGCTTCAGCCCATAAAGTGATTTCTTTAATCTGTACACCAGTTTATTAGTCTCACTTGATTCTGTCTCAAAACCTTCTGGTTGTTGTATATATATTTCTTCATTTATTGATGCGTGTAGATAGGCGGTTTTTACATCCATCTGGTGAACCAACATATCATCCTGAACCACTTTCTGCATCAAAACTCTCACACTCGATAAGTTAGCAGTCGGTGAAAAAGTCTCCTTGACTCACTTGACACAATAGCTTCGCTAAATGATGTGGGTATTTCACACAACAATCTGTAGCAATAATCAACACTGGTTTGCATCTGTTCATTTTCACACTCTTTCACATCCGTGATATAATCACTCAAATAATCAGGTCTCTTTCTGATTCTGGATGGATAACGTGTAGCTCCAGCATCTACTTTATCATCAGTTTTAACCTCGGACTCAGTTTGACTGCTTTCACTACCATCTGGAATATCCTCATCCTTCGTCTGTTTGGGTTCACCATCTTTTCTGGATTCATAAACCTCATCTTCATACATCTGATCACTCTGTGTTTGTTGATCCATTGTCGCGGGATTTAGTATTTTTATCAATCTGTGCTTTTCAACTTTCCCGGTTTTTGGGAAATAGATCAAATATGCTGGACTATTTTTGTCATATCCCAAGAAAACACCTTTGTCGCATCTTGGATCCAGCTTTCCCCTATTTTGTTTATAAGCATAGCACAATGATCCGAATTTTTTCATTCTAGAAAGATCAGGTCTTTTTCCAGTTAACATCTTATACGCTGTCTGACCTGTGTGTTTGTTAAAACATCGGTTCCGAATCACTCCCGCGGTTTGTACTGCATATGGCCATAAAGACTTTGGCAATTCGCTCTCAACTAACATGCATCTCGCCATGTCAAAAAGTGTACGCCAGTTCCTCTCTGCTGTTCCGTTTTGATGAGGCGAATATGGCGCCGAAGTTTCCTGCCTAATGCCGTGTCTACTTAATAAATCTCTGAACTGTCTGCTTGTAAATTCAGTTCCATTATCAGAATGAAAGCACTTGATTTTCCCATATGACGCCACCTCTGCAATAAATCTTTCAGTTGCTTGAGTTGTATCACTTTTGTGTTTCAGATTATATACAAATTTTGCACCTGAATAATCATCAACAAACGACAAAACATACTTAAACCCTTCTTTAGAGTTTGGCGTAATCGGACCAGCTAAATCCGTATGTACCAACTCTAATGCTGCCCTGGCCTTTTCATCTGGTTCTCGGTTCCTAGTTTGAGTAAACTTCCCTTGTATACAGGCTTCACATTGCATATTTTTGTTGATTTTACCCTTAATTTCCATTCCATCAACGACATTTTGCAGATTTTGAACATCCTCATAATTACAGTGTCCTAGAATTTCATGCCACGTTTGCATATCAAAACATCCATTACATTTCTCTTCAAACTCTTGCACAGTGTTTATAAAGAACAGTCTCACGTGTTCATATATAGGGAATTTTGTTCCATCAACATGTTTAAGAAAACTGTCCCCGTGTTTGAAAACCACAGTGGCTCCGTTACTAGTAGCTGCTTTTACTGACAAAATGTCCTGTGGAAACGATGGAATGTAGAGTGCTTGTTTCAATGTTACCTTGTGACTGCGTCCTTTACTGTCAATTAGAGCAGGGCGATATGGCCAAAAATATTTATCATGATATATATTTGAAAATTTGCGATAACGATATAACTGACGATATAATTGATGCGAGACAAAATACAACTCCACAACATTACTAGCGCAAAAAGACAACCTATCATTTATTTTCACTTAAAAATTAAACAAGAAGCTGGTTTTTATGTACATTAAAGCTTTATAAAAATGTAACAGTGCAAATGCAAATTCCTTGCTGAAAGTTTAACCAAAAGGCATTTCCAGTAGAAATGGGCTGACATATCCTGAGCATAACCATGTATAATATCCACTGAAGTTAAAAAGAGGTGCTTTGCAACATTAAACTGCAGTGTGCAGTACGTATTTTTCGGACCATAAGGTGCACGGGATTATAAGGCACATTAAGCGAAACAAAGCAGTCAGATAAATCAAACTTTATTAAACTCATTCTTCTTGCTTCCTCCACTTCTGTACCATTAATTCATTAATGTTGAATTCTCTGGCAGCTGCTCTATTCCCATGTTGTTGCAGTATATTAATGACTAACCTCGTATTGTGGATGGATTATCTCAGTTGTTCTCCTGACTGAAGTTTGGTCCTTTTACAGCATCCTGCCATGCGATTGCATTTGTCTCTAACCATGAGGAACCTTAACGTTAACTTTTATAAGTGGAAAAGTGTTAGTGTTTGTCCTCCAGCTTCACTGTTTATGTTATGCTAACATAGCTGTGTTGCTAGCGATCACGTAGCACATAATTATATACCAGCTAGCCCAACTTCAGTAACCCTACAAACGTCACTGCTGTTTAGTTTCCTGTCTTCATTTATGTTGGAAGTGATAGCAGAGCTGTACGTTTGATTTTTTTCAGAAATCTCTCAGTCAGAACATGCTATATCATGTTTAGGTAACTAGCGAAACTAGCGAGCTAACTTCTGCTAGCTTCCTGCTAGCTTCTAACTCCGTTAAATGTAATACATTTTGTTTTCATGGATGCCTGGAAGTTAAACTTCATAGTTACACCTGGTAAAGCAGCAATGCTGATCGTTTTATTAAAGATGAAAGAATTTAGACAGTTTTTAACTCTTAGTGATGCTGCAGTGTTCGTTTGACCTGAAGCATACGGAGTTTAGGACCCAGATTACTCCCAGATTTAAGAGCATCTTAGTCCGACAAATACGACAATAACGACGGCCGCTTGCATGTTCTGCAAAAAAATGTGCTTTGTCGTGTATCTGACGGACAAACACCAAACCAGTTCCACATCACTGAAGTTGCACCATTTTTACAAACCAATTCTGGTTCATCTGTTTCACTCAACAATCGGCCATGTGCGTATGAAAACAAAGGCACTGCGCATGCGCGTTTTACTCATATTCTATCGCGATATTTCATTTTCCTATCGTTGCCTAACATTATACCGGTATTACCGTGAACGGTATAATATGGCCCAGCCCTACTGTCAATCATACTTATCTCAGCATCTCCTCGCCGCTTTGCAGCTCCTCTGCTCCGCCTTCCGTCAGCCAACTCTACACAATGAGCCTCGGGTCGAAATGTGTCATCAAAAGTCTTAAAACTCTCGATCTTCGTAAAGATATGTGACGTCGCTCCCGTATCCACCAGTAGCTGGTTATTCAGCATCTCTTGGCCGCCGTCCGGGACCCTCTGGGGTTCGGAGCCCGTCTTGAACGCGTAGTCCTTCTCCACAACCCCTCTCGCTTCATCCCGTCTTAGCTTCCTTCTACAGGTCGCATCTTTGTGTGTACTACTCCGGCAAAAACTGCACCATACTCTGGATCGGCACGTTCTTGCAGTGTGTCCCTTTAGTCCACATTTAAAACACACAATCTCATTATTCTTTGATCTTCGGTCATCTGCTCGCCATGAAGTAGAATCCTGGTCTAATTGCACTTTTGTCCTCATTACGTTGTCATCAGTTACAGCCGCACGCATTCTCTCGGTTTCTTCATAACTTCTGAGTTTTACTTTAAACTCTGAAAATGTGATTTTTGCTTCGCTCTGTGTAACGTGCACAATCAGGGGTTTAAACGTCTCTGGTAGACCTTTCATTATCATTGCGATCAGAAGTCCATCAGTTAATGACTCACCCGCATTTTTTAACGCTGTGATAATTGCTTCTGCTCGGATAATATAGTCCGTCACACTTTCATTCTTTTCATTTGTGAGAGAAGTAAGTTCGGTGTACAGACTTATGATCCTTGGCTTGCCCACTCCTGCATAATGACCTCTCAAAATTTTTAGGGCTTTCCGTCCGTCATCAACTGCATCTCTCATAACTAACGATAAACTTTTGTCATCCAGAAATTGTATCAACTCTGCATATGCTTCTGCATTTTTGTCATCATCTTCACCATCGGCTTCTTCATCACCCTCAGCCTTTAAGATGACATCTTTCAAACCTTGTAGTCTGAGATGACCAAGGAACTTCGTTTCCCATATCTCATATTTCCTTTCATCTCCATCAAACTGCAAACGGGAATATCGACTGCCCGACTCTGCCGTGCGTCTGCTCATGATGCACAAAAACGCTTACTCACTCAATCGTGCCAAACTTTTAACACCTGCCGGTAACTTGCGGTTTCAGGAAACGCTGCCCTTCCTTTGGCAGTTACAGGATCTCTTTACTGCTGCTCTGGGCCCATAACCTGTTAGCAGAGCTGCTCTGTGCAGCGTTATGGCATAATAATTTTAAGGGAGAATAAAAAGTCGACACACATATCTCATTCCTGACGGAGGACTCTACCACTACACTTCTCCAGTCCATTCACAGAGTCGTTGCATGGTAAGACATGGATAGGAAGTGGGCGGAGCCTTTTACCGTCATTTTATTATGATGCAAAGTACAAACACCTGTGGACACACAATCCAACAATTAACATGAGTCAGCGGGGAGAAACTATGATTTCAGCCTTTAGCAGAGTGACGCTGCCATGGTTACGTTAATGCGGTTGCTAATGTGAAGGAAGCAGAAACTTAACACTAGTGATGGCCAAATGAAGCTTTCCGAAGCACTGAAGCTTGTATTGAAAAACGGTTCATTACTCGAAGCTTTTCAACACAGTCCTCTCCGGTGACATCTGGTGGTGAAAATTTTGAAGAGCAGCTTGAATCTGCAAAATAAAACGGACTGCTCAATTATCACTGCTCACTCAAGAGTGGAGTTCTCTCTGATATTGGGCCACCGTTCCGTTGCTTTGAACATGTAATTGGTTTTGTTTTCTCGATTGGGGGGCTGAAAAAAATGTAATGCGTATTTGCGTAATACATTTTGATCAATAAACTTTCCCTATTTAAACATGCACTATGGTGGCCTTTCTTTGCTCATAACTCCTTGATGTTGGTAAATACAATAAGTGAGCAATATATATAATATACATATGATAATGCACAGCACATTATGGAGTATGCCCCTGCTGTGGAGTCCTGCCTCCATCTACTTGTCGTTTAATCACTGGACAGCTTGACAGGTTCATACAAAATATTAGATTAGGCCAATTGTCCTATACATATTTTTGACCTAGGGGTGGGATTGATTGTGAACTGGAAAGGTAAAATGCTTAGGGAGCTGAGTACGGCTGCATCGTCACTGATTTGTAGAATCATTTTGATTCGATACAGGATCCGATTCAATTTGATTGGAATCTGGAAAGTTTTGCCTCAGTCAGAAATATTACAAGTCTGATCATTTAACAGTATATATCCATAATTTCGTATCTATTAAAAGAAAGCTGACACATGTGAGACTTAATTAGAGATGTAAACAGAGAGTTATGAAACCTGCAGCTGCAGAAGCCAGCGGGGAAAAAAAGAGGCAAACACAGCGCGGACCCGACGACGCACCAAAATCTGACTCTGACGCGTCGGGTCCGCGCTCTGTGTTCACGTTTGTATGCAGAATCCGTAAACCTGCTCCCAGTTACTGTTTTAGCTGCATGGTGTTTGACGACATGTTGTGAGGTTTAACCTGAGATGCTGGCGTTTCAGGCATAATAACGTTAATTTACAAATCGACACGGGATTTTAATGAATCAATATCACTTTATTCAATTTAGCATGGATTGTAATCAGAAAAGCGATAATCAAAACCCATCCCTAATCAAGAACTTGCAAAGTAAAAACATGCTCTATGTCAGGTAGCCCTTTTGTTATTTACATTTAAAAAGAGGATTAGTGTTACTGTGCGCTGGCTGAGTCTGTTTCTTTTCTTAGAAATAGTTTCTCCTGCCCTGGAGAAAATCCACTTGCATGGAACAGAAGAGGCTGTGGAGTGCAGGAACTACACTGCAAGTTGGTAGATATGCAGGTATTCCTGGGTCCTGCAGACTATCACCTAAAAACAATAAACAAAATGATTTTCTAAACTGTAGCAATGTAATGTACGTATAGTGTCAAATACATTTTTGTAGTCTTCATTAGCTTTAATTCACATGGAAGTGTTCCTAAAGTCATATGCTGTAATGATATTTACATTATGAAAACATGATTTTGGACATTTCAAGTTTTTCACTTCGGCAGATAAAATGAATTGAGCAAAATCAACTCAAAATATTCCCACACGCCAGAACGTCCTCTCTTCCTCGCTGGCTCCATATCTGTCAGTGGAATGATCACCTCGTCGCTATCTGTCACCATCAACACACTCCACGAATCCCGTGGATGATTCACTTCCTTATATCTGTTTGAATCAGGTACCGAAGCAGTTACGTGCGTAATGAAGCTTCGGACGTCACTGGTCACGTGACTTTTGCCAAACGAAGCAAGCCTCGACACAGTGCTTCTGAACCAGTGTGTTGTTTTTTTCGACACACGCTCCGGAGCGTCAGCTTCAAGCGGGCCATCACTACTTAACACGATCACGCAAAATAGTTTCAACCTTCAGGACTAAACAAGGGCTGATTTAGACAAAATGACCTTTAACATAAACAACAATAAAATGTCAGGTGTTTGAATTTCCATGTTGACGTCAGCGGGACTGACAGCCACGTCACGGACTCACCTGTGAGCGCCTCCGCCAGCCTGCTCCTGCTGTTCGCTGCATGCGACCAGCTAACCTCGGCAGCGTCCATCCTCGTTATAAAACTCCGACTGAAGAAATAGTCCAGCGTTTGGTCACGCATCCCACCTGCGAACAGAACACGAGGGTCGCAGCCATTAGCTCCTCTCTGTCACAGTAAAGTGCAGCTCGCTAAAGCAAGTGAGCGTAGCTGCAAAGCTCGACATTACCTGTTTTACCCTTTAAATTCCACAAGACATAAAATATAAAACACACGATTAAAATTAAAGTAATTCTGTGAAAACTCAGCAAAAGACTCGTTTTCATTGCCGACTTCCACGATCCAAAACGGAAGATAAATAACAACACATTTCCGGTCCGAGATTGTCGAAATAAAAGAACCGGTAGTCTTTTACTGATTCAATACAATATTTATCAAGATTTCTAAGTTTAAAATCTAAGTGACCAAAGTGCCCCAATCTTTATTCTATTCGACGTGAGACAATAAAATATCAGCTCTAAAAGAAAACATCTCTAAAGTTAGAAATATCCTGTCTCAGAGTGACGCTGAAAAACTAGTTCATGCATTTATTACTTCCAGGCTGGACGACTGTAATTCATTATTATCAGGAAGTCCTAAAAACTCCCTGAAAAGCCTTCAGCTAATCCAAAATGCTGCAGCAAGAGTCCTGACAGGGACTAGAAAGAGAGAGCAGATTTCTCCTGTTTTGGCTTCCTGTTAAATCCAGAATTCAAAATCCTGCTCCTCTCATACAAGGTCTTAAATAATCAGGCCCCATCTTATCTTAATGACCTTGTAGTACCATATCACCCTATTAGAGCACTTCGCTCTCGCTCTGCAGGCCTACTTCTTGTTCCTAGAGTATTTAAAAGTAGAATGGGAGGCAGAGCCTTCAGTTTTCAGGCCCCTCTTCTATGGAACCAGCTTCCAGTTTTGATTCAGGAGACAGACACTATCTCTACTTTTAAGATTAGGCTTCAAACTTTCCTTTGATAGAAACTCCCTCAGCAGTATTGCTAATGTGTCTTCTTGAGCAGGGGGACCTTGTGGGCCCTGCCAGATTTCTATCCACTCGAGTGTAGTGTGTTATTGATGGTGTTTTTGGTGACTGTGGTCCCAGCTGCATACAGATCTTTAACAAGTTCCTCCCATGTGGTTTTGGGCTGATCCAGCACCTTTCCTATAATCACCTTCAGCCCTGTGGTGTAAAGTACTTTGAGTGCTCAAATAAAGTAGAAAAGTGCGATATAAGAACCAGTCCATTTACCACGAGGCAAGGAGCTCTCTCATATTCTGGTTCCAGGCTTCTGGAGGGCATCGCTGCAGCTTCCCACCCTCGTTATCAAGCACATTTGTGACAAGGACTCTTCCAGACACTCTAAACCAAGGCACAATGTACATTTCAATTCCTTTAATTTTAAATGTTTATATTGTCTATCCTGTAAAATAGTCAGATGTCTATTCATATTAATGTACAGAATTCACCTGCTTGCTGCTACTACTGCACATTCACCCAGTGTATATACTATATGTATGTATATATATATATAATGTTCTTCCTCTACACCCCCCCCCCCCCAATTTTTGCACATGTCGAGGAGCGTGTCAGGCTACATTTCACTGTGTGTTATACTTGTATAACTATGCATGTGACAAATAAAGAACCTTGAACTCTCACTGACACGACAAGAAGATTTCGATTTATGTATCTGTATTTTCTATGTTTGGGTTTTTTTTGTTGTGTTTTTGTCTCTTACAGATGCAGCAGTTGGTGATACATTGTGGATTTCTATTTGCTGGTTCTGATAACATCTTCCCCCATTGAAAATAAATTCTTAGTAGCACCAGGCAGATTTTTTTTATGCATTAGTTTTGTTTGCGTAATTTGCAGTAAACTGTCTCATGACTCATTTAAATATTCTCCTACTGACAGTGTGATAGATTATTAGTCAAAGTTTAAAGCAGTCGTGGTCAAAGGTGACTTGATTTATTTAGAAAAGAATGTAAATATACAAATAAGAGTAAAAATGTCCCATCAAAGTGAGGTTAAATAATGCTTCAACTGTAAACATACTCCACCAATCTCTATTAAACAGCCGTGTACCACAGGCCTTCAAGCTGGCAGTAGTTAACCTGTTGCTTGACCCAGCTGTCTTAGCTAATTATAGGCCAATCTTCAACCTTCCTTTATTTAAAAAAAAAAACCTTGAAAGAGTGGTTGCAAAACAGCTAAAAGACACACTGGTTCACTGTGTCCATTTCATGCTTTGCTTCTCCAAAATGTGCAACGTACACACATGCAGAAGTTGCAGTATGCTGCAGTAACAGCAGAGCGACATTTTTGATTTCGAGGCAACACAAACAGAATCACAGGAAATGTTTAAATGAATCTCCAGTTTGTTAAAGTTGTGGCTGCGGAAATAGACTAGTCTGCTCGGTAAAAAGAAACAGAATATGGCATATAACACATTCATGCAGCCTGGTCCTACCAGCTGCAGCCTTGTTCTACGAACAAGTTACAGGGTTGTGTAACATCCTGCATGTGTCAGCATTCCCCGTTTAGCTTTGGTCAGAGATACAGCTGCTATTAAAGTGTTCAGTAAAAAGGAGGGAAACAGGCTGTTAAGCAGTCTGCTGCATGTGGAAACCAAAAACAGGTGTGGAACAGGAGAGACAAAGAGGTCCTAAAATAAAAATTGAGGCTGCAGGCAGCGATGAGGATCCTGGTGCACGTTTGGATGTGCCACGGTCGAGCCAACCTACAGCTCGAGTGTGTGGCTGGGTCTGAGATGCACTGCAATGTCCTGCTTGTAGAAAACTGTTCTGAATTTCTGTGACAAACCAGCTACGTAGGAGATGACAGCTTTGTCTCATCTGTCGCTCAGCTTCTCCCCACTTGGTGTTTGACCTCGTTTCCTCTGCATCTTTGCTGAAGGCCCGATGAAATAACCACGTTTTAAGAACATTCGTTACACGCGTGTTCATTCTCCTTCCCTTTGTGACCCAGAAAAGTCAAAGATAGAAAAACACTTAACCCTGCATACAGGTGGTTTGTAATTACACTCATACACAACAGCACTAACCAGCACACTACAGTTCCCCTCGCTCTATTCTCATGCTCAGTTTGAGCTTCAGATCATCCTGACTATAAATTACTCACACCTCCATGCAGTCACTTTTGTACACAACATATTTGCACACGTCCTTTAGATTTGTAACTCTATATTTATGTTAGTATTTCTCTATCATCATCTCCGTTTCTGCACTCATTTTATGAAAGTGCTTGTTGAGTTGTTATAGCAGCAAACTTCCCTCTGGGATCAATAAAGTTCCTCAGATTCTGATCGATGCCGAGTTACTGCCATGGGATTGGCCCACATACTTTCCTTACCAAGCAGCTGAACGGGTCAGTCAGTGAGTAAATGTAGGGACAGCAGGGTACTTACTTGCCATCATGAGGAAAAATGTGCTCCGGAGAAACAGGTGGAAATGCATTTACTGTGCTGGACGTGCGAGCAGAGCACAGAGAGCATTCAGGGCAGGACAGACATCTCTCAGTCAGTAATAATCTTTATTCCTTTTCCTCAGGACAGAACTGATTTAGCACCTAACCAAGGTATGAGGCAAGCAAGCCAATACAATCCCCATTACACAAGAAAACTAATTTAAAAGCCAGAACAGTCGGCAGTGTCAACGTAGCCACTTTTTCCACAAATCAAAACTTGTCTTTTTACATCTATAGATTACACAAATACTTATTATATATGCAAATGAATAGACAAAACTACATACCTGGGCTTACAATGTCACTACTAACAAAGGTATCTCAACACTGAAATATTCTTCATAGTCTGCTGCATCCCATAGGTCTTCATCTGAAGTGTAGATTAGCATTGAAACGTAACAAGACCACAGCATCAAACAGCACTTGCATTAAGCACAGGGATACAGGAACTTTGACATATCTGTTGGCCAAATAAAAGGTTCACAATAACAACAAAAACACAGACCAGCTCTGAATGCAACTGTACAGATGAATGAAGGCATTGATATTTCTCCTCACGCTTCCTTCTGACCCACATTACAGTTCAGTCCGGCTCCACTTTAAACACACAGGTGGGGAGCAGTGACACAAGCTCTGCTGTATTCATTCTTGTAAGAAGCACGTCAGGTAAAAACGTCCATCTAGCACAGAGTCCTCAGCCCTCACGGTAAGAAATCTACAACTAATAACAATACACGTGTGTGTCATACAAAGTCAGGCTGTAGTTAGGCTGGTACACCTGGAGCTTAAAAACAAAGAAGCCAGTACACAGGAGACGAGCATACGACATTTTAGTACAGCTGGTATGTAGATTCAATTCATAACGCAAGCTTAGAAACTGTCGTAATCTTTCTTGTCTTTTTTGCCTTCGCCCTCGAAGCTGTCTGTGCCATCGCTGTTGTCACGGCGACGCTTCCGGCTGTTGCGGATGCTGAAGCGAGGGTTCATCTGCGGTAGAGGGTCCATTCCCAAAACTTTATGAATCTGACGGAACGCCAGCAGCCTAAGAGCAAACTAAACACACAAAGTTGGAGAACATGTGAGTCAAAGAGCAGAAGCAAACCTTTCAACAGTCTCGGATGTGCACGTTTGGGGGGGTTATTTACTCTTTCTGTGACCTGATCAACTACTTGGCAAAAACCTGACAGAAGGGCAAAGCCAGTGATTCCACTGGGGCACCAGGAGGAAGGGAAGCAAGGCCGGGAATGCTGCAGGTGGATTTAAAGTGACATCCACGCTGGAGTACGGTACAGAGTACGCTAGCAGGATCATCATGGGGTTCACTTAACGGAGATGTTCGCGCGGCACTGGCGGCACGGAGCACCGCCTTTGCCTCCGCGAACACATCGGACTACAAACACGCACATTACCAACTCCGGAAGACGATCAAAGCAGCCAAACGTGAGTACAGGGACAGGGTGGAGCAACAGTTTGACAACCCTCGGAGTATGTGGCAGGGACTAAACACGATCACAGACTTTAGAGGGAAAACCAGCACACCGCAGACCACGGCGCCTCTGTGTGAGGATCTAAACGTATTCTACGCTAGATTCGACACAGCGAACACCATGAGACCCGACAGTGTGCGCACCGCGGATGACGTCAGTGCGCACACTGTGTCTGAGGAGGATGTGCGGAGGTGCTTCAGGAAGGTGAACGCACGCAAAGCTACTGGTCCGGACGGGATTCCCGGCCGCGTCCTCAAGTCATGCGCGGCTCAGCTGGCTGGAGTGTTCACGCACATCTTCAACCTTTCCCTCTCTCTGTCTGTAGTCCCAGCCTGCTTCAAAATGGCCACCGTCGTCCCTGTACCCAAATCCTCCACCATCTCCTCATTGAACGACTGGCGACCTGTAGCCCTGACCCCCATCGTAAGCAAATGCTTCGAGAAGCTGGTCAGGGACTTCATCTGCTCTGCACTACCCGACTCACTGGACCCTCTACAGTTTGCATACCGCCACAACAGGTCCACTGATGATGCCATAGCCCTGACACTACACACTGCCCTGTCACACCTGGAGAAGAGAGACACGTATGTGAGGATGCTGTTTGTAGATTACAGCTCAGCATTCAATACCATCGTTCCCTCGAAGCTGGACAGGAAACTGCAGGATCTAGGACTGAGCAGCTCCCTCTGCAGCTGGATCCTTAGCTTCCTGTCTGACAGACGCCAGGTGGTCAGACTGGGCAGCATCACCTCATCCCCCATCACACTGAACACTGGTGCTCCACAGGGGTGTGTACTGAGCCCTCTCCTGTACTCACTCTACACCTACGACTGCACAGCCACTAACAGCTCCAACATCATTGTGAAGTTTGCGGACGACACTACAGTGGTGGGTCTTATCACCAACGGTGATGAGACGGCTTACAGGGAGGAGGTCAGCGCCCTGACCCACTGGTGTCAAGACAACCATCTCACCCTCAACGTCGCAAAGACAAAGGAGTTGATAGTGGACTTCCGGAGGTGCAGAGAAGTACACACCCCCATCACCATCAACGGCGCTGCTGTGGAGAGAGTGAGCAGCTTCCGGTTCCTTGGCGTACATCTGGCTGAGGATCTTACGTGGTCAGTACACACAAACAAAACAGTGAAGAAGGCGCAGCAGCGCCTCTTCTTTCTCAGGAGACTGAAAAGATTCGGCATGAGCCCCCGCATCCTCAGGACCTTCTATCACTGTGCCATTGAGAGCATCCTCACTGGATGCATCACCACCTGGTATGGCAACAGCACCGCCTACAACTGCAAAGCTCTCCAGAGAGTAGTGCGGTGCTCTGAACGGATAATTGGAGGTGAGCTTCCCTCCCTCCAAGACATCTACAGGAAGCGGTGCCTGAGGAAAGCGGGGAGGATCATCAAGGACTCCAGTCACCCCAGCCATAAACTGTTCAGACTGCTTCCATCAGGAAGGAGGTTCTGCAGCATCCGGTCCCGTACCAGCAGACTGAGAGACAGCTTCTTCCACCAGGCCATCAGACTGCTGAACACGTCATAGACACCTCAGCTTCACTACTGGAACTTCAACATTATGCACTCCATACTGTATATAAATGCCACTTGTTTTGCACATGTCTCACTCTGTATATTTTATTTTATATATTTTATTTATTGTTTACTCTATTTAATTTGTAAAATATGTGCACACACACACACACACACACACACACACAGAGAAAAATATTTAGTATACACATCCAGAAATGCATATACTATTATATATTGTACATATATTTATTAGTTTCAGATGTAGCCATTCTTGTATTTTGCTTGTTTACATCATTGTATTTTGCACAACTCTGCTGCTTGTGAAGCTCGCACACAAGAATTTCACTCACATGTGCTGTACCAATGTACCTGCACATGTGATGTGACAATAAAAGTGATTTGATTTGACTGCTGTCAGCAGGATGGAGGTCAGAAGACAGAGTTATTGGGAGAGAGTGGTGGGAGCAACGAGAGTCAGAGATGTTCCCTGGGAGTGAGCAGGATGGAAAGGACAGCGTGCAGATGAGGGATAGAGCACATACTGGGTTTGTATTCATCTAATGGAGGACTGATAAGGAATGGGAAGGACAGCTACAGGCAGAAGATGGAGAACCAGCTTCAACAAAACAACGTTGGTGAAGTCTGGAGAGGCCTCAGAACCATCTCGGGCCACAAACAGCAGAACTCTCTGCCTGGGAGGGATGTGAGATGGGCAAATGAACTGAATCATTTCTTCAACAGATTTGATTCAACCATGAGACAGTCTACAACATCGGCTGCAGACTCACCCACCCCCACTGCTGCTGCTCCACTTCTGACACTTCACACGTCCTCTACTCACCCTGCTCACTCCTCCCCACCCCCAACAACAGCATCCAATACACACTCAACACAAGGCTCCAGCCTGTCTCTCTCAACCACCCAGGTTAGGAGGGAACTGAGGAGGATTAATGGCAAGAAGGCAGCGGGTCCAGATGGCATCAGCTCGAGGGTCGTCAGGTCCTGCGCGGACCAACTGTGTGGGGTGATGGAGCACCTCTTCAACCTGAGCCTGAGGCTGGGAAGAGTCCCACAGCTCTGGAAAACCTCCTGTGTTGTACCAGTGCCAAAGACTTCACGCCCCAAGGACCTCAACAGCTACAGGCCGGTGGCTCTGACATCCCACCTGATGAAGACCCTGGAGCGGTTGGTCCTGGCTCAGCTTCGGCGCCTAATAAGCTCATCACTGGACCCACTTCAGTTTGCCTACCAGCCTGGCATTGGAGCGGATGATGCCGTCATTCACCTCCTACATCGTTCCCTCTCTCACCTGGAGACCGCTGGAAGCACTGTGAGAATCATGTTCTTTGATTTCTCCAGTGCCTTCAACACTATTCTTCCCACGGTCCTGGACCATCACCTCACTACATGGATACTGGACTACCTCACTGACCGACCACAGTATGTGAGGACTCAGGGCTGTGTGTCGGACAGGGTCGTCTGCAGTACGGGGGCCCCACAGGGAACGGTTCTGGCTCCGTTCCTCTTCACCATCTACACTGCAGACTTCTCCCACAATTCCACCCAGTGCTTCCTGCAGAAGTTCTCTGATGACTCTGCAATAGTCGGCCTCATCACTGATGGGGACGACAGGGAGTACAGAGAACTGACCCAAGGCTTTGTGGACTGGTGCCAGCTGAATTACCTCCAGATCAACACCAGTGAAACCAAGGAGCTGGTGGTAGACTTCCACCGGCACAAACATCCTCCACTGCAACCACTGAACATCCAAGGTATGGACATCGAGGCTGTGGACAGCTACAGGTACCTTGGTGTTCATATGAACAACAAACTGGACTGGACTCATAACTCAGACGCCCTCTACAGGAAAGGGCAGAGCAGGCTGTACCTGCTGCAGAGACTCAGGTCTTTTGGAGTGGAGGGCCCACTCCTAAAGACCTTCTATGAATCTGTGGTGGCCTCAGCCATCTTTTACGGTGTGGTCTGCTGGGGACAGGAAGAGACTGAACAGGCTGATCCGCAGGGCCAGCTCTGTTCTGCCCTCTGGACCCAGTGGAGGTGGGGAGTGACAGGAGAACAGCGGCTAAGCTGTCATCCCTGTTGGACAACATCTCCCAGCCCATGCAGGAGCCTCTGACAGCACTGAGCAGCTCCTTCAGTGGGAGACTGCGGCACCCACGGTGTGGGACGGAGAGATTTCACAGGTCTTTCCTCCCCACTGCTGTCAGACTCCACAACAAAGACTTCAACTGATCAAACACACACATCCACACATGTGCAATAACACTAAGTGTAATACTCTTTTTCTGACAAAGTTGTACTTTTGTATTTTTTTACTCAGTTGTATATAGCATTTGTATTCTATTTTATTCTACTGTATATAGTAATTTATTTTTTATTTTATTCCATTCCAGTGTTTTCTAATTTCTGCTACATAACTTTGCACTTTCGCTGTAACGAAAGAAATTTCCCACCTGTGGGACTAATAAAGGTCATCTGATCTTATCTCTAATGCTAATGATGTCAAACACAACAATCAGATTGCCAGGTGCTGAATCTAACAGATCTTTGAAGGAGAAATGCTTTACGATCATGTAACCACAATCTTAAAAATCAAACAAAAGCAGCAGCAACTCATCTTAAAAATTTTCAAATGCTAAACGTGGCTGCATGTTTACAGAGATATAGATTTTTTTACTTGGGCACTTGAGGTAATGTCCTCTCTCTGCTGCTCTCCCAAAGTCGCCAGGGTATCCACGGGCTTCTTTTCACAGGGATCTACCAGTCCTGGTCCACCTAGTGGGAAAAACACAGTTCATTAGGAGGTATTCAAATCCTACTGATCAACACACCAACCAGCCAATAGGCCAGATGTTGGAGGTTTGAGTATACGTTACGATTTCTAATGTGAATATAAAACCACCCATCAAACCCTTTGATTGTCACAGATCTGGTTCTTTATATCTTCTTGCATAAAGCATTAGATGCGTTTACACCAAGTGCAGCCTTTACTGCTCTTAGAGCTCTTACAGCAAGGGAAAATAAAATATAAAAGGAAGACACAAGGTGGTCCTATAAACATTAGCAAACAGAAGCAAATCTACTCTACAAACTCGGACCATCTTATCCTGATTGCCAGTGAACGATTTCACTTGCTGCAAAAACTCACCACAAATAACTTGCTCCATTCATCCGGGCATTTTCCTATGCTAATTGTTTTCTAACATTCACACCCCGGCTCCAAAGGATGCATCACAGAAAAACTGGGGCTTGCTATCTCCCCCAAGGCTATTTGGATCGGCCTCCTGATCTACAGCCATGGGTGCACACAGCTTCATGCCCAGACATCTGCATCTGGTGTGCTCTTAAAAGTGTTCCTTTGGAGCATTTGAATTTGCCTGCGCTGAAACGCGATCCAAGTGTCGGGAGAGCACACGAGGTAAACAAATGTTAACGGCTAAAAGAAACCTAGCTGAATTAGGAGCAATAAAGGACGTGGGTACAGAAACACACCCAATACTTCTGCATGGTTATAAAATCAGTCCTGAAAATGTTCACAATTCAGTGCTCCCTCAGTATTTCACGTTCTCAGCACCTCTGACCTGTGGACACCGAAGAGCTACAGGGGTTGATTTTTGTTGGTGATATTTTACTGAAGCCCTTCAGCTTCCCTGACTGAAGCAATCAGATCCCAGATCAGAACAAAGGGAAGGAAGTTTGATTCATAATGAATGCATTCACCACAGTCACACAATGGGAGTGGTGAAATAGCCTTATTTAAATTGGGAAATTGTAGCTTTGATCAGAACAATGGTTTCAGTTCCTCCTGTGAAAGAGCTTAAACCCAGAAAACTCACTGTGAAGTTAGCTGAAAGACATTTTGCTACTATTAGACATTTCTTACATGTTTCCCTGACAAATACCACCTATATTAGAACATTTAACATGACTGCAACTAATGAAAAATATAATTTAAATGAGGGGAAATGAAGATAACCCCAAAACAAAAAGAAAATTGAAAAGAAATAAAATCTGGAGAATACAAAACTTTAATAACTCAAAAGCCAAGAACAGAAGCAGAACTGGCCCACCGTTCTGCCATTTAGTTTTGATTTAAGAACAGAAATGGAATCAATTTTCTTCAAGTACAAAACTAACAATGCAAAAGAAAGCCAAACCACCTTACCTGGGAGTAAAATCCCAGAGGAGATGCATTCAAAGACACGTCTCAGTGCATCACCGGGGCTCAGAGGGGCAGACGCGCTACTGATGGCCTTCTCGACCAGTAGCTCCATGGCCTGAACAGAGCACACAGAGGAACAGAAGATGTTAGAGATGGTTGGGAACAGCATCGTGGCTTTTCTCACACCACTTTTATTAATTAAGATACCTAATATTTTACACTACCTTTAAATATTTCAAATATACCAGCAAAGCTTTAGAAAGGTTTCTGACTTTGTTAGTGCTGTAGCTGCTGAGTTCAGCATTTACACAGTTCAACAGTCAGGAGCCAGACTTTCAGTGGAAGGTTTGAAATGGCTTTGAGCAGTATCCCAAACAGCTGATTCTGATTCTCCTCGATTCAGAGATGGTCTTTCCCTTTTCACGTAAATGGCCTCCTTGACTCGGCGCTCAAACCAGCGTTCCTACCTGTCCAGGATGATACATCCTCATCATTGAAAGAGTGTCCACTGGCCTGTAGGTGTGAATAGACTGCAGAGTCCTGGCCTGATGGCTCTTCTGTGTTTATGGACTGAGCATGCACCAAGACGTTTAGAGCAGGAATTCTCACAGCTTTAACATCTGTAAGTTTTTGGCAGATTTCTCCAGGGTGCACAGTGTGGCCTGACAAAAAAAATAAAAAATCTGAAGATACTGGACAAGTACCAACAGCCGATAAACCTGACCTTAAAGTCATGTCCTTAAGAATTAAGGACAAACTCCCAAGTCATTTCAAATGTCCTCAGGGGGACAATGAGCTGGTCCAGCATTCCACAACAAAAATGAAAAGCTGATGCTCCTCACCAATACGATCCGATATACCCCAGGGCCACCGGTACTGGACGGATCATTCCCCCTCATCCCTGGACTCAGTTTCATCTACAAAAGGCTTGTTAGTGGGCCTGACGAGATCCTTGAAGTAGCCCTTCCACTGCCGGATTACGTCCTGAGCTCAGTAGCACTCCATCCACATTTAGTGCACAAATTACAAAATCAACCCGTGACCTAGGGTGTCCCAGTGCTGCGTGCACTTATGAACACCCTTATGTTCAAACATGGTATTCTGTTATTGGACTTGTGTGCTAATGACATGTCCATACCAAACACCATTCAGGCGCAGATCAGGCAGGCCATTTCTTCCAGTCATGCCCCCTTAGGTCTCACCGTCGTTGGCCACATGAGGGTCGAAGTCTCTCAGCAGGACATTAGCGCTGAGAAATGGTTACCCGCCAGCACTGCACCCAGTGGCTCTAAACGCCGCTCTCCACTAGCATGCACTCGGCTCAACACGGCTAGACTCTACTCGGCTTTGATCGTTTTCCATTACAATCGAGTACCAACTAATGTGTGTGAGGTCATTACAGCAAAACAGTGGAAAGCCCCATGACATTAGTATGTGACTCACACAACACAACAATGTTGTACATTGAATGAACTTCGATCGCTTAGTACACCAGCCGAATAGAGACTAAAAATAAAAAAAAATTACCTGGTACCAGGTACTACGACCTAATGGGAAACCCTAAAAACCAAGTCAGTACCAGCAGAAACGGCTGAAGCAGAATGAGTACTGGGAACTGTTTTTCAGTGCATAACTACAAACGATAAGTCAGGACTTGTTCCCTGACACAAAGGTCAATGGAAACAATAGAGTCCCAATATACCAAATATTCACTGGAAAAATCCCAACATACAGGTAGCCAGCCAGAGGGGTACAAGAATACCCACCCCTGCCCACAGCCTCTAACCAAGGACAACTCGAGACTGGATCAGATCCCAGAGTGTCTCTTTAGCCTCACACATCAGTTCAGGCTCCTTCCCAACCAAAGAGGTGACATTCAGAGATCGACAGACCACGTGACTTTCACGCGTTGCCTTGCAGGTACGAGTGGCAGCAAAATTAAAACACTGCATCAAGCGCTAGCACTTCCAGCAAGGGGTAATCATTAATTCTGCTGTTTTAATCCCTACTTGCATTTTATTTGCTCCAAAAACAGTTATGTACAAAACAAAGGAGAGCACGGCAGACAAGACAGACAAAAGGCCAAAAAATTAAAAAAATAAATAAAAAAGGTACGAGGGAAAAAAAAAATCAAAGGGTTGAAAGGGTTAGACCCATATAAGCACACAGAGCGGACTAAAGACGTTAGCGTGCTGCCCAGCTTTCATCGTGCTCATATTTATAATTATATGGTCCTAAGTGTGAGTGCATACACTCATGAAGGGTTTGGTAACTTCAGATTCCTGCAACAAGCCCAGCTCCAGTTTACCGGCGGATGGGTACAGGACACTGACATGTGCCGAGTAGCCCGATATGTAGGTGGACACCAGGTTTTATTCTAAGTAAAGGGCAACCCTTCAAAAAACAGACAGAGCAGTGGAGTAGCCAAGGCAATAGAACAATATAAAACTTGATTACCAAAATATAATTTATTTCACATAAAAGATTTAAAACAGTTAAAAACACCTCTGGCCAGGGAGAACACACAGTAAAAACATAAAAACAACACTAAAAGTCCAGTGGCATCAGCCACAGCAATAATAATAATAATAATAATAATAATGATAATAATAATAATAATAATAATGATAATAATAATAATAATAATAATAATAATAATAATGGATTGCATTTATATAGCGCTTTTCAAGACCCTCAAAGCGCTTTACAATTCCACTATTCAATCACTCTCACATTCACACACTGGTGGAGGCAAGCTATAGTTGTAGCCACAGCTGCCCTGGTCAACACCAGTAGGCAGTAGGTGAAGTGTCTTGCACAAGGACACAAGGACACGATGACCAAGACAGACAGAGCTGGGGATCAAACCGGCAACCTTCCGGTTACAAGATGAGCTTCCCAACCTCCTGAACCATGGTCGCCCCACTAAAATCAGAACGGGGCAAAGAAAACCCAGCGACGTCCCCGGCCGTCCTGTCTGTCTCTTTGCTCCGCAGTACTAGAAGAGAGAGGGGGCAGCGACAGTCACTGTTCTTTCCAGTGAAAGGGATTTCTTGTACCACCGTGTGTTTCGGGACTTGCCCCACAATCCAGGCCCTCCGTCGCCTCTTCGTGACTTCGGAAACATGACTTGAACAATTTTTCTTCCACGAAGGAATCCGATAAAAACCGATCGCTTTACCCGTCAGCTTCCAGCGGCTGTCATGCGACCGGCTATGGCAGTTAATAATACAGCAGCTTCTTGCCATTCTTTGCGTCTCTGTTTATCTCTGTGTGACTGTTGTCTTGTGCGCAGTAGCCACTTGTACCTACAATCCTTTGCGGTTTTACTCCGGAAATGACGTCACATTTTCGATCTCTATAGCCAGTCCCAGCAGCCGGGAACTGGAATGCCACAGCCTCTACCCTTGATTGTCACTTCACCCTTATGGCATCTACTGGAGGTGGTAAGGCCACAGGAGGGTGGACTGTTGTCTTCTCTTTGCCCACCAGCTGTGAACGGGACTCTGTAGTGGGGCCTCTGTATACCCATCCTGGGCAGGGTAACTTCGTCCCTGCATTTTTATTTTTCATGAGAACATTCTTCTATAATCAGAAATGGAAAATTAAGGAAATTTCATTTCTATTTTTATTTCATTTTAGTCTTTGAGAATCTGATTTATCAAAACAACCACAACACTTTCTGTGACTGTAATATCAATTCAATGCACATGAAGGCAAAGCAACAAATGAACCATTTCCTCCAGCACTAAACAGACTTCATTCAGCATATTAACCCACACAATGAGGTGCCTGGGGGGGCATCTGAAGGATAGTCAAGACCACCATAGAAATTTCTCTGAATTTTACAATTCCATTATAAAAACCGCAAAGTGTCAAAACGCACTGCGGTTGAGGTCTAATGTTAATGGCACTTACCCATCCGGGGAATGCTGACCACGTGGGAACTCGCTGGCAGAGGTCTCGCAGGATTCGGATGATGATCACGCAGGACTGAAGACCATTGGCTCTAGCCTTTGATGCAATAAAGTTAGGTTTATGGAGTGACCCAGCGTGATAAGAGATGGACCAAACACGTTAATCAGTTTCATTGTAGAGGCTCCAAATACTACTGTGCATAATGGAAGCTTGAGTATGGTTCGATTTGCATATAAGCCATAACTGTTTGCAATCAGCTGCCATTCCCAGTAGTCTTGGACCTCGCAGTTAGTAAGGGAAGTCACAGTTTGCAAGATGCACAAGAAATGAGGACTTTTCTTGCCATCTTCTAAACCCTGACCCCAGATTTGTCCAGGTATCTCACAAACAGGGACTTAAAGTACAAGAGTCCACCTGAGAGGAGAATATAAGGACTGAAAGAGGCAAGGAAATCTGTTTTACTTTGCCTGTGTTTTGCCTGGTAGCAAAATCAAAGCAAAATATACAGATGTTCCTTTTTCTCTCAATCCTCATTGTACAAAATATATAGAATAAAACAATACAAACATTGAACATGAAAGCACTTCTGGATGGTACAACCTTGTGCTGGTTACTGTGCAGCCTTATGGAATCACATGTCACTATATGTCAGTCTAAATTGGATTGGGGATACAAGGATGCCAATTCTTTGCTAGGAGGTTTTTTTTGTGAGAGATTCAAATGAACTTGGGTTATCATCTCTACATACAACATACTTTGACCAGATTTTTGTTGGCACAGATGACATCCTTGAATATATGTGTGTGTGTGTGTGTGTGTGTGTGTGTGTTTTTTTGCTATAAATAGTTTAATTATAACCCAAAAAAACCAAACAAATGAATATACTGAAATAATGCATCTCATAAGGCTACAAGAAGAAAGTAAAATGATGTTCCGAACCTGGAACCACTTAGCGTGGCGCAGAACAGCCAGAGCGTCAAGGCATTTTTGCCTGTCCAAGACGTCCACTGGGTCTTTCACCATACCCGAGGTTACATCTAAAAATGAATTCCAAGTGTCAAAATGGTGATGAGGAATGGGTGTTTGACCAGGTCAGCGAGGCTGGCAGAGAACAAACACATTGCCACACATACCAGCTTCTCTTTCCGTAACAACCTACACTTGCTTTTTCAGAATTTCAAAGAGATCACTGACATTTGAAAAACACAGCAAAACACTAATGTCAAAGTTTTGTTTGCAGACAGTGTACAGCATGTTAGGTCATTATGTTTACAGACTCACCTAAGACGAACAGACCAATACCATAGCTACACTGAGTGTTTGGTCACAAATGTTTGAAGCCAAAACTGTTTTATCAGGTAATTGTGTTTGTTGGCAACTGGTAAATTAATATGGACGTTTTGTAGATGTTTCTTGTTCAAGCACTGAGAATCAAGGGATTCGACAGCTAATGATGAACTGTGTTACAATTAGGAAGAACGGGCAAATAGCAAGTGACCTGATAAAAAAAGTGGCACAGCAACAGTAGGTGTGGCAAAGTTTTTGGGATGTGAGAAAACCTTGGTCAAAAATCCTTCCGAAGCTCTCAGGCCCTACCAACCCTTTCATAGGAGACGATGTACTAGTGTCGAAAGAAAGTGAGGGGGAGGAAAAATTTAACTCTGTGCTCAAGTTGTATATTACATCAGATATATATATCTATATATAGATATATATATAGATATAGATAAAAAATATATATATAAAAAGAGGAAGCAATGGTTGCTGAAGAGGAGAAGTACAAGAAAACAAAAGGGTTAGGATATCATGCATGCAAAAACCTAACATCAGTAGTTTGGAATAAGACCCCAACAATCATTATATACCAGAAGCCATATTCAGGTGCAACCACAGATTCCTCTGCCATAGTCTCCTTTCCTGAACTTTTATTAATACTCCCCTAAGAATAATCCTCAGAACAATCATCACAGTTACTGATTCAGTAGAATAGCTGACCATCTTCAAATCGTTTGTACTCCTTTTTCATAATGTCTGAGGTTAAAGGTGTTTGCTTTTAGCTAAACATGAGCTGCTTTGAGCCCAATTTTGAGTGCAGTTTATGTAAAAAGACGACACGAATCAACTCAGGGGAGCACTTTAGAACAGGGGACGTCAGCATGGTGAAGTGTTCAGTACACAAAAGGAACATTTGTTTCCTGTGACAAAATCACAACCAAATTTCTCCAACTCGGCCAAATCTTGATTACAAAAGCAACGCAAAATTCCCACCTGTGCACAACTAGTTCAGATTAAACTTTAAGACATGTCGTGTCTCCTACGTCTGTTCATTTATCACTTAGACGCGTACAGGAATTGTCTTTTGTCGCATAGCTTGATGGAAATTTGGAAAAAAAGTAATGTATGTCTCCCAACAACAAAATGGAAACAATCCCCTGAAACACAGGAAACAAAACAGAATCTCACCTGGGAATAACTAGACTTAACACAATGCAAACACTGATCATGCTTTGTTTAAAGGATAACGATAGCATCTGAGAGGTAAGAATTACAGAGCAAAAGCACGAGAGCAATACTGCTGGCACATACCCTTTTCATTTTCTTTACAACAAAACAAAGTAGTAATGAGAACCACGCAATTACAAGACTCAGACAATCTTTAGGTTGGACGTCTCATAAAGCAGATTATAGAAATCTGAGGTTTCATTTAGGTTTTAAAAACTATAATTTGCTGTTTACATAAAGGCAGTTCACACTGTGCACAACACAGTAAAGGTAAGAAATGATCTCTCATGTTAATGAGCTCTTTCAGCTGAATCAAATAAGGAACATTGACTAGACCACTACAACGGCAAAACCACCGTGTGCCAGCAGGACAGTGCTCTTCAGAGCGTCAACCAACATACTGAAACTGATTTTACAGAGAGATAAATATCAAAAAAAGAAAGCGAAAGGCTGTCTTGGGTTTCCAACCTCCATCCCGGCCATTTTCCTCTCTGATGACGGGTGAAGTCAGCGTGATTGTCACTTGCATCTTTGGCTCGGTACAGGACGTCAGAATGATGGCTGCTTCCTGGACAGACCCTTTGACTTCATATTTCTCTGATGTTACCATCTGGAGGAGAACATTTTTTAAAAAGTGAAAATCAATTCATTTCCAAAAGAAATAACTTGAGTGGCGTACGTAGTCAGCTCAGTGGACACTTTCATATGTACAGTTAAACCCTGTGATGGTTAAGAAGGTAAACCAGCTTCATAGCAGTGAGGTTACTCTGCATCGCAGCCCCAGTCTGTGTGTGCGTACGGTAACTCTGTAATATACAGCAAGCAAATCAGAGCTTCTTCATCCCTGAAAGCTGCTGAACCCCTCCAGTTTATACCCTCATTCAGTTCATGAGGACCCCTCAGGAAGTCTCCTGTGGGGCACAAAAATACTGGAACTGGTGCAAGTACACAACAGGTCACATGACAGGCTGCCGTATCAATACTCTCATCTAACAGATTACTCTGAGGCATATTCACAAGTAAATATTTAGGCAATCTGAAGAAAGAAGTTGGTCTTCATAAAAACAGCAGTTTGTATGCCTTGTGTCCGAACTGAGGCGGGTGATCTAAGTGGGGTGTCTGTCAAAGCTGCCACTAAAGAACAAGTGTGGGGTGACATGGTGAAGATATTACTGTTAGCTGTTTGGGGAGGTGCTCCACGATGGAGGTGAGGAGGCTCTTGGTGGGCTTCTCAGAGCAGAGCAGGACGAGATTGACATTCTTGTCCCCACGGAGCAGCAAGCCTTTGGCCAGGACACCAACCCTCATCACTCCCTTCAGGGCTCTGGGAAATGAGCAAAGCACAACAGCAACTATTAGACTTGAAATCCCCCTAAGTCAGCGAGTTTTCCTGCCTCAGGAGAGCCATGTCACTACATCAGTTTTTCTTTGGACACGAGAGTCAAACCTTGGAGTAAGTGGTTCTCAGCATAATCTTACACCCCCTCCTTCCCCAGGAGCACCGACTGCACTGTGTCAGTTGTTTTGCCTTTTTATTGTCACTACACACACGTACAGTGAGATTCAGAGCATCTCCGACCCAGCGCACACATGTGGGACAAGACGGGGGCACAGCTCTGCAGCACTACATACATGTGAACAGCACCACCTCAATGTGCCTTGGGTTGTTATAGCAACGCAGCTGGAAGTAGGTACTAAGTAGGAGAAGGTACTAAAAATAGTGGCAATGGCCACCTAGTAGATGCACCCACAGTATGAATATCAAAACCCTGCATCACTGTGTGCTCAGCTTATCACACATTTCAACTTGACCTCTAACCTCAAGGTTACTACAACCTAACCGCACACCCTAAAAGAGCCAGGCTGAGTACGTACCAGTGGTAAAGGGCTATTGGATCTGCCAAACAGAAATGATCTGAACTTCGGCACTGGCTCCTGACCGACCTTGAAACTGTCTCGGTGGGTTAGGGGCTTCATCAAAGACTGTTCTACTACTAAAACTAAAGATTGTCATCCACCCACAGACCTGTCTTTTGCTGGTTCTTTCTTCTCTTTGTCTTCTTCTTTGGTCTTGTCCTGGTCTGTAATTATGTCAGACACCAGTTTGAGAGCACGTTCTGTAATTGACACAATTTTCTGGATGGACTGAAGCTCATCTTCTGAGGGGTAGATGGCTGCATGCTTGGTCATAACGTAGCGGTCATCTGAGGAGTCGGGCCGGCGTGGAGGCTGTAAGATGGAACAGTTCAAACAGGTTTAGGTTTTATTAAATGACATGCCAGCGCTAAGATCAAAAAGCTTAAACAGGTATAAAAAAAACAGACTTTCAAATGATACATTTCACCTCTTAAAAGCCAAACCAAGAAAAAAAACGCGTTATTTTTTAACAATAACTGTCAATTGCATTTTTTGTTACTTCAAACAAGAGATGGTCATTGTAGTCAAACTCAGAATACACAACCAGATAAGAGAAAAGCTAAGTTCTTGGAGCCTTCACTGCAAAAGCCATAAATCTTCCTCAAATGTTCGTTAGTGCAACAGAACCGCAGGCAGCAGAGGGGTCCACAGTTCCTAGAACTATATCCTAAAGATCAGCCAGGCTCTTGTTTCCTTTTGTTCACTGCTAAGTCCAGCATGCTCATCGTTTTCAGTGATGGGCTCAGACTTTGTTAGTTGTTCCCTGTACATGACTAAAGACTGGGGGACAGAGCTTTCAGTCTGTGGCACCGTCAACCATAAGCTCTGTTGAGAGCTTATTTATTTTACAACTACTCTATTAGTGTCTTATTACAAAAACCCCAAAGACATCTCCTACCACAGGCCCCTGAGGCTGCAGGCCGGGCATGCCAGGGCGGACTCCGAGTAGACCAGGAGGGCCCGGAGGCCCTTGTGGATATCCTCCATCTGGCATACGACGCCGCTCATCCCAATGGTGCTGTTCCTCCTCCATGCGTCTCCAGTACATGTCTTCTTCATAACGCCTGAAAATGTAAACCAGAACTGGTCTCACTCAAATATTTTATCTGTCTGCTTCTTGCACCATGTAGAAACGTTTCACTGCTCCTGGGAAAAAAGCATGTATCATCTGTTGTACTTTATAGAAGGAAAATGGGGCGATCGTGGCTCAAAAGTTGGGTGTTCGTCTTGTAATCGGAAGGTTGCCGGTTCGAGCCCCGGCTCGGACAGTCTCGGTCATTGTGTCCTTGGGCAAGACACTTCACCTACTGCCGGTGGTCAGAGGGGCCGATGGCGCGATATGGCAGCCTCGCCTCTGTCAGTCTGCCCCAGGGCAGCTGTGGATACACCTGTAGCTGCCTCCACCAGTGTGTGAATGTGAGAGTGAATGAACAGTGGCATTGTAAAGCGCTTTGAGGGGTCCCAAAAAGCGCTATATAAATGCAATCCATTATTATTATTATTATTATTAAAATGTAACAACCAATTACGCAAACAGACATAATATTACAGCCCATAGGTGACCTTTTGATAAGGCACTGGTGCATACATGACTCCACCATCTCCACCCACTAATAACAAGATCATAGCCATACCTCATCTCCATTCTCCAGCGCTCCTCCTCTTCTCTTCTTCTCCAATACTCTTCTTTCTGCATCTGCTTTCTCATCTTCTCCTCCTGGATCTTTCTGGCTCGAATGCTGGGTTTGACTTCTACTTGGAGGTCTGGGTTTACCTTTTTCTACAAAACAAAAACTGCAATCAAGAACTCGACTGGTTATAAACGTAAGGCTAAGCAGCTGTGCCCCCCGCTGACCATATGCCACGAGGGACGACATCATGATGATGATACTGTAACAAAGTGCTGTGAGATACAGTTTAAAATTAGTTGTCTGCCAAGTTGTCTTTTGTGTGGACAACAATGGTTCCATCCTTGAGAGAGGCTCTGAAAAGCATCGAGTACAACGGGGTACGACCAGAGGAGCGTGTGCGACGTGACAAAGCAGGGCATGCAGTCTGAGCGTCTGTCTAAGGGGAGTGAAGTAAATAAAGTACAGTGTGTGGCAGGAAAATGTGCCCTGTCGTCACAGAGGAGAAGCTGCTACAGTCTGGCTGAATGAAAGTAAAAAATAACAAAGTGACTTCTTGCACAACACTGTATGTGAAGATAGGTGAGTTTAGCTCAGTTCACCTGTGCAGTGCTCAAACACACAGACTGGATCAGGGGACGGCTTTCCCTCATGTGTATGATAGGAACACGTGTTATCAAAAGAGCATTTCCTGCTGTCAGCTGTTAATTTGGGGAAGTGCTTGAAGACTAACCTTGTACTGCAGGCGATGCCGGCGACCTTTTAGATGCATCTCCTTTGCATTTGGATCATTGAAACTACATTCACACAACTTGCAATGGAAGCGAATGACTTTGCCTTCATCGTTGCGGACCTGGAAAAGAAAGCAACACATTACACTCCAAGTTTGAATTCCTGCATTGTTCCCAAGTATGTCCCAGTTTGTTCAAACTCACTTCTTCAACATAGTCATGGCCAACAGGCTGAACATCACTCTGCAGTACAGCAAGGGATGATGTGGAAAGATCTGGAATGTCACTCTTGGGTTCCTGGGACCCTGAAGAGGCTGCGACAGGCTTAGAGGCCTCGACTTTGGCCTCTGCCCTGGAATCTTCCATCTTCACTGTGGTCTGTAATTTGTTCCCACCTGCATGTCACCAATGACGCGTATTTAATCATCATAAAACCTAGAAAGTGAAGTACAGTCACAGAACAACTACACAGCTCGTGTGTTTAGTGGATTACAAAGGAAAGGTATGCTTTTGATGCTCACCTCTGTACCTTTAAACTGTTTATCACAGGAAACGTGTGATTTCTTACTCAAGCCCAACATTAGCCAGGCATTTTATTAAGATGCCAATCTTTAGATTATTGAATGTGGTGGAGGGACAAGCCTGAAAACCTGCTCCTATGTATTTAGAATGGATTAATTGACCAGTCTGAACCTATTAACCACGTGATGTGTCATGTGATGCGTTGCACTGAGCAGATGTGAGTTTATGAGCTCTGCACTGGCCAGCTGTAAAATATTAGTATTTTAGCTCATTTTGCCAACAAATTGCCTCGAATGTTTATATAATGTCTTTAGACAAGTTTTTTGCACACCTTCGATTCAAGCAGAGAGAGAGAAATATGCAAACGATGAGTCAAAGCGAAAACTAGCAGTGACATAGCAGCCAGCAATAGCCCCGAAAATGAGACCATGTGCGACGCTGAGGATTTGTTATTTGTGTTGGGGAGGGTTGAGGTTTCCAGGCTTTGTGTTCAGGTTTTGCTGGGAACCAGTGTTCTTGTTTTATGCTCAATTATTTTGGTCGATAGGTTCAGACTGGTCAAATGCAGATTTGGTTAAATATGTAACAACACAAAATATATATTACTCTTCTTATATGCCAGATAAGTACTTGGAATGTTAAAGGGTCCAACAATGTGGTGAAAAAAAGTCAAGTCTAAATTGTCTGAAGAAAGATTTGATTCACGTTGCTTTTTTGCAAGAAACCCATCTGACAGATGATGAACACAAATACTGTAGAGAATGGGTTGGTCAAATTTTTTTTCATCCTACTCCACAAATAAAAGGGGGTTTATTACCCTTATACACAAAAACCTTCCCTTCACTGCTACAGCCACTCACAAGGACAATGAAGGAAGATATATTTTGGTTAAAGGGATGTTGCATGGGGAAACTGTTCTTCTAGATAATATATATGCGCCGAATGATTATTTCATACAAAAGTCATAAAAGAAAACAACGATTAACAAGGCAGTTAGAGATCGAGAATAATATAAAAAAGCTGGAGAAACAATATTATGTAACAAAATCAGCTGAAACATTAAGTGAGCTTAAAATTGCTAGGACATCTTTGCGTAATTTGATAATGCGAAAGGCTGAAAGAGACGTCCTTTTTGCCAGACGACGGCTTTTTGAATCAGCTAATAAGCCTAATGTGTGATGTGAATGGTGAAAGGCAAGTAGGAAACCGTCAGATTAATGAGTGCTTTAGAGAATTCTACACAAATTTATACCAGTCTGAGATGGACATAACAAGGCTTAACTCGACTTAGTATTCCCTCAGCTCTCTGAAGATCACGTCAGCCTGCTGGAGTCACCCATAACACTGATGGAGGTGGATAAAGCTATATCTGCACTGCAGTCAGGGAAACGTCCTGGGGCAGATGACTTCCCAGTAGAATTTAAGGTAATGAAAGTGAAGTTAAATAGTTTATTATTAAGGGTTTTTAATAAAGCACTTGAAGAATCGAAACTCCCAGAATCTATGTACCAGGCTAATATAACATTGATAGCTAAAAAAGATAAAAACCCGGATTCATGCTCATCTTACAGGCCTATGAGCCTTCTTGGTGTTGATAATAAGATACTTTCAAAGATACTGGCTCTTAGGCTAGAAAAGGTAATGTGCTCTATTGTGCATGCTGACCAGACAGGTTTCATTAAGGGGAGGAATTCTTATAACAATACTCGACGCCTATTTAATATTATTCATTTTATAAATCTTTATCAAATGCCTGGGGTTGTTGTTTCTATGGATGCCGAAAACGCATTTGGTAGAATTGAATGGGATTTGAGTTTGGAAAAAACTTTCTGGGGTGGATCAAAATTATATACAAATACCAACAGCATCTGTGTTAACTAACGGCTTGCTATCCTCCCCAGTTACATTGAGCAGAGGTACAGCCCAAGGTAGCCCATTGTCACCACTATTATTTGCTTTGGCCATTGAGCCTCTGACCATTAGACAAAATCCAAGTGTTCATGGAGTTAAAATTGGGGATAAACAACCTGAAATTCTGCTCTATGCAGACGATATTCTTCTGACATTGACTGACCCTGCCAACTCTCTACCTGTTCTTACCAGGTGTATCAAGGACTTTGGTCTTATATCTGGATGTAAAGTAAATTTTGATAAATCTGTTGTAATGACTGTGTAGTGGAGGGGACCTTTTCACTGGGCACCATCAGGTTTTGTATATTTGGGAGCTGACAAGATGGAGGTCACTTCCGATATCATTTCTGGGAAGAATAAATCTCATTAAGATGGTAATCCTACCCAAAATATTATATCCCACAGGCATGTTGTTTGCAATTTTGAAATCAGAAGACATTAAAGTAATAATAAGGCTGGTGGATTTCATTTGGGCAGGAAGAAAACCCAAAATTAAATTGGAGACACTACAGTTACCGAAAGATCTGGGCGGGTGGGGAGTGCCAAACATTAAATTATGTTCTTTCAATACTAGGGCTGTGTGATATGATCAAAATCTCATATCCCGATATAAGACATCTATCGTCCCGATAACGATATAAATCACAAAAATGTAACATTTTCTGTAAATTCTGTGAATCTCGACTTGCGTGAAGTGTTTCCAGCTGGGCGTCATGTAGCTGGAGTCGTGTTTTAACCGATGCATGAAACTACACATTTTTAGACATAAGTTGTAACGGCGCCGTTTTCTTTGTGCGTATTTATTACACGGCGTGCTGCCGGGGAAAGCCTGTTCTAACGTTTGAGTCTAAGGTTTATTTTTTAGCACCTGGCGGCTCTTTTTTACTTCTCATCCGTAAATAATCTGCATCTTTCACGTGATTCCGTTTATTTTGAAAAGTCTCAACAGGATCTTGAGCTTTATTGTGAAAGGTTTATGTGGAACATAAACAAGCAGACGCGCGATGGTGTTATCGTCGTTGTTGCTAACGACAACGCATAAAAACAGGCGCTTGTCCGTCTGTAGTGTGGTTATATTAAATATAAGAGAGAGAACTTGAAATTAATATAGCCACTACAGTGACATCAGAACGATGAACAAATATTGCTGTAAACAGTTTATTTTGCGACACCACGAAACAAACGATAGCGTAAAATGAAACGACAGATGTTTTTATATCGTCATCCGATACATATCATTATATCGAACAGCCCTACTCAATACAAGCGAGGTTTCTTTCTTCCTGGATACATGAACATTCTGGGCTGCCACGGCTAAATATTGAGGAAGTATTATGTAAACCATCCTCACCTGTTAGCTTTCTAGGGAAACGCCTAAATGACTTACCTCACGTAATAAAGCATAACCCACTATAATGCTATGTGGACGTGGGGAAAACTGAGAAAACTTTTTAACAGCAGTCATCCGTTTAATATTTTGTCAATGCTTATAAATAATCCAGACCTTCTGACATAGTGTTGAGCTTTGAGGGATGGCATAAAGTAGGTGTAAAGAGGTTTTATGACCTCTTTATACATGGTGAGTTTAAATCATTTGAATCCCTGAAGTCCCAGTATTCTGTGTCAAAGACTGAGTTTTATAAGTATTCGCAATTGAGACAATATGTGTTAAAAAATGCTAAATCATTACAAATCTCAACAGCCTCTTCTCGGTTGGAGAAGTTTCTTCTGGATAAAAGGGAGCATAAACATTTTGTATCAAAGTTTGATTCAGAGATTTATGCCCTAATTGTGGATAAACTGGCATGGTTGAGAAAATCTTGGGGGACGTTGCTTAAATGTGAAATAGATATACAGGCATGGGACAAAATCCTGCTCCTTCCATCTAAAATCTCTGTTTGTAACCGATTTAAAGAACTGCAGCACAAAATTTTGCACAATGTGTATATTTCTCTGTATATTTATAGTAAGTATAATATGGGAACATCTTCAAATTGTCTCCAGCGTAAGGCCGGAGTGGGCACTAGATTTCATTGCTTGTGGGAATGTGCTATTATTCAGTCACTTTGGAAAGAGGTCTGCGCCAATATTAGTACAGCCATTGGTCATCAGGTGACAGAAAACCCATTAATGTGTTTATTGGGATATATTCCTGTCTCACTGGTACAACATGAGCATGTAATTCAGTCACTGTTAATGTTGGCCAGGAAAAGCATTATGTTGAGATGGGAGGGGGCTGAGCCTCCCTCCATTCCTCTATGGAAGTCGCTCATCATTGATGTTATGACTCTGATCAGGCCGGGACATCATATTGATGGGAGCTCCCGAATTTTTGTGGACAAATGGAAGAAACCACTGGAAACACTGGGAGCAACCTGTAAACTGGATTCTAATGGACAACAATTATGGACATAATTTATCACAAGTTCTCTGTGGACTCTGGAGAATGTGTAATATTCTAGTGCTGTGCAGTGTTACTATCTTGGATGTGAACCAGTCTTGTATTTGTTGGAAAAAAAAGTTAAATAAAAGTTTAAAAAAAGAAAAAAAAGAGAAAGGATTAATTCTATCTTTATGAGACACGGTTACTGTCATTGTTTTTCTGTTAAATAACCTAAAAAATGACTGCCTGCAGCTTAACTTCAGTAATCCCTCCCCTATCAATCACAACCCAATCCTACAACACTGCCTAAAGTCCTGCCATTAATTCATGTTTGGATTATGAATATGATCAAGTTGAACTGCTTGTTCCACCCGCTTCAAAACAAACAACAACAAAAGCTGCACCAGAGGACATGATCCACACTTCCTGCCAGTAAGTCAGTGCGAGTGAAATACAGCAGGGTGGCATTTATTTTAAATCATCAAGTAACAAAAGGTAAAAGCTTCAAATCTCCTGCTCTGGTATTCAGACTGTTACTACCAACATTTTCAGACCCAACTTCAGTTTCTCTGCTTTTAATCAAAAGCCACACTTCCCGTTTCCCTCCAATCATCAGGAAAGCTCGTCACAAATAAAGCAGGATTGTTTTAAGCAGAACTATTCACATTTTTCATGAACAGGTGCAAATGAGACCAAAGAGCATTGCTGTTAAACAACTTACTAACCTACAAAGTTGATCTTGGGGGTGTTGACTTTTTTCCCCACTGAAGCAGCACTGGCAGCAGAAAGGCTGTTGGCTTGGGGGCTCTTAACACCTGCCACACCGCTGCTAACCAGGTTAATGGGCCTCAGGTAGGAGGAGCTGGAGGCAGGAGAGGAGGAGGTAGCCACACATGGAGAGCTGGTGGTACTGGAACTGCTGAAAGTAGCCAGTGTGGTCTTGCTTGGAGCAGCTGTCGTGGTGGATGATGTCTGAGTAACCATACTGGGCTCAGTGGATGGAATGGGCTTACCGAGTTTGGTGTGGAGTTTTACAACCTAGAAAAGAGAAACGAGTGCACAGACGCTTTCTGATTATTCTACATACAGCAGACACTAGAACAGATTCCTGTGTAGAGCCAGGTTTGCTTGAGCACTGACAATCATCGTGGACAGAAAGTATAGGCTGCCTCTTCAAATGACTGCTGTGTTTCATTCTTTGTTGTAACAATGCTAAATCTTACACCACTGCAAAGCCTGCTTCCTTCCCCTGAGTGGTGCTACGTTTGTTCATCTGTGGGTTTAGCAGCAGAGTGTGTGGGCTGTGAAAGACACAGTGGGAATGTGAATCATACCTTTTGGTGCTTGGCTCCACGAATATGGGCAGCATAGGCGTCAGCACCAGTACATGAAACATCACAAAGTTCACATCGGAGCTGGTTCTGAGCATTGCGGGCCAGTGCTCCTCCACCGCTACCACTGCTACTGCTGCTCTGAGAAACCTTCAATGCCGCTTCCTTCTTTTTGTGCTTCTGGCCTTCAAGGTGCTCCTTGTAAGTCTTATGCAGTCAGAATTGGAGGGACACACAGATTATTCATGAGACAAAACACTAATCAACATTCCCACAAGCGACTGCATAAATGTTTTATAAATGTTGCTCTTCGTCAACTGAAGTTGTAGATTTACAGAAACGTCCTTGATCATTCTTGTTATGGTTCACGGTTTTTTCCCTCCTCAGGACACATTACCATGTCAGTCCACCCAACTCTGATAAACTCCCCATCAAAGAATGGCTTTCTGTTTTTTGAGGGATTTGTAGAAAATCTCAAAGCTGGTCTTAACTGCTCCATCCCTGAAGCTTTGCTAGCAAACGTCTGATCTCTGAACCTGCTCTGCAACAGGCAGCTTCTTGTGTTTAGGCCGGTGATTCCTCAACACAGCAGTCTGCTCACTGCAAACTGAGCACATGGCTTTAACTCTGACTTCAGTACATAATACTTCCATGTCCACTAATAACCATAAAACAATTAAATATCTTATGATTGACTGTGAAAAGCATTGAACTTAACCCTGTGTGTTCATTAGTTATCAGTAAATTAACCCAAGCATCATATCCATACACACCATATTTAGCCTAACATTCATTGTCATCAGTCTTTACTAAGTCGAATGGGAGGCGGAGCCTTCAGCTTACAGGCCCCTCTGCTGTCTGGATTCAGGACACATACACCATCTCTACTTTGGAGACAAATTTCTCTCCATAGCTTTGAGCCTAATCTTCAAAGGGTTGCAAACGTGTACGATGTGCTCCACAAGCGTAAAATAAAATTTACAAATGTGTGCAATGATTTGTGTGTAACTGTTGATGTCCCACACGTGTGCGGCCTCTAGACTAATCCACACAAATACGAAGCAATCTGATCACACGTAAAACTATTTTACAAACGCGTACATCCAAACCTGAATAAATACTGATCGTTTACGCACAGTGTATTAAGTTCAGCTCCTGAATCTGATAATATTACCCTCCAAAACCCTTTCTTTGCACACAGATGTCTCAAACTACACGCAACTTCTCTCTCGCTCGCTCACAAAGCCTTCCATACGTGTGGACGAATCACCCGATAGGTCACGCCATACGGGTTTGTGGCAGGTTTAAAGCTTCGCACAGGTCCACTAATGTAGGCTGCTTTCAAGTCCCAGTGTAAATGTAGGACATCAGGGCTTCCACTGTATGCCTGCGTTTGTTTTTCTAAATGATCATCACAGCTAATAACCGCTTTACTAGAAACCATCGGTTTACCACACACAGACAGTGGCGCGAATGTTCGGGATTATTTGTTTGAACAGTAATGGTAGACCACCAAGACTTGGATGACCACTGACATGTTTGGGATCATTTATTATGCCGACATTAATAATAATAATGGATTGGATTTATATAGCGCTTTTCAAGGCACCCAAAGCGCTTTACAATGCCACTATTCATTCACTCTCACATTCACACACTGGTGGAGGCAGCTACAGTTGTAGCCACAGCTGCCCTGGGGCAGACTGACAGAAGCGAGGCTGCCATATCGCGCCATCGGTCGCTGTTATTAGAGAGTGCTAAGATTAACATTAAAGTGTTATTCCACCGTACCTGAATCAAATATCTGTTTATTTGAAATATATAACTTAACATACACTCACTCCAGTGGATGATCCACAGTACGACTATGCTGTCCCCTCTGTCTGCAGCTGAGCACTGGCTGAATTTCCCCAGCATGTAAGAGCACATTATTTAACCCATGCATGAACCTTTAGAGGCTGGTGTATCGGCTCTGTGATGGATAAATCACCTCTTCTAGTTTTGAAAAAAATAAAAACAAACAAAGCTTTACACTGGGACCTGAAAGCAGCCTACCCGTGTGGATCTGTGAGAAGCTGCAGCATTAAATTAGTCTCAGACATCCCAGGGAAAGGCTCCTTCTCTCAGGAATATGAGGGGGGGTTGCTTCACTGGTGAAAGCACCACAAGGTATAAAATCTTAAGCCTGACTCTGCTAAAGGAAACAAGGCTGTAAATCTCTCTTCACGCAAGCCTGACCGGAGGGCGGGTTGCCATGGTAACAGGAGTGCTGCCTGCAGAAGGGTCATCTCCACAGAGGTGCAGAAGAAGAAACGTGAGCTGGTATCAGACTCAGTTTCTGTGAGTCACAATAAGAATGTTCCCTGTGTGCGTGTGGTGCTCTGTGATCGTTTGGCTGTCCTGAGTGAGCAAACAGACACAGCAGCCGTTTTTAACTCACAGCTTTAACTGCTTAGCACATTTATGCACTTTCAGTTCAAAAATGAACCCAACAGCATGCGATGTGATCTGTGTCCACACGTATTTAAGGAGGTTTGACATCTGTGTGCACAGAAAGGTCTCTGCAAGGTAACATGATCAGATTCGTGAGGTGAACCTAATAAATTGTGCAGAAACAATCAGTACTTCTTCAGATTTGCATTGATTTGTAAAACAGTTTTACATTTGGTCAACCTGCTTTATATTTGTGTGTGTGGATTGAAGTACGACTCCTCAAAAGTTACACACAAAACACTGCACACATTTGTGAGTCTTCGTTTATGCTTGTTGAGCACATCATATGCATCTGCAGCTCTTCCACAGTGTCTGTGGCTACGTCCACACTGGCCCGGATAGATTTGAAAACTGCATTTTCGTCTGAAAAAGCTCCGCGTCCACACTAGCGTTTCAGTCCTGTTCACAGAGGTGTGCGTCCACATTGAAAAGACCGAAAACACTTATGTTCCAGTACTGCGCATGCGTGAAACAAGATTCCTGCTTCATTTCTGTCTGCCGTTTATTTACTTTCCGGCTCTTTGAAACGTTGTGGCAAAATGTCGAGGAAATGCACCAAGTTTTTTAAATGGACTCACAATGAGGTGGAGTTGTTGCTGCGAGTAACACAAAAGTACAAAGTTGTATAAGCCAGTGAGAATTAAAGAATTTGAAGAAAAGCTCTCTGGAGCATGTACAAACTGATATTAATCTTTAATTATTTTAAAAAATTATTTTAAAAAGCAACAAAGTTACCACTCACTGATGAGTTGATCAAAGAGTGTCTGGTAGCTGAAAAGGAACAAACTGCATGACGCATCATTTACATTTGAATCCCACAGACCTCGTACAGGGCACACAGACAAGCTGATGAGCTGCATGGCATATATGTATTATCTTTGCATGGTTGAAAGACTTGCTGGCCAACATTAGGCACTCCATAGAAAACAAGTGGAGATATCACAAGACATTTTACATTTAAACATGACTGTTAGATATCCATGCACTCAGCGGTGAACTCACCTGTGGGCCAGCACAGCTGATCTTACACACATCACAATAGTGTATCTGAGGAGGTTTGGGGGGCTGTTTGGGCCTCAGCTGTTTACTCTGAAAGGGGGGCTTCTTAGTAAAGGTGTTGCCTGTCCATGCTGCAGTTGCAGCTACAGCTGCCACTGCCTGCTTCTGCTGCTGTTGCTGCTGGTAGTAACTGGAGGCTGCTGAGTAAACTGCAGCTTCATAGCCAGAGTATGAGGTTCCTGAAAAACATCCAAACCTACTTACTGCTGCTCTGTTTGTCAACTTCTCAAAAGGTTCTCAGAAAAAAAACATTTATTTACACAATGAGACCATATTCAACATTTCTAGTCAACATGTCACAGAATCAGACGAAAGGTCTCAAAGCTATGCTAACAGAGCTAAGGCGCTGTAGCTGTCCTCTGAGGTAAACACAGCATGACTAGCATCAAAAAAATGTTAGACATATTGTTTACCATTGTTATTGCCGCTCTCATACAGCTAAAAACAAACACATAGTCATTTGTTATCCAGAACACAACTGATCGGCTGCATTACGATTCACCTTCATGTTACTCACGAACTACAGTAAAAAAGTTGTTCCTGGAGCAGTGCTTTTGTGATAACGTCTCACAGCTTACCAGAGTATGTAACAGCATTAGTGCTGTATGTTGGGCTTTGGGAGTAAGACGGGACAACAGAGGCTGCAGCAGCCACGGGCTGGACAGTAGATGTCACTGGGTAGATGGAGAACGTTGAAGAGGCTGGACTAGGAGCAGCTGGCTTTATCACAGTCACCTGTCGAGTCTGCTGGCTCTGGGTGTATGATGTCACCCCCTGGCTGTAGACCGGTTTGGGGGCTAGAAAACACAGAAAAGGATACAAAATTTCAAAGTTCTGCTTGGTCACGTTGTGCTGTACTGCCACAAACGATATTTTGATAGTCGACTAGTCACAGATTATTTTTGCGATTAGTCGAGTAATCAGATCATCATCCATTGGACGTAAAACGTTCAGCTTATCGCACCAGCATCTGCTCTTATATAACTATCATTAGCTTACAGCTTTAAGTGTTTCAGGTCTGTGCTAACTAAAAATAAAGACAAGATGATAGTTTATTAAATTTTAATGACATTTGCAGATTGTTTCGGTGAAGTTTAATAAACTCCTTGCTATCTAAAATATAACAGGACATCGGAGTAAATTCTCGAGCATCTCACACTTCTGATAATCAGCTGTCTGCTTGAAGTTTATTCAGCTGTGGGTTCTCTCCGGGTACTCCGGCTTCCTCCCACCGTCCAAAGACATGCAGCTTGTGGGGATAGGTTAATTGATTAATCCAAATTGTCACTAGGTGTGAATGTGAGTGTGAATGGTTGTCTGTCCCTGTGTGTTAGCCCTGCGACAGACTGGCGACCTGTCCAGGGTGTACCCCGCCTTTCGCCCTATGACAGCTGGGATAGGCTCCAGCGCCCCTGGAAAGGATAAGCGGAAGCGAATGGATGGATGGAGGCAGGGAGTTAGTGGGCTGATCTAGGTATATCAATATGTCATCCGCATAGCAAGCAAGCTTGTGTTCCTGTCCCGCAATGGTAATCCCCTTAATATCTTTATTTTGTCTAATTGATTGTGCCAAAGGTTCTAAATACAAAGCAAACAGAAGCGGGGACCAAGCACAGCCTTGTTTATTTCCTCTCTGCAGAACAAAGCTATTTGAGAGACCCATTAACTTTAATTCTTGCGGTGGGGTTAGTATATAATGCCCTCACCGTATCAACAATTCCCTTATGTAAGCCGAATTTATCCAAGACTTTGTATAGAAAGTCCCAATTTACGGAGTCGAAGGCTTTTTCTGCATCAATACTCATAAGCATGGCTGTACTCTTAGATGTCTGTATCTGATGTATTACATGAAGAGTTCTACGTATATTATCCTGGGTCTGTCGTCGTCTTATGAACCCCGTTTGGTCATTACTAATCAGGTCGGGTAAAAATTCTTCCATTCTCCTGGCCATTATCGAAGTAAACAGTCTATAATCTATGTTAAGGACAGAAATGGGTCTATATGAGCCACACTCCATTTTGTCTTTCCCTTCACGTCGGAGCGCTTTTGAAAGTATGTGGTGTCTTGATAAACTGAGCAGATATTTGAGGTTTACACAGCTACATTCTCGCCTGAAAATATGTTAAACGTTTATTTTGTGACCCAGAAAGAATAATAAGAGTAATATTAAAACTAATTAGCTTCCGCCATTGTTGGAAACTGAGCAGGGCCGCGCTATGAATTCTGGGATAGGTTGGGCCACGAAGTATGCACCCGACCCATCCTTCAAACCTGGGGAAATAAAGGACGCATTTGTGGGCCGCATTATTTGGAGTCTTGGAATTTGGACAGTCTTCCTCGTGTCGCTGTAACGTAATCGGCCTACAAATGCGGGCACAGGAGGATGCGGTTCCTGAATTTGGACACAGCTACGATAACGGACACTGCTGCTTCTTCTTCTTCTTCTTCGGGGTTTAACGGCAGCTGGCATCCTTGTACATGCAGTGCTGCCATCTTCTGTTTCAGTCCGTTATTACACTCTTAAATCCTACTACTTATTCCTGCGTCTTTTGGGATCTTACAAAGCTTCAAACGACGCGCTGACTATTAAAATAGTCGCCGCGACGTAATCGTGACTAGTCGACTAACCCTGCTTCTGAGCCACATAGTTAGCCTCCAATTTATAATATGTTTCAATATATGGGGCAGGGATAGCTCAGTAGGTAGAGTGGTTGCCCCATGATTGGAAGGTCTGGGTTTCGAATCCACTGAACGGCTACCCAGAGGTTCCCCTGAGCAAGATACCGTCCCTACACACTGCTCCCCATGCGCTTGATTAGTGGCTGCCCACTGCTTCACTGAGTTAATGGGTTAAATGCAGAGAGCGTAATTTCCCCACGGGGATCAATTAGCTATACATTATTATTAAATGAAGGAAAGAAAAAAAAAGTTCACAAGTAGCAGAACAGAGTGTTTCGTGGTGGGGTTAGGCATTAATAGCAGCAGTTATTTCACATTCCCTGCTGTTGTACATCGTAGAGTGACAGCAGCTGAAAGCATGTCTTTCACGCATTGTGGCTGCAGCAGCCCGTCACTGAAGGAGCTGCTTAAGGCCGTCAGGCTGAGATGCATGGGGTGGCCACCGTTCTCCTGTCACCGACTACCTCACTGGGTCAACAGGTCGTCCAAGAACAGCGCTGGCCTTCTTGATCAGTGTGTTCAGTTTATTCCTCTCCCAGCAGAGATACGGCTGACCAACACAAACACAGTCATAGGAGCTCCCACTGCACTCCATAGGAGCCGAGGCTCCATTGCAGATACAACCTGCTGTGTCTTTACCTGTAGTGTATCATTAGTCCAGCCTACTGGTCGGACGAGTCAGAGATCATGGCTGTCAGGGGAACATCTACAGGCTGCTTAAGCCCCAGAATGCTGCCTTCAGCACTGGTAACACAACCAGTGTGAGAGCAGCAAAGGGTGTCATCACCGTGTGTTCCTTCTACTGTGGTGCCATTCAAAGCATCTTAACAAACTGGTGGAAACTCCCCCGCCTCCAGATCAGGAACCACGCTGTGTTTAGTAAAGATAGCTCTCCCACCAACACACGAAGCAGTCAGCATTACAGTGGCCTCCACCCATCCCTCACACAGCTTCCCTCAGGGACAAGATGAAACACCACCCTGTGCCTCCTCCACCCGACTAAGAACCAGCAACAGTTCCAGGCTAACTCACTCCCACACAAACACAAAGCAACCACCCCACACTGCATTGCTCCTGTGATTTCTATATATCCAGTCTTACACCTTTTCTTTATTAGCACTGTAAAGGACACACTCCAATAAATTACATTTACACTGTAACCATTCTTGTATAATTAATATTTGACCAATTAATACCAATTTTTTAGTTCTCCAACAGGCCTGTTATTCACAGCTCACATCTTTGCTTCCCACACAGTGACAATATATCAGCACAGTCCCATATGTAAGGCAGTAATAACAATAAATCTGACGTTGACTTCCCTCCCTGGGTAGGACACTTGACACTGTGATGTCGTTTCTGGTTAAGGAGTGGGTTAATAGAAGGAATACAACAGTTGTAGCCTCTTTCCTGGACACATCGGTGGGTGGGTGCAGTCAACGCACAAGGCTGACAGACACTGAATTTGCAGTGTACTGTGTGGTAACCAGTCAACTTACAATTCATTCTCTGGTGACAGTGTGACCTTCATGGCAGGCCTTGCATAGACAAACCACATTCTGCATGGCTTCATTGTAAAGAGTCAGCACTCTAAGGTGTGTAGTCTAGTCCCATCACTCACTGTAAACATTTGGCTCATTAGGAAATTCATTATAATTTAAAATTATGTTAGGAGTGTATTTGGGGGAATTTTTAACCATTCTTCCAGAAGTGCATTTGTGAGATCACACACACTGTTAGATGCCAAGGCCTGGCTCACACTCCAATTTATCCCAAAGTTGTTCTGTTGGGTTGAGGTCAGGACTCAGACCAGTCAAGCTCGTCCATGTTTTATGGACTTTGCCTCGGGCACTGGTTCACAGTGATGCTGGCATCCTCTCAACCCTCTGATTTTACGTGGCCCATCACTTTGTGTCAGTTTGTGTGGTTCCCATTCATTTCCAGAGGGAAAGAGGAAAATTCCCAACTAGACTTTCTGCACAGGTGCATCCCATCACTGTACCATGCAGGAACTCACTGAGAGCGACCCAGTCTTTCACAAATGTTTGTAGAAGCAGTCTGGAAGCCTAGTTGCTTTATTCTGTACACATGTGGCCATTGAATTACTTTGCATACCTGAATTCAATTATTTGGATGGATGAGTGAATACTTCTAACAACATAGTGTGTAAAGAGTTTCAAAGTTTTAGAAGTTCAAATTCTTTTTACTTGTATAGCACCAATTCTTAACGGTCACTTCAATGCCCTTTATAACGTCCTGCAATAATAAAGAAAAAGCCCAATAAGCAGCTCATCCCCTATGAGCAAACACTTGGTGACAGTGGAAAGGAAAACAGGAAGAAATCTCCTGCAGATCCAGACTGGGGGAGGTCAGGCCATCTCCCAGGTGGGGGTGAGGGGAAACAGAAGATCAAGTAGGGACAAAGTTTCTTGGTAGTAAAATAAGCAAGTAATCAAAATGATTACAAATCAATGCATTTGGTAGTAATGGGGTAGAAAAATGTGTATTTGAGTGTACCTGTCTGGTAGTAGGTATCTGCCACACTGGGTTGTGGCTGTGCAGCAGCAACAGCCGCTGTTGCAGTGGGTTGTTGGTAATACTGCTTACTGTCGTAAGCTACAGCTGGGGCCGTCGACCGGACGTAGGAGTAGGAATCCTGCAAAATGATCAGAGTCTCAGACATCGTTGTTCATGCCACTGTTTCAGTCTATATTTCAATGCACGTCTGAGAAAAGAATCAACTCCAAACTTCTACTGGAGGTCTACTGTGTTTCTTATCATAATACTTTACTAACAAATACTGAACCACAACTTTAAGTCTCACATCAATGATAAAACTGTCTGCTCTTAAACAGGACATGAAACATCAACTAAGTGTCATTTACACCATGGACAGGTCATCAGCCTTTCACAGCTGAGGGGTAAAAAGCAGTCTACAAGTGTTGGTTTTCCTATTAGCCCCTAGTTGCAGCAGAGTTTTATGTTTAAAAGCAACAAGGGGCAGATTGGCCACCTTCACTGTGTCTTTGGTTCTTCGTCATTGGCAGCTGCTCTGAAGTGGGAGGTTCCAGCAGTTCGCCGTAACACAGAGCTGTGTGGAGGTGTTTCATTCAGGTGCACGAGTGGTTTACTGGACTACATCCAATGAAGACTTCTTTTATTTTTCCCAAATATTTTCCAGATATGTGACCAAGAACCACATGACATCCATTTGTCCTAAACACGGCAGTTATGCATGACAATGACTGTGATAGACTCAAGTGATTAAGGCCCAGTCACACAGGCCTGGAGACAGGGCTGCAGCCACCAGTCATGGGGGCAAAATAAGTACTCATGACAGCTTTCAAATGGTTGCTTGAGGTTCATGGCAGTGCCTGGGAAAATTAGTCCTGTAGCCCCTATCACACAGGCTAATCCCTGGGGATACCATACTGGACACAATACAGCCACCGGTTCCTAGGAACTGGTGGCTGTATTATGTTTTAGAATAAAATGGTCCTCTCAGAATTCACTCAATTCCACAGCGACGTCCCAACATAATTTCATTATGAAGATACCTAAAACTTTATAACATCTTAAAACTGAACAAGGCAATGTTGATACATTTGAATAAAGTAAGATATATACTCTTGCCTCAATGGCAAATTAACAAGATCTCTAAATGTTCACTAGATAATTGATAACAACGGCCCGTGATTTTAGCTGTAATGTTTGAAGACGTTACACAGTTAAAAGCTTGAGTTTGAGCTTTTTGATGTCAACATTGTATTTGGTTTTTAATCTCCTTCCACATACTTTTAAAATATTTCTGTATACGATACCCACACATCTTTGATCGCTATAAGCAGTAATTAATTATTAATAAACAGAAAATTACATTTTAACTTTGCATTATTCTTATAGACTACATTCACAGTAAGAGCAAAAACTGTGACAATAACCACAACACTTCATTTTGTTAAACTTTATTGTCATTACTATTAGATTTTGTACAGAACCGCAGAGGTTTAAGGTCCAGAAAGAACGAATGCAGCTCAAGTCCGGTTTCTGGAGCCCTACTGCTGAAAGAAGAAGAAATATTAATACAAACATGTCAAAGGTGGAAATCAGTCAATTTACCTTCTTCCCCCACCAATATATAGCATTTATTATTTCTTAGACAGCTTCTATATTTTACACATCCTCCTGATAGTACACTTAAACAGCGCCTCAATAAGGGTAGGTTTAAAACAAAAACAACCATTTCCTTATTCAAATTGATTTTAGCATGAATAATGTGATATCCATTCATTAACTGCTGAATCGATTTCCTCAGTGGTGCTAGGTTTGAATACATGCCGCCTACAGACAGCAGTGTAACATGACAGCTGTCTGTAGGCTGTTAAACTAAAAATAAATGTGCTGCCATGTGCTGTGAAGTAACTTAAACATGTCACACATGCCTGCTACACCAAATCTAAAACCATTTCTTGGCCCAGTCCGATCTGCCAACTATTGCTGACCAACTGGTGCCCATACTAGGTTTGAACACTTACTAGTCAAGCAAAGCGACTGGACTGTTTAAATTGTACAGTTTCATTAAATCTATCTATTCCATTTCAGATGCTAAGTAGTTGTCATCAGAAAAGGTTCAGGTACCTGCTGGTTGCTTCCAGGTCTCCACACTGCTGGTGCACAGGCAGAGGATTGCCACGTTCGACACAGTTCCCTCACAGGCAGAGTCAAGTACTGTGGTGAGGATATGTAGGAAGATCCCCAAGCTAAGGATCCACAGCAGCTTCCTGGCAGCAGACCCACTTGCTTGCCAACTAACCAATCATGTCCGGTAACTCAATCGAGTTTCTCCCGTCCTCATTTTGAAACGCCATCATTAAGCTTTTGAGAGTCATTGCATTTAATTTGACTGATTTAAAGCATTTATGGAGAGAATGTATTAACTTGTGTGTAATTCATTTAATTCCTGCTGATAGTGTCCAATTAGAAACTAGTTAATGGAATTCTGCAAATGCATTTATGGCACGTGAGCTCCCACAAATATAATGAAGGCAGCACATCTCTCCCCATATTCCTCATTCAAAGAGACTCCAAAGAATGTTCTGGAATCTGTGAGTCTACAGAAAAATGTTGTGGTACCTGGTAGTTCTGTGAGGTGACTGGTGGGGGTGGCGGAGGGACTTCAGGCTGCCGTTGAGGGTAGCCATAATCTGTGGCTGCGTGGGTCGGCTGGTATCCTCCGTAAGCGGCAGCAGTGGCAGCAGCTGCCACGGCAACAGGCGCAGGCCTAGCTACTGCAACTGTGGCTGCAGCAGGGGCGTAAGCTGCTGCCACAGTGTGTGCTGCCACTGGTGCTTGATGAACTGTGTAACTGGCCACTGTGGTTGGATGGGTGTATGCTACCCCGGCTGCTGGCTGCTGGCTGGGAGACACAAAGGGAAACATGAAGGTTATCTCGACAGTCTAACTGAGAAATGCCTTGGCACATGTTATAAGATCTTTTTCAGACTCCAGTGTCTCCAAAACTGTACAGCTTTCCCCAAACTGCCATGACAAATTGCATATTAATGATCAACAAACTGGTCTCACAGCCCACTGTTTCCCCAGTGGTGCCAGTTTCAGTCATTGTGCGAATGTCCTGTTTATAAGGCTGGACACCTGCAGTCAGCTGAGACTGTAGAAGTCAGCTGATGATGATGGAAGGTTTCTCCCACTGAAACGTCCAGATGAACAGATTCTGGGGATTTCTTACCTGGATGACTGAGGATGCATCAAGACTTTACAGCTGTACTAACTACCAAAGCATGTATGGAGATTCTTTTGACCCTGCTGAGATTATGCCACCATGATTACATTTAAAAATTGTCTTTTTTTAAAATCCTCCCACTAATGGGACTCAGGGGTCCCTTAAATTATCATCTGAATCGTGCAGTATAGACTACTGTTAATACATACCTTGAATTATTTGGCATATAAAGACTTTTTGTTGATTTATTTAAATGTGCATGACAATTATGGTGCAACTGCATGCTCTTCTGTACAGGTCAGCTGTAACACATATCAGGTTTACTTTGTGGACTAATTTGTAATAAAGCACTTCTCCTCCTGATAAATTCAATTGTATTTATATAACATCAAATCACAACAGCAGTTGTCTCAAGGTGCTTTGTGCTGTAAAGCAGGGGTGTCCAGCTCCAGGCCTCGAGGGCCGGTGTCCTGCAGGTTTTAGATGCGTCCTTAATCCAACACAGCTGATTTAAACGGCTAAATGACCTCCCCAACATGTCCTGAAGTTCTCCAGAGGCCTGGTAATGAACGAATCATGTGAGTCAGGTGTGTTGACCCAGGGTGAGATCTAAAACCTGCAGGACACCGGCCCTCCAGGCCAGGAGTTGGACACCCCTGCTGTAAGGTAAAGACCCTGCCATAATACAAAGAAGAACAGCCAACAGTCACATGTCCCCCTTTAAGCAAAACACAGCATTACAACTACTGAGTATCATCCTAAGTTGCTGCAATGAATCTCCGGGGAAATGAACTAGGCCGTCACATCATTATTTCACTTTGACTTTAAGATCGTCTTTAAATCCACCCCTCTGTAGGTTGATCCTCTTCATTTAAGTTCAGATGTTCTCAGGAATCTGAACATTCCTCAGATTTTTCCCAAAACCTCAGGAATGTTCTCAGCACCTTGCTGAAACTAGGCTGCGCAGACCTGAGGGAGTTCAGAAGGCAAAATTGGTCCAACCTGCAACATGCAAGCTGTGCCTAAAGATGAGTGTACTGTGTTACTCCATTTTATTAATGTGGAGTTAACAAAACAATCCTAAAACTAAATCCTGAAATATAGTGACTTGATGGTCATGATCATCCAGGACGGGTAAAGAGCAGAGCGTGCTGAGAGAGAAAGCCATCACAAGGACTAAAGGCGCCAACGCAGATCAATAAGACGTGATGAGAGTGAAAGGAAATGGAGACGGGGCCAACAAATAGGGTTACTGTATAAGTTTCCAAGAATCCTTTGTCATGTAAAAACATTGTTGATGTGGATTCAGCACACAAACCAGGATACTGACAGGATTCAGAGTCCAGTTTGATTTGAAACAAGACATTTTTAAGCACAGTGGTTAGCGCTGCTGCCTGAGTCAGCTGGGTCTGCGTTGGCATGCATCATCATTTGGAGTTTGTTCTGCCTGTGTGCTCGCTCCAGCTTCCAGCCACATAACACATGCTTCTTAGGTTAACTAACCATGGTTGGTGTTACTGAGTGTTTCCCTGTCTGTGTTAGAGTACTACACCTGTCACCTTATGACAACCAGGTGTTGGTTCAAGGTGAAAGGTGGTCTCTAACCTTCTTTCCACTGGTGCTTCAAATGCCTAAGTGATTTAAGTGTTTATACGGTGACACCAACACAATCTTTGTCATACTCAAGGAGAGCAACACAATCCAATCTGAGGACAATGTAAAACATCAGTGATATAGTTCATTTCGGGGCCTGAATATCTGTTTACCCCATATTACAACAGTCTCACTACTTCGCACACTTTAACGGGTTAGTTTGGATCCAAAGCTCCCACCTTTTTTTGTTCAGAAATAAAAAAATAAATTAGACAAACAGCTGACGTCATGTTGCTGACCATGGCTTCCACCACAGCAGCTGCTCTACCACCATTTCACCATAAATCTTGTGTACAAAATTAAAATGTCAAAGGTAGAATAATTATGCCCGAAGCCTACAATACAATGTAAAATCAAAGAAACCATTTACAGTCACGGGGACATTTTAGCAGTTTGGAAACTTTCAACTTTTCCAAAGTGCTGAAATTTCACGGGGACATTTGGAGAGTAAGCGGTGCTCCTTTGGTTTATGTTTGAAGAAAAGTAAAAGAAAAGTGCATGAACACTTGGCTAGAACAGGGCCGAGGCTGTTGGTATGCAACCCCCCCCCCCCCCCCCTTTTGTTAAAATAACAGATTAAATTCATACAAAACTAGCAGGTGGCTTGCTCGTGCTTCAGAGGCCTGACTTAGTGATTGAATGCATACCATTATGCTCGGGGTGAGCACTGAAACGGCACATTTAGGCCGTAAAGCTTTTTTAAAAAGGTTTTTGACTGCAGCTGAATTTGGACCGAGCCCTGTTCCCTTTGCTCTGACACCGACCGCATCCCAGCACACACACTCACCTGTGAGAGCAGGTGCTGCTCAGCAACAACATCATCATAGTAATAATTATTATAATAATCCTGCACTCTCCCATGAGATGCATGTTTTGGGATAATGAGTGTTCAGCCGTGCAGTGAAAGGCAGGTTATATTTTCCTACCAAATAACTATTTCAGTTGGTCCTTATAATAAAGTCTAATAATGTCACACATAAGGGGGCTGTCCCGTATTTGGATGCCCGACCCCCATGGAGGCTCCCATGTGTTCGGCCTCGGTCTGGAGTGGATCGGCAGTGCTTCACGTTTATTTCCGTAGTTTTCCGTCGGAACTGTGGAGAAGGTCCAACCGTAGCACCGGGAACAACAGCCCCCTCCCCCAATGCGAACAACGGGATCAGTGGGCAGTAGCAAGCCTTAATATTAATATGTACGTACAGCATATAAACAAGCCATCGTTCGACCACAGAAGCATTATGCAGCACACAGGAACCCAACCAGCCACGTATCCCGCATCCCCCTACCTGTACTGAGCGGCAGCGCCGTGGGTAAATCCAAAGTAATTGCCGGTAGCCATTTTGGCATCTTCACCAAGCCGGCCAGGCACTGCGGAGGACACACACAGGATAAGCTAACCGTTAGCAGCGGTCCAACAACTATTTATTCACGGTTTTATTGCCTTTCTTACGCCTGCAGACACATCAACATTTTTAAAGTTGTCCTTAATATAAATTCACATTTGGTCGATACTTACCATAGGTGAAGGATACTACTGGACATATGGGAATCATTGGTTTTGTATATTCTACCCACTCTCTGCAGCGCTACACCAACCTATATATATTACATGTCGCACCCGGAAATGGCGTCATGACGCATGCGCAGAACGGTAAAACGTTAGCGTTGGGTGCGGTCCTACAGTGAGCAGAAACACACACATACATTCAGTCTGCAGTAACATGTCTGAATAGCGTTGGGACAGGGCCGTGAGTCCCGCTGTGCGGTGTCTTTTAACAACAGTCCGTAAATGTGTGCATACTGAGGACAGCAGCTGCTCCCATTCTGGTCTCATATGAGACTGTAGCTGCTCAGCAGACCCCACTCGCGCTTTTTTACATTTCACTGAGCGGCAGATGTTTTCAGTCGATGAACGTCTGGACTGGCATTTATAATCGTACTTTTCTAATCTTACTGATCACTCATATTCACACCACACATCCATAAAGCACGCACTGTCAAATATTACTCGTTTCAACATACAAACCTGATGTAGAGGACTGACTTAGAATTTTACGTAAAGTCAACAAATGGGTTCTGGGGACATTTTGTTTATCTTAAGTAATTCTTTAAGCCTTCCAACATCTATGTCAGCACTCCTGTAAGATTGATCTCAGATCTTACATTTAAATTTGTACATTAATTTAAATTTATTTTCAGTCATTTATGCTTCAGGTTTTATTTTAAAAAATTAAAATAAAACAGATTTAAGTATTCATTTCATGCATAAAGTTTGTTACATGGACATGACAGTTAGACATGAACATGGTCCATCTTACTCATGTGAGAAACATCACAATCCATCACAGTTCACATAATACTGCTTGTAAATAAATAAACGTGAACTTGGCTTTGAGCGTGGTTTGGGTGAAGAGTCATTAGGTGATCAGTTTGTGCAAGTTTGATTAAAATGTGACTGATACTCTAGGTGAAGTAGTGATTTTTTGTGAACTGTGGACATCTGGACAACAGAACCTTTACCATGGCAGGAGCTTAGTCTTTCAACAGGATGAGCTAAAACTGCTGCATTAAAATTCACAGCATGGACATCAGTGTGTGAATATAAAGTATAAAAGACCTCAAACTCTGGTATTTGTCATGGTCAGAGTATTCTCTGAATGTTCCAAGAACCAGTAAACACAAAATATAAAAAGTTTGAATTGTCCCTCATCTTCCAAGGTGAAGTTAACATTCCCTCTTGACATCTGATTTCCCTGCAGCCCTGACCGTTTCCTTTTGGCTGGTTAAACCTTTAAAATTGTGCATTGATATCAGTGTAGCAATGTAAGGGACATACAGGAAGGACTAAGTAGATACAATTTTCCTATGAAAAACATTGGGCCGCACTCAGTATGTGTATAGAAACATTCTTATCTAGTGCAAAAAAAACAAAAAACAAGTGCACACACAAAAATACAGAAAACCTGTACAAATGTAGTTCTTACCACTGTGTGTTTGTTAGTGAATGTGAATCATCCAGATACTGCCATGCCTCTACTTCTCTTTGCAAATAAACAAGTTTACCTCAAGGTGAAGTGAAGAAAGTGAAACTCTTAATACTAATAGTAATCATCAATAGTAACTATAATCAGTCTTAGTACCATTATTATTATTATTGCTGTTGTTGTTTCAGTTTCAATTTTCTTTCTATAGCACATTTAAAAGACTCAGGTACATCAAAGTGCTTCACAGACGAGCTGCATTTGCAGGGTTACAGCAGTGAAGGAGCAGGAAAATACAGTTATAAGACTGTGACGTGACAACAAACGTGGTTGTAGTTACCATTTGATCATTAATTACATTTCCAAAATACCATGTGCCAAATGATTCTTAGAATTACAATAAAGGCAAGGCAAGGCAAGGCAAGTTTATTTGTATAGCACAATTCAACAACAAGGTGATTCAAAGTGCTTTACAGAGACATTAGAAACAAGAACAAATAAAAAGCATGATTTAAAATTGAATAAAACAAGCAAATAAACTAACTAACTAATTAACAAACAAACAAACAAACAAACAAACAAACAAAACAGTATATAAAATCAAAACAGATAAAACCAGAACAGTAGATAAAATCAGTAGTTAAATGTAAGTTTTGAAAATAAAAATAAAAAAAAAGTTCTGAAAATGGCCTTAAGGCTCTTGTGTTTCCTGGGTGGCACACGTCTGCAACATTGTGTTGAAGTCTTGTGGTGTAATAAGGGACCAGCACTTTATCCTCTGAAGAACAGTGTTGACAAGTTTGCCCAACTGGTCGATATGTGTGTGGCTTTTCTTAACCCCCCTTTTTTTAACTGCATCTCTTGGGGTTGTTTTGTAGTATGAGGCATCATGTCTGTTGTTACAAACTGGGCATTAGTACAGTTGCAGTGACAGCTTGGTTCACATTGTTGGAATGAGTCTGTTCATAGTTTTTGAACAGAACTTCTGCGTACATACAGTGGTATGAAAAAGTGTTTCAGATCATTAAACAAATTTAAATATTAGACAAAGATAACAAAAGTAAACACAAAATGCAATTTCTCAATCAAAGTGTTTATTATTTATGTTAAGGGATTTCACTTACTTGGTAACTCAACGATCCAGCGTTGACTGAAGCTCAGTCAAACAGTTAAGTAGTGGCCAATCTAGACGGAAGACAGGTGTGGCAGCTTCAACACGGGAAACACCTTTTGGCCTGATGACGCCCATAAACTGGCACACACACACACACACACACACACACACACACACACACACTTAAAGGAGGAAGCAGGGGACTGGGAGGGGAGACAAAACAAAACACATAGAAAAACATACATACAGGCAGGTCGACTGACAGAGACTTCCAGAGCATCACGATTTAGGAGGGAAAATCCAAACCTACATCATATATAGAGAAAATACCGTAAAATGAATATTTTAGACAGAGGGACTGAGAGATCGACAGAGAGAGAGAGATAAATCCCTTTTGCAGCACTTATGTTACAGTAAGACAGCTACTAGACCAGTTCTAGGTTTGCAGCTAAGAAGGTCACACTTAACGCAACTTTGTTCCAAATTACAAACCTAGGCTATTCTTTAAGCTTTACTTCTTGATTTAGGAATCAGATTTAATCTAAAACCCTTCAGTTTCAGATTCTACTTATTTAAGAGAATCTAAGACTGATCTGTTTTTGCAGGGCTGATAAAGCCAATGTAGTGCTATGAGCTCATTTAACTTGTGCTCAGTAGTAATCCCTCTGAGCAGTTTGTGTCTTTCATTGCATGAGAAATAAACTGTTATCAAAACCCAATTTGGTGCATTGACCCTTTAACACAGAGTTCCTATAGAGCCGGGGTCGGCAACCCTAGGCACGCGTGCCACAGCTGGCACGCGAAGGGTTAACTGATGGCACGACCACAGCTGGACTGGCCATCAGGCATTTACCCCGTGGGCCGATGGTGATTTTTTGTTTTTATGGGCCGATGAATTTTATTTTATTTTATTTTTTTGTAATGGTATAAACAATGAAAGGTGGTTGATTGGCCAGATGCTGGCCGTTGTGTAAAAATAACTCAGTTGTTTTGTGGTGGCTATGGCGGAGCTTCCACAGAGGCCAGCAGGTGGATGAGGGAAAGGGGAGGCAGGAGGAGGAGAGGCCCGAGGCATTCATAAGGTTAGTTAGTAGAGTTGCCAACCGTCCCGTAAAAAGACAGAATCGTCCCGTACTCAGAGAAAATATTACGGGTTTCGTATTGAGCTGAAAAGGAGCACAGTTTGTCCCGTACTTCAGCTAGAATGGAAGAAGACACAAAGCTGGATTTATTCTGTGTCTTTATGCTGCAGCTGCTTCTTCTTCTCTCATTCTCTCCCCCTCCCTCTCCTGTTGCTACTTCAATCATAAAACTGATCAATGATCAGCTGATCGGCTTTTCTGTCACAAGTTCCGTCTCTCTCGTTTGTTTATCTCCCACTTTGCGCCAGAAACAGGAAACCGCAGGATGTCGCGCTAAACAACAGCAGCACGTTTAAGCTTGATCAGCTGTTGTTAGAATTTATTTAATATTAATTTCTAGTATCAGCTGATGTTTGCTGGAGCCACAGCTGTAAAGCTGCTGGTCATGATGTCGATTTGGATATGTGGTGAGAGGGAAACATGAAGATGAAACCAGGAGATGTCCTTACTGAATCATCAGAGCTGAACAGGTGATGGAGAAACAGGTTTACCTTTATGTGACATGAATGAGTTGAAGTTATGAACTGTTTCTGAGAGACAAATAACACCAGGATCCTTTTCTAAGTAGCTGACAGCTGGTAACTGTGCGGGGGCGGGTCTAGCAAAGTTTTGCCAGGGGGCCAGGTAGGGCATTAACAGGGAAAGGGGGGCACAAAGAAATATTTTTCTTTCTTATTCTCATTTAAAATGTCTGGCTGTTATTAAATAATTATCTGAATCTTACAACCAAAGTTTTTATCTGATGTAACATGTATAGAAATCATACATATACCAACAAGACAGCGTACATCACTGTCACCACAGCGTTTGTTTTCATTCAAAGGCTTTATGGTTTTCCTATAATACCTGGTGGGTTGGTCTGTAGTCAAAATGCCTGGGCCGATTTTTTGTCCCAGTCCAGCCCTGTGCACGACACGCAGTGAATTAGGTGCATTAAAAAAAAAAATGGCCACGCCAGCGGTGCACATCGCAAATTAGCTCACATAGACACATTAGTTGTGCCGCTTCTTAATGACAGTATCTTAGCTAACAACCCCAACTACCAGATTCAACTTCTAATTGGCTAAAAATAACTTAGCTACTGGTGAGAGGGACGTTGTTAGCTTTCCACATTCCGACACTTCAAATGCTTCAGGAGCTTTCCGCTCAGCGCAGCATCAGCACCGCGGAAATACACAGATACATCCGCAGACTCAAGACAGAATTCACAATGTGTTTTTGGGATTTTCAGGACATCGAAATGCAGCTGATTGAACTGACAACCTCGACTCAAAGTTTGCAGAACTACGAACGCAGCTGGAATCCACAGCTGTGCATGTTCATGGAGCTTTCATTTTCAGCTGCTGGACGTCACTACCTGACAAGTTTAACTGTCTCCAGAACATTGCAGAGGCCTTATTAACAGTAGGTAGCTGTCTGAATGCTGGACACTCAGAGACCTGTGTCTCTGAGTGGGAGACCAGAGATCACATTAACATGTGTATCTCTGTGTAGCGCAGTGGTGGGCAATTCCAGGCCCCGAGGGCCGGTGTCCTGCAGGTTTTAGATGTCACCTTGGGTCAACACACTTGAATCACATGATTAGTTCGTTAACATGCCTCCGGAGAACTTCAGGACATGTTGAGGAGCTAATTTAGCCATTTAAATCAGCTGTGTTGGATCAAGGACACATCTAAAACCTGCGGAGACACCGGCCCTCGAGGCCTGGAATTGCCCACCCCTGGTGTAGTGAGTAAAAGCCACCGAGTAACTGCCTCTATACTACTCGTGCAAACTTTCAGGCCCAAAGCTCTTGCAGGAACAAGCCCAGAATAAACGGGACAAGAGGGTCAATATCAGCCAGATACGTTACAGTTTATTATTTTAAAAGAAAACACAAAGGGTTTGCAATCCGATTGTTCAGTCTGATGTTACTAGCCGTGTCTGGGTCTAAACTCCGCTGCAGGTTCATATATCAAACGATCACTATGGCATTACTGAGAGTTGAAAAACTGTCTAAAGTCTTTCATCTTTAATAAAATGATCAGCGTTCTGCTCTACCAGGTGTAACAATTGAGTTTAACATCCAGGCATCCATGAAAACGGAATTTATGACATTTAACGGAGTTAGAAGTTAGCAGGGAGTTAGCTCGCTAGCTTCTATCTAAATACAATATAGCATGTCCTGACTGCGGGGTTTTGGAAACAAATTAAAACGTACAGCTCTGTTATCACTTCCAGCATAAATGAAGACAGGAAACTAAACAGCAGTGACGTTTGTAGGGTTACTGAAGTTTGGCTAGCTGGTATATAATGATGTGCTACGTGACCGCTAGCGACACAGCTATGTTAGCATAATATAAACAAGCGAACTTTTTTTCCACTCGAGTGTTCCACGTGAGTGTTCTCAGTGGTCAGGAACAAATGTAATCGCATGGCAGGATGCTGTAAAAGGACCAAACTTCAGCCAGGAGAACAACTGAGATAATCCATCCACAATACGAGGTTAGTCATTCATATACTGCTGCATGGGCTGGGCTGTAGTTACATCCTAAGGTTTTAAAAACTGAGCTTAAATAAATGATTAGTGGTAATAAAAGCTGAGGGAGGTCAACAGGGATCACTGACTGTTTTAGGGGCTTTTTGAGATCAAATAGAAGAAAATACAAAACATTAAACATGTTAACAACACAAAAGCCATATTAAACGCAGACTACTTTAGACCCGGAAGTAGGATTCTTCGCGTCATCACTGAACAACCGGATAGGCCTAAAACATCACAATAAAAAGGTCACTAACGATCACAGTATAGGGCTTTGGAGTTGACGTCACGCCGCAATGCATTGTCGGGGTGCAGCACCATTTTCGAGGTCTACGAATCAAAACAAACACACTGTGTTGGAACGACGATTACAAGATGCTTAAAAGTAGCTCAAAAGAGAATGGACTGTATTAGTGATGTGTCGGTCGCGAAATGGCTCTTAGAGCCGGATCTTTGACGTGAACGACACGAGCCGTGGGGTTGTTTTTTTTTTCTTTCTCTCACCCTCTCTCTCTCGCACTTTTTTTCCGCGTCACTCCGGACGCGAGCCATGTGCTTTACGCTAGGAAGAGGGGGGGAGGGGTGGTAGTTACACTCAGTAGCACAGGAACAGAGCGGGAGGGAGAGAGAGAGAACGAGAGCGAGGGACAACAACGCCACATTAGAAAGGTATAGTAATCATCCACAACTATTTTCAGTTGCAGATGATAAAGGATTCAGAAAGTTTATTCATGCAGGTCCATATGACAGAGAATATGCATCTTCTTTTTGTTTTCATATTGTAATTTATATTTAATTGTGTTGTGGTTTGCAGTGTTTTGTGTTGTTTCACTTTAAATTTGTTTAAAAGGAAAAAGCTGAAAATTTAAATAGTTAAAAGCAGGGATGGGTACCAGTATCTGGTGCCATTATGACATAAACGGTAGTAACCAGACGAAAAGCAGCGCATATTTTGGTGCTTTATTTCAATGCTTTTTTTTTCCTGAGACATACACTTTGGATTCTAGCCAATCATTTTACCTTTCCAAAGATAGTAGGCGGGCCCAGGTACGTACGTTCTTTTAGAGCAGAGCTACAGATTAAAAATGCCCAAGGCGAAGCGGTCTGGCTATACTTCACAGCAAAAGATGCAAACTCAGCAGCCTGCAACAAGTGCTTTAAGCTGATACTGTGATACTGTGCAAAGGAGGTAACTCCTCAAATCTGGCGACACATAGCGTTTGCTGCAAGACCTCACACCGAGTGCGGTTGTGCTGCCTGTTATCGGACCCGGAGTTAGCAACATCCCCCAAGAACCCGAAGAGGAGAGTCCTGGCCCCTAGCTCTGCCAGTGTAGCAGAAATGATGAGGATGATGATGCAGCAGCAGCTGTTCTTCTCTGGGTGAGTAGCTTAATGTTGTTCGTGTGTAATTTACGTTGAGTAGGCTAACCACGTTATTACATTAATGCATGTAAGGTGAACTAGCAAACATCATCATAGCTACATGCGGCTGTCTTCTTGTTTGATGGCAGATACTCCTGTTACACCCTAGCCTAAGCAACTGGCGTGCAACGCAGGAAAATAAAAATAAGGAAAAAACACACGACAAAAAAACCCACTAAGGACGAGCCCCCATATGTTACACCCCGGCCTAGGCAACCGGAGTGCAACGTAGAAAAACAAAGATAAGGAAAATAAAACCACGAAGGCTCTCCACCAAAATCCCAAAACGAAAATATCCCATGACGAAAGTATTAACAAACCCATTCACAACTATTTACAACAGACTATTTATTTACAACAAAACACCAAACTATTTACAACACGGGGGAGATCGCGACCATGACACACTGAAACACAGGGTTTAAATACATAGAGGGAGCAATCAGGAAATGGACCACAGGAGGGAAACACAGCTGGGGCAAATTAGAACTGACGAGACAGGGAAAATGTAAACTGAACACACTAAGATAACACAGACTTTCAAAGTAAAGCAGGAAAATACATAAGTCATGCAAAAACAAAACACTGACACACCGAAACGTAACATTTCCCCCTACCCAAAAATCAAACATGTAACCCCAAGTGAAAAGTTTGATTCAGACAAACGAAGGCTGAAACGAAGGCAGACGAAGCTGATGGAGGCTGGAGCGGTCCCATTGACCCTCCAGCAGACGACGAAGGCTGGGGCGGTCCCTCGGACCCTCCAGCGAAGGCGGATGAAGGCTGGAGCGGTCCCACGGACCCTCCAGCGACGACAAAGGCTGGGGCAGTCCCACGGACCCTCCCCCCAGCGAAGGCGGATGAAGGCAGACGAAGCTGATGGAGACTGGAGCGGTCCCACGGACCCTCCAGCAGACGACGAAGGCTGGTGCGGTCCCCCGGACCCTCCAGCAGAGGCGGATGAAGGCTGGAGCGGTCCCTCGGACGCTCCAGCGAAGGCGGATGAGCAGCTCACTAGCTGCACACATGGACACGCAGCCCACCAGCTGCACACACGGACACGCAGCCCACCAGCTGCACACACGGACACGCAGCCCACCAGCTGCAGAAGGCTGGAGCGGTCCCTCGGATCCTCCAGCGAAGGCGGATGAAGGCTGGAGCGGTCCCTCGGATCCTCCAGCGAAGACAGACGGAGACTGAAGCGGTCCTCGGACCCTCCAGCGAAGACAGAAGGCCGAAGCTGTCCCTCCTTCGGACCCTCCAGCGATCCCGGACGAGCCCCCATATGTTACACCCTAGCCTAAGCAACTGGCGTGCAACGCAGGAAAATAAAAATAAGGAAAAAACACACGACAAAAAAACCCATCCCGGACGAGCCCCCATATGTTACACCCTAGCCTAAGCAACTGGCGTGCAACGCAGGAAAATAAAAATAAGGAAAAAACACACGACAAAAAACCCCACTAAGGACGAGCCCCCATATGTTACACCCCGGCCTAGGCAACCGGGGTGCAACGTAGAAAAACAAAGATAAGGAAAATAAAACCACGAAGGCTCTCCACCAAAATCCCAAAACGAAAATATCCCATGACGAAAGTATTAACAAACCCATTCACAACTATTTACAACAGACTATTTATTTACAATAAAACACCAAACTATTTACAACACGGGGGAGATCGCGACCATGACACACTGAAACACAGGGTTTAAATACATAGAGGGAGCAATCAGGAAATGGACCACAGGAGGGAAACACAGCTGGGGCAAATTAGAACTGACGAGACAGGGAAAATGTAAACTGAACACACTAAGATAACACAGACTTTCAAAGTAAAGCAGGAAAATACATAAGTCATGCAAAAACAAAACACTGACACACCGAAACGTAACACTCCCTTCACCCTGGCCAAAAAGGCTAAAATGACCAAAGAAAAAGTGGAAAACAGCTAAACATGAGAGGTTTTTGGACAAAGTTTGTTTTTTTTCCCATTGTTTAAGCACTGCTTCCAGCCAAGAGTGATATGCCCTGTAGCTGTAGAAAAGGCTAACATTGTTATCTTTTTACAAAAAACCTGCTAAACATGAGAGGTTTTTGGACAAAGTTTGTGTTCGCCATTCTTTGAGCACCGGCCTCAAAAGTACCGGTTTGGCACCGGTATCGGATAAAACCTAAACGATACCCATCCCTAGTTAAAAGTTGAATGTGAATAGTTGGTTGTTGTATTATATGATTTATTTATTACATTTTATGTGGAGTGAATAAATAAAAGTATATTTACGGTGGCCCCTAGAGACAAAGCACGTAAAAACTCCAAAACACGTAAAAACTGGAAAACACGTAAAAACTCCAAAACACGTAAAAACCCAGAAGCACATAAAAACTCAAAACACATACAAAACACAACAGAAGTGCTCCAGGATGCTAGGGCGCAGTGTTGAGCTTTTGTTACCTACTGGCTACACAAGCCAGCAAGTACCAACAACCGGATTTGGTGTTTGGTAGTAACAGGTAAATGAACTTTTTTTTAAATTTTTTTTTGAATATATATGAGTGCTTGTGTATAAATACACAAACAATACACACATGCTTTCAATTGTGTAATTTAAGTGATCTAGGTAGCTCTGTTTTGGAAGTTCAGTTAAAGCTAGAAATTGTCATGGTCCTGGGTCGGTGACCCAGCGCTTTTAGTTTATTATCATTTTCTAGTTTATTATGATGATGATGATTATTATTGTTTGAGTTCTATGTGTTATATTCGCTCTGCCTTTGAGTCTGCGTCTGTGTCTCTGTCTGTCTATCGTGTCACCCCGTCTGTTTGTGAAGCTGTCTGTTTAGTTTTGTGTCTTGTTTGGTTCCCCGTGTTTGAGTTTCCAGTTTTATTGTGAAGGTCTCTGTCTGATGTGAGTATGTTCAGTTTACATTTCCCCTGTCCCGTCAGCTCTGATTCATCCCAGCTGTGTTGCCCTCCTGTCTCTCATCCCCTGATTACTGGTGTGTGTATTTAAGCCCTGTGTGTTCTCCTGCCTGTTACTCGGTGTCAGTCTGTGTTACTCGGTGTCCTGCTCGTCGTCTGCCTCTCTGCCCTTTGTCGTATGCTCCCAGGGCTGTTATTTTAGTTCTCCCAGTTTAGGTGTCTTCAGTTATTTGTCATCCCCCACTGCTTGTTTGCCACTACACCTTGTAAATAAACTTCACTAGCATTTTCATCCATTGCTTGCATTTTGGGTCCTCCTTCCTCCACAGCACATGGCTCGCCTTCCCAGCCGTGACAGTACGAACCGGCCACTATGGACCCAGCAGCATTCAACCCGCCCAAGGAGCTCCGGGAGGATATTGTTTACTCTGTGGACCAATTAATTAACGTTTGGCTGTAGCACGTGGGGAGAGAATTCCGCCAAGCCGTGGCTAATCGGCTACAGCGCTTGGTTTCTGGTCTCCCCTGGCTGCTCAGCTCACTTCACCCGCTCGCACAGAATTTCATTCTGAACGAGCTCCGTCTTCACCCCCCGGCTGCTACCACCCACCCTGCAACTCATGCTTCACTGCCCGGTCCGACAGAGGATGTTCTGCCCGGCCCGTCAACCCAGCCTTCAAGGGGGAAACGGCGCTCACGCTGCCGACGCTCCTCGCCACAGTCGGACCTGGGGATTTCCGAGCGGCCAGCTGTGGTGAGTGGACAGGACAGTATTGTTGGTCTGAACTGTGGGACCGTCTACTCAGGGGTAATGTTCTGTACGGCACAGGACAAAGACTGTTTATCGCCTCAAGCTCAGTTAGCCGCCCGGCCAGAAGCCCAGTTAGCCGCCCGGCCAGAAGCCCAGTTAGCCGCCCGGCCAGAAGCCCAGTCGCCACCTCCACCACATTCAGCCTCACAATCCAGAGCTCCATTACAGTCACAGCCAGACTTATTACAAACCATGTTACAATCCATAGCCCAGTCAGTAGCCCAGTTGGCAGAAGAATCATTAGCCTTATCCTCCGTTCAGTCTCCAACTTCCCCACCATTATTGTCTCAACCTTTACTTCAGTCGCCCTCAGCTCAGCCACCTGTTCAGCCATCATCTTCACCAACTCCTCCTGTACAACCAGCTAGGCCAATTCAATCCGAAAGAAACTATTGTTCACCCATTTGTTCCAGGCAGAGAGACAAACCAAACAATCCTGCAAACTTTCCTCAAGAGCGGGCCAGTTCTGAGACTGAGATGCACTCCAGGGCCTCCCCAGAGGCTGGGTTTCAGCCCCCAGCAGACTCTGGACCCCTGGAGGTTAAGAAGCCAGCTGAGGACTGCACCCGGCTGTCGCTGCCTGAGCAGGGTCAATGCTCTGCGCAGCTGCAGTCTGCTATGTGTTTGCTAGAGGCCACCGCGCCTGCTGGTTCTGATCTGTTCCTGCCAGAGGCCCGTGCGCCTGCTGGTTCTGTTCTATCCCAGCCAGAGGCCCGTGCGCCTGCTGGTTCTGATCTGTTCCTGCCAGAGGTCCCCGCACCTGCTGGTTTTGTCCTGTGTGTTCCAGGGGCCCCTGTGCCCACTGGTCCTGAGACTGTTCTCGCTGGAGGGCCTGAGGAGCCCGTCCAGCCTCCTTCCTCGTCAGCTGGGGGGCCCGAGGAGCCCGTCCAGACACCGGCTGCTCCACCTGCAGCCTCATCCACGCTTGCAGCAGCAGTTTCATCCATGCCGCCGCCTGCTGTAGCGCCTCTGTCTCCGGCTCCCACGCCGCCGCCAGCTGCGGCCTCTGAGTCTTCATCCTCGCCAGCTGCGACCTCCGAGTCTTCATCCTCGCCAGCTGCGGCCTCCGAGTCTTCATCCTCGCCGTCGCCTGGTCCAGCTTCAGCTTCACCCACGCCGTCGCCTGGTCCAGCATCAGCACCATCAGCGTCGCCTGGTCCAGCCTCAGCGTCGCCTGGTCCAGCCTCTGCCTCAGCGTTGCCTGGTCCAGCCTCTGCTTCAGCTTCTGTCTTGTCTGGTCCAGCCTCCGCCTCAGCTTCGCCTGGTCCAGCCTCCGCTTCAGCTTCTGCCTTGTCTGGTCCAGCCTCCGCCTCGCCTGGTGCCGCAGGGATCACGCCACCTTCAGGTCCCAAACTGCCACCTCAACATCATCGATCATTTGTCAGGCCGCTTGTTGGGCATCACCACCACCGTGGCTGCCCTCCGGACTTCTGTTGCCGCCCCCGCCTTCCGCGTGGATGACCTCTTACACGCCGCCACTGCCTTCCGCGTGGCCGACCTCCAGACTCGCATTCCCGCCTCCGTTGCCGTCCGCACGGTCGGCCCCCAGAACTGCTTCCTCGCCGCCGCCGTCCGCACGGTCGGCCCCCAGAACTGCTTCCTCGCCGCCACCGTTGCCGTCCGCACGGTCGGCCCCCAGAACTGTTTCTACGCCACTGCCTACTGCGTGACTGGCCTCCGGACCTGCCCCACTGCCGCTGCCATTCGCATGGTTGGCCTCCGGAACTGAACTGTTTTGGCCTCCTGCGCTGTCGGCCCCCTGAACTTGGCCATCTGGGCCTTTTTGGACTCTGTCCCTCCGTCCTGGACCCCGTCCGCCCGCCCTGGTCGGGTCGTTTTCTGTTTTGTTTTGGTCAGTTTTTGTGTTTCTGCTGGGCTGTCTGGAGCCAGCCCTTGAGGGGGGGGTACTGTCATGGTCCTGGGTCGGTGACCCAGCGCTTTTAGTTTATTATCATTTTCTAGTTTATTATGATGATGATGATTATTATTGTTTGAGTTCTATGTGTTATATTCGGTCTGCCTTTGAGTCTGCGTCTGTGTCTCTGTCTGTCTATGGCAGGGGTGCCCAATCCCGGTCCTCGAGAGCTACCGTCCTGCAGCTTTTAGATGCATCCTTTTTCCCACACACCTGAATCAAATGAATGGCTTGTTATCAGGCCTTTGCCAAACATGATGGCATGCTGAAGAGGTAATCAAACCATTTGATTCAGCTGTGTTGGAGTAGGGTTGCATCTAAAAGCTGCAGGATAGTAGCTCTCGAGGACTGGGATTGGGCAGCCCTGGTCTATGGTGTCACCCCGTCTGTTTGTGAAGCTGTCTGTTTAGTTCTGTGTCTTGTTTGGTTCCCCGTGTCTGAGTTTCCTGTTTTATTGTGAAGGTCTCTGTCTGATGTGAGTGTGTTCAGTTTACGTTTCCCCTGTCCCGTCAGCTCTGATTCCTCCCAGCCGTGTTGCCCTCCTGTCTCTCATCCCCTGATTACTGGTGTGTGTATTTAAGCCCTGTGTGTTCTCCTGCCTGTTTCCGGTTCGTCTGTGTTCCTCCGTGTCAGTAGGGCTGCCACAAACGATTATTTTGATAGTCGACTAGTCACCGATTATTTTTGCGATTAGTCGACTAATCAGATCATCATCCATTGGACGTACAGCGTACAGCTTATTGCACCAGCAGCATCTGGTCTTACATAACTATCATTAGCTTACAGCTTGAAGTGTTTGTGCTAACTAAAAATAAAGACAAGATGGTAGTTTATTAATTTTTAATGAAATTTGCAGATTGTTTCGGTGAAGTTTAATAAACTCCTTGCTTTCTAAAATATAACAGGACACCGGAGTATATTCTCCAGCGTCTCACACTTCTGACAATCAGCTGTCTGCTTGACAGTTTTAGCTGTGCAAAAACTATAACTTTAATCTCAGCCAAACCGATTTACTCAGGAACAAATAAAATACTAAAGAAAGCCAAACAATAACATTTTTAAGTTATCTAAGTGACTTATATATATGTTTAACCTGACTAGCGAAAGACGGCGGTGGGTTTGAAAACGATTTGCCGGGTGTCACGGTCTGGCTGGGGCAGACCGTATGTGTTGCAGAGGAGGACTCAAACGCAGACCAAAACGTAGTGTGGATAAACAAAACAAGCCGTTTATTGAGGCTAGCAATGAGGGTAAAAATAATCGGGAATTGGTGAAAACTAAACAATAACCTAAACTGGGTGAACTAATAACAAAACATGAAAAAGCTTAACCATAGTGAACTGACATGGCTACCTGGGGATGAGACATGGATGAGCAGACGACCTGACAACAAATGACTGAAAGCACACGGACTAAATACACACAGGAGGATGATGAGGGAAGTGGGAACACATGGGGAAACAGCTGGCACACATGAACATAATGACGTCACAGTGGGAGAGTAAAACTGAACACGATGAACACAGAAACACCAGACCTCTTCACAATAAAACAGGAAACATAATGAGACATAGACATGACAACCTGAACTTGACAACGTAAGACACAGACATGAAACGCATGAAGAGCAGGGGAGATTTAACATAGTTGGAAACACGAGGGGGAAATAATAAGAACTAGAAACACCTAGGCATGATAACAAATGAACTTAGGAAACCTGAAGGGCTTACATAAACTAAAACTCAAAACGCTGGGTCAACAGACCCAGGATCATGACACCGGGAGTCCGGTGTTCTCACGGCTCTAGTTAGCCTTGCCCCCGCCTAGCTAACGAGCTAGTGGGTAACAGACGTCTCCGAAAACGTCGGAGCGCTTTTGAAAATATGTGGTGTCTTGATAAACTGAGCAGATATTTGAGGTTTACACAGCTACATTCAAGCCTGAAAATATGTTAAACGTTTATTTTGTGCCCCAGAAAGAATAATAAGAGTAAAGTTAAAACTAACTAGCTTCCGCCATTGTTGACAACTGCGCTGGGCTGCGCTATGAATTCTGGGACACAGCTTCTTCTTCTTCGGGGTTTAACGGCAGCTGGCATCCTTGTACATGCAGTGCTGCCATCTTCTGTTTCAGTCCGTTATTACACTCTTAAATCCTACTACCGGTACTCATTCCTGCGTCCTTTGTGATCTTACAAAGCTTCAAACGATGCGTCGACTATTAAATTAGTCGTCGACGATTTTAATAGTCGACATAATCGTGACTAGTCGACTAATCGTGGCAGCCCTACGTGTCAGTCTGTGTTACTCGGTGTCCTGCTCGTCGTCTGCCTCTCTGCCCTTTGTCGTATGCTCCCAGGGCTGTTATTTTAGTTCTCCCAGTTTAGGTGTCTTCAGTTATTTGTCATCCCCCACTGCTTGTTTGCCACTACACCTTGTAAATAAACTTCACTAGCATTTTCATCCATTGCTTGCATCTTGGGTCCTCCTTCCTCCACACCACACGGCTCGCCTTCCCAGCCGTGACAGAAATGTGTTTTGGAGTTTGTACGTGCTTTGTCTCTAGGGGCCACCGCATATATTTATATATAAACATATATAAATAAAACCACTTCTTCAGCTTGAGTACTGCGAGTAAAATGCGTTTGATTTTCCCCCGAACATTCAGATTAGTGCAAGCATAAATTCATTCATGAGGGGGAAATTACAGTGACAACATGTGGAGGATGTTAGGTGGATAACATAGTGAGTTCAGTGCATTGATGAGACATTGTCCTGGAGGATTTAGTTATTCTTTATGGTTAAAGAAATTGCAATAATTTATTCATATTTATTATAAATAATCCTAATTATACATCTTGCTTCCATGTTTGTATCTTGCATCACTAAAAATACATTTTATTTTAGTTTTATACATTGATTAATGACCTGCAGAATCTCCTTATCATATTAGGTGATTCATAATTGTCACTTTATGCTTTCTCCATCTTGAAAGTGATGACATCCTTGCATTACATACTTTAGGTTCATTTTCTGCAGGCAGGTTTCTGACAGAGAACAGGCAGATTTAGAATATAACATGCAGCGTTCTATAGATGGATACATAAAAATATGAAAAATTACATGTATGTGCTAACTTTCTAAACACTTTGTTACATTTATGATAAAGTAGATAAAACACATTTATGTCGGCCTTGGCTCATTAGTTCTTGTCTTTAAATGAACTTTGTGTGTGTTTTTCAGGTACTGCGCTCTCAAATAGTGATGTTCGATTCGTGAACGAATCGTTCAATACTCGAGAAACACTTTACTGACTCGTGAATCACGATTCACAAGCCCAACTGACTCACTGACTCATCCCTGTTTCTGTTAGCAAACTAATTCGCTTAGTAGAAATATATCTAGCTTATAATTAAAATTTTGGGGGGGGGGGGGAAACAACAGCCAGTTTCTTAACAAAAGCATTTCTGCTCTGAACTGGAAGAAAAAACCCTGAGTAGAAGCTCACATCAAGAAAATAGCTCCTCAGTTCACAGTAGCATCGCTCTGCTAACATGCTAACAGCACATTTGAGCTACTCACCCCCTCCCTCCTGTGCTGAATCGTAGAGCGAACAAATTACTCACTCACTCACTCCCTCCCTCCTGGCTCACAGCTTCTTCTTCTTCTTGGTTGGCAACCAATGTTAAGGCGCATTACCGCCCCCTGGCTCACAGCTCAGTGGACATTTAGATGAGAAAATATATATTTAACACATTTAAGGAAAATACTAATAAAATAAAAATAAACAAAATAAATGTTTATTAAGCAATTTTGATAGGAAATTGCTTAATTTTAGAAATGTTTTTGCTCTTTTTTGCTCTATAAAATAGTTTTTGTTTTTTTTTAATCATTCATCTTAGCAGTGGGATTTACATGAAAAGAGAAACAAATTAAGTTTGAGTGAAAATGTAAATTTTTTGCACTCTCTGGTCAACTGACTCAGTGAATCAAATGACTCAAAAAATCCGATTCACTTTGGTGAGTGACTCATTAAAACTCGATTCAGTAAAAAGAATCAAATTTACCATCACTACTCTCAAAGACTGAATGAACCAGCATTGCAGCCATGGGTCACTGTGAGCATCACAGGGAAGATTGAAGCCGCCCACTGCACCAGTATGGCCGGAGTGGCGAAGACCTGCACCCATGTCCCTGCTCTTCTGTTTAAAGTAGAAGCAACAGCAGGGCTCTAGAGTGCGACCAATTTGGTCGCAAATGCGACCAAAGTTTTCAGTGGTGCGACTAAAAAAAAAAATTTGGTTGCACCTGTGCGACCAAATGTTCAGGTAGCAAAAAAGAAAAAAAAAATCTGCAACCTTCCCTGTGGTCAACAACAGACACACATTTTGCCCCTATCGTGGACTAAACCAATCAGAGATAGTAAGGGGCGGGACCTCTCTGATTGGCCGTGGTCCAGTTGAAAGTGCAGGTGGAAGTGGGAGGTGAGTAGCTTGAATAAAGCGATATCAATTCATTAAATCCTGAATCGACTTTTAAATATAACTGTGTTTTGCCAGAAACGCCAGATTCTCAGATTAAAGCTCACAAAACCATTTCAACAACAACCAAACAGCAAATGAGAGCAGGTACACGGACTCCACACAAAGACGTAAACACAGAACGGACCCCACGCATCAGAATCAGCTTCGTCTTTCTCGGCTTTCTCACCCGACGGCCCGTAGACGGACACGCTGTCGGAGCTTAGCGGTTCTGATGCGTCCGGTCCGCGCTGTGATTATGTCTTTTTGCGCTGATTCTGAGCTGCAGGTTTTGTCTCTCTCCAACCAAAATTCACCGAGCCAGCAGCAAAAGAAGCAGCAAAATGGAGCACTGTAACAAAAAATAATTTCCCCCAGGGATCAATAAAGTATTCTGATTCTGATTCTGATTCTGATTCAAACTGCGCTTCACATTTGATCAATGTCGTCATGAATTTTGCTGTTTTGCTTCCACGACTATTAAAATCACACTCCATGCACAGCTAGCTCTCTCTCTATCTCTCTCTGTACTTCAAGAACAGTTTCCCGTCTCCAATCTCTGTTTTCTGTATTATTCAGTCGCTTATTACCCACCAGTCTACCGTTGTTTACAGCGCTGTGGCTGCTGTCTTTTTCTTTTCTTTCTTTCACTTAAATGACCTCGGACAAGAAAGCCTATTTTTTCTGTTGTTCAATACTGAAGAAATTTAAGCTTTATATGCAGAACATTGTAGAATATTTTTAAGGTTATCTGCTATAAAAAGCCAGACCAGGAAAATCTCCTTCATGTTTTTCTGTGTTTTATTCTCAGTTACTTTCACACAAAGGCATCTGCTGTGATGTTCACAATTCTGATGAAGTCAGTACTGATAAATGATCAGAATTATAATATTTCTGACTGTCTGAGGCTAAGTTGAATCGAATCGGGACTTTGAATTGAATGGATTATAGAAATCAGTGATGATACCCAGCCCTAGTAAGCAGCCTAGGCACGACAGAAGTGGATGTAGCTGTAATAGGAAAAGAACTGTTGCTAACTTTTCTGTTAAGTTAAGGCCTGATCCTTCTGAAATTCATAGCCAGTGCTCTGACACGGTGTCATCAATCTTTGAATGCTGAAAAAGCACAGTGTATCCAGAAAAACACATTATATTATATAAATTATTATAAAATTTGTGTGCGCCTAACTTTTGTGCCGGTACACCTAACTTTTTAAAGTTAGGCGTACCGGTACACCCATGGCAAAAAGTTAGTCTAGAGCCCTGCAACAGTGAGGATCTGTGGCACAAGGACTGTTACAGATGAACCTGCATACTGGATTTTGCTGGGTAATATGACCAAGATACAGCCAGAGGTTGGCCATAAGATAGACTTCTCCTCTTCAGCTGCCCAAAAAAAGGCTCTCAATCAAAACATAAACAGACCATCCGTAGTGACAGGTAAAAGGAGCCGTCCTCAAAACAGAAAAATCCCACCTGCTACTGTGGAGGAGTTGTCACTGCTATTGGATACTTTGCTGGAACACAGTAAAGCTGTGGGTTGTGGGCATGACCCATAATGTTTTATCTAGGGGTCTAGATTTATGCCTGTAGTGCACTGCCATGTAAATAATTTGCATTTACTGAATATGTACTGAGTACCACTGTTCAAAAGTTGAATAAAGAAACAAACAAATTTTTGCCTCTTTTTTTTTTTTAAATTAAAACCACTTTATAGAACATCACATCCGGTACAATGATGATGTCATTTATAGTTTACAAATGACAAAATGTTTACACAAAATCATGACAGTGTTTACATGATATCACCCACTACTAACACGACTTTATTTACTGTATCTTTTAAAAAAAATACCGCTATTTATACAGCAAAAGACTTAAGAATATTTAACAGGAGCAAGTTTCATTTTCCCTGGTTTTATTATCACACTGTTCACCAAACGCAGCAAACCTTCACCATCTTATCCAGAAGGGTCACCTCTTCACCCTCACATGGAGGAAGTAATCTGATCTGACTAATCTAAATGGCTTCCGGAGCCTGGGGAGCGGACACCCGCATAAAGGGTGGCCAGGCGGCCCGGTCCGGGTTTTTTCTTCTTTTCTTCCTTCTTTCACACGCCTGGTGGGCGGTGCCACCCGATCACAAGGGCTGGCAAGGCTTTCAGAGCCTGGGAAGCGGACACCCGCACAAAGGGTGGTCAGGCGGCCCGGTTCGGGTTTTTTCTTCTTTTCTTCCCTTTGCTACTACCTCCTGGGCCGCCCATTCACCCTCTGCTCAGACCACGCCCTGCTGCAGTTGCTCCACCGCATGAAGGATGCCAACGCCCGGATCACTCAGCGGTATCTGGCTCTGCAGCCCTTTAAATTCAAGGTGACCCATAGGCCGGGCGCGCAGATGGTCGTGGCCGATTTCCTCTCCCACTCGCAGCCCAGACATAATCTGTATTCAGGAGACATGGCTCAAACCTACTTTAGATTTTGTTATTAAAGGTTTTAGTAGTGTTCGCAGAGATAGAAAGGAGGGTAATGGAGGAGGGTGTGCAATATTTGTGGCACAAGGGATTCAATATAGAGTTGTAGCTTTGGGAACACAGAATATATTATACTTGAAGTCTGGGGAGGGACTGGAAGTTTCAGAGTGATTAATTTCTACAATCCAGCTAATAAACTGATATCGGTGGATGAACTTGACGCATATTTAAAGGGAAAAGTAATTTGGTGTGGGGATTTTAATGCACACAGCACATTATGGGGTAATGGTAATGATCGGAATGGTGCAGTGATTGAGGAATTGATGGAGATGAAGAATTTTGTGTGTTTGAATGATGGAAGTGGCACGAGAGTGGATGTTAGAACAGGTGCAGAATCAGCAATTGACCTTACATTGGTGTCAGACTTGCTGGCAGGTATTTGTTCATGGCAGGTACTGAATGAGACAACGGTAGGCAGTGACCATTATCCTATAATGACGATGATTGGGTTCAGTATAGAAAAACGCGACGTAAGGGGGGTGAAGCAGTGGTGTTTTAGAGATGCTGATTGGGATACATTTAGATTAGTTAGTGATCAAGAAATGCAAAAGATTGATATAAATGTGGGGGTGGATGAGTTAAATTATTTTATTTGTAAGGCAGTTTTAGAGGCGGCCAGCAGGGTGATGAAGAGGACAGACGGTAGAGGGGAGAAGAAGATTGTACCATGGTGGACAAAGGAGTGTGATAGAGTGATTAAATATCGAGATAGGGTATTTAAGACTTTAAACAACAATCACAGTTTTCAGAATTTCATTGAATATAAAAGATTGCAAGCTAAGGTAAAAAGAACCATTAAAAGTGCAAAGAGGGACTTCCGGAGGGGGTTTTGTAATTCAGTGGGGAGGGAGACAAGAATACAGAACATTTGGTCAATGATTAGAAGGATGAATGGTATGAAAAGGGAGTGTGATTATCCAGTCCTGAGGGATGGAGACATCATAGCAGTAACAGATGAGGAAAAAGCAAATGTGTTGGCAAAAACTTTTGTTAAAGTCCACAGTTCAGGCAATGTTAGTGAGGAAGGGCAACAAGGAAGAGACATGACTATTGCAGAGAATAGAGGCTTAATGGACCTGGTAGGGGATACAGATGATTCATTAAATATCCTTTTTACAAAGACAGAACTACATCGGGTACTACAGAAATCTAAATTATCAGCACCGGGAAAAGATCAGGTATGCTATACCATGTTAAACCAACTCAGTGAGTCAGCTAAAGATCTTTTGTTAGGGTTGTATAACAGAGTTTGGGAGGGTGGGAAACTGCCGCAAAGCTGGAAGGAAGCTGTGGTGGTACCCATACGGAAACCTGGAAAGGATGTCACAAATCCAGGAAATTTTAGACCTATAGTATTAACATCGCATGTTTGTAAAGTGATGGAGCGTATGATAACTGAAAGATTGACGTACTATTTGGAAACTAGAGGATTTATCTCTAAATATCAAAGTGGGTTTAGAAGAGGGAGGAATACTATGGATCCAGTTTTATGTTTGGAACATGAAGTTCGAAAAGCACAAACAAACAGTGAGAGTGTAGTTGCGGTGTTTTTTGATATAGAAAAGGCCTATGATATGATGTGGAGAGATGGCCTACTAATTAAACTCTGTAAATTGGGTATTAGGGGGAGGATGTTTGGGTGGATAATGGATTTTTTAAAGGGGCGACATATTCAAGTGAGGACTGGGAAGGTTTTTCCTGAAAGGTTTTTGGTAGAAAATGGTACACCTCAAGGGAGCATAATGAGCCCTATGTTATTTTCTTTGATGATAGATGATGTGTTTATTGATATAGAGGCAGGGGTGGGATGTTCACTTTTTGCTGATGATGGAGCAATGTGGAAGAGAGGGAAAAATATAGAGTATAATGTGAAGAAACTGCAGGGAACAATTAGAAGAGTGGTCTTATAAGTGGGGCTTTAAATTTTCAGTTGATAAAACCAAGGTGATGTTTTTTTACAAGGAAGAGAGTTGGCAAAGACATCAAGCTTAAGTTGTATGATCAAGAATTAGAAAGGGTGAGTAAATTTAAGTTTCTTGGATTGTGGTTTGATGAAAGGTTAACATGGGCTGCGCATATTCAGAAGGTGGTGGACAAGTGTAAAAAAGTGTTGAATATAATGAGGTGTTTAGTTGGGAGGGACTGGGGAGCGGATAGGAAGTCTTTGAGGGCCATATACACTGGGTTGGTCAGATCACTGTTGGATTATGGGTGTGTAGCATTTAACTCAGCAGCAGACACAACTCTGGTAAAGTTAGACCATATTCAGTATCAGGCACTATGAATTTGCACAGGTGCATTTAAAACAACTCCAACAGCAGCTTTATAGGTGGAGATGGGAGAGATGCCATTAGGACTGAGAAGGAAGCAGCTCATACTTAATTATTGGGCTAATTTACAGGGCCACGGGCAGGATCACCCAACGCATGAAGTACTTAAACCTTGCTGGGAGAAAGAAAGGAGGGAAATGAAGAGCTTTGGATGGATTGTGGGGAGACAACCTACAGAATTTAATCTGGATCAGTTAAACATTAGTCACAGATTGCCGTTACCGGCAGTACCTCCATGGCTACTTCCTGATGCTACAGTAGACTTAACATTGTTGAACAAGAAGAATGAGGATAAGGCATTTACTTTGAACTCTCATGCGGTACAGGCTTACATTGACCAATACAGACGCCTCAAAGAACACAACCGGTCAAACCGGTGTTGCAGTTGTGGTCCCAGAGTTTTCGGTGGAAATGGGTAGAAGGATTAGTGATGGGCTTTCTGTATACACTGGGGAAGTGATCGCAATATTATTAGCTGTTCAGTGGATGGAAGACTTGAGACCATTACATGCTGTCATTTGTTCAGATTCAAGTTCATCATTGGTCAGTCTACAGCATAGTCACTCAGACAGTAGCGCAGATGTTTTGGCGGAAATTCAGCAGTCACTTTTCCGGATACGCATGATGGGACTTGCAGTGGTGTTTTTATGGGTTCCAGTGCACTATGGAATATGGGCGAATGAAAAGGCAGATAGAGTTGCAAAGGAGGCCGTAAAACATGTGAATTTTTGTTATTAGTCCTTTCTTGAGTGGATCAAACTGAAATAAGTTATCTAAGGCAGAGTCTGGGGGCCGATCCGGAAAAGATGGAAAAAGCCTCCTTACAAAGCTTCTGATCTGTAAGTATTTGAAAAAGTCCAATTTTTCTTGCAGTTGCCGGAATGTGGGAAAACCCTTGTTGATGAATAAATCCTTTATTGAGTGCAGCCCCTTGTGGTTCCATTGAAGAAATGAAATATTTGAAAGTGATGGTGTGAACGTTGGGTTATTCATGAGTGGAGTTAGTATGGAGGCTTCCTTCAACCCGAAATGTTTCCTTATCTGTGTCCAGATTTTAATTGTGTGAGAGACTACAGGATTTTTAAAGTCATGTTTGGGGATAGGGAGAGCTGAATAGATCATAGCCTCTAATGAGGAGGGGTAACAGCTTTCATTCTCCATCGTTGTCCAGTCGGCCCCCTTAGTGCGCAACCAAAACGACATGGAACGAACATTACATGACCAACAATACAGACGGAAGCATGGTAACCCCATCCCTCCCTGACATGTCAGTCTCTGCAGGTAGCCTTTCTTGATTCTTGGATTCTTTCTGTTCTATATGAAATAGGATATTAAGGAGTCTAATTTATTAAAAAAGGCTTTATTAATCACAATAGGGATACACTGAAATAAAAATAAGAATTTGGGGAGAATATTCATTCTAACAATCTTTATCCTCCCTGCTAGTGAAATTGGTAGATTAATCCATTTGTCTATGTTATTTTTGGTTTCATCATATAATTTAGAGAGATTATGTTTGAATAAACCATAATAATCCTGAGTGATATTTATTCCAAGATATTGGAACTGATTAGAAACCCGAAATGGTAAGGTATTGAAACAACTTGGGTTACCTATTGCTTTAGAGTTGACTGGGAATAGCACACTTTTAGATAAATTCAATTTGTATCCTGACACTTCTCCAAAATTCTGCAAAATTTCCATGATGACTGGGACTGATTTTGCAGGGTTAGAGATATACAGTAGTAAATCATCTGCATAAAGCGAGACTTTATGTTCTACTTTTCCCCTTCTGATTCCTGTATATTTGTCTGTTGAGTGCAGTAGAAGAGCTAAAGGCTCAATAGCTAATGCAAAAAGCAGAGGTGAAAGAGGACAGCCTTGTCTTGTTGAGCGATTCAGATCAAAGTAGTCGGAGTGGACATTGTTTGTTTGTACCGACACTTTTGGTTAGGTGTATAGTAGTTTAACCAGAGAAATAAATGTCGGGCCAAATCCGAACCTCAACAGGGTCGAGAAGAGATAATCCCACTCCACCCTGTCGAAGGCCTTGTCCGCGTCTAAAGAAAGCAACATTTCAGGATCAGGATTATGCTTGTCTTGCGTATAGATAATGTTTAAAAGTCTTCTAATATTAAAAAACAGCTGCCTGTCTTTAATAAATCCTGTTTGGATATAATCGTTGGCAGAACTGTTTCCAGGCATGTTGCCAAAATCTTTGCAAGTATCTTATTGTCTACATTAATTAAACTGATCAGTCTATATGAAGCCGGGTCTAAAGGATCTTTTTCTTTTTTATAGATCAAAGAAATGTTAGCCTGATATAGAGTTGGCGGTAGGGCTTTTTTGTCCAGCGCTTCATTATATACTTCCAGTAACAGGGGCGAGATATGATCTTTAAAGGCCTTGTAAAATTCCGAGGTATAACTGTCATGGTCCTGAGTCTGCCGACTCAGTGTTTTGTGTTTCCTTATGTTTTTGTTTACCCTGAGTATGTATTCTGTTATGATTTGCCAGTTGTTAGGTTTCTGTTCTGTGCTTACCCTGGTCCCACTTCTGTGTTCTGTCTGTCTATGGTGTCACACTGTCTGTTTGTGAATCTGTTTAGTTAGTTCAGTGTCTTGTCTGGTTCTCTGTGTCTGAGTTTCCTGTTTTATTTTGAAAGTCCCTGTCTCGTGTGAGTGTGTTGAGTTAACGTCCCCTGTCCCGTCACCTCTGATTTCTCCCAGGTGTGTTGCCCTCCTGTCCCTCATCCCCTGATTACTGGTGTTTGTATTTAAGCCCTGTGTGTTCTCCTGCCTGTTGCCGGTTCGTCTGTGTTCCATGGTGTCCTGTTTCTCTGTGTAACTCCGCGTAAGTCAGTGTGTTCTACGTCTCTCTGCATCCTCTGTTCAGGTCTGTTCTTTAGTTTCCTCCGGTTTAGGTCTCGGTTAGCTCCCCACCTTTCTTTGACTTTCATCACCAGTCAACTGCCTGCATTTTGGGTCCTTTTCCTCCTACGCCACACGGCTCGACTCGGCAGCCGTGACAGTACGAACCGGCACAATGGACCCAGCAGCAGTCAACCCGCCCGAGGAGCTCCGGGAGGACATTATTCACTCGGTAGACAAATTAATTAACTTATGGCTGGAGCATAAGGGGAGAGAATTTCGCCAAGCCAGAGCTGTTTGGCTACAGCACAGTTTCAGATCTCCCCTGGTTGCTCAGCTCACTTCACCTGCTCACACAGAATTTCGTTCTGAACAAGCTTCGTCTTCTCCCCCCGGTTGCTACAACCCACCCTGCAACTCATGCTTCACTGCCTGGCCCGACAGAGAGTGTTCTTCCCGGCACGTCGGTCCAGCCTTCAAATGGGAAACGGCGCTCACGCCGTCGAGGCCCCTCGCCACAGTCGGACCCCGGGATGTCAGAGCGGCCGACTGTGGTGAGTAAAAAGGATGACTGCTCCGATTTGAACTTTGAGACTGTTTCTTCTGGGGTTGTTCGGGGTGTGTCGGTGGGAGCTAATTCGCAAAGCTTACCTACCTTCGTGGTAACTGATCTCTCCCAGGTTGGCATTTTTAAGACTTCAGTGAAAGCAAAGGGCTGTTGTTCTTCTGTTTCTTCTGTGTCATGGTCCTGGGTCGGTGACCCAGCGCTTTAAGTTTATTATTATCATTTTCTACTTTATTATTATGATGATTATTATTGTTTGAGTTCGTTCTCTTCGGTCTGCCTCTGAGTCTGCGTCTGTATCTCTGTCTGTCTATGGTGTCACCCCGTCTGTTTGTGAATCTGTCTGTTCAGTTCAGCGTCTTGTCTGGTTCCCTGTGTCTGAGTTTCCTGTTTTATTGTGAAGGTCTGTGTCTTATGTGAGTGTGCTCAGTTTACTACTACCTTGTCTCGTCAGTTCTGATTTCTCCCAGCTGTGCTCTCCTTCTGTGTCTCATTCCCCTCGTTACTTCCCATTATATTTAAACCCTGTGTTTCTCTGAGTCAGTGTCGCGTTGTCCCTCATGCTGTGTGGATCTCCCTGTGTCTCACTGTGAGTTTTAGTTTGTTGTTTCCCAGTTTAGTTTAGTTTGTATGTTTTTTTCCTGCCAGCCAATAAAGCTGTGACTTTGAGTTGACACCTTGAGTCTGAGCGCCTGCATTTTTGGGTCCATATCTCCTGCCTGCCACACAGCGTTTCATGACATTCTGAGCCTGTTAAACCCATATCAAGTAACCCAGAGTCTACTAAAACTGTGGCATACACCCCAGGGACAATTAACACCAGCTCTGATAATACCAAGACTGTTTATTCTTTCAAGCTGCAACCTGAAGCTCAGTTAGCCGCCCGGCCTCAAGCTTAGTTAGCCGCCTGGCCTCAAGCTCAGTTAGCCGCCCGGCCTCAAGCTCAGTTAGCCGCCCAGCCTCAAGCTCAGTCTCCAATTCCACCACCGTCGTCATCCCAACCATTATTTCAGTCCCCTGTAGCAGTTCAGTCTTCTGGTCAGCCTAACATTGAGCCAGGGGTCCCAATTCCCTCTGGCTCTACATCAGCTCCTGCTGGAAGCTTGGATGAGTCCATCCAGGACTCCGCGGCTCCCACGCCACCACCTGCCTCATCCGCTGGGGGTTCTGGAGAGCCCGTGAGGGTCCGAGGAGCCCGTCCAGCCTCTTGCCTCGTCAGCTGGGGGTCCGGGAGGACCCAGCCAGCACGTCCTCATGTCTGCTGACGGTTCTGGCGAGACCGTTCAACCACCACCGGCTCCACCACCTGCAACCTCCACACTGCCCCCTGCAGCAGCTTCATCCACGCCGCCTGCAGCAGCGTCAGCTTCATCCGCTTCACCTGGTCCAGCTTCAGCTTCATCCGCTTCGCCTGGTCCAGCTTCAGCTTCACCCACGGCGTCGCCTGGTCCAGCTTCACCCACGGCGTCGCCTGGTCCAGCTTCAGCATCATCAGTGTCGTCTGGTCCAGCTTCAGCATCATCAGCGTCGCCTGCAGCAGCCTCTTCATCAGCCTCTTCATCAGCCTCCTCATCAGCTTCAAGGTTGCCTGCAGCAGCCTCCTCATCAGCTTCAAGGTCGCCTGCAGCAGCCTCTGCTTCAGCTTCCGCTTCGCCGGGTCCAGCCTCCGCCTCGCCTGGTGCTGCGGAGGCCACACAGCCTTTAGGTTTCTAACCGCCACCTCGACATCATCGGTCGTCTGCCAGGCCCCTTGTTGGGCATCATCGCTGCTATGGATCACTCCTGAACGCCGCCACTGCCTTCCGCGTGGCCAGCCTCCGGATTTGCATTGCCGCCGCCGTTGCCGTGCGCACGGTCGGCCCCTGGAACTGAACTGTTTTGGCCTCCTGCGCTGTCGGGCTCCTAGTCGTCCCCCTGAACTTGACTATCTGGGTTTTTGGTTTGTTTTTGGACTCTGTGTTCCACGGTGTCCTGTTCCTCGTCTGCGTTTCTCTGTGTAACTCCGCGTCAGTCAGTGTGTTCTACGTCTCTCTGCATCCTCTGTTCTCCGTCCATGTTCAGGTCTGTTCTTTAGTTTCCTCCGGTTTAGGTCTCGGTTTGCTCCCCACCCTTCTTTGCCTGTTTTTGTCACTGCCTGTCATGGTCCTGCGACCATGACTCAGTGACTTTATGTTTATGTTCTTTATTGTTATTACTTTCATTATTATTCATGGCTGTTTTGGGATGGTTTGTGTTTGGGATTTTAAACACTGGGTTCTGGGTTTGTGCTCCCTCTGTTGGTCCCTGGTGTTAGTGTTCCCCTGTCTCGTCAGGTTAATCAGGTCCAGCTGTTTCCCCCACCTGTGTGTGATTTCCCAGTGTCTCTTCGTGTACTTATAGTGTGTGATTTCCTCTGCTCCTCGTCGCGTCGTCTGTGTTCCTACCTGGTGTAATCCTCTGCGTGTTCTCCCTGCTGTTCTCCCTTCATGTTCAGGTTTGCCACTTCCGTGAAATTAACTGCCCCCGAATGTACGCTTTTAGCGCTTCCCACAAGGTAGACTTGGTAATATCCGGAGTGTTGTTAATTGACAGGTAGAAATCAATTTGGTTCTTAATGTCTTCTATCCCCTGTTTATTTGATAATAAACTATTATCAAATCTCCATATCTTTGTGTGATTGAACCTGAGGGCTAGTTGCAAAAGGAGGGGGCTGTGATCCGACAACATTATTGTGCCATATTTACAGTGCTTTACTGACGGTAGAAATTTAGAGTCGATTTTAAAATAAGTCTATCCTGGTATATGTCTGGTGGATCGGAGAATAGAATGAATATTGTCGCACATTAGGATTCTGAACTCTCCACGGGTCAATTATTCCATAATTTCCCATAAATTCCTGGATGGCCTTTGCCGATTTAGATATTTTGGTTGGTCTACTTGATGATCTATCAAGGTTAGTATTTAACACCAAGTTAAAATCACCTCCTATGATTAATTGGTGAGTGTCGATATCCAGAAGCTTTGATATTATCGACCGTATAAATTGCTCATCATCCACATTTGGAGCGTAAATATTTACTAACATAACTAAATGACCATAAAGTTTGCCAGTTACGATAACATATCTACCCTGAGTGTCTGGTAGTATTTTTGCTGCTGTAAATGGTACTGATTTTTTGATCAGTATGGCTGTGCCTCTGCTTCCAGCATTAAACGTAGAGTAAAATATTTGTTCTATCCATTTGCATCGTAATCTGTTGTGGTCTTGAACTTTTAGATGCGTTTCTTGCAAAAAGATTATGTCCGCATTTACTTTTCTTAAAGGAGTTCAGTGACTTTTTATTCTCGACTTTGAAGCTGTCCAGACTGGTTATAGTCGGGGATTTTAATATACACGTTGATGATGACTCTGACCTCTTTGGCAGAGGTTTCCTTAGCGTCATGGATTCTTTTCATTTTACTCAGCATGTGTCTGGTCCCACTCACACCAAAGGACACACACTGGACCTTGTTTTTACTTTAGGTTTAAACATTGATTTTATTTGTACTGAGGACATTTTTATTTTGGACCATCGTTGTATTCTTTTTAATCTGTCTTTTCATCTGTCCCTCTCTCCTATTCGACATGTGGTTAGCTCTCGCATCTTAAATTTCTCTACTGCTGTTAAATTTTCCGATGCCTTTAGTTTTATTTCCTTATAAAGATGTTCATTTTTTAACAAATCTTTTTAATAATCATTGTCTTTCTATTTTAGACAATGTTTGTCCTGTCAAAACTAGACTAGCTCCGGTTTCAAAGTCGTCTCCCAGCAGCATTCTCTTCTTAAAGCGTTGCTGCCGTAAGGTTGAGCATTTATGGAGGAAAACGCGTTTGCATGTCCATCTCCTTCATTTAAAGGACCTTTTAGTCTCTTTTAACACTTCAGTTTGAGATGCGAGGGCGGCCTATTTCTCAGATTTAGTGTCTAAGAGCAGAGGTAACCCTAAGGTACTATTCGACACCATTAGTGATATTGTTGCTCCTGCTCCACATGCTGTCCCAATTTCATCAAATGAAGATTGTGAAAAATTTCTTTCCTTCTTCGTTGAAAAAGTCAGTAACGTGAGGAACAATATCTCTCCTTCTGTGTCTCTCCTGTCTGCTCCAAGTCAAGCTAGGCCTGTAATTTTAGAAAGATTTTTACCTGCGTCCTTACCTGAGCTGGTCAAGTTAGTTAATTCAATGAAAGCATCCTCCTGCTCTCTTGATATTTTACCTGGATCCATCCATCCATCCATTTTCATCCGCTTTATCCGGGGCCGGGTCGCGGGGGCAGCAGCCTAAGCAAAGAGGCCCAGACCTCCCTCTCCCCAGCCACCTCCTCCAGCTTATCCGGGCTTCGCTTTTACACTCAGCTCCCTCTTCACCACGACGGACCGGTGCAGCGTCCGCATTACTGCAGCTGCAGCCCCAATCCGTCTGTCGATCTCCGGCTCCCTTCTCCCATCACTCGTGAACAAGACCCCGAGATACTTGAACTCCTCCACTTGGGGCAGGAACTCATCCCCGACCCGGAGTGGGCACTCCACCCTTTTCCGGCTGAGAACCATGGCCTCAGATTTGGAGGTGCTGATCCTCCTTCCCGCTGCTTCACACTCGGCTGCGAACCGTTCCAGTGCGAGCTGGAGGCCCTCACCCGATGAAGCCAACAGAACCACATCATCTGCAAAAATCAGAGATGAGATTCTGAGGCCACCAAAGCGAAAGCCCTCCGCCACTTGGCTGCGCCTAGAAATCCTGTCCATAAAAATTATGAACAGAACCGGAGACAAAGGGCAGCCCTGGCAGAGCCCATCACCCACCGGGAACGAGTCCGACTTATTGCCGGCAATGCGAACCAAGCTCTTGCAACGGTTGTATAGGGATCGAATGGCCCGTAGTAATGGGCCAGACACCCCATATTCCCGCAACACCTCCCACAGGACACCCCGAGGGACACGGTCGAATGCCTTCTCCAAGTCCACAAAACACATGTAGACTGGTTGGGCAAACTCCCATGCACCCTCAAGTATCCTGGAGAGGATAAAGAGCTGGTCCAGTGTTCCGCGACCAGGACGAAAACCGCATTATTCCTCCTGTATCCGAGGTTCGACTAACGGGCGAACTCTCCTTTCCAGCACCCTGGCATAGACTTTCCCAGGGAGGCTGAGGAGTGTGATCCCCCTGTAGTTGGAACACACCCTCCGGTCCCCCTTCTTAAAGATGGGGACCACCACCCCGGTCTGTCAGTCCACAGGTACTGCCCCTGATCTCCACGCAACATTGCAGAGGCGTGTCAACCAGGACAGCCCTACAACGTCCAGAGCCTTCAGGAACTCGGGGCGGACCTCATCAATTTTACCTGGATCTTTGTTTAAAATGTCTTTCAGTCTATTGGTCCCTGTGTGCTCACAATTATCAATACCTCACTGGTTTCTGGTCAGGTCCCTGTTTATTGTAAGAATGCTGCTATTCACCCACTGTTAAAAAAACCTAAGCTTGATGCTTCTCTTCTCAGTAGCTACAGACCGATTTCAAAATTACCGTTCATTGCTAAGATTTTAGAAAAGGTTGTGGCTAAGCAGCTTATAGCTGTTCTAGATGAATACAGCATTCTGGATAAATTCCAATCTGGCTTTCGTAGAGCTCACTCTACTGAAACTACACTTCTTAGAGTCTCCAACGACATTTTGATGAGATGTGATGCAGGAGAATGCTCCGTTCTGTTGATGTTGGACCTGACCTCCGCCTTTGATACTGTGGACCATCATATTCTGCTAGATAGGCTGAGACACTGGGTGGGTATATCAGGGGCTGCTTTGGACTGGTTTGAATCCTATTTGCATGAACGATCCTTTTCTGTGGCTACCTCTAAGTACAGTTCCTCTTCTACTTTTCTTGCCTATGGTGTGCCACAAGGTTCAGTTTTGGGGCCTTTATTGTTCTTACTGTATTTACTTCCTCTTCAACACTTATTGAGCACTTTTAAGGACATTTTGTATCACTGCTATGCAGATGATATTCAGTTATATATCTCCTTTAAGCCCCATGATGTTTCCAAGCTACAGATTTTGCATAAGTGCATAGACTCCATTAGAGGTTGGATGGCTGGAAACTTTCTTCAACTAAATGAGGAGAAGACTGAAGTTCTTGTTTGTGCTCCTAAAAATTTTGTACCTAGTGTTATGGAAAACTTGGGTCCACTTGCTACATTTGCAAAACCGTCTATCAGGAGCCTTGGTGTTACTATTGACTCAGCTCTGACTTTGGATGCCCATGTAAAATCTTTGGTCCGCTCCTTTTTTTATCACTTGAGAAACATTGCTAAGCTGAGTCCCATTGTATCGTGCTCTGAATTAGAAATTGTCATTCATGCATTTGTTTCATCTCGTCTGGACTATTGTAATTCTTTGTTTACTTGTTTATGTAAAGCCTCTTTGGAGCATCTGCAAGTTGTTCAGAACGCTGCGTCAAAGCTTCTGACAAAGTCCTCCAAGTCCTCCCATGTCACACCCCCTGCTGATTCAGCTGCACTGGCTCCCCGTTAAATTCAGAATCCAGTTTAAGGTTTTGACCTTGACTTTCAGGGCTCTGCATAGACAAGCACCAACATATATAAGTGAACTTTTACATCCATACATTCCCAGCAGGTCATGTGACCAGGGCTTGCTGGTTATCCAAAACACGAGGCTGAAAACAAAAGGCGACAAAGCTTTTGTAACTGTGGCCCCCAGATTGTGGAACTCTTTCCCTTTGAGCCTGAGATCTGTGGACTCAGTGGTCGCTTTTAAAAAAACAGCTAAAAACTCATCTTTTTAAACTTGCTTTTGGTTGATTTTTATTTTTAGGTTTTAGCTTCTGTGAAGCACTTTGTGATTTTTATCTTGAAAGGTGCTATATAAATAAAGTTTTACTTACTTACTATCGTTACAACGCCGTTACCGTTAGTAACAAGAAAATGTGGTGCGGTCGTGTTACTATTTTTCAACAAACAGATGGTTGAAGCTGTCTTCATCTTACCGCATCTTATATCAGTTGCACGGAAGTACGGAAGCTACAGTTTTAAGCAGCTGAGAGAGAGAGAGAGAGAGACCCCCCCAGGCACAAGAAAAATAATAAAAAGAAGTAAATCACAGCTTTACAATGACTAGTCGTTTTATGAGTCAGAACTAACTTACCTATAGTGAATCAACCCCAAAAGAAAATACAAACCTCTAACCTGTCTCCCTACCCGAAACAGGAGAAAAAGGTTGTACAAGAAACGGCTTCCCACCCCTACGACTCTCTAAACTTTTTACTGCAGCCCAGCTCTGTCACGCGTAGGTGAACTCCAGGGGCTGAAGCTAGGGACCGCAAAACCATTCTTTAGCAAGTATTCCACCTCCTTCTTCATAACAGCCCGCTTTACTGGCATGGTATGGCCACAGCTCAGACTATACAGTGGGGCAAAAAAGTATTTAGTCAGCCACCGATTGTGCAAGTTCCCCCACTTAAAATGATGACAGAGGTCAGTAATTTGCACCAGAGGTACACTTCAACTGTGAGAGACAGAATGTGAAAAAAAATCCATGAATCCACATGGTAGGATTTGTAAAGCATTTATTCGTAAATCAGGGTGGAAAATAAGTATTTGGTCAATAACAAAAATACAACTCAATACTTTGTAACATAACCTTTGTTGGCAATAACAGAGGTCAAACATTTACTATAGGTCTTTACCAGGTTTGCACACACAGTAGCTGGTATTTTGGCCCATTCCTCCATGCAGATCTTCTCGAGAGCAGTGATGTTTTGGGGCTGTCGCCGAGCAACACGGACTTTCAACTCCCGCCACAGATTTTCTATGGGGTTGAGGTCTGGAGACTGGCTAGGCCACTCCAGGACTTTCAAATGCTTCTTACGGAGCCACTCCTTTGTTGCCCGGGCGGTGTGTTTTGGATCATTGTCATGTTGGAAGACCCAGCCTCGTTTCATCTTCAAAGTTCTCACTGATGGAAGGAGGTTTTGGCTCAAAATCTCACGATACATGGCCCCATTCATTCTGTCCTTAACACGGATCAGTCGTCCTGTCCCCTTGGCAGAAAAACAGCCCCATAGCATGATGTTTCCACCCCCATGCTTTACAGTAGGTATGGTGTTCTTGGGATGCAACTCAGTATTCGTCTTCCTCCAAACACGACGAGTTGAGTTTATGCCAAAAAGTTCTACTTTGGTTTCATCTGACCACATGACATTCTCCCAATCCTCTGCTGTATCATCCATGTGCTCTCTGGCAAACTTCAGACGGGCCTGGACATGCACTGGCTTCAGCAGCGGAACACGTCTGGCACTGCGGGATTTGATTCCCTGCCGTTGTAGTGTGTTACTGATGGTGACCTTTGTTACTTTGGTCCCAGCTCTCTGCAGGTCATTCACCAGGTCCCCCCGTGTGGTTCTGGGATCTTTGCTCACCGTTCTCATGATCATTTTGACCCCACGGGATGAGATCTTGCGTGGAGCCCCAGATCGAGGGAGATTATCAGTGGTCTTGTATGTCTTCCATTTTCTGATGATTGCTCCCACAGTTGATTTTTTCACACCAAGCTGCTTGCCTATTGTAGATTCACTCTTCCCAGTCTGGTGCAGGTCTACAATACTTTTCCTGGTGTCCTTCGAAAGCTCTTTGGTCTTGGCCATGGCGGAGTTTGGAGTCTGACTGTTTGAGGCTGTGGACAGGTGTCTTTTATACAGATGATGAGTTCAAACAGGTGCCATTCATACAGGTAACGAGTGGGGGACAGAAAAGCTTCTTACAGAAGACGTTACAGGTCTGTGAGAGCCAGAGATTTTCCTTGTTTGAGGTGACCAAATACTTATTTTCCACCCTAATTTACGGATAAATTCTTTACAAATCCTACCGGGTGCCCTGGAAGGACTTTCCCTGCCAGATACACGATGGACGGGTGGCAGAAATGGAGGATCGTGTGCCTGGCGGGACTGTCGATCGAGGACGCTGAAGATATCTACCTATTCGGAACCATGATAACAGGGTTCTTGCTGATCGGAGCTGGCTTGGCCCTGGCTTATCGGAGAATTAAGACAGCGGAACCGGCTGTTCAAACCCCCCCCCCCCAAGGCTGCCCGCTGGGATTGGAACGATGGGACGAGGTGCTACTTCCCAGAACGGGCTCACTGAGTGCAGCATGGTTAAGACCTTGGAGACGCATACGGCTGCCGTAAATACTCAGAATAACACCTCTGAACATATATTGGGATACATCAAGAAGAGGCCTCCTCAAAATAACACCCTTGAGCGAAAGTTGGATTGCAGCGCAGAACAGCTCACTGCAGTTGTGAGTTCTCAGAATCGGCTGTTTGGGCAAAAGAATGAAAACACCAGCAAGTTTGATACCATCATCGGGAAGCTTGCGGTTCTCCAACGGGAGATTGAGAGACCAGTGTCGGAGTGTTAAAGAACAGCTTTGAAATTCTCATGAGTTGTCGCAAAAGAAAAATCACCATCACTTATGCGGCTACCCCTTTGGCGCCAGCTGCAAGGCCGGAGCTGAACAACAACACCCTGATAACGACTGTGTTTAGTCTGTTCTTCCCATTCCCTACAAGGCCACCTGGGTTGGCTGGAAGACTGTTTACTTAGCCTGGCAGGGCGAAGGACACTGTCTCAGCTGAACTATGGACACGCACACACATACATATACTGATACTGATAAGCACTCACTGACACATCACCCTCCCTACCCCGGATCCAACGCCACCTCCAACGCTTACCTCCCCCATGATGTGGACATCGGGTCAGCTGGAGGCGCAGTCGAAGATTGCAGCGGTCCCAGATCAGATGTACACACTGGAACTCTTTCCCATGTTGCTGTCTGTGTTTATTGTGCTGTGATGTGTTGATATCTGTGCATTCCTGTATTATCCTTCTGTGTTACACATTTCGATGCTTTTTTCCTCGCTACCTAGCCTGACCTGTCTCCCCAATGTGATGTTTGTGTATTGTATGTACGGTTGGCAAGGTCTGTCATCTCGGTTGTGGGCAAAAGACCTGCAACTGACAAATAAAGGCTATCTCATCTCATCATCTCATCATCATGTTTGTGGTTGTTACAGTAAAAAAATAAAACTTTCTACTCAGATTTTATGTTTTTTGTCTGATTTTAGATCAATTGTGTTAATACAGTATGTCAAAATGAAAACATAACTGTAAATTCAGACACGTGAGGCTGTGCTGAAAAGAATGATACCAAACAAGGCAAAGTAAATATTTTTTAAGGGTGAAATATGGAGGAAAAATCAAAAGTGGTTAAAAATGGCCAATTATACCCTGGACCCCAGAGGGTTAAACATTTTTTTAAAGTAACACAATAGTTACTTTTCAAGTAATTAATTACTTTTAGAATCTTGTAAATCAGTTACTAACTCAATTACTTTTTTGAAGAAGTAACTAGTAACTATAATTAATTACTTTTTCAAAGTACCTTCCCAACACTGGCCATCAGTCACAATTCCAGCTCTCGTGGCTCTCTGTCCTTACACTTATAACTGATTTTACTTACCTTGAGCAAACTCGAATGAAGACAATTGTAAAATGTTTGTGAAACTCAAGCATGTCTTTACCGCAGTTCTCTATGATGCACCTCGAAATCAGTCATGGGAACATGATGATGCAGGTAGTTTAGAGCACTGCTGTGTGCAAACAACCTTTATTGTCAAGTTGATTTAAGTTGCTGATTTAGCTGGAAATTAACTTTCAAGTTAGCATCTTTTCTGTAGTTGAGACATTTTAAACAAATATCATTTCATGCTATAACAACAACTTCAGTAATCTACTGTCATACTGACATGGAATAACGGGTGAAAATAACAAACATCTAGAACTACATTTTACAGGCATATTCCCACTTCTCTTTAGTTTGGAGGATGGGACGTCCATATTTTCCTAAAATAATTTCAAATTTTTCCATGCTGCCTCAGTTCTTTTTAAACAAGCTTTAACATAGACAGCAGTGTTTCAGGATCATGTTTACATATGGCTTCTCACAGACCTCTCTGCTGAATCTTCTGATGATAAGATGTACCATTTTGACAACCGTTATTCTGCCACCCACTTCGGATGTTATCAGTCCATTCAAGTAGTCCACAATTTGTAGTTGCAGTATTTTGTAGAGTGGTGAAACTCTGCCTCTCTACCTCGTCTACATCCTATGTTATATTCTGCTTTTAATGCAGTGCTGCCTGAGGCCTCAAAGAAAGGTGAATGTGGCATAGAAAACATGGCGCAAAAGACACAGCGCTCAGTCGGTGCACATATGTGTGAAAAGGAGCAATATGCACCATGGGATTAGTCTCCTGCCCAGTGATATTTGGCAAGCAGGCTGGAATAATTCTGAGCCAACCCAATCTCAAAGAAAATCTATCAAATGTTAAACTGTAATAAACTCTTAGCTTTGTCCAAACTAAGTGGAAAATTGAAACAAATATTCTGGGTTTTTTTGCTCTATTGTCCACTTGGCCATTTCTCTCTCATGTCTCCTACCTCTATCTGATTTGCTACTCAGTCCAAGTAAAGTAACTATTGTGGGTAACATCAGAATAGATGCTGAAAATGACAGCCTCAACATTGTACCTATTTTATTATTAGACTAAGCTAGCTTCTCTCAAAATGTCAAGAGTCCACTCAACACTTTAATCAGACTGGATCTTGTTATGGCACAGGAACTCTTTGATAGAAACTTTAATATTGTTCCTGAAAACTTTTGTCTGATCGTTTCTTACTAACATTTAATTTTACAATACTGGTTTGTCTTTAGCATTGTAGCTAGGCTGACAGAGACTCGGGGCTCTGCTGAACCGAGTATCCCTTTAATGACTTCATGAATTTCTTCCCAAAGAAAATGTTAACAGTTAGAAGAAAGTCCTAACCATCTCACAGATCTGTCATGTGTACAAGTACTTATTTATTTAGAGTCTTTCCCTCCAGTTGATCCTTCTGGGTTACCTTCAGTCATCCCTTCCTCCAAACTGGGGATGTGTGTGACTAGTCGACTACTCAACTAATGACTGCTGTTGTCACTACTTAGTACCAGACCTACTCGTCATTTAAACTAATTTTTTTTAACATTTTAATTGAAACCCAATGCTGAAAAAATTGTTGCATCCTAATGTTATGGAGCCATCTGCCAACAGATGGCACGTCGTTGGGGAGAAACGCCATAAATCCGGTAATCTCGACCTGCTCTTTTTCTTAATACTATTATTGATAGTTCTTTTAAAAGCAAAAAAATTAGATCATGAATACAAGTGGCAGACATGAGCCCGCTCACCCTCCTCGATAGGGTGAGGAGCTATAGCTGGGAAACAGATGGATAGTCACGCATACGATCCAGCATTGAGGAGCTTCTTCTTCTTCTTCTTTTTCTTCTTAAATGTTATTGGCGGTTGGCAAACAACTGATTGGTGCATTACCGCCACCACTAGTATGGAGTGTGGACTGGAATGACGCCCCCCCCAAAAGAAAAAAGAAAAACAACAACAACAACAACAATAACAACAACAACAAAAAACCCTCAAAGCCTTTCAAACACTCTTCCCGCTTTAAAAAACTGAAATAAAGCCTGGTAACTCTTACTTCCAGAATCCGTTTGCAATAGGTCAACCAGATCCAATTTCATTTTCATATTAATAAGATTTTGGGATAATTGTCTCCTCTCCACCTGATATTTCGGACAGTGCAATATCACATGCTCTATAGTTTCTGTGTCTCCACAGAAGGCACATTTCCCCGTATTATGTTTCCCAATCAAGAATAATGAAGCATTTAACCCAGTATGTCCAAATCTCAATCTCGATATGACCATCTCCTCTCTCCTGCTCCTTCCAGTGGTCCTCATTTCTCCTACCCCCCTTTGTATTGTATACAACCACCGTCCTCTCCTTTCCTCCTCCCACTGTTTTTGCCATCTACCCCTCATTTCTTGCCATATGATACTCTTCACTTCAGCTTGACCAAAATTAACAGCCAGGTCAACTGTCCCATGTGTTGTGGCTTGCTTCGCCGCTCTGCCATTTCATTCCCCATTATTCCATAATGGGCTGGAATCCATAGAAACACAACTGTAAGACCCATCATGTTTATCCTGAACAGTGTTTGCTGAATTTCTGCTAGAATATCTGCTCTCGCATCTGAGTGACTACCCTGTAAACTAAGCAATGATGCTCTTGAGTCTGAACAAACAATAGCTTTTAATGGCCTCATATCTTCGATCCACTGAACCGCCAACAGAATTGCAAGCAGTTCTCCAGTGAATACTGACAGTCTAAACCTGAAAATGATGGCGCGGCCACGTCCAGACGCCTTCCTGACCGCTCCGCTCCGACTATCCACTTTTCTTGTTTTTTACTTATTTTTTGCTCTGGTTTACATCCCAAAATCCTCTAGTCTTATAGTATACGACAGCGGATCACTTGTAAACATCGGTGCCAAGGTTGCACATCTAATCTTGGACACTTTTAAACCTGACCCTTCCTGGCCGCCAGAGATTCTACGCGGCGCGGAGAACAACAAAGGACGGGCCGCTCATCCGAGGTGCAGAACAAAGAAGCGCCGGGGAAAACGCGCTGGTATTAGGAACAGACTGAGACAGCAGGCGCATCGCGCACCACTGCCCAGTATCCTACTGGCCAATGTACAATCCATGGAGAACAAGCTCGATGACCTAAGAGCAAGGGTCACCTTCCAACGTGACATGAGGGACTGCAACATTCTGTGCTTCACGGAGACATGGCTGTCCCCCACCGTGCCGGACCAGGCCGTAACTCCGTCGGATTCATTCTTTGTGCTCCGCGCGGACAGAACGGCAGAGTCGAACAAAACCAAAGGTGGAGGAGTGTGTTTCATGGTAAACAGAAAGTGGTGTGATGCCAGGAGCATTTCTACTCTCTCCAGCGGCTGCTCGCCACATCTGGAGTTCCTGAGCATTAAGTGCCGCCCTTTCTATCTGCCCCGTGAGTTCACCTCAGTCATCGCCACGGCGGTCTACATCCCACCCCAAGCGGACACAGGTATGGCTTTGTCCGAATTACATGATGTGCTGAGCTCGCTTCAAAACAAGGACCCGGGCGCAGCCCTCATTGTAGCAGGAGACTTTAACAAAGCGAACCTCAGACAAGTCATGCCAAACTTTTACCAGCATGTCTCGTGTCCAACGAGAGGGGATCGGATTTTGGATCACTGCTACACGCCATACAAGCAGGGCTACAAAGCGGTCTCACACCCGGCTTTTGGGAAGTCTGACCACAACGCCATCTTCCTCATTCCCCAGTATAAACAAAGCATACGGAGGGAAGACGTGACCACGAAGGAAGTAAAATGGTGGACTGCCCAATCAGAAGCTACGCTACAGGACGCACTCAACGACGTAGACTGGGACATGTTCAGAGCATGCGCAGTCGACATCAATGAGTTTACGGAAGTAGCAGTATGCTTCGTCAATATGCTAGCGGAGGAGATTATCCCCACTGCGAGAGTCACCACATTCCCAAACCAGAAACCGTGGATGGACAGATCGATCCGCACTGCAGTAAACGCCAGGACCGCCTCCTACAACGCGGGTCTCGCCACTGGCGATATGAGCGCCTACAAAGCGGCCTCATACGGCGTGCGGCTCCGCGGTGAGAGATGCCAAACGCAGGTACCGGGAACGTGTGGAGTCCCGCTTCCACCAGGGCGACACACGGAGTATGTGGCACGGACTACGCACCATTACAGACTACAAAGCCAGGGACACTGCGCCGATCAACGCCGACTCTGCATTCACCAACGAGCTGAATCGGTTCTACGCCCGTTTCGAGGTTAGCCAGGCGGCTAATGCTATCTACCGCCTGACTACCAAGGACAGTGACGTCATCAGCGAGAGACCGGTGACCAGCATCGCGGAGCATGACGTCCGAGCGGCACTGAGGAGAGTGAACACAAGGAAAGCGGCGGGGCCAGACGATTGTGAAGTTTGCTGACGACACAGTGGTGTTGGGTGCCATCTCCAACAACGATGAGGCGGCCTACATGGATGAAGTGAAGAATCTGGCATCGTGGTGCCAGGACAACCACCTCCAGCTGAACGTCAGCAAGACCAAGGAGCTGGTGGTGGACTTCAGAAGGGGTCAGCACAGAGACTACAAGCCCATTATCATCAATGGAGCTCCAGTGGAGAGGGTGCAGTCCTTCAAGTATCTTGGTGTCCACATCTCCTCAGACCTGACATGGGCTGCCCACATTCAGGTCCAGACCAAAAAGGCTAGGCAGCGCCTGTATCACCTACGACAACTGAAGAAGTTCAGGGTCTCTCCAAAGATCCTCAGGATTTTCTATACAGGCGCTGTGGAGAGTATCCTCACACAGAACATGACATCGTGGTTCGGGAACAGCTGTGTGAAGGACCAAAAAGCTCTCCAGAGAGTGATCCGTACAGCAGAACGCTGCTGCAGGATTGCTCTCCCCCCGCTTCAGGACACCTACACCAGGAGATGCCGGACTAGAGCAGCGCAGATACTGAAGGACCCGTCCCATCCTGGCAACAAACTTATCCAACTTCTGCAATCTGGTTGAAGGTTCCGCATCTTCCGGGCAAGGACAGAGAGACTCAAGAGGAGCTTCTATCCCCAAGCCATCCGTGCCCTAAACACACACACCCGCCCTCTCACATCATCTATAATTGACTGAGACAGGACTCTTCCAGACACTAAACCAAGGCACAATGTACATTTCAATTCCTTTAATTTTAAATATGTTTATATTGTCTATCCTGTAAAATAGTCAGATATCTATTCATATTAATGTACAGAATTCACCTGCTTGCTGCTACTACTGCACATTCACCCAGTGTATATACTATATATATATATATATATATAATGTTCTTCCTCTACACCCCCCCCCCCCCCCCCCCCCAATTTTTGCACATGTCGAGGAGCGTGTCAGGCTACATTTCACTGTGTGTTATACTTGTATAACTATGCATGTGACAAATAATAAAGAACCTTGAACCTTGAATCTATCAGTGATCCTTTTTGCTATTTTAACCATGAACTCTGGGACCACAACTGCTACACCAATTTGACTGGCTGAATCCTTAGATATAATTGAACATAACCATAAAACTGGTCAATGTAAGCCTGCACAGTATAGGAGTTTAAAATAAATGCCCCATCCTTAGTCTTCTTATCCAGTAGAGTGAAATCAACTATGGCTTCAGGAAGTATCCAGGGAGATATTGTTGGCAACGATACTCTTTGACAAACGTCCAACTGATCCAGTTTAAATTCACTTGCTCTTCCACCCACAATCCACCCAAAGCTCTTTGATTTCCGCCTTTCTTTCTCCCAGCAAGGGTTGAGAACTGCTTGTGTTGGGTGATCCTGTCCATGGTCTTGAAGATTTGGCCAATAATTAAGTACAAGTTGTGTTCTTCTCAGTCCTAGAGGCATCTCCCCTATCTGCAAAGCTGCAGTAGGAGTTGTTTTAAAAGCACCAGTACAGAGTCTTAGCGCCTGATGTTGAATAATGTCTAACTTAACCAGAGTCGTGTCTGCAGCTGAACAGTATGCTACACACCCATAGTCTAACACAGATCTGACCAACCCCACATATATGGCTCTCAAGGACTTCCTGTCTGCTCCCCACTCCCTCACAACCAAACACCTCAATACATTCAATACTTTTTTGCATTTATCCACCATTTTCTGAATATGAACCCCCCATGTCAGCCTTTCATCCAACCACATTCCCAGAAACTTAAATTGCCTAACTCTTTCTAACTGTAAACCATACAACTTTAGCTTAACTTCCTCACTAACCCTTTTCCTTGTAAAGAACATTGTCTTGGTCTTATCCACTGATAATTTAAAACCCCACTTATACGACCACTCTTCAACTTTCCCAATTGCTCCCTGCAGTTTCTTCACAATAAAGTCAACATTTTTCCCTCTCTTCCACATTGCCCCATCATCAGCAAAAAGCAAACACCCCATTCCACCATCTATGGCATCAAACACATCATTCATCATTAAAGAAAATAACAAAGGGCTCACTATGCTCCCTTGAGGTGTACCGTTTTCTACCAAAAACCTTTCAGAATAAACCTTCCCAATCCTCACTTGAATATGTCTTCCCTTTAAAAAATCCATTATCCACCTGTACATCCTCCCCCTAATACCTCCACATCATATCATAGGCCTTTTCAATATCAAAAAACACAGCAACTACACTTTCTTTGTTTATTTGGGCTTTTCTAACTTCATGTTCCAAACACAACACTGGATCCATGGTAGTCCTCCCTCTCCTAAACCCACTTTGATGTTTAGAGATAAAGCCTCTAGTTTCTAAAGAGTATGTCAATCTTTCAGTTATCATACGCTCCATTACTTTACAAAGATGCGAGGTCAAAGCTATGGGTCTAAAATTTTCTGGATTGGTGTCATCCTTTCCTGGTTTCCGTATGGGTACCACCACAGCTTCCTTCCAGCTTTTCGGCAGCTTCCCACCCTCCCAAACCCTATACAACTCTAACAAAAGCTCTTTACCTGACTCACTAAGATGGTTTAACATGATATAACCTGATCCTCTCCTGGTCCTGATAATTTTGATTTCTGGAGTACTCGATGCAGTTCTGACTTCATAAAAGGAATATTCAATAGATCATCTGTATCTTCTACCATACCCAATAAATCTCTATTTTCTGTGACTGTCAATTCTCTGCCTCTTCGCCCTTCTTCACCAACTTTGCCTGAACTATGGGTTTTGACAAACGCCTTTGCCAACATGTTAACTTTGTCCTCATCTTTAACCGCTGTTACTTCTCCATCCCTCAGAATTGGATACCCATACTCTCTTTTTATGCCATTCATCCTTCTAATCATCGACCACACACTGTGTATTTTGGTCTCCCTCCCAACTGAGTTACAAAAACCTCTCCAGAAATCCCTCTTTGCTTTTTTTAACGGTTTGCCTTACTTTAGCTTGTAACTTTCTGTATCCAACAAGATTCTGAAAATTGTGATTGTGAATTTTATAAGCCTTATTTCGACGTCTAATCACGTCCTCACACTCCTTTGTCCACCAAGGTACAATCCTCTTTTCCCTTATACCTTCCTTCTTCTTTGTTGCCCTACCTGCCGCCTCCAATACTGCCTTACAAATAGAATCATTTAAATCATCCACCTCTACATTCACATCGATCCTTTGCACTTCCTGATCACTAAGTAATCTAAATGTATCCCAATCAGCACCACTGAAACACCACTTCTTGACACCTCTCATCTCCTGTTTCTCAACACTCAGCTCTACCTTAATCATAATAGGATAATGGTCACTCATTACAGTAGTCCCTTTTAATATCTCCCATGAACAAATGCCTGCCAATGTGTCCGACACTAGTGTAAGATCAATTGTTGATTCGACCCCCGTCCTAAGACTGACCCTAGTCCCACCTCCATCATTCAAACATACATAATTCTTTACCTCCATCAATTCCTCAATCACCGCCCCATTCCGATCATTACTCTTACCCCACAATGTGCTGTGTGCATTAAAGTCCCCACACCAGATTACTCTCCCCCTTAAATATGCATCAAGTTCCTCCATTGCTAATAGTTTGTTAGCTGGATTATAAAAATTAACCACTCTAATGCTGCCAGTTCCTCCCCATATTTCAATAATGACAAATTCCAACTGCCTTCCTGTAGCTACAACCCTATATTGGATCCCTTGTTTCACAAACGTTACACATCCTCCTCCATTACCCTCCTTCCTATCCCTCCGGACACTATCATAACCATTAATCACAAAATCCAAAGTCAGTTTAAGCCATGACTCCTGTACACAGATTATTTCTGGTTTCTTTATACAGTTTCTGATGAATCCCTTAAACTCTTGACCATTAGCTATCAAACTTCTGGCGCACCACTGCAAAATAATCATGTCATCCTTTCCCCTGAACTTTCCGCTTTCCCCTCCCCTCCAAGTCTTTTATTGATATGTTCCCAAGAAATACCTTTAATACCAAAAAACCTCTCCGCTCCTTTAACTATTATCTTAATTTTCTCTGTTTTGTGTTTGACTTGATCGGTGCAATTTATAACATAGGCAATGAACAAAATCATCTTCTAAACTGTCAGTCCAGGGTGAGCTCCATGCGGTGGCACCTGTTCCGATGACTGGACTCTTCCTGTTACGTCCTTCACTTTCTGAACTCTTCTGACAGCCTCTGCATAACTTATGGTATGAGCTACTTTAACTTGCTCGACCTCCATGGCCTTCTTCCTTACCTCACACCCCCCATAACTTACACTGTGCTACCCCCCACAGTTACTGCATTTCTCCTGTACGTTATCCCCACATTCCTCAAATCTGTGCTCACCCCCACACTTGGGGCACCTCTGTCTCCCCTTACAAACTGCAGCAATGTGACCGTATCTTTGGCATTTATAGCACCGGAGGGGTGACGGCACGTATGCTCTAACAGGAAAACTCATGCACTCTATTTTAACCCTATCCGACAGAACAGCTTCCTGAAATTCCAATAAAACTGACAAGCTACTAACCCTCTCCCCATTAATTGTTTTCAACAGTCTTTTTACGTTACTGACCTCACCACCATTAATACACTGCTTAAGTTTGTCCAGGTCCTCATCCCCCGGAATACCTGTAATCACCCCTCGTGTCACTTTATTTCCTCCCAATATCCTTCTCTCTGCTACAGACTTCTTTCAAATGCTTTCAGCGCCCAACACCTTATTTTTCTGTTCTTCTGTCTTAACCACTATCAATAAGTTGCCATCCCAGAGAATTTTGGCCATCTGGACTTCTCCAAACTTCTTTTTCAACTCTCTGGACACTGCCAGTGGGCTCAATCGCACATCCTCATCTTCCGATCTTTCAAGATTACTTTAAATTCCTCTGTCACCGTCTTTCTTCGCACCACCCTAGACCCTTCATCCGAACTGCACTCTTCAGGACTCCGTTTACTGGACTGTGCCCCCAACAACCAAGCTTCCTCTTTCCTGCTTCTCCCTCTTCCTGATCTGCCCCCACTAGAAACCGGGGTCCATTCACCAAAGTCCATATCATCATCCTCACCCACCTGAGACGCCATTCCAGCCAGTCACATACCAGTTTATGCCAACCGCCAAAGTCCGTGATCCAAATTCGTAGTTCAAAGTCAAAAGCAATTGACTTAAACCGAAACTCTCCCACTCGTCTCTCCCAGCTGATCCAACCCGCTTCTCCCAACTCCAACCTGCCTGTGAGGCAGTTCCAGCATTGAGGAGCTCTCAGTTACACTCCTATTTCGCTCCCCCGATGAGCCTGATCAGCTGCAGGTGTGTGTAATTCTCCTCTGCAGGTGTGGCCAGGCTCCAGGCAGACACACCCACACACACCCACCTAGTTACACAAACATAGAAACAGGAGACAGTAGCACTGGATCTGGGTGACCCAGGGCCCGTGACAGTTACCTCTGTGTTCTTCTGTGTCTGCTCCTGGATGTTTCGTCACTCTAGCTCCTCGTTCCCGGTTGTAACATTTTTGTAACATTTTCCTGGTTTGCTCATGTTCTTTAGTTTCCTTCCCAGTTCAGGTTTTGTTAGTCGTGTCACGGGACCGAGAGATCAGTACCAAAACTGGACTCAGCTGCAGAAACCCAGAGCAGAGACAGCAGGTGGTTTTACAATATATTTATTGGTTAGACTTGAAAGCTTTTCAAGAACAAAAAACATTGAAATGTAGAACTTGACGTGGCCTTTGTAACGTGTAGGTTTAGAGAGGGGAAATGGGGCCTGAGATGCAGACTGAACAGGGTGGTTAACAGACACACTCAGGAGTACGGGAAGTAGTGGAGCTCTGAAGTTGGTGAGTATATTATGTAACTGAGCGGTGTGGAAAGGCTGGCCTGAAATCCACAGGTTCCTGATGGAGTATGGTGGCAGTAGATGGTGGTTTGGTTTCCTGAATCTGAGAGAGGAGCGTAAGGCCGGAGGTCTGAGACAAGATGAGTCCAGGAACTTTAGGACAAGAAAGTGAGGTCAGCAAGATAAATCACAAAGAGAGCTTGAGAGCATGAGTATGGAGAGTGTGGAGTGGGAGTAAAACCAAAACGTCGTAGCTGTGGAGGAGAACAAAGTGTTACTTTTTGGGGATGTGAAATGATGAGGCAGCAAACGAGGGTACTGCAGAAAGTGACCCGTGCAGAGGCGTGTCAAATGGTTGAGCAACAGAGACAGATCGGAAAAGCCATGATAGGAGAGAAACAAGTAATCAAAAAGGTTATGGACATGGTTGGAAGAAAAATAGAGGAAGAGAAGAAGAAGATGGTGACATTTATTGTAGGAGTAATAAATGTAACTAGAAAAATTTGCATTTCCTGCGAAAATGCAGTGTGGATGCTTAAAGCTGAAGCTGTATGCAAAAAGTAGCTGAAAAAGCTGAAAAGTTGCAGAAATTGTAAAAACTTTGCAGAAGCAAAAGAAGTTTGCTAAAATGGAATAACTTAGCAGAACTGCAATATCTTAGAGGAAACATAATACTTGGCAGAAATACAATAAAATAGCAGAATTTAGCAGAAATATTGTAACTTACCAGAAACATGATAACTTCTCAAAAATACAAGAATTTAGGAGAAATAGTATAAGATAACAGAAAGAATATATTTAGCCAAAAATACTTAAACATTACAGAAACACTATGATTTAGAAAAATAGTACAACAGAGCAGAAATATTGTGATTTACCAGAGACACTGTGATGAACTATGAATATTGTAATTTTAAATTGAGACTATGTTTTAGCACAAATATTATAATTAGGCAGAAATACTATAATTTAGCAGAAATACTATATTAAGCACAAATCCTATAAAAAGCAGAAATGGTATGATTAAGCACAAATACTACATTTAGTAGAAATACTTTGTTTTAGCACAAATCCCATAAAAAGCAGAAATACTGTACTATGATTTAGTAGAAAAACTATAATTAATCAGAAATACTAAATTTAGCAGAAATACTATATTAAGCACAAATACTATGAAAAGCAGAAATAGTATGATTAAGCATAAATACTACATTTAGCAGAAATACTATATTTAGCACAAATCCTATAAAAGCAGAAATAGTATGATTTAGCACAATAGTAATAAGTTAAACAGAAAAATTGGAAAAGCAAAATGGACAGCTGAAAAAATGCTGAACATGCTGAGGGTCCCTCAAATATACTTGTTAAATGACAAAAATCTGCAAAAAAATTTATTACAGCCACACAATCACAAATATGTACACATGAGGAAACACACATGCACAGAGAGACCCACACACAAGATCCAATTCAGTCAACCAGTCTAAATATATTGAATTTAAATCTTAGAATGAGATCATCCCATTAAAAGCCTTTCTCTCTCTCTCTCTCTCTCTCTCTCTCTCTCTCTATCTCTCTGTCACACACACACACACACACACACACACACACACACACACACACACAGGGAGAGAGAAGTAAGTTTCTAGGTCAGCCTGGGAGCTGGTGAATTTGAATCCACCAATCAGAGAGGCTGTGCACTTTTCCCCACCAAAACAGGTGCATCTGTTTACACACGCAGCAGCACAGAGAGACACAGGATTTTTGCAGTCTATTTCTCATAGTGACGACTCCCCTCAAACAAATGACCGTAATTTCCTAACCATAGGGGCTAGAACGGTCATTCTTACACCGTTTTGTTCAGAAGAGATGGGGGAATCTTCAAGTGTTGACAATTTAATATTAAAATATGAATTTTTAGAGATATATGACATGGATGACTTGTTGACTTAGAAGCCACGAATTCCCCAATATGCAAATTTGAATGCCTGAGACCACATATGTGATTGGCTGGCTGGGAAGCCGTGCAGGCCCTGATTTGTGGATTTGAATTCCTCAGCCCTCAGATATGATTGGCTGGCTTAGAAGCCACGAAGGCCCCAATATGCAAATTTGAATGCCTCAGGACACTTATTTGATTGGCTGGGAAACTGTGCAGGCCCTGATTTGAAAATTTGAATGTCTCAGTCCTCACAGAGGATTGGCTGCCTGGGGACCTGGCAGAAATATATAGAAATAATATTATTAAGCATAAATACTACATTTAGTAGAAATACTATGTTTTAGCACAAATATTATAAAAAGAAGAAAAACTATAATTTAGCAGAAATACTATATTAAGCACAAATCCTATAAAAAGCAGAAATACTATAATTTAGAACAAATAGTATAAAAAGCAGAAATACTATAATTTAGCAGAAATACTATGTTAGGCACAAATCCTATAAAAAGCAGAAATACTATAATTTAGCAGAAATACTATGTTAGGCACAAATCCTATAAAAAGCAGAAATACTATAATTTAGCAGAAATACTATATTAGGCATAAATCCTATAAAAAGCAGAAATACTATAATTTAGCAGAAATACTATACTAAGCACAAATCCTATAAAAAGCAGAAATACTATAATTTAGAACAAATAGTATAAAAAGCAGAAATACTATAATTTAGCAGAAATACTATGTTAGGCACAAATCCTATAAAAAGCAGAAATACTATAATTTAGCAGAAATACTATATTAGGCATAAATCCTATGAAAAGCAGTAATAGTATGATTTAGCAGAAATACTGTATTTAGCACAAGTACCGAAAAGTACCAGAAATACTATGATTTAGCAGAATAGTAATAACTTATTGAAACACAAATGCACAGAGGGACACACAAACACAGGCTCTAATCCAGTCAACCAGTCTAACTATGTTCAATTTAAATCCTACAATGACATGCTGTCAAATAAGGGCAGGGTCCTCTCTCTCCCACTAAACACACACACACACACACACACACACACACACACACACACACACACACACACAGGGAGAGAAGACTAAGTTTCTAGGTCAGCCTGGGAGCTGCTGAATTTGAATCCACCAATCAGAGAGGCTGTTTACGTTTTCCCGCCAAAACAGGTGCATCTTTTTACACACGCAGCACAGAGACATAGACCTGCTTCTTTCAGTTTATTTCACATAGTGAGGATTCCCCTCAAACAAATGACCATAATTTCCTAACCATAGGGGCTAGAGCGGTCATTCTTACACCGTTTTGTTCAGAAGAGATGGGGGAATCTTCAAGTGTTGACAATTTATCATTAAAATATGAATTTTTAGAGATATATGACATGGATGACTTGTTGACTTAGAAGCCACGAATTCCCCAATATGCAAATTTGAATACCTGGAGCCCACATACATGATTGGCTGGCTGGGAAGCTGTGCAGGCCCTGATTTGTGGATTTGAATTCCTCAGCCCTCAGATATGATTGGCTGGCTTAGAAGCCATGAAGGCCCCAATATGCAAATTTGAATGCCTCAGGACACATATATGATTGGCTGGGAAGCCGTGCAGGCCCTGATTTGAAAATTTGAATTTCTCAGTCCTCACAGAGGATTGGCTGCCTGGGGACCTGGCAGATATATATATAGAAATACTATGATTAAGCATAAATACTACATTTAGTAGAAATACTATGTTTTAGCACAAATACTATAAAAAGCAGAAATACTATAATTTAGCAGAAATACTATATTAAGCACAAATCCTATAAAAAGCAGAAATAGGATGATTAAGCATAAATACTACATTTAGTAGAAATGCTATGTTTTAGCACAAATAGTATAAAAAGCAGAAATATTGTAATTTAGCAGAAATACTATATTAGGCACAAATCTTATAAAATAGCAGAAATAGTATTATTTAGCACAATAGTAATAAGTTAAACAGAAAAATTGGAAAAGCAAAATGGACAGCTGAAAAAATGCTGAACATGCTGAGGGTCCCTCAAATATACTTGTTAAATAAAAAAATCAGCAAAAAAATGCACAGGGAGAGAGAAGTAAGTTTCTAGGTCAGCCTGGGAGCTGCTGAATTTGAATCCACCAATCAGAGAGCCTGTGTACGTTTTCCCGCCAAAACATGTGCTTCTTTTTACACACGCAGCACAGAGAGGCACAGGATTATTGCAGCCTATTTCTCATAGTGAGGACTCCCCTCAAACAAATGACCATAATTTCCAAACCGTAGGGGCTAGAGCGGTCATTCTTACACCGTTTTGTTCAGAAGAGATGGGGGAATCTTCCAGTGTTTACAATTTATCATTAAAATATGAATTATTAAAGATATTTGACTTCTAATGCACCATAACTGAGTAGAGCGAAGCAAAAACTGCCTTGACTTGCCCTCAAACAACGCTTTCTAACTCGAAATCTATTTGGAGTATCGATATCATTCTTTCACCGTAAGAGACAGCAGGCTTTGGTGAACAATCATGGAAATTTTCAGGTCTCTGTGGAAATCCAACAAAAAGTTATGACGAGAGAAAAAAGTGGTTCATTTCCACAGTTTGAAATCTGAAGAAATCTGAGCGAAGGACGAATTTCCTACCCTCAAACAAGTCCAACTCATTTCAGAACGGTAATAGGTGAGAAAGAAATTCTTGAATTGTGAGCGTCAGGGGTGTCTGAAGATATTCGGGGACAAGCCTCATGTCTTAACTTTGCTTCGTTAAGGAGATATGACGATTCGAATATGCCTCTCATTACAGAAATCCAGCGGTGATTTTGAACAAGCTCTCCATTCACTTTATATGGAGAGTTTTCTGACCTTGTGTTAGTCTGAGGAGATTTGCAAAAATTCTATAAATCCCACAACAATGATGGTGACATTTTCTGAAAGCCAGCAAAAATACCTACGTTTTGATGTATAATTTGTGGAAGTTGAGTGAAAATTGAGCAAGTAGCAGGAAGTTGTTCGGACATGAAGTGAAAATTGCAAAACCTTCAGTGGCACACTGGAAGCCAAGAGCATAGCAACCATAACAACACATGTATTTTGTGAAAAATCACAATTTTGCAACTCAAAACTTTAAGAGGCATAAAAGTAAAACAGTAGAAGATTTGAAAAAGCTGAATCATACCTGAATAGCCCAATAATTTGTGAACATTTTAAAGTTTGAATGGTTGTTCTAGGTGAAAATATGAGGAAGTAGTTAAGTTTCAAAAACAAGCAAATTTTAGCAGAATTGCTGAAGTTTCCCATTCATTTCAATGGGACAAATTAAAGGAAAAAAGTGGAATATTTTAAAAAGTATAATAGTTAAAAATAGCAAAAATCGTAGCAGGAAAGAGCAAAAATAGCAGAATAGTTTAAAATTTGAACGGTGAAAATCGGCTGAAAATTGTGGAAGTAGTTTAACGGCGAAAAGTGTACGGAAGCAACTAGAATAATAATAATAACTAGAAAAATTTGCATTTCCTGCGAAAATGCAGTGTGGATGCTTAAAGCTGAAGCTGTATGCAAAAAGTAGCTGAAAAAGCTGAAAAGTTGCAGAAATTGTAAAAACTTTGCAGAAGCAAAAGAAGTTTGCTAAAATGGAATAACTTAGCAGAACTGCAATATCTTAGAGGAAACATAATACTTGGCAGAAATACAATAGCATAGCAGAATTTAGCAGAAATATTGTAACTTACCAGAAACATGATAACTTCTCAAAAATACAAGAATTTAGGAGAAATAGTATAAGATAACAGAAAGAATATATTTAGCCAAAAATACTTAAACATTACAGAAACACTATGATTTAGAAAAATAGTACAACAGAGCAGAAATATTGTGATTTACCAGAGACACTGTGATGAACTATGAATATTGTAATTTTAAATTAAGACTATGTTTTAGCACAAATATTATAATTTGGCAGAAATACTATAATTTAGCAGAAATACTATATTAAGCACAAATCCTATAAAAAGCAGAAATGGTATGATTAAGCATAAATACTACATTTAGTAGAAATACTTTGTTTTAGCACAAATCCCATAAAAAGCAGAAATACTATACTATGATTTAGTAGAAAGACTATAATTAATCAGAAATACTAAATTTAGCAGAAATACTATATTAAGCACAAATCCTATGAAAAGCAGAAATAGTATGATTAAACATAAATACTACATTTAGCAGAAATACTATATTAAGCACAAATCTTATAAAAAGCAGAAATACTATATTAAGCACAAATCCTATAAAAGCAGAAATAGTATATTAAGCACAAATCTTATAAAATAGCAGAAATAGTGTGATTTAGCACAATAGTAATAAGTTAAACAGAAAAATTGGAAAAGCAAAATGGACAGCTGAAAAAATGCTGAACATGCTGAGGTTCCCTCAAATATACTTGTTAAATGACAAAAATCAGCAAAAAAATTTATGACTGCCACACAATTACAAATATGTACACATGAGGAAACACACATGCACAGAGAGACACACACACAAGATCCAATTCAGTCAACCAGTCTAAATATATTGAATTTGAATCTTACAATGGGATCATCCCATTAAAAGGCTTTCTCTCTCTCTCTCTCTCTGTCACACACACACACACACACACACACACACACACACACACACACACACACACACACACAGGGAGAGAGAAGTAAGTTTCTAGGTCAGCCTGGGAGCTGCTGAATTTGAATCCACCAATCAGAGAGGCTGTGCACTTTTCCCCACCAAAACAGGTGCATCTGTTTACACACGCAGCAGCACAGAGAGACACAGGATTTTTGCAGTCTATTTCTCATAGTGACGACTCCCCTCAAACAAATGACCGTAATTTCCTAACCATAGGGGCTAGAGCGGTCATTCTTACACCGTTTTGTTCAGAAGAGATGGGGGAATCTTCAAGTGTTGACAATTTAATATTAAAATATGAATTTTTAGAGATATATGACATGGATGACTTGTTGACTTAGAAGCCACGAATTCCCCAATATGCAAATTTGAATGCCTCAGGACACTTATTTGATTGGCTGGGAAACTGTGCAGGCCCTGATTTGAAAATTTGAATGTCTCAGTCCTCACAGAGGATTGGCTGCCTGGGGACCTGGCAGAAGTATATAGAAATACTATTATTAAGCATAAATACTACATTTAGTAGAAATACTATGTTTTAGCACAAATACTATAAAAAGCAGAAATACTATAATTTAGAACAAATAGTATAAAAAGCAGAAATACTATAATTTAGCAGAAATACTATATTAAGCACAAATCCTATAATAAGCAGAAATACTATATTAGGCACAAATCCTATAAAAAGCAGAAATAGTATGATTAAGCATAAATACTACATTTAGTAGAAATACTATGTTTTAGCACAAATAGTATAAAAAGCAGAAATATTATAATTTAGCACAAATAGTATAAAAAGCAGAAATATTATAATTTAGCACAAATACTATAAAAAGCAGAAATACTACATTTAGTAGAAATACTATATTAAGCACAAATCCTATAAAAAGCAGAAATACTATATTAGGCACAAATCCTATAAAAAGCAGAAATACTATGTTAGGCACAAATCCTATAAAAAGCAGAAATACTATATTTAGCAGAAATACTATATTAGGCACAAATCCTATGAAAAGCAGAAATAGTATGATTTAGCAGAATAGTAATAACTTACAAAATTACAAATATGGAGGCATATTGGAACACAAATGCACAGAGGGACACACAAACACAGGCTCTAATCCAGTCAACCAGTCTAACTATATTCAATTTAAATCCTACAATGACATGCTGCCAAATAAGGGCAGGGTCCTCTCTCTCCCACTAAACACACACACACACACACACACACACACACACACACACACACACACACACACACACACACAGACAGACACAGAGGGAGAGAGCTGCCGAATTTAAATCCACCAATCAGAGTGGCTGTTTACGTTTTCCCGCCAAAACAGGTGCATCTTTTTACACACGCAGGACAGAGAGGCACAGGATTATTGCAGCCTATTTCTCATAGTGAGGACTCCCCTCAAACAAATGACCATAATTTCCTAACCGTAGGGGCTAGAGCGGTCATTCTTACACCGTTTTGTTCAGAAGAGATGGGGGAATCTTCCAGTGTTAACAATTTATCATTAAAATATGAATTATTAAAGATATTAGACTTCTAATGCACCATAACTGAGCAGAGCGAAGCAAAAACTGCCTTGACTTGCCCTCAAACAACGCTTTCTAACTCTAAATCTATTTGGAGTATCGATATCATTCTTTCACCGTAAGAGACAGCAGGCTTTGGTGAACAGTCATAGAAATTTTCAGGTCTCTGTGGAAATCCAACAAAAAGTTATGACGAGAGAAAAAAGTGGTTCATTTCCAGAGTTTGAAATCTGAAGAAATCTGAGCGAAGGACAAATTTCCTACCCTCAAACAAGTCCAACTCATTTCAGAACGGTAATAGGTGAGAAAGAAATTCTTGAATTGTGAGCGTCAGGAGTGTCTGAAGATATACGGGGACAAGCCTCATGTCTTAACTTTGCTTCGTTAAGGAGATATGACGATTCGAATATGCCTCTCATTACAGAAATGCAGCGATGATTTTGAACAAGCTCTCCATTGACTTTATATGGAGAGTTTTCTGACCTTGTGTTAGTCTGAGGAGATTTGCCAAAATTCTATAAATCCCACAACAATGATGGTGACATTTTCTGAAAGCCAGCAAAAATACCTACGTTTTGATGTATAATTTGTGGAAGTTGAGTGAAAATTGAGCAAGTAGCAGGAAGTTGTTCGGACATGAAGTGAAAATTGCAAAACCTTCAGTGGCACACTGGAAGCCAAGAGCATAGCAACCATAACAACGCATGTATTTTGTGAAAAATCACAATTTTGCAACTCAAAACTTTAAGAGGCATAAAAGTAAAACAGTAGAAGATTTGAAAAAGCTGAATCATACCTGAATAGCCCAATAATTTGTGAACATTTTAAAATTTGAATGGTTGTTCTAGGTGAAAATATGAGGAAGTAGTTAAGTTTCAAAAACAAGCAAAATTTAGCAGAATTGCAGAAGTTTCCCATTCATTTCAATGGGACAAATTAAAGGAAAAAAGCTTAATATTTTAAAAAGTATAATAGTTAAAAATAGCAAAAATCGTAGCAGGAATTAGCAAAAATAGCAGAATAGTTTAAAATTTGAACGGTGAAAATCGGCTGAAAATTGTGGAAGTAGTTAAACGGCGAAAAGTGTACGGAAGCAACTAGAATAATAACTAGAAAAATTTGCATTTCCTGCGAAAATGCAGTGTGGATGCTTTAAAGCTGAAGCTGTATGCAAAAAGTAGCTGAAAAAGCTGAAAAGTTGCAGAAATTGTAAAAACTTTGCAGAAGCAAAAGAAGTTTGCTAAAATGGAATAACTTAGCAGAACTGCAATATCTTAGAGGAAACATAATACTTGGCAGAGATACAATAGCATAGCAGAATTTAGCAGAAATATTGTAACTTACCAGAAACATGATAACTTCTCAAAAATACAAGAATTTAGGAGAAATAGTATAAGATAACAGAAAGAATATATTTAGCCAAAAATACTTAAACATTACAGAAACACTATGATTTAGAAAAATAGTACAACAGAGCAGAAATATTGTGATTTACCAGAGACACTGTGATGAACTATGAATATTGTAATTTTAAATTGAGACTATGTTTTAGCACAAATATTATAATTTGGCAGAAATACTATAATTTAGCAGAAATACTATATTAAGCACAAATCCTATAAAAAGCAGAAATGGTATGATTAAGCACAAATACTACATTTAGTAGAAATACTTTGTTTTAGCACAAATCCCATAAAAAGCAGAAATACTCCACTATGATTTAGTAGAAAAACTATAATTAATCAGAAATACTAAATTTAGCAGAAATACTATATTAAGCACAAATACTATGAAAAGCAGAAATAGTATGATTAAGCATAAATACTACATTTAGCAGAAATACTATATTAAGCACAAATCCTATAAAAGCAGAAATACTATATTAAGCACAAATCCTATAAAAAGCAGAAATGGTATGATTAAGCACAAATACTACATTTAGTAGAAATACTTTGTTTTAGCACAAATCCCATAAAAAGCAGAAATACTGCACTATGATTTAGTAGAAAAACTATAATTAATCAGAAATACTAAATTTAGCAGAAATACTATATTAAGCACAAATACTATGAAAAGCAGAAATAGTATGATTAAGCATAAATACTACATTTAGCAGAAATACTATATTAAGCACAAATCCTATAAAAGCAGAAATAGTATATTAAGCACAAATCTTATAAAATAGCAGAAATTGTATGATTTAGCACAATAGTAATAAGTTAAACAGAAAAATTGGAAAAGCAAAATGGACAGCTGAAAAAATGCTGAACTTGCTGAGGGTCCCTCAAATATACTTGTTAAATGACAAAAATCTGCAAAAAAAATTATTACAGCCACACAATCACAAATATGTACACATGAGGAAACACACATGCACAGAGAGACCCACACACAAGATCCAATTCAGTCAACCAGTCTAAATATATTGAATTTAAATCTTAGAATGAGATCATCCCATTAAAAGCCTTTCTCTCTCTCTCTCTCTCTCTCTCTCTGTCACACACACACACACACACACACACACACACACACACACACAGGGAGAGAGAAGTAAGTTTCTAGGTCAGCCTGGGAGCTGCTGAATTTGAATCCACCAATCAGAGAGGCTGTGCACTTTTCCCCACCAAAACAGGTGCATCTGTTTACACACGCAGCAGCACAGAGAGACACAGGATTTTTGCAGTCTATTTCTCATAGTGACGACTCCCCTCAAACAAATGACCGTAATTTCCTAACCGTAGGGGCTAGAACGGTCATTCTTACACCGTTTTGTTCAGAAGAGATGGGGGAATCTTCAAGTGTTGACAATTTAATATTAAAATATGAATTTTTAGAGATATATGACATGGATGACTTGTTGACTTAGAAGCCACGAATTCCCCAATATGCAAATTTGAATGCCTCAGACCACATATGTGATTGGCTGGCTGGGAAGCCGTGCAGGCCCTGATTTGTGGATTTGAATTCCTCAGCCCTCAGATATGATTGGCTGGCTTAGAAGCCACGAAGGCCCCAATATGCAAATTTGAATGCCTCAGGACACTTATTTGATTGGCTGGGAAACTGTGCAGGCCCTGATTTGAAAATTTGAATGTCTCAGTCCTCACAGAGGATTGGCTGCCTGGGGACCTGGCAGAAATATATAGAAATACTATTATTAAGCATAAATACTACATTTAGTAGAAATACTATGTTTTAGCACAAATATTATAAAAAGAAGAAAAACTATAATTTAGCAGAAATACTATATTAAGCACAAATCCTATAAAAAGCAGAAATACTATAATTTAGAACAAATAGTATAAAAAGCAGAAATACTATAATTTAGCAGAAATACTATGTTAGGCACAAATCCTATAAAAAGCAGAAATACTATAATTTAGCAGAAATACTATGTTAGGCACAAATCCTATAAAAAGCAGAAATACTATAATTTAGCAGAAATACTATGTTAGGCACAAATCCTATAAAAAGCAGAAATACTATAATTTAGCAGAAATACTATATTAGGCATAAATCCTATGAAAAGCAGAAATAGTATGATTTAGCAGAAATACTGTATTTAGCACAAGTACCGAAAAGTACCAGAAATACTATGATTTAGCAGAATAGTAATAACTTATTGAAACACAAATGCACAGAGGGACACACAAACACAGGCTCTAATCCAGTCAACCAGTCTAACTATGTTCAATTTAAATCCTACAATGACATGCTGTCAAATAAGGGCAGGGTCCTCTCTCTCCCACTAAACACACACACACACACACACACACACACACACACACACACACACACACACACACACACACACACACACAGAGGGAGAGAGCTGCCGAATTTAAATCCACCAATCAGAGTGGCTGTTTACGTTTTCCCGCCAAAACAGGTGCATCTTTTTACACATGCAGCAGCACAGAGAGGCACAGGATTATTGCAGCCTATTTCTCATAGTGAGGACTCCCCTCAAACAAATGACCATAATTTCCTAACCGTAGGGGCTAGAGCGGTCATTCTTACACTGTTTTGTTCAGAAGAGATGGGGGAATCTTCCAGTGTTAACAATTTATCATTAAAATGTGAATTTTTAGAGATATATGACATGGATGACTTGTTGACTTAGAAGCAACGAATTCCCCAATATGCAAATATGAATGCCTGAGACCACATATATGATTGGCTGGCTGGGAAGCCGTGCAGGCCCTGATTTGTGGATTTGAATTCCTCAGCACTCAGATATGATTGGCTGGCTTAGAAGCCATGAAGGCCCCAATATGCAAATTTGAATGCCTCAGGACACATATATGATTGGCTGGGAAGCCGTGCAGGCCCTGATTTGAAAATTTGAATTTCTCAGTCCTCACAGAGGATTGGCTGCCTGGGGACCTGGCAGAAATATATAGAAATACTATGATTAAGCATAAATACTACATTTAGTAGAAATACTATGTTTTAGCACAAATACTATAAAAAGCAGAAATACTATAATTTAGCAGAAATACTATATTAAGCACAAATCCTATAAAAAGCAGAAATAGGATGATTAAGCATAAACACTACATTTAGTAGAAATACTATGTTTGAGCAAAAATCCTATAAAAAGCAGAAATACTATATTAGGCACAAATCCCATAAAAAGCAGAAATAGTATGATTAAGCATAAATACTACATTTAGTAGAAATACTATGTTTTAGCACAAATAGTATAAAAAGCAGAAATATTGTAATTTAGCAGAAATACTATATTAGGCACAAATCTTATAAAATAGCAGAAATAGTATTATTTAGCACAATAGTAAGAAGTTAAACAGAAAAATTGGAAAAGCAAAATGGACAGCTGAAAAAATGCTGAACATGCTGAGGGTCCCTCAAATATACTTGTTAAATGAAAAAATCAGCAAAAAAATGCACAGGGAGAGAGAAGTAAGTTTCTAGGTCAGCCTGGGAGCTGCTGAATTTGAATCCACCAATCAGAGAGCCTGTGTACTTTTTCCCGCCAAAACATGTGCCTCTTTTTACACACGCAGCACAGAGAGGCACAGGATTATTGCAGCCTATTTCTCATAGTGAGGACTCCCCTCAAACAAATGACCATAATTTCCAAACCGTAGGGGCTAGAGCGGTCATTCTTACACCGTTTTGTTCAGAAGAGATGGGGGAATCTTCCAGTGTTTACAATTTATCATTAAAATATGAATTATTAAAGATATTTGACTTGTAATGCACCATAACTGAGTAGAGCGAAGCAAAAACTGCCTTGACTTGCCCTCAAACAACGCTTTCTAACTCGAAATCTATTTGGAGTATCGATATCATTCTTTCACCGTAAGAGACAGCAGGCTTTGGTGAACAATCATGGAAATTTTCAGGTCTCTGTGGAAATCCAACAAAAAGTTATGACGAGAGAAAAAAGTGGTTCATTTCCACAGTTTGAAATCTGAAGAAATCTGAGCGAAGGACGAATTTCCTACCCTCAAACAAGTCCAACTCATTTCAGAACGGTAATAGGTGAGAAAGAAATTCTTGAATTGTGAGCGTCAGGGGTGTCTGAAGATATTCGGGGACAAGCCTCATGTCTTAACTTTGCTTCGTTAAGGAGATATGACGATTCGAATATGCCTCTCATTACAGAAATCCAGCGGTGATTTTGAACAAGCTCTCCATTCACTTTATATGGAGAGTTTTCTGACCTTGTGTTAGTCTGAGGAGATTTGCAAAAATTCTATAAATCCCACAACAATGATGGTGACATTTTCTGAAAGCCAGCAAAAATACCTACGTTTTGATGTATAATTTGTGGAAGTTGAGTGAAAATTGAGCAAGTAGCAGGAAGTTGTTCGGACATGAAGTGAAAATTGCAAAACCTTCAGTGGCACACTGGAAGCCAAGAGCATAGCAACCATAACAACACATGTATTTTGTGAAAAATCACAATTTTGCAACTCAAAACTTTAAGAGGCATAAAAGTAAAACAGTAGAAGATTTGAAAAAGCTGAATCATACCTGAATAGCCCAATAATTTGTGAACATTTTAAAGTTTGAATGGTTGTTCTAGGTGAAAATATGAGGAAGTAGTTAAGTTTCAAAAACAAGCAAATTTTAGCAGAATTGCTGAAGTTTCCCATTCATTTCAATGGGACAAATTAAAGGAAAAAAGCTTAATATTTTAAAAAGTATAATAGTTAAAAATAGCAAAAATCGTAGCAGGAATTAGCAAAAATAGCTGAATAGTTTAAAATTTGAACGGTGAAAATCGGCTGAAAATTGTGGAAGTAGTTTAACGGCGAAAAGTGTACGGAAGCAACTAGAATAATAATAATAATAAAGAATAAAGAGAAACAGGAACTCAATAGTGTGGATGCTTAAAGCATCCACACAACTAGAAAAATTTGCATTTCCTGCGAAAATGCAGTGTGGATGCTTAAAGCTGAAGCTGTATGCAAAAAGTAGCTGAAAAAGCTGAAAAGTTGCAGAAATTGTAAAAACTTTGCAGAAGCAAAAGAAGTTTGCTAAAATGGAATAACTTAGCAGAACTGCAATATCTTAGAGGAAACATAATACTTGGCAGAAATACAATAGCATAGCAGAATTTAGCAGAAATATTGTAACTTACCAGAAACATGATAACTTCTCAAAAATACAAGAATTTAGGAGAAATAGTATAAGATAACAGAAAGAATATATTTAGCCAAAAATACTTAAACATTACAGAAACACTATGATTTAGAAAAATAGTACAACAGAGCAGAAATATTGTGATTTACCAGAGACACTGTGATGAACTATGAATATTGTAATTTTAAATTAAGACTATGTTTTAGCACAAATATTATAATTTGGCAGAAATACTATAATTTAGCAGAAATACTATATTAAGCACAAATCCTATAAAAAGCAGAAATGGTATGATTAAGCATAAATACTACATTTAGTAGAAATACTTTATTTTAGCACAAATCTTATAAAAAGCAGAAATACTATATTAAGCACAAATCCTATAAAAGCAGAAATAGTATATTAAGCACAAATCTTATAAAATAGCAGAAATAGTGTGATTTAGCACAATAGTAATAAGTTAAACAGAAAAATTGGAAAAGCAAAATGGACAGCTGAAAAAATGCTGAACATGCTGAGGTTCCCTCAAATATACTTGTTAAATGACAAAAATCAGCAAAAAAATTTATGACTGCCACACAATTACAAATATGTACACATGAGGAAACACACATGCACAGAGAGACACACACACAAGATCCAATTCAGTCAACCAGTCTAAATATATTGAATTTGAATCTTACAATGGGATCATCCCATTAAAAGGCTTTCTCTCTCTCTCTCTCTCTCTGTCAAACACACACACACAAACACACACACACACACACACACACACACACACACACACACATACACACACACAGGGAGAGAGAAGTAAGTTTCTAGGTCAGCCTGGGAGCTGGTGAATTTGAATCCACCAATCAGAGAGGCTGTGCACTTTTCCCCACCAAAACAGGTGCATCTGTTTACACACGCAGCAGCACAGAGAGACACAGGATTTTTGCAGTCTATTTCTCATAGTGACGACTCCCCTCAAACAAATGACCGTAATTTCCTAACCGTAGGGGCTAGAACGGTCATTCTTACACCGTTTTGTTCAGAAGAGATGGGGGAATCTTCAAGTGTTGACAATTTAATATTAAAATATGAATTTTTAGAGATATATGACATGGATGACTTGTTGACTTAGAAGCCACGAATTCCCCAATATGCAAATTTGAATGCCTGAGACCACATATGTGATTGGCTGGCTGGGAAGCCGTGCAGGCCCTGATTTGTGGATTTGAATTCCTCAGCCCTCAGATATGATTGGCTGGCTTAGAAGCCACGAAGGCCCCAATATGCAAATTTGAATGCCTCAGGACACTTATTTGATTGGCTGGGAAACTGTGCAGGCCCTGATTTGAAAATTTGAATGTCTCAGTCCTCACAGAGGATTGGCTGCCTGGGGACCTGGCAGAAATATATAGAAATACTATTATTAAGCATAAATACTACATTTAGTAGAAATACTATGTTTTAGCACAAATACTATAAAAAGAAGAAAAACTATAATTTAGCAGAAATACTATATTAAGCACAAATCCTATAAAAAGCAGAAATACTATAATTTAGAACAAATAGTATAAAAAGCAGAAATACTATAATTTAGCAGAAATACTATGTTAGGCACAAATCCTATAAAAAGCAGAAATACTATAATTTAGCAGAAATACTATGTTAGGCACAAATCCTATAAAAAGCAGAAATACTATAATTTAGCAGAAATACTATATTAGGCATAAATCCTTTGAAAAGCAGAAATAGTATGATTTAGCAGAAATACTGTATTTAGCACAAGTACCGAAAAGTACCAGAAATACTATGATTTAGCAGAATAGTAATAACTTATTGAAACACAAATGCACAGAGGGACACACAAACACAGGCTCTAATCCAGTCAACCAGTCTAACTATATTCAATTTAAATCCTACAATGACATGCTGCCAAATAAGGGCAGGGTCCTCTCTCTCCCACTAAACACACACACACACACACACACACACACACACACACACACACACACACAAAGGGAGAGAGGACTAAGTTTCTAGGTCAGCCTGGGAGCTGCTGAATTTGAATCCACCAATCAGAGAGGCTGTTTACGTTTTCCCGCCAAAACAGGTGCATCTTTTTACACACGCAGCACAGAGACATAGACCTGCTTCTTTCAGTTTATTTCACATAGTGAGGATTCCCCTCAAACAAATGACCATAATTTCCTAACCATAGGGGCTAGAGCGGTCATTCTTACACCGTTTTGTTCAGAAGAGATGGGGGAATCTTCAAGTGTTGACAATTTATCATTAAAATATGAATTTTTAGAGATATATGACATGGATGACTTGTTGACTTAGAAGCCACGAATTCCCCAATATGCAAATTTGAATACCTGGAGCCCACATACATGATTGGCTGGCTGGGGAGCTGTGCAGGCCCTGATTTGTGGATTTGAATTCCTCAGCCCTCAGATATGATTGGCTGGCTTAGAAGCCATGAAGGCCCCAATATGCAAATTTGAATGCCTCAGGACACATATATGATTGGCTGGGAAGCCGTGCAGGCCCTGATTTGAAAATTTGAATTTCTCAGTCCTCACAGAGGATTGGCTGCCTGGGGACCTGGCAGAAATATATAGAAATACTATGATTAAGCATAAATACTACATTTAGTAGAAATACTATGTTTTAGCACAAATACTATAAAAAGCAAAAATACTATAATTTAGCAGAAATACTATATTAAGCAAAAATCCTATAAAAAGCAGAAATACTATATTAGGCACAAATCCCATAAAAAGCAGAAATAGTATGATTAAGCATAAATACTACATTTAGTAGAAATACTATGTTTTAGCACAAATAGTATAAAAAGCAGAAATACTGTAATTTAGCAGAAATACTATATTAGGCACAAATCTTATAAAATAGCAGAAATAGTATGATTTAGCACAATAGTAATCAGTTAAACAGAAAAATTGGAAAAGCAAAATGGACAGCTGAAAAAATGCTGAACATGCTGAGGGTCCCTCAAATATACTTGTTAAATGAAAAAATCAGCAAAAAAATGCACAGGGAGAGAGAAGTAAGTTTCTAGGTCAGCCTGGGAGCTGCTGAATTTGAATCCACCAATCAGAGAGCCTGTGTACTTTTTCCCGCCAAAACATGTGCCTCTTTTTACACACGCAGCACAGAGAGGCACAGGATTATTGCAGCCTATTTCTCATAGTGAGGACTCCCCTCAAACAAATGACCATAATTCCCAAACCGTAGGGGCTAGAGCGGTCATTCTTACACCGTTTTGTTCAGAAGAGATGGGGGAATCTTCCAGTGTTTACAATTTATCATTAAAATATGAATTATTAAAGATATTTGACTTGTAATGCACCATAACTGAGTAGAGCGAAGCAAAAACTGCCTTGACTTGCCCTCAAACAACGCTTTGTAACTCGAAATCTATTTGGAGTATCGATATCATTCTTTCACCGTAAGAGACAGCAGGCTTTGGTGAACAGTCATGGAAATTTTCAGGTCTCTGTGGAAATCCAAAAAAAAATTATGACGAGAGAAAAAAGTGGTTCATTTCCAGAGTTTTAAATCTGAAGAAATCTGAGCGAAGGACGAATTTCCTACCCTCAAACAAGTCCAACTCATTTCAGAACGGTAATAGGTGAGAAAGAAATTCTTGAATTGTGAGCGTCAGGGGTGTCTGAAGATATTCGGGGACAAGCCTCATGTCTTAACTTTGCTTCGTTAAGGAGATATGACGATTCGAATATGCCTCTCATTACAGAAATCCAGCGGTGATTTTGAACAAGCTCTCCATTGACTTTATATGGAGAGATTTGAGACCTTGTGTTGTTCTGAGGAGATTTGCAAAAATTCTATAAATCCCACAACAATGATAGTGACATTTTCTGAAAGCCAGCAAAAATACCTACGTTTTGATGTATAATTTGTGGAAGTTGAGTGAAAATTGAGCAAGTAGCAAGAAGTTGTTCGGACATGAAGTGAAAATTGCAAAACCTTCAGTGGCACACTGGAAGCCAAGAGCATAGCAACCATAACAACGCATGTATTTTGTGAAAAATCACAATTTTGCAACTCAAAACTTTAAGAGGCATAAAAGTAAAACAGTAAAACATTTGAAAAAGCTGAATCATACCTGAATAGCCCAATAATTTGTGAACATTTTAAAGTTTGAATGGTTGTTCTAGGTGAAAATATGAGGAAGTAGTTAAGTTTCAAAAACAAGCAAATTTTAGCAGAATTGCAGAAGTTTCCCATTCATTTCAATGGGACAAATTAAAGGAAAAAAGCTTAATATTTTAAAAAGTATAATAGTTAAAAATAGCAAAAATCGTAGCGTAAATTAGCAGAAATAGCAGAATAGTTTAAAATTTGAACGGTGAAAATCGGCTGAAAATTGTGGAAGTAGTTAAGTGCCAAAAAGTGTACGGAAGCAACTAGAACTAGAAAAATTTGCATTTCCTGCGAAAATGCAGTGTGGATGCTTAAAGCTGAAGCTGTATGCAAAAAGTAGCTGAAAAAGCTGAAAAGTTGCAGAAATTGTAAAAACTTTGCAGAAGCAAAAGAACTTTGCTAAAATGGAATAACTTAGCAGAACTGCAATATCTTAGAGGAAACATAATACTTGGCAGAAATACAATAGCATAGCAGAATTTAGCAGAAATATTGTAACTTACCAGAAACATGATAACTTCTCAAAAATACAAGAATTTAGGAGAAATAGTATAAGATAACAGAAAGAATATATTTAGCCAAAAACACTTAAACATTACAGAAACACTATGATGTAGAAAAATAGTACAACAGAGCAGAAATATTGTGATTTACCAGAGACACTGTGATGAACTATGAATCTTGTAATTTTAAATTGAGACTATGTTTTAGCACAAATATTATAATTTGGCAGAAATACTATAATTTAGCAGAAATACTATATTAAGCACAAATCCTATAAAAAGCAGAAATGGCATGATTAAGCACAAATACTACATTTAGTAGAAATACTTTGTTTTAGCACAAATCCCATAAAAAGCAGAAATACTGTACTATGATTTAGTAGAAAAACTATAATTAATCAGAAATACTAAATTTAGTAGAAATACTATATTAAGCACAAATACTATGAAAAGCAGAAATAGTATATTAAGCACAAATCTTATAAAATAGCAGAAATGCTATGATTTAGCACAATAGTAATAAGTTAAACAGAAAAATTGGAAAAGCAAAATGGACAGCTGAAAAAATGCTGAACATGCTGAGGGTCCCTCAAATATACTTGTTAAATGACAAAAATCTGCAAAAAAATTTATTACAGCCACACAATCACAAATATGTACACATGAGGAAACACACATGCACATAGAGACCCACACACAAGATCCAATTCAGTCAACCAGTCTAAATATATTGAATTTAAATCTTAGAATGAGATCATCCCATTAAAAGCCTCTCTCTCTCTCTCTCTCTCTCTCTCTCTCTCTGTCACAGACACACACACACACACACACACACACACACACACACACACACACAGGGAGAGAGGACTAAGTTTCTAGGTCAGCCTGGGAACTGCTGAATTTGAATCCACCAATCAGAGAGCCTGTGCACTTTTCCCCACCAAAACAGGTGCATCTGTTTACACACGCAGCAGCACAGAGAGACACAGGATTTTTGCAGTCTATTTCTCATAGTGACGACTCCCCTCAAACAAATGACCGTAATTTCCTAACCGTAGGGGCTAGAACGGTCATTCTTACACCGTTTTGTTCAGAAGAGGTGGGGGAATCTTCAAGTGTTGACAATTTAATATTAAAATATGAATTTTTAGAGATATATGACATGGATGACTTGTTGACTTAGAAGCCACGAATTCCCCAATATGCAAATTTGAATGCCTGAGACCACATATGTGATTGGCTGGCTGGGAAGCCGTGCAGGCCCTGATTTGTGGATTTGAATTCCTCAGCCCTCATATATGATTGGCTGGCTTAGAAGCCACGAAGGCCCCAATATGCAAATTTGAATGCCTCAGGACACTTATTTGATTGGCTGGGAAACTGTGCAGGCCCTGATTTGAAAATTTGAATGTCTCAGTCCTCACAGAGGATTGGCTGCCTGGGGACCTGGCAGAAATATATAGAAATACTATTATTAAGCATAAATACTACATTTAGTAGAAATACTATGTTTTAGCACAAATACTATAAAAAGAAGAAAAACTATAATTTAGCAGAAATACTATATTAAGCACAAATCCTATAAAAAGCAGAAATACTATAATTTAGAACAAATAGTATAAAAAGCAGAAATACTATAATTTAGCAGAAATACTATGTTAGGCACAAATCCTATAAAAAGCAGAAATACTATAATTTAGCAGAAATACTATGTTAGGCACAAATCCTATAAAAATCAGAAATACTATAATTTAGCAGAAATACTATATTAGGCATAAATCCTATGAAAAGCAGAAATACTATGATTTAGCAGAATAGTAATAACTTATTGAAACACAAATGCACAGAGGGACACACAAACACAGGCTCTAATCCAGTCAACCAGTCTAACTATGTTCAATTTAAATCCTACAATGACATGCTGCCAAATAAGGGCAGGGTCCTCTCTCTCCCACTAAACACACACACACACACACAGGGAGAGAGGACTAAGTTTCTAGGTCAGCCTGGGAACTGCTGAATTTGAATCCACCAATCAGAGAGGCTGTTTACGTTTTCCCGCCAAAACAGGTGCATCTTTTTACACACGCAGCACAGAGACATAGACCTGCTTCTTTCAGTTTATTTCACATAGTGAGGATTCCCCTCAAACAAATGACCATAATTTCCTAACCTTAGCGGCTAGAGCGGTCATTCTTACACCGTTTTGTTCAGAAGAGATGGGGGAATCTTCAAGTGTTGACAATTTATCATTAAAATATGAATTTTTAGAGATATATGACATGGATGACTTGTTGACTTAGAAGCCACGAATTCCCCAATATGCAAATTTGAATACCTGGAGCCCACATACATGATTGGCTGGCTGGGAAGCTGTGCAGGCCCTGATTTGTGGATTTGAATTCCTCAGCCCTCAGATATGATTGGCTGGCTTAGAAGCCATGAAGGCCCCAATATGCAAATTTGAATGCCTCAGGACACATATATGATTGGCTGGGAAACCGTGCAGGCCCTGATTTGAAAATTTGAATGTCTAAGTCCTCACAGAGGATTGGCTGCCTGGGGACCTGGCAGAAATATATAGAAATATATAGAAATACTATGATTAAGCATAAATACTACATTTAGTAGAAATACTATGTTTTAGCACAAATACTATAAAAAGCAGAAATACTATAATTTAGCAGAAATACTATATTAAGCACAAATCCTATAAAAAGCAGAAATGGTATGATTAAGCATAAATACTACATTTAGTAGAAATACTTTGTTTTAGCACAAATCCCATAAAAAGCAGAAATACTGTACTATGATTTAGTAGAAAGACTATAATTAATCAGAAATACTAAATTTAGCAGAAATACTATATTAAGCACAAATCCTATGAAAAGCAGAAATAGTATGATTAAGCATAAATACTACATTTAGCAGAAATACTATATTAAGCACAAATCCTATAAAAGCAGAAATAGTATATTAAGCACAAATCTTATAAAATAGCAGAAATAGTGTGATTTAGCACAATAGTAACTAGAAAAATTTGCATTTCCTGCGAAAATGCAGTGTGGATGCTTAAAGCTGAAGCTGTATGCAAAAAGTAGCTGAAAAAGCTGAAAAGTTGCAGAAATTGTAAAAACTTTGCAGAAGCAAAAGAAGTTTGCTAAAATGGAATAACTTAGCAGAACTGCAATATCTTAGAAGAAACATAATACTTGGCAGAAATACAATAGCATAGCAGAATTTAGCAGAAATATTGTAACTTACCAGAAACATGATAACTTCTCAAAAATACAAGAATTTAGGAGAAATAGTATAAGATAACAGAAAGAATATATTTAGCCAAAAATACTTAAACATTACAGAAACACTATGATTTAGAAAAATAGTACAACAGAGCAGAAATATTGTGATTTACCAGAGACACTGTGATGAACTATGAATATTGTAATTTTAAATTGAGACTATGTTTTAGCACAAATATTATAATTTGGCAGAAATACTATAATTTAGCAGAAATACTATATTAAGCACAAATCCTATAAAAAGCAGAAATGGTATGATTAAGCACAAATACTACATTTAGTAGAAATACTTTGTTTTAGCACAAATCCCATAAAAAGCAGAAATACTGTACTATGATTTAGTAGAAAAACTATAATTAATCAGAAATACTAAATTTAGCAGAAATACTATATTAAGCACAAATACTATGAAAAGCAAAAATAGTATGATTAAGCATAAATACTACATTTAGCAGAAATACTATATTAAGCACAAATCCTATAAAAGCAGAAATAGTATATTAAGCACAAATCTTATAAAATAGCAGAAATAGTGTGATTTAGCACAATAGTAATAAGTTAAACAGAAAAATTGGAAAAGCAAAATGGACAGCTGAAAAAATGCTGAACATGCTGAGGGTCCCTCAAATATGCTTGTTAAATGACAAAAATCTGCAAAAAAATTTATTACAGCCACACAATCACAAATATGTACACATGAGGAAACACACATGCACAGAGAGACCCACACACAAGATCCAATTCAGTCAACCAGTCTAAATATATTGAATTTAAATCTTAGAATGAGATCATCCCATTAAAAGCCTCTCTCTCTCTCTCTCTCTCTCTCTGTCACACACACACACACACACACACACACACACACACACACACACAGGGAGAGAGAAGTAAGTTTCTAGGTCAGCCTGGGAGCTGGTGAATTTGAATCCACCAATCAGAGAGGCTGTGCACTTTTCCCCACCAAAACAGGTGCATCTGTTTACACACGCAGCAGCACAGAGAGACACAGGATTATTGCAGCCTATTTCTCATAGTGAGGACTCCCCTCAAACAAATGACCGTAATTTCCTAACCGTAGGGGCTAGAACGGTCATTCTTACACCGTTTTGTTCAGAAGAGATGGGGGAATCTTCAACTGTTGACAATTTAATATTAAAATATGAATTTTTAGAGATATATGACATGGATGACTTGTTGACTTAGAAGCCACGAATTCCCCAATATGCAAATTTGAATGCCTGAGACCACATATGTGATTGGCTGGCTGGGAAGCCGTGCAGGCCCTGATTTGTGGATTTGAATTCCTCAGCCCTCAGATATGATTGGCTGGCTTAGAAGCCATGAAGGCCCCAATATGCAAATTTGAATGCCTCAGGACACTTATTTGATTGGCTGGGAAACTGTGCAGGCCCTGATTTGAAAATTTGAATGTCTCAGTCCTCACAGAGGATTGGCTGCCTGGGGACCTGGCAGAAATATATAAAATACTATTATTAAGCATAAATACTACATTTAGTAGAAATACTATGTTTTAGGACAAATATTATAAAAAGAAGAAAAACTATAATTTAGCAGAAATACTATATTAAGCACAAATCCTATAAAAAGCAGAAATACTATAATTTAGAACAAATAGTATAAAAAGCAGAAATACTATAATTTAGCAGAAATACTATGTTAAGCACAAATCCTATAAAAAGCAGAAATACTATAATTTAGCAGAAATACTATGTTAGGCACAAATCCTATAAAAAGCAGAAATACTATAATTTAGCAGAAATACTATATTAGGCATAAATCCTATGAAAAGCAGAAATAGTATGATTTAGCAGAAATATTGTATTTAGCACAAGTACCGAAAAGTACCAGAAATACTATGATTTAGCAGAATAGTAATAACTTATTGAAACACAAATGCACAGAGGGACACACAAACACAGGCTCTAATCCAGTCAACCAGTCTAACTATGTTCAATTTAAATCCTACAATGACATGCTGTCAAATAAGGGCAGGGTCCTCTCTCTCCCACTAAACACACACACACACACACACACACACACACACACACACACACACACACACACACACACACACAGGGAGAGAGGACTAAGTTTCTAGGTCAGCCTGGGAGCTGCTGAATTTGAATCCACCAATCAGAGAGGCTGTTTACGTTTTCCCGCCAAAACAGGTGCATCTTTTTACACACGCAGCACAGAGACATAGACCTGCTTCTTTCAGTTTATTTCACATAGTGAGGATTCCCCTCAAACAAATGACCATAATTTCCTAACCATAGGGGCTAGAGCGGTCATTCTTACACCGTTTTGTTCAGAAGAGATGGGGGAATCTTCAAGTGTTGACAATTTATCATTAAAATATGAATTTTTAGAGATATATGACATGGATGACTTGTTGACTTAGAAGCCACGAATTCCCCAATATGCAAATTTGAATACCTGGAGCCCACATACATGATTGGCTGGCTGGGAAGCTGTGCAGGCCCTGATTTGTGGATTTGAATTCCTCAGCCCTCAGATATGATTGGCTGGCTTAGAAGCCATGAAGGCCCCAATATGCAAATTTGAATGCCTCAGGACACATATATGATTGGCTGGGAAGCCGTGCAGGCCCTGATTTGAAAATTTGAATTTCTCAGTCCTCACAGAGGATTGGCTGCCTGGGGACCTGGCAGAAATATATAGAAATACTATGATTAAGCATAAATACTACATTTAGTAGAAATACTATAATTTAGCAGAAATACTATATTAAGCACAAATCCTATAAAAAGCAGAAATAGGATGATTAAGCATAAACACTACATTTAGTAGAAATACTATGTTTGAGCAAAAATCCTATAAAAAGCAGAAATACTATATTAGGCACAAATCCCATAAAAAGCAGAAATAGTATGATTAAGCATAAATACTACATTTAGTAGAAATACTATGTTTTAGCACAAATACTATAAAAAGCAGAAATACTATAATTTAGCAGAAATACTATATTAAGCACAAATCCCATAAAAAGCAGAAATAGGATGATTAAGCATAAACATTACATTTAGCAGAAATACTATGTTTGAGCACAAATAGTATAAAAAGCAGAAATATTGTAATTTAGCAGAAATACTATATTAGGCACAAATCTTATAAAATAGCAGAAATAGTATTATTTAGCACAATAGTAATAAGTTAAACAGAAAAATTGGAAAAGCAAAATGGACAGCTGAAAAAATGCTGAACATGCTGAGGGTCCCTCAAATATACTTGTTAAATGAAAAAAATCAGCAACAAAATGCACAGGGAGAGAGAAGTACGTTTCTAGGTCAGCCTGGGAGCTGCTGAATTTGAATCCACCAATCAGAGAGCCTGTGTACTTTTTCCCGCCAAAACATGTGCCTCTTTTTACACACGCAGCACAGAGAGGCACAGGATTATTGCAGCCTATTTCTCATAGTGACGACTACCCTCAAACAAATGACCATAATTTCCAAACCGTAGGGGCTAGAGCGGTCATTCTTACACCGTTTTGTTCAGAAGAGATGGGGGAATCTTCCAGTGTTTACAATTTATCATTAAAATATGAATTATTAAAGATATTTGACTTCTAATGCACCATAACTGAGTAGAGCGAAGCAAAAACTGCCTTGACTTGCCCTCAAACAACGCTTTGTAACTTGAAATCTATTTGGAGTATCGATATCATTCTTTCACCGTAAGAGACAGCAGGCTTTGGTGAACAATCATGGAAATTTTCAGGTCTCTGTGGAAATCCAACAAAAAGTTATGACGAGAGAAAAAAGTGGTTCATTTCCACAGTTTGAAATCTGAAGAAATCTGAGCGAAGGACGAATTTCCTACCCTCAAACAAGTCCAACTCATTTCAGAACGGTAATAGGTGAGAAAGAAATTCTTGAATTGTGAGCGTCAGGGGTGTCTGAAGATATTCGGGGACAAGCCTCATGTCTTAACTTTGCTTCGTTAAGGAGATATGACGATTCGAATATGCCTCTCATTACAGAAATCCAGCGGTGATTTTGAACAAGCTCTCCATTCACTTTATATGGAGAGTTTTCTGACCTTGTGTTAGTCTGAGGAGATTTGCAAAAATTCTATAAATCCCACAACAATGATGGTGACATTTTCTGAAAGCCAGCAAAAATACCTACGTTTTGATGTATAATTTGTGGAAGTTGAGTGAAAATTGAGCAAGTAGCAGGAAGTTGTTCGGACATGAAGTGAAAATTGCAAAACCTTCAGTGGAACACTGGAAGCCAAGAGCATAGCAACCATAACAACACATGTATTTTGTGAAAAATCACAATTTTGCAACTCAAAACTTTAAGAGGCATAAAAGTAAAACAGTAAAAGATTTGAAAAAGCTGAATCATACCTGAATAGCCCAATAATTTGTGAACATTTTAAAGTTTGAATGGTTGTTCTAGGTGAAAATATGAGGAAGTAGTTAAGTTTCAAAAACAAGCAAATTTTAGCAGAATTGCTGAAGTTTCCCATTCATTTCAATGGGACAAATTAAAGGAAAAAAGTGGAATATTTTAAAAAGTATAATAGTTAAAAATAGCAAAAATCATAGCGTAAATTAGCAGAAATAGCAGAATAGTTTAAAATTTGAACGGTGAAAATCGGCTGAAAATTGTGGAAGTAGTTAAGTGCCAAAAAGTGTACGGAAGCAACTAGAATAATAATAATAACTAGAAAAATTTGCATTTCCTGCGAAAATGCAGTGTGGATGCTTAAAGCTGAAGCTGTATGCAAAAAGTAGCTGAAAAAGCTGAAAAGTTGCAGAAATTGTAAAAACTTTGCAGAAGCAAAAGAAGTTTGCTAAAATGGAATAACTTAGCAGAACTGCAATATCTTAGAGGAAACATAATACTTGGCAGAAATACAATAGCATAGCAGAATTTAGCAGAAATATTGTAACTTACCAGAAACATGATAACTTCTCAAAAATACAAGAATTTAGGAGAAATAGTATAAGATAACAGAAAGAATATATTTAGCCAAAAAGACTTAAACATTACAGAAACACTATGATTTAGAAAAATAGTACAACAGAGCAGAAATATTGTGATTTACCAGAGACACTGTGATGAACTATGAATATTGTAATTTTAAATTAAGACTATGTTTTAGCACAAATATTATAATTTGGCAGAAATACTATAATTTAGCAGAAATACTATATTAAGCACAAATCCTATAAAAAGCAGAAATGGTATGATTAAGCATAAATACTACATTTAGTAGAAATACTTTGTTTTAGCACAAATCCCATAAAAAGCAGAAATACTGTACTATGATTTAGTAGAAAGACTATAATTAATCAGAAATACTAAATTTAGCAGAAATACTATATTAAGCACAAATCCTATGAAAAGCAGAAATAGTATGATTAAGCATAAATACTACATTTAGGAGAAATACTATATTAAGCACAAATCTTATAAAAAGCAGAAATACTATATTAAGCACAAATCCTATAAAAGCAGAAATAGTATATTAAGCACAAATCTTATAAAATAGCAGAAATAGTGTGATTTAGCACAATAGTAATAAGTTAAACAGAAAAATTGGAAAAGCAAAATGGACAGCTGAAAAAAATGCTGAACATGCTGAGGTTCCCTCAAATATACTTGTTAAATGACAAAAATCAGCAAAAAAATTTATGACTGCCACACAATTACAAATATGTACACATGAGGAAACACACATGCACAGAGAGACACACACACACAAGATCCAATTCAGTCAACCAGTCTAAATATATTGAATTTGAATCTTACAATGGGATCATCCCATTAAAAGGCTTTCTCTCTCTCTCTCTCTCTCTGTCACACACACACACACACACACACACACACACACACACACACACACACACACACACACACACACACACACACAGGGAGAGAGAAGTAAGTTTCTTGGTCAGCCTGGGAGCTGGTGAATTTGAATCCACCAATCAGAGAGGCTGTGCACTTTTCCCCACCAAAACAGGTGCATCTGTTTACACACGCAGCAGCACAGAGAGACACAGGATTTTTGCAGTCTATTTCTCATAGTGACGACTCCCCTCAAACAAATGACCGTAATTTCCTAACCGTAGGGGCTAGAACGGTCATTCTTACACCGTTTTGTTCAGAAGAGATGGGGGAATCTTCAAGTGTTGACAATTTAATATTAAAATATGAATTTTTAGAGATATATGACATGGATGACTTGTTGACTTAGAAGCCACGAATTCCCCAATATGCAAATTTGAATGCCTGAGACCACATATGTGATTGGCTGGCTGGGAAGCCGTGCAGGCCCTGATTTGTGGATTTGAATTCCTCAGCCCTCAGATATGATTGGCTGGCTTAGAAGCCACGAAGGCCCCAATATGCAAATTTGAATGCCTCAGGACACTTATTTGATTGGCTGGGAAACTGTGCAGGCCCTGATTTGAAAATTTGAATGTCTCAGTCCTCACAGAGGATTGGCTGCCTGGGGACCTGGCAGAAATATATAGAAATACTATTATTAAGCATAAATACTACATTTAGTAGAAATACTATGTTTTAGCACAAATACTATAAAAAGCAGAAATACTATAATTTAGCAGAAATACTATATTAAGCACAAATCCTATAAAAAGCAGAAATACTATAATTTAGAACAAATAGTATAAAAAGCAGAAATACTATAATTTAGCAGAAATACTATGTTAGGCACAAATCCTATAAAAAGCAGAAATACTATAATTTAGCAGAAATACTATATTAGGCATAAATCCTATGAAAAGCAGAAATAGTATGATTTAGCAGAAATACTGTATTTAGCACAAGTACCGAAAAGTACCAGAAATACTATGATTTAGCAGAATAGTAATAACTTATTGAAACACAAATGCACAGAGGGACACACAAACACAGGCTCTAATCCAGTCAACCAGTCTATGTTCAATTTAAATCCTACAATGACATGCTGCCAAATAAGGGCAGGGTCCTCTCTCTCCCACTAAACACACACACACACACACACACACACACACACACAGGGAGAGAGGACTAAGTTTCTAGGTCAGCCTGGGAGCTGCTGAATTTGAATCCACCAATCAGAGAGGCTGTTTACGTTTTCCCGCCAAAACAGGTGCATCTTTTTACACACGCAGCACAGAGACATAGACCTGCTTCTTTCAGTTTATTTCACATAGTGAGGATTCCCCTCAAACAAATGACCATAATTTCCTAACCATAGGGGCTAGAGCGGTCATTCTTACACCGTTTTGTTCAGAAGAGATGGGGGAATCTTCAAGTGTTGACAATTTATCATTAAAATATGAATTTTTAGAGATATATGACATGGATGACTTGTTGACTTAGAAGCCACGAATTCCCCAATATGCAAATTTGAATACCTGGAGCCCACATACATGATTGGCTGGCTGGGAAGCTGTGCAGGCCCTGATTTGTGGATTTGAATTCCTCAGCCCTCAGATATGATTGGCTGGCTTAGAAGCCATGAAGGCCCCAATATGCAAATTTGAATGCCTCAGGACACATATATGATTGGCTGGGAAACCGTGCAGGCCCTGATTTGAAAATTTGAATGTCTAAGTCCTCACAGAGGATTGGCTGCCTGGGGACCTGGCAGAAATATATAGAAATATATAGAAATACTATGATTAAGCATAAATACTACATTTAGTAGAAATACTATGTTTTAGCACAAATACTATAAAAAGCAGAAATACTATAATTTAGCAGAAATACTATATTAAGCACAAATCCTATAAAAAGCAGAAATAGGATGATTAAGCATAAACACTACATTTAGTAGAAATATTATGTTTGAGCAAAAATCCTATAAAAAGCAGAAATACTATATTAGGCACAAATCCCATAAAAAGCAGAAATAGTATGATTAAGCATAAATACTACATTTAGTAGAAATACTATGTTTTAGCACAAATACTATAAAAAGCAGAAATACTATAATTTAGCAGAAATACTATATTAAGCACAAATCCTATAAAAAGCAGAAATAGGATGATTAAGCATAAACACTACATTTAGTAGAAATATTATGTTTGAGCAAAAATCCTATAAAAAGCAGAAATACTATATTAGGCACAAATCCCATAAAAAGCAGAAATAGTATGATTAAGCATAAATACTACATTTAGTAGAAATACTATGTTTTAGCACAAATAGTATAAAAAGCAGAAATACTGTAATTTAGCAGAAATACTATATTAAGCACAAATCTTATGAAATAGCAGAAACAGTATGATTTAGCACAATAGTAATCAGTTAAACAGAAAAATTGGAAAAGCAAAATGGACAGCTGAAAAAATGCTGAACATGCTGAGGGTCCCTCAAATATACTTGTTAAATGAAAAAATCAGCAAAAAAATGCACAGGGAGAGAGAAGTAAGTTTCTAGGTGAGCCTGGGAGCTGCTGAATTTGAATCCACCAATCAGAGAGCCTGTGTACTTTTTCCCGCCAAAACATGTGCCTCTTTTTACACAGGCAGCACAGAGAGGCACAGGATTATTGCAGCCTATTTCTCATAGTGAGGACTCCCCTCAAACAAATGACCATAATTTCCAAACCGTAGGGGCTAGAGCGGTCATTCTTACACCGTTTTGTTCAGAAGAGATGGGGGAATCTTCCAGTGTTTACAATTTATCATTAAAATATGAATTATTAAAGATATTTGACTTCTAATGCACCATAACTGAGTAGAGCGAAGCAAAAACTGCCTTGACTTGCCCTCAAACAACGCTTTGTAACTCGAAATCTATTTGGAGTATCGATATCATTCTTTCACCGTAAGAGACAGCAGGCTTTGGTGAACAATCATGGAAATTTTCAGGTCTCTGTGGAAATCCAACAAAAAGTTATGACGAGAGAAAAAAGTGGTTCATTTCCACAGTTTGAAATCTGAAGAAATCTGAGCGAAGGACGAATTTCCTACCCTCAAACAAGTCCAACTCATTTCAGAACGGTAATAGGTGAGAAAGAAATTCTTGAATTGTGAGCGTCAGGGGTGTCTGAAGATATTCGGGGACAAGCCTCATGTCTTAAAGTCGCTTCGTTAAGGAGATATGACGATTCGAATATGCCTCTCATTACAGAAATCCAGCGATGATTTTGAACAAGCTCTCCATTGACTTTATATGGAGAGTTTTGAGACCTTGTGTTGGTCTGAGGAGATTTGCAAAAATTCTATAAATCCCACAACAATGATAGTGACATTTTCTGAAAGCCAGCAAAAATACCTACGTTTTGATGTATAATTTGTGGAAGTTGAGTGAAAATTGAGCAAGTAGCAAGAAGTTGTTCGGACATGAAGTGAAAATTGCAAAACCTTCAGTGGCACACTGGAAGCCAAGAGCATAGCAACCATAACAACGCATGTATTTTGTGAAAAATCACAATTTTGCAACTCAAAACTTTAAGAGGCATAAAAGTAAAACAGTAAAAGATTTGAAAAAGCTGAATCATACCTGAATAGCCCAATAATTTATGAACATTTTAAAGTTTGAATGGTTGTTCTAGGTGAAAATATGAGGAAGTAGTTAAGTTTCAAAAACAAGCAAATTTTAGCAGAATTGCAGAAGTTTCCCATTCATTTCAATGGGACAAATTAAAGGAAAAAAGCTTAATATTTTAAAAAGTATAATAGTTAAAAATAGCAAAAATCGTAGCGTAAATTAGCAGAAATAGCAGAATAGTTTAAAATTTGAACGGTGAAAATCGGCTGAAAATTGTGGAAGTAGTTAAGTGCCAAAAAGTGTACGGAAGCAACTAGAATAATAATAAAGAATAAAGAGAAACAGGAACTCAATAGTGTGGATGCTTAAAGCATCCACACAATAATAAAGAATAAAGAGAAACAGGAACTCAATAGTGTGGATGCTTAAAGCATCCACACAATAACTTAAACAGAAAAATTGGAAAAGCAAAATGGACAGCTGAAAAAATGCTGAACATGCTGAGGTTCCCTCAAATATACTTGTTAAATGACAAAAATCAGCAAAAAAATTTATGACTGCCACACAATTACAAATATGTACACATGAGGAAACACACATGCACAGAGAGACCCACACACAAGATCCAATTCAGTCAACCAGTCTAAATATATTGAATTTGAATCTTACAATGGGATCATCCCATTAAAAGGCTTTCTCTCTCTCTCTCTCTCTCTCTGTCACACACAAACACACACACACACACACACACACACACACACACACACACACACACACACACACACACACAGGGAGAGAGAAGTAAGTTTCTAGGTCAGCCTGGGAGCTGGTGAATTTGAATCCACCAATCAGAGAGGCTGTGCACTTTTCCCCACCAAAACAGGTGCATCTGTTTACACACGCAGCAGCACAGAGAGACACAGGATTTTTGCAGTCTATTTCTCATAGTGACGACTCCCCTCAAACAAATGACCGTAATTTCCTAACCGTAGGGGCTAGAACGGTCATTCTTACACCGTTTTGTTCAGAAGAGATGGGGGAATCTTCAAGTGTTGACAATTTAATATTAAAATATGAATTTTTAGAGATATATGACATGGATGACTTGTTGACTTAGAAGCCACGAATTCCCCAATATGCAAATTTGAATGCCTGAGACCACATATGTGATTGGCTGGCTGGGAAGCCGTGCAGGCCCTGATTTGTGGATTTGAATTCCTCAGCCCTCAGATATGATTGGCTGGCTTAGAAGCCACGAAGGCCCCAATATGCAAATTTGAATGCCTCAGGACACTTATTTGATTGGCTGGGAAACTGTGCAGGCCCTGATTTGAAAATTTGAATGTCTCAGTCCTCACAGAGGATTGGCTGCCTGGGGACCTGGCAGAAATATATAGAAATACTATTATTAAGCATAAATACTACATTTAGTAGAAATACTATGTTTTAGCACAAATACTATAAAAAGCAGAAATACTATAATTTAGCAGAAATACTATATTAAGCACAAATCCTATAAAAAGCAGAAATAGGATGATTAAGCATAAACACTACATTTAGTAGAAATATTATGTTTGAGCAAAAATCCTATAAAAAGCAGAAATACTATATTAGGCACAAATCCCATAAAAAGCAGAAATAGTATGATTAAGCATAAATACTACATTTAGTAGAAATACTATGTTTTAGCACAAATAGTATAAAAAGCAGAAATATTGTAATTTAGCAGAAATACTATATTAGGCACAAATCTTATAAAATAGCAGAAATAGTATTATTTAGCACAATAGTAATAAGTTAAACAGAAAAATTGGAAAAGCAAAATGGACAGCTGAAAAAATGCTGAACATGCTGAGGGTCCCTCAAATATACTTGTTAAATGAAAAAATCAGCAAAAAAATGCACAGGGAGAGAGAAGTAAGTTTCTAGGTCAGCCTGGGAGCTGCTGAATTTGAATCCACCAATCAGAGAGCCTGTGTACTTTTTCCCGCCAAAACATGTGCCTCTTTTTACACACGCAGCACAGAGAGGCACAGGATTATTGCAGCCTATTTCTCATAGTGAGGACTCCCCTCAAACAAATGACCATAATTTCCAAACCGTAGGGGCTAGAGCGGTCATTCTTACACCGTTTTGTTCAGAAGAGATGGGGGAATCTTCCAGTGTTTACAATTTATCATTAAAATATGAATTATTAAAGATATTTGACTTGTAATGCACCATAACTGAGTAGAGCGAAGCAAAAACTGCCTTGACTTGCCCTCAAACAACGCTTTCTAACTCAAAATCTATTTGGAGTATCGATATCATTCTTTCACCGTAAGAGACAGCAGGCTTTGGTGAACAATCATGGAAATTTTCAGGTCTCTGTGGAAATCCAACAAAAAGTTATGACGAGAGAAAAAAGTGGTTCATTTCCACAGTTTGAAATCTGAAGAAATCTGAGCGAAGGACGAATTTCCTACCCTCAAACAAGTCCAACTCATTTCAGAACGGTAATAGGTGAGAAAGAAATTCTTGAATTGTGAGCGTCAGGGGTGTCTGAAGATATTCGGGGACAAGCCTCATGTCTTAACTTTGCTTCGTTAAGGAGATATGACGATTCGAATATGCCTCTCATTACAGAAATCCAGCGGTGATTTTGAACAAGCTCTCCATTCACTTTATATGGAGAGTTTTCTGACCTTGTGTTAGTCTGAGGAGATTTGCCAAAATTCTATAAATCCCACAACAATGATGGTGACATTTTCTGAAAGCCAGCAAAAATACCTACGTTTTGATGTATAATTTGTGGAAGTTGAGTGAAAATTGAGCAAGTAGCAGGAAGTTGTTCGGACATGAAGTGAAAATTGCAAAACCTTCAGTGGCACACTGGAAGCCAAGAGCATAGCAACCATAACAACGCATGTATTTTGTGAAAAATCACAATTTTGCAACTCAAAACTTTAAGAGGCATAAAAGTAAAACAGTAGAAGATTTGAAAAAGCTGAATCATACCTGAATAGCCCAATAATTTGTGAACATTTTAAAATTTGAATGGTTGTTCTAGGTGAAAATATGAGGAAGTAGTTAAGTTTCAAAAACAAGCAAATTTTAGCAGAATTGCTGAAGTTTCCCATTCATTTCAATGGGACAAATTAAAGGAAAAAAGCTTAATATTTTAAAAAGTATAATAGTTAAAAATACCAAAAGTCATAGCGCACATTAGCAGAAGAAGCAGAATAGTTTAAAATTTGAACGGTGAAAATCGGCTGAAAATTGTGGAAGTAGTTAAGTGCCAAAAAGTGTACGGAAGCAACTAGAATAATAACTAGAAAAATTTGCATTTCCTGCGAAAATGCAGTGTGGATGCTTAAAGCTGAAGCTGTATGCAAAAAGTAGCTGAAAAAGCTGAAAAGTTGCAGAAATTGTAAAAACTTTGCAGAAGCAAAAGAAGTTTGCTAAAATGGAATAACTTAGCAGAACTGCAATATCTTAGAGGAAACATAATACTTGGCAGAAATACAATAGCATAGCAGAATTTAGCAGAAATATTGTAACTTACCAGAAACATGATAACTTCTCAAAAATACAAGAATTTAGGAGAAATAGTATAAGATAACAGAAAGAATATATTTAGCCAAAAATACTTAAACATTACAGAAACACTATGATTTAGAAAAATAGTACAACAGAGCAGAAATATTGTGATTTACCAGAGACACTGTGATGAACTATGAATATTGTAATTTTAAATTGAGACTATGTTTTAGCACAAATATTATAATTTGGCAGAAATACTATAATTTAGCAGAAATACTATATTAAGCACAAATCCTATAAAAAGCAGAAATGGTATGATTAAGCATAAATACTACATTTAGTAGAAATACTATGTTTTAGCACAAATCCCATAAAAAGCAGAAATACTGTACTATGATTTAGTAGAAAGACTATAATTAATCAGAAATACTAAATTTAGCAGAAATACTATATTAAGCACAAATCCTATGAGAAGCAGAAATAGTATGATTAAGCATAAATACTACATTTAGCAGAAATACTATATTAAGCACAAATCTTATAAAAAGCAGAAATACTATATTAAGCACAAATCCTATAAAAGCAGAAATAGTATATTAAGCACAAATCTTATAAAATAGCAGAAATAGTGTGATTTAGCACAATAGTAATAAGTTAAACAGAAAAATTGGAAAAGCAAAATGGACAGCTGAAAAAATGCTGAACATGCTGAGGTTCCCTCAAATATACTTGTTAAATGACAAAAATCAGCAAAAACATTTATGACTGCCACACAATTACAAATATGTACACATGAGGAAACACACATGCACAGAGAGAGACACACACAAGATCCAATTCAGTCAACCAGTCTAAATATATTGAATTTGAATCTTACAATGGGATCATCCCATTAAAAGGCTTTCTCTCTCTCTGTCACACACACACACACACACACACACACACACACACACACACACACACACACAGGGAGAGAGAAGTAAGTTTCTAGGTCAGCCTGGGAGCTGGTGAATTTGAATCCACCAATCAGAGAGGCTGTGCACTTTTCCCCACCAAAACAGGTGCATCTGTTTACACACGCAGCAGCACAGAGAGACACAGGATTTTTGCAGTCTATTTCTCATAGTGACGACTCCCCTCAAACAAATGACCGTAATTTCCTAACCGTAGGGGCTAGAACGGTCATTCTTACACCGTTTTGTTCAGAAGAGATGGGGGAATCTTCAAGTGTTGACAATTTAATATTAAAATATGAATTTTTAGAGATATATGACATGGATGACTTGTTGACTTAGAAGCCACGAATTCCCCAATATGCAAATTTGAATGCCTGAGACCACATATGTGATTGGCTGGCTGGGAAGCCGTGCAGGCCCTGATTTGTGGATTTGAATTCCTCAGCCCTCAGATATGATTGGCTGGCTTAGAAGCCAGGAAGGCCCCAATATGCAAATTTGAATGCCTCAGGACACTTATTTGATTGGCTGGGAAACTGTGCAGGCCCTGATTTGAAAATTTGAATGTCTCAGTCCTCACAGAGGATTGGCTGCCTGGGGACCTGGCAGAAATATATAGAAATACTATTATTAAGCATAAATACTACATTTAGTAGAAATACTATGTTTTAGCACAAATACTATAAAAAGAAGAAAAACTATAATTTAGCAGAAATACTATATTAAGCACAAATCCTATAAAAAGCAGAAATACTATAATTTAGAACAAATAGTATAAAAAGCAGAAATACTATAATTTAGCAGAAATACTATGTTAGGCACAAATCCTATAAAAAGCAGAAATACTATAATTTAGCAGAAATACTATGTTAGGCACAAATCCTATAAAAAGCAGAAATACTATAATTTAGCAGAAATACTATATTAGGCATAAATCCTTTGAAAAGCAGAAATAGTATGATTTAGCAGAAATACTGTATTTAGCACAAGTACCGAAAACTACCAGAAATACTATGATTTAGCAGAATAGTAATAACTTATTGAAACACAAATGCACAGAGGGACACACAAACACAGGCTCTAATCCAGTCAACCAGTCTAACTATGTTCAATTTAAATCCTACAATGACATGCTGCCAAATAAGGGCAGGGTCCTCTCTCTCCCACTAAACACACACACACACACACACACACACACACACACACACACACACACAGGGAGAGAGGACTAAGTTTCTAGGTCAGCCTGGGAGCTGCTGAATTTGAATCCACCAATCAGAGAGGCTGTTTACGTTTTCCCGCCAAAACAGGTGCATCTTTTTACACACGCAGCACAGAGACATAGACCTGCTTCTTTCAGTTTATTTCACATAGTGAGGATTCCCCTCAAACAAATGACCATAATTTCCTAACCTTAGGGGCTAGAGCGGTCATTCTTACACCGTTTTGTTCAGAAGAGATGGGGGAATCTTCAAGTGTTGACAATTTATCATTAAAATATGAATTTTTAGAGATATATGACATGGATGACTTGTTGACTTAGAAGCCACGAATTCCCCAATATGCAAATTTGAATACCTGGAGCCCACATACATGATTGGCTGGCTGGGAAGCTGTGCAGGCCCTGATTTGTGGATTTGAATTCCTCAGCCCTCAGATATGATTGGCTGGCTTAGAAGCCATGAAGGCCCCAATATGCAAATTTGAATGCCTCAGGACACATATATGATTGGCTGGGAAACTGTGCAGGCCCTGATTTGAAAATTTGAATGTCTAAGTCCTCACAGAGGATTGGCTGCCTGGGGACCTGGCAGAAATATATAGAAATACTATGATTAAGCATAAATACTACATTTAGTAGAAATACTATGTTTTAGCACAAATACTATAAAAAGCAGAAATACTATAATTTAGCAGAAATACTATATTAAGCACAAATCCTATAAAAAGCAGAAATACTATATTAGGTACAAATCCTATAAAAAGCAGAAATACTATATTAGGCACAAATCCTATAAAAAGCAGAAATACTATATTAGGCACAAATAGTATAAAAAGCAGAAATACTATAATTTAGCAGAAATACTATGTTTGGCACAAATCCTATAAAAATAATAAATACTATAATTTAGCAGAAATACTATATTAGGCACAAATCTTATGAAAAGCAGAAATAGTATCATTTAGCAGAATAGTAATAACTTACAAAATTACAAATATGGAGGCATATTGAAACACAAATGCACAGAGGGACACACAAACACAGGCTCTAATCCAGTCAACCAGTCTAACTATATTCAATTTAAATCCTACAATGACATGCTGCCAAATAAGGGCAGGGTCCTCTCTCTCCCACTATACACACACACACACACACACACACACACACACACACACACACACACACACACACACACACACACACACACACACAGACACAGACACAGAGGGAGAGAGCTGCCGAATTTAAATCCACCAATCAGAGTGGCTGTTTACGTTTTCCCGCCAAAACAGGTGCATCTTTTTACACACGCAGGACAGAGAGGCACAGGATTATTGCAGCCTATTTCTCATAGTGAGGACTCCCCTCAAACAAATGACCATAATTTCCTAACCGTAGGGGCTAGAGCGGTCATTCTTACACCGTTTTGTTCAGAAGAGATGGGGGAATCTTCCAGTGTTAACAATTTATCATTAAAATATGAATTATTAAAGATATTAGACTTCTAATGCACCATAACTGAGCAGAGCGAAGCAAAAACTGCCTTGACTTGCCCTCAAACAACGCTTTCTAACTCTAAATCTATTTGGAGTATCGATATCATTCTTTCACCGTAAGAGACAGCAGGCTTTGGTGAACAGTCAGAGAAATTTTCAGGTCTCTGTGGAAATCCAACAAAAAGTTATGACGAGAGAAAAAAGTGGTTCATTTCCACAGTTTGAAATCTGAAGAAATCTGAGCGAAGGACGAATTTCCTACCCTCAAACAAGTCCAACTCATTTCAGAACGGTAATAGGTGAGAAAGAAATTCTTGAATTGTGAGCGTCAGGAGTGTCTGAAGATATACCGGGACAAGCCTCATGTCTTAAAGTCGCTTCGTTAAGGAGATATGACGATTCGAATATGCCTCTCATTACAGAAATGCAGCGGTGATTTTGAACAAGCTCTCCATTGACTTTATATGGAGAGTTTTGAGACCTTGTGTTGGTCTGAGGAGATTTGCCAAAATTCTATAAATCCCACAACAATGATAGTGACATGTTCTGAAAGCCAGCAAAAATACCTACGTTTTGATGTATAATTTGTGGAAGTTGAGTGAAAATTGAGCAAGTAGCAAGAAGTTGTTCGGACATGAAGAGAAGACTGCAAAAGCTTCAGTGTCACACTGGAAGCCAAGAGCATAGCAACCATAACAACGCATGTATTTTGTGAAAAATCACAATTTTGCAACTGAAAACTTTAAGAGGCATAAAAGTAAAACGGTAAAAGATTTGAAAAAGCTGAATCATACCTGAATAGCCCAATAATTTGTGAACATTTTAAAGTTTGAATGGTTTTTCTAGGCGAAAGTATGAGGAAGTAGTTAAGTTTCAAAAACAAGCAAAATTTAGCAGAATTTTGGAAGTTTTCCATTCATTTCAATGGGACAAATTAAAGGAAAAAAGCTTAATATTTTAAAAAGTATAATAGCAAAAAATAGCAAAAATCATAGCGCAAATTAGCAGAAATAGCAGAATAGTTTAAAATTTGAACGGTGAAAATAGCACAAAAATTGTGGAAGTAGTTAAAGGACGAAAAACGAGCAACTTGAAGAATAATAATAATAATAATAATAAAGAATAAAGAGAAACAGGAACTCAATAGTGTGGATGCTTAAAGCATCCACACAATAATAAAGAACTAGAAAAATTTGCATTTCCTGCGAAAATGCAGTGTGGATGCTTAAAGCTGAAGCTGTATGCAAAAAGTAGCTGAAAAAGCTGAAAAGTTGCAGAAATTGTAAAAACTTTGCAGAAGCAAAAGAAGTTTGCTAAAATGGAATAACTTAGCAGAACTGCAATATCTTAGAAGAAACATAATACTTGGCAGAAATACAATAGCATAGCAGAATTTAGCAGAAATATTGTAACTTACCAGAAACATGATAACTTCTCAAAAATACAAGAATTTAGGAGAAATAGTATAAGATAACAGAAAGAATATATTTAGCCAAAAATACTTAAACATTACAGAAACACTATGATTTAGAAAAATAGTACAACAGAGCAGAAATATTGTGATTTACCAGAGACACTGTGATGAACTATGAATATTGTAATTTTAAATTGAGACTATGTTTTAGCACAAATATTATAATTTGGCAGAAATACTATAATTTAGCAGAAATACTATATTAAGCACAAATCCTATAAAAAGCAGAAATGGTATGATTAAGCACAAATACTACATTTAGTAGAAATACTTTGTTTTAGCACAAATCCCATAAAAAGCAGAAATACTGTACTATGATTTAGTAGAAAAACTATAATTAATCAGAAATACTAAATTTAGCAGAAATACTATATTAAGCACAAATACTATGAAAAGCAAAAATAGTATGATTAAGCATAAATACTACATTTAGCAGAAATACTATATTAAGCACAAATCCTATAAAAGCAGAAATAGTATATTAAGCACAAATCTTATAAAATAGCAGAAATAGTGTGATTTAGCACAATAGTAATAAGTTAAACAGAAAAATTGGAAAAGCAAAATGGACAGCTGAAAAAATGCTGAACATGCTGAGGGTCCCTCAAATATACTTGTTAAATGACAAAAATCTGCAAAAAAATTTATTACAGCCACACAATCACAAATATGTACACATGAGGAAACACACATGCACAGAGAGACCCACACACAAGATCCAATTCAGTCAACCAGTCTAAATATATTGAATTTAAATCTTAGAATGAGATCATCCCATTAAAAGCCTCTCTCTCTCTCTCTCTCTCTCTCTCTCTCTCTCTCTCTCTGTCACACACACACACACACACACACACACACACACACACAGGGAGAGAGAAGTAAGTTTCTAGGTCAGCCTGGGAGCTGGTGAATTTGAATCCACCAATCAGAGAGGCTGTGCACTTTTCCCCACCAAAACAGGTGCATCTGTTTACACACGCAGCAGCACAGAGAGACACAGGATTATTGCAGCCTATTTCTCATAGTGAGGACTCCCCTCAAACAAATGACCGTAATTTCCTAACCGTAGGGGCTAGAACGGTCATTCTTACACCGTTTTGTTCAGAAGAGATGGGGGAATCTTCAACTGTTGACAATTTAATATTAAAATATGAATTTTTAGAGATATATGACATGGATGACTTGTTGACTTAGAAGCCACGAATTCCCCAATATGCAAATTTGAATGCCTGAGACCACATATGTGATTGGCTGGCTGGGAAGCCGTGCAGGCCCTGATTTGTGGATTTGAATTCCTCAGCCCTCAGATATGATTGGCTGGCTTAGAAGCCATGAAGGCCCCAATATGCAAATTTGAATGCCTCAGGACACTTATTTGATTGGCTGGGAAACTGTGCAGGCCCTGATTTGAAAATTTGAATGTCTCAGTCCTCACAGAGGATTGGCTGCCTGGGGACCTGGCAGAAATATATAAAATACTATTATTAAGCATAAATACTACATTTAGTAGAAATACTATGTTTTAGGACAAATATTATAAAAAGAAGAAAAACTATAATTTAGCAGAAATACTATATTAAGCACAAATCCTATAAAAAGCAGAAATACTATAATTTAGAACAAATAGTATAAAAAGCAGAAATACTATAATTTAGCAGAAATACTATGTTAAGCACAAATCCTATAAAAAGCAGAAATACTATAATTTAGCAGAAATACTATGTTAGGCACAAATCCTATAAAAAGCAGAAATACTATAATTTAGCAGAAATACTATATTAGGCATAAATCCTATGAAAAGCAGAAATAGTATGATTTAGCAGAAATATTGTATTTAGCACAAGTACCGAAAAGTACCAGAAATACTATGATTTAGCAGAATAGTAATAACTTATTGAAACACAAATGCACAGAGGGACACACAAACACAGGCTCTAATCCAGTCAACCAGTCTAACTATGTTCAATTTAAATCCTACAATGACATGCTGTCAAATAAGGGCAGGGTCCTCTCTCTCCCACTAACACACACACACACACACACACACACACACACACACACACACACACACACACACACACACAGGGAGAGAGGACTAAGTTTCTAGGTCAGCCTGGGAGCTGCTGAATTTGAATCCACCAATCAGAGAGGCTGTTTACGTTTTCCCGCCAAAACAGGTGCATCTTTTTACACACGCAGCACAGAGACATAGACCTGCTTCTTTCAGTTTATTTCACATAGTGAGGATTCCCCTCAAACAAATGACCATAATTTCCTAACCATAGGGGCTAGAGCGGTCATTCTTACACCGTTTTGTTCAGAAGAGATGGGGGAATCTTCAAGTGTTGACAATTTATCATTAAAATATGAATTTTTAGAGATATATGACATGGATGACTTGTTGACTTAGAAGCCACGAATTCCCCAATATGCAAATTTGAATACCTGGAGCCCACATACATGATTGGCTGGCTGGGAAGCTGTGCAGGCCCTGATTTGTGGATTTGAATTCCTCAGCCCTCAGATATGATTGGCTGGCTTAGAAGCCATGAAGGCCCCAATATGCAAATTTGAATGCCTCAGGACACATATATGATTGGCTGGGAAGCCGTGCAGGCCCTGATTTGAAAATTTGAATTTCTCAGTCCTCACAGAGGATTGGCTGCCTGGGGACCTGGCAGAAATATATAGAAATACTATGATTAAGCATAAATACTACATTTAGTAGAAATACTATGTTTTAGCACAAATACTATAAAAAGCAGAAATACTATAATTTAGCAGAAATACTATATTAAGCACAAATCCTATAAAAAGCAGAAATAGGATGATTAAGCATAAACACTACATTTAGTAGAAATACTATGTTTGAGCAAAAATCCTATAAAAAGCAGAAATACTATATTAGGCACAAATCCCATAAAAAGCAGAAATAGTATGATTAAGCATAAATACTACATTTAGTAGAAATACTATGTTTTAGCACAAATACTATAAAAAGCAGAAATACTATAATTTAGCAGAAATACTATATTAAGCACAAATCCCATAAAAAGCAGAAATAGGATGATTAAGCATAAACATTACATTTAGCAGAAATACTATGTTTGAGCACAAATAGTATAAAAAGCAGAAATATTGTAATTTAGCAGAAATACTATATTAGGCACAAATCTTATAAAATAGCAGAAATAGTATTATTTAGCACAATAGTAATAAGTTAAACAGAAAAATTGGAAAAGCAAAATGGACAGCTGAAAAAATGCTGAACATGCTGAGGGTCCCTCAAATATACTTGTTAAATGAAAAAAATCAGCAACAAAATGCACAGGGAGAGAGAAGTACGTTTCTAGGTCAGCCTGGGAGCTGCTGAATTTGAATCCACCAATCAGAGAGCCTGTGTACTTTTTCCCGCCAAAACATGTGCCTCTTTTTACACACGCAGCACAGAGAGGCACAGGATTATTGCAGCCTATTTCTCATAGTGACGACTACCCTCAAACAAATGACCATAATTTCCAAACCGTAGGGGCTAGAGCGGTCATTCTTACACCGTTTTGTTCAGAAGAGATGGGGGAATCTTCCAGTGTTTACAATTTATCATTAAAATATGAATTATTAAAGATATTTGACTTCTAATGCACCATAACTGAGTAGAGCGAAGCAAAAACTGCCTTGACTTGCCCTCAAACAACGCTTTGTAACTTGAAATCTATTTGGAGTATCGATATCATTCTTTCACCGTAAGAGACAGCAGGCTTTGGTGAACAATCATGGAAATTTTCAGGTCTCTGTGGAAATCCAACAAAAAGTTATGACGAGAGAAAAAAGTGGTTCATTTCCACAGTTTGAAATCTGAAGAAATCTGAGCGAAGGACGAATTTCCTACCCTCAAACAAGTCCAACTCATTTCAGAACGGTAATAGGTGAGAAAGAAATTCTTGAATTGTGAGCGTCAGGGGTGTCTGAAGATATTCGGGGACAAGCCTCATGTCTTAACTTTGCTTCGTTAAGGAGATATGACGATTCGAATATGCCTCTCATTACAGAAATCCAGCGGTGATTTTGAACAAGCTCTCCATTCACTTTATATGGAGAGTTTTCTGACCTTGTGTTAGTCTGAGGAGATTTGCAAAAATTCTATAAATCCCACAACAATGATGGTGACATTTTCTGAAAGCCAGCAAAAATACCTACGTTTTGATGTATAATTTGTGGAAGTTGAGTGAAAATTGAGCAAGTAGCAGGAAGTTGTTCGGACATGAAGTGAAAATTGCAAAACCTTCAGTGGAACACTGGAAGCCAAGAGCATAGCAACCATAACAACACATGTATTTTGTGAAAAATCACAATTTTGCAACTCAAAACTTTAAGAGGCATAAAAGTAAAACAGTAAAAGATTTGAAAAAGCTGAATCATACCTGAATAGCCCAATAATTTGTGAACATTTTAAAGTTTGAATGGTTGTTCTAGGTGAAAATATGAGGAAGTAGTTAAGTTTCAAAAACAAGCAAATTTTAGCAGAATTGCTGAAGTTTCCCATTCATTTCAATGGGACAAATTAAAGGAAAAAAGTGGAATATTTTAAAAAGTATAATAGTTAAAAATAGCAAAAATCATAGCGTAAATTAGCAGAAATAGCAGAATAGTTTAAAATTTGAACGGTGAAAATCGGCTGAAAATTGTGGAAGTAGTTAAGTGCCAAAAAGTGTACGGAAGCAACTAGAATAATAATAATAATAATAAAGAATAAAGAGAAACAGGAACTCAATAGTGTGGATGCTTAAAGCATCCACACAATAACTTAAACAGAAAAATTGGAAAAGCAAAATGGACAGCTGAAAAAATGCTGAACATGCTGAGGTTCCCTCAAATATACTTGTTAAATGACAAAAATCAGCAAAAAAATTTATGACTGCCACACAATTACAAATATGTACACATGAGGAAACACACATGCACAGAGAGACCCACACACAAGATCCAATTCAGTCAACCAGTCTAAATATATTGAATTTGAATCTTACAATGGGATCATCCCATTAAAAGGCTTTCTCTCTCTCTCTCTCTCTCTCTGTCACACACAAACACACACACACACACACACACACACACACACACACACACAGGGAGAGAGAAGTAAGTTTCTAGGTCAGCCTGGGAGCTGGTGAATTTGAATCCACCAATCAGAGAGGCTGTGCACTTTTCCCCACCAAAACAGGTGCATCTGTTTACACACGCAGCAGCACAGAGAGACACAGGATTTTTGCAGTCTATTTCTCATAGTGACGACTCCCCTCAAACAAATGACCGTAATTTCCTAACCGTAGGGGCTAGAACGGTCATTCTTACACCGTTTTGTTCAGAAGAGATGGGGGAATCTTCAAGTGTTGACAATTTAATATTAAAATATGAATTTTTAGAGATATATGACATGGATGACTTGTTGACTTAGAAGCCACGAATTCCCCAATATGCAAATTTGAATGCCTGAGACCACATATGTGATTGGCTGGCTGGGAAGCCGTGCAGGCCCTGATTTGTGGATTTGAATTCCTCAGCCCTCAGATATGATTGGCTGGCTTAGAAGCCACGAAGGCCCCAATATGCAAATTTGAATGCCTCAGGACACTTATTTGATTGGCTGGGAAACTGTGCAGGCCCTGATTTGAAAATTTGAATGTCTCAGTCCTCACAGAGGATTGGCTGCCTGGGGACCTGGCAGAAATATATAGAAATACTATTATTAAGCATAAATACTACATTTAGTAGAAATACTATGTTTTAGCACAAATACTATAAAAAGCAGAAATACTATAATTTAGCAGAAATACTATATTAAGCACAAATCCTATAAAAAGCAGAAATAGGATGATTAAGCATAAACACTACATTTAGTAGAAATATTATGTTTGAGCAAAAATCCTATAAAAAGCAGAAATACTATATTAGGCACAAATCCCATAAAAAGCAGAAATAGTATGATTAAGCATAAATACTACATTTAGTAGAAATACTATGTTTTAGCACAAATAGTATAAAAAGCAGAAATATTGTAATTTAGCAGAAATACTATATTAGGCACAAATCTTATAAAATAGCAGAAATAGTATTATTTAGCACAATAGTAATAAGTTAAACAGAAAAATTGGAAAAGCAAAATGGACAGCTGAAAAAATGCTGAACATGCTGAGGGTCCCTCAAATATACTTGTTAAATGAAAAAATCAGCAAAAAAATGCACAGGGAGAGAGAAGTAAGTTTCTAGGTCAGCCTGGGAGCTGCTGAATTTGAATCCACCAATCAGAGAGCCTGTGTACTTTTTCCCGCCAAAACATGTGCCTCTTTTTACACACGCAGCACAGAGAGGCACAGGATTATTGCAGCCTATTTCTCATAGTGAGGACTCCCCTCAAACAAATGACCATAATTTCCAAACCGTAGGGGCTAGAGCGGTCATTCTTACACCGTTTTGTTCAGAAGAGATGGGGGAATCTTCCAGTGTTTACAATTTATCATTAAAATATGAATTATTAAAGATATTTGACTTGTAATGCACCATAACTGAGTAGAGCGAAGCAAAAACTGCCTTGACTTGCCCTCAAACAACGCTTTCTAACTCAAAATCTATTTGGAGTATCGATATCATTCTTTCACCGTAAGAGACAGCAGGCTTTGGTGAACAATCATGGAAATTTTCAGGTCTCTGTGGAAATCCAACAAAAAGTTATGACGAGAGAAAAAAGTGGTTCATTTCCACAGTTTGAAATCTGAAGAAATCTGAGCGAAGGACGAATTTCCTACCCTCAAACAAGTCCAACTCATTTCAGAACGGTAATAGGTGAGAAAGAAATTCTTGAATTGTGAGCGTCAGGGGTGTCTGAAGATATTCGGGGACAAGCCTCATGTCTTAACTTTGCTTCGTTAAGGAGATATGACGATTCGAATATGCCTCTCATTACAGAAATCCAGCGGTGATTTTGAACAAGCTCTCCATTCACTTTATATGGAGAGTTTTCTGACCTTGTGTTAGTCTGAGGAGATTTGCCAAAATTCTATAAATCCCACAACAATGATGGTGACATTTTCTGAAAGCCAGCAAAAATACCTACGTTTTGATGTATAATTTGTGGAAGTTGAGTGAAAATTGAGCAAGTAGCAGGAAGTTGTTCGGACATGAAGTGAAAATTGCAAAACCTTCAGTGGCACACTGGAAGCCAAGAGCATAGCAACCATAACAACGCATGTATTTTGTGAAAAATCACAATTTTGCAACTCAAAACTTTAAGAGGCATAAAAGTAAAACAGTAGAAGATTTGAAAAAGCTGAATCATACCTGAATAGCCCAATAATTTGTGAACATTTTAAAATTTGAATGGTTGTTCTAGGTGAAAATATGAGGAAGTAGTTAAGTTTCAAAAACAAGCAAATTTTAGCAGAATTGCTGAAGTTTCCCATTCATTTCAATGGGACAAATTAAAGGAAAAAAGCTTAATATTTTAAAAAGTATAATAGTTAAAAATACCAAAAGTCATAGCGCACATTAGCAGAAGAAGCAGAATAGTTTAAAATTTGAACGGTGAAAATCGGCTGAAAATTGTGGAAGTAGTTAAGTGCCAAAAAGTGTACGGAAGCAACTAGAATAATAACTAGAAAAATTTGCATTTCCTGCGAAAATGCAGTGTGGATGCTTAAAGCTGAAGCTGTATGCAAAAAGTAGCTGAAAAAGCTGAAAAGTTGCAGAAATTGTAAAAACTTTGCAGAAGCAAAAGAAGTTTGCTAAAATGGAATAACTTAGCAGAACTGCAATATCTTAGAGGAAACATAATACTTGGCAGAAATACAATAGCATAGCAGAATTTAGCAGAAATATTGTAACTTACCAGAAACATGATAACTTCTCAAAAATACAAGAATTTAGGAGAAATAGTATAAGATAACAGAAAGAATATATTTAGCCAAAAATACTTAAACATTACAGAAACACTATGATTTAGAAAAATAGTACAACAGAGCAGAAATATTGTGATTTACCAGAGACACTGTGATGAACTATGAATATTGTAATTTTAAATTGAGACTATGTTTTAGCACAAATATTATAATTTGGCAGAAATACTATAATTTAGCAGAAATACTATATTAAGCACAAATCCTATAAAAAGCAGAAATGGTATGATTAAGCATAAATACTACATTTAGTAGAAATACTATGTTTTAGCACAAATCCCATAAAAAGCAGAAATACTGTACTATGATTTAGTAGAAAGACTATAATTAATCAGAAATACTAAATTTAGCAGAAATACTATATTAAGCACAAATCCTATGAGAAGCAGAAATAGTATGATTAAGCATAAATACTACATTTAGCAGAAATACTATATTAAGCACAAATCTTATAAAAAGCAGAAATACTATATTAAGCACAAATCCTATAAAAGCAGAAATAGTATATTAAGCACAAATCTTATAAAATAGCAGAAATAGTGTGATTTAGCACAATAGTAATAAGTTAAACAGAAAAATTGGAAAAGCAAAATGGACAGCTGAAAAAATGCTGAACATGCTGAGGTTCCCTCAAATATACTTGTTAAATGACAAAAATCAGCAAAAACATTTATGACTGCCACACAATTACAAATATGTACACATGAGGAAACACACATGCACAGAGAGAGACACACACAAGATCCAATTCAGTCAACCAGTCTAAATATATTGAATTTGAATCTTACAATGGGATCATCCCATTAAAAGGCTTTCTCTCTCTCTGTCACACACACACACACACACACACACACACACACACACACACACACACACACACACACACACACAGGGAGAGAGAAGTAAGTTTCTAGGTCAGCCTGGGAGCTGGTGAATTTGAATCCACCAATCAGAGAGGCTGTGCACTTTTCCCCACCAAAACAGGTGCATCTGTTTACACACGCAGCAGCACAGAGAGACACAGGATTTTTGCAGTCTATTTCTCATAGTGACGACTCCCCTCAAACAAATGACCGTAATTTCCTAACCGTAGGGGCTAGAACGGTCATTCTTACACCGTTTTGTTCAGAAGAGATGGGGGAATCTTCAAGTGTTGACAATTTAATATTAAAATATGAATTTTTAGAGATATATGACATGGATGACTTGTTGACTTAGAAGCCACGAATTCCCCAATATGCAAATTTGAATGCCTGAGACCACATATGTGATTGGCTGGCTGGGAAGCCGTGCAGGCCCTGATTTGTGGATTTGAATTCCTCAGCCCTCAGATATGATTGGCTGGCTTAGAAGCCAGGAAGGCCCCAATATGCAAATTTGAATGCCTCAGGACACTTATTTGATTGGCTGGGAAACTGTGCAGGCCCTGATTTGAAAATTTGAATGTCTCAGTCCTCACAGAGGATTGGCTGCCTGGGGACCTGGCAGAAATATATAGAAATACTATTATTAAGCATAAATACTACATTTAGTAGAAATACTATGTTTTAGCACAAATACTATAAAAAGAAGAAAAACTATAATTTAGCAGAAATACTATATTAAGCACAAATCCTATAAAAAGCAGAAATACTATAATTTAGAACAAATAGTATAAAAAGCAGAAATACTATAATTTAGCAGAAATACTATGTTAGGCACAAATCCTATAAAAAGCAGAAATACTATAATTTAGCAGAAATACTATGTTAGGCACAAATCCTATAAAAAGCAGAAATACTATAATTTAGCAGAAATACTATATTAGGCATAAATCCTTTGAAAAGCAGAAATAGTATGATTTAGCAGAAATACTGTATTTAGCACAAGTACCGAAAAGTACCAGAAATACTATGATTTAGCAGAATAGTAATAACTTATTGAAACACAAATGCACAGAGGGACACACAAACACAGGCTCTAATCCAGTCAACCAGTCTAACTATGTTCAATTTAAATCCTACAATGACATGCTGCCAAATAAGGGCAGGGTCCTCTCTCTCCCACTAAACACACACACACACACACACACACACACACACACACACACAGGGAGAGAGGACTAAGTTTCTAGGTCAGCCTGGGAGCTGCTGAATTTGAATCCACCAATCAGAGAGGCTGTTTACGTTTTCCCGCCAAAACAGGTGCATCTTTTTACACACGCAGCACAGAGACATAGACCTGCTTCTTTCAGTTTATTTCACATAGTGAGGATTCCCCTCAAACAAATGACCATAATTTCCTAACCTTAGGGGCTAGAGCGGTCATTCTTACACCGTTTTGTTCAGAAGAGATGGGGGAATCTTCAAGTGTTGACAATTTATCATTAAAATATGAATTTTTAGAGATATATGACATGGATGACTTGTTGACTTAGAAGCCACGAATTCCCCAATATGCAAATTTGAATACCTGGAGCCCACATACATGATTGGCTGGCTGGGAAGCTGTGCAGGCCCTGATTTGTGGATTTGAATTCCTCAGCCCTCAGATATGATTGGCTGGCTTAGAAGCCATGAAGGCCCCAATATGCAAATTTGAATGCCTCAGGACACATATATGATTGGCTGGGAAACTGTGCAGGCCCTGATTTGAAAATTTGAATGTCTAAGTCCTCACAGAGGATTGGCTGCCTGGGGACCTGGCAGAAATATATAGAAATACTATGATTAAGCATAAATACTACATTTAGTAGAAATACTATGTTTTAGCACAAATACTATAAAAAGCAGAAATACTATAATTTAGCAGAAATACTATATTAAGCACAAATCCTATAAAAAGCAGAAATACTATATTAGGTACAAATCCTATAAAAAGCAGAAATACTATATTAGGCACAAATCCTATAAAAAGCAGAAATACTATATTAGGCACAAATAGTATAAAAAGCAGAAATACTATAATTTAGCAGAAATACTATGTTTGGCACAAATCCTATAAAAATAATAAATACTATAATTTAGCAGAAATACTATATTAGGCACAAATCTTATGAAAAGCAGAAATAGTATCATTTAGCAGAATAGTAATAACTTACAAAATTACAAATATGGAGGCATATTGAAACACAAATGCACAGAGGGACACACAAACACAGGCTCTAATCCAGTCAACCAGTCTAACTATATTCAATTTAAATCCTACAATGACATGCTGCCAAATAAGGGCAGGGTCCTCTCTCTCCCACTATACACACACACACACACACACACACACACACACACACACACACACACACACACACAGACACAGAGGGAGAGAGCTGCCGAATTTAAATCCACCAATCAGAGTGGCTGTTTACGTTTTCCCGCCAAAACAGGTGCATCTTTTTACACACGCAGGACAGAGAGGCACAGGATTATTGCAGCCTATTTCTCATAGTGAGGACTCCCCTCAAACAAATGACCATAATTTCCTAACCGTAGGGGCTAGAGCGGTCATTCTTACACCGTTTTGTTCAGAAGAGATGGGGGAATCTTCCAGTGTTAACAATTTATCATTAAAATATGAATTATTAAAGATATTAGACTTCTAATGCACCATAACTGAGCAGAGCGAAGCAAAAACTGCCTTGACTTGCCCTCAAACAACGCTTTCTAACTCTAAATCTATTTGGAGTATCGATATCATTCTTTCACCGTAAGAGACAGCAGGCTTTGGTGAACAGTCAGAGAAATTTTCAGGTCTCTGTGGAAATCCAACAAAAAGTTATGACGAGAGAAAAAAGTGGTTCATTTCCACAGTTTGAAATCTGAAGAAATCTGAGCGAAGGACGAATTTCCTACCCTCAAACAAGTCCAACTCATTTCAGAACGGTAATAGGTGAGAAAGAAATTCTTGAATTGTGAGCGTCAGGAGTGTCTGAAGATATACCGGGACAAGCCTCATGTCTTAAAGTCGCTTCGTTAAGGAGATATGACGATTCGAATATGCCTCTCATTACAGAAATGCAGCGGTGATTTTGAACAAGCTCTCCATTGACTTTATATGGAGAGTTTTGAGACCTTGTGTTGGTCTGAGGAGATTTGCCAAAATTCTATAAATCCCACAACAATGATAGTGACATGTTCTGAAAGCCAGCAAAAATACCTACGTTTTGATGTATAATTTGTGGAAGTTGAGTGAAAATTGAGCAAGTAGCAAGAAGTTGTTCGGACATGAAGAGAAGACTGCAAAAGCTTCAGTGTCACACTGGAAGCCAAGAGCATAGCAACCATAACAACGCATGTATTTTGTGAAAAATCACAATTTTGCAACTGAAAACTTTAAGAGGCATAAAAGTAAAACGGTAAAAGATTTGAAAAAGCTGAATCATACCTGAATAGCCCAATAATTTGTGAACATTTTAAAGTTTGAATGGTTTTTCTAGGCGAAAGTATGAGGAAGTAGTTAAGTTTCAAAAACAAGCAAAATTTAGCAGAATTTTGGAAGTTTTCCATTCATTTCAATGGGACAAATTAAAGGAAAAAAGCTTAATATTTTAAAAAGTATAATAGCAAAAAATAGCAAAAATCATAGCGCAAATTAGCAGAAATAGCAGAATAGTTTAAAATTTGAACGGTGAAAATAGCACAAAAATTGTGGAAGTAGTTAAAGGACGAAAAACGAGCAACTTGAAGAATAATAATAATAATAATAATAAAGAATAAAGAGAAACAGGAACTCAATAGTGTGGATGCTTAAAGCATCCACACAATAATAAAGAACTAGAAAAATTTGCATTTCCTGCGAAAATGCAGTGTGGATGCTTAAAGCTGAAGCTGTATGCAAAAAGTAGCTGAAAAAGCTGAAAAGTTGCAGAAATTGTAAAAACTTTGCAGAAGCAAAAGAAGTTTGCTAAAATGGAATAACTTAGCAGAACTGCAATATCTTAGAAGAAACATAATACTTGGCAGAAATACAATAGCATAGCAGAATTTAGCAGAAATATTGTAACTTACCAGAAACATGATAACTTCTCAAAAATACAAGAATTTAGGAGAAATAGTATAAGATAACAGAAAGAATATATTTAGCCAAAAATACTTAAACATTACAGAAACACTATGATTTAGAAAAATAGTACAACAGAGCAGAAATATTGTGATTTACCAGAGACACTGTGATGAACTATGAATATTGTAATTTTAAATTGAGACTATGTTTTAGCACAAATATTATAATTTGGCAGAAATACTATAATTTAGCAGAAATACTATATTAAGCACAAATCCTATAAAAAGCAGAAATGGTATGATTAAGCACAAATACTACATTTAGTAGAAATACTTTGTTTTAGCACAAATCCCATAAAAAGCAGAAATACTGTACTATGATTTAGTAGAAAAACTATAATTAATCAGAAATACTAAATTTAGCAGAAATACTATATTAAGCACAAATACTATGAAAAGCAAAAATAGTATGATTAAGCATAAATACTACATTTAGCAGAAATACTATATTAAGCACAAATCCTATAAAAGCAGAAATAGTATATTAAGCACAAATCTTATAAAATAGCAGAAATAGTGTGATTTAGCACAATAGTAATAAGTTAAACAGAAAAATTGGAAAAGCAAAATGGACAGCTGAAAAAATGCTGAACATGCTGAGGGTCCCTCAAATATACTTGTTAAATGACAAAAATCTGCAAAAAAATTTATTACAGCCACACAATCACAAATATGTACACATGAGGAAACACACATGCACAGAGAGACCCACACACAAGATCCAATTCAGTCAACCAGTCTAAATATATTGAATTTAAATCTTAGAATGAGATCATCCCATTAAAAGCCTCTCTCTCTCTCTCTCTCTCTCTCTCTCTCTCTCTCTCTCTCTGTCACACACACACACACACACACACACACACACACACACAGGGAGAGAGAAGTAAGTTTCTAGGTCAGCCTGGGAGCTGGTGAATTTGAATCCACCAATCAGAGAGGCTGTGCACTTTTCCCCACCAAAACAGGTGCATCTGTTTACACACGCAGCAGCACAGAGAGACACAGGATTATTGCAGCCTATTTCTCATAGTGAGGACTCCCCTCAAACAAATGACCGTAATTTCCTAACCGTAGGGGCTAGAACGGTCATTCTTACACCGTTTTGTTCAGAAGAGATGGGGGAATCTTCAACTGTTGACAATTTAATATTAAAATATGAATTTTTAGAGATATATGACATGGATGACTTGTTGACTTAGAAGCCACGAATTCCCCAATATGCAAATTTGAATGCCTGAGACCACATATGTGATTGGCTGGCTGGGAAGCCGTGCAGGCCCTGATTTGTGGATTTGAATTCCTCAGCCCTCAGATATGATTGGCTGGCTTAGAAGCCATGAAGGCCCCAATATGCAAATTTGAATGCCTCAGGACACTTATTTGATTGGCTGGGAAACTGTGCAGGCCCTGATTTGAAAATTTGAATGTCTCAGTCCTCACAGAGGATTGGCTGCCTGGGGACCTGGCAGAAATATATAAAATACTATTATTAAGCATAAATACTACATTTAGTAGAAATACTATGTTTTAGGACAAATATTATAAAAAGAAGAAAAACTATAATTTAGCAGAAATACTATATTAAGCACAAATCCTATAAAAAGCAGAAATACTATAATTTAGAACAAATAGTATAAAAAGCAGAAATACTATAATTTAGCAGAAATACTATGTTAAGCACAAATCCTATAAAAAGCAGAAATACTATAATTTAGCAGAAATACTATGTTAGGCACAAATCCTATAAAAAGCAGAAATACTATAATTTAGCAGAAATACTATATTAGGCATAAATCCTATGAAAAGCAGAAATAGTATGATTTAGCAGAAATATTGTATTTAGCACAAGTACCGAAAAGTACCAGAAATACTATGATTTAGCAGAATAGTAATAACTTATTGAAACACAAATGCACAGAGGGACACACAAACACAGGCTCTAATCCAGTCAACCAGTCTAACTATGTTCAATTTAAATCCTACAATGACATGCTGTCAAATAAGGGCAGGGTCCTCTCTCTCCCACTAAACACACACACACACACACACACACACACACACACACACACACACACACACACAGGGAGAGAGGACTAAGTTTCTAGGTCAGCCTGGGAGCTGCTGAATTTGAATCCACCAATCAGAGAGGCTGTTTACGTTTTCCCGCCAAAACAGGTGCATCTTTTTACACACGCAGCACAGAGACATAGACCTGCTTCTTTCAGTTTATTTCACATAGTGAGGATTCCCCTCAAACAAATGACCATAATTTCCTAACCATAGGGGCTAGAGCGGTCATTCTTACACCGTTTTGTTCAGAAGAGATGGGGGAATCTTCAAGTGTTGACAATTTATCATTAAAATATGAATTTTTAGAGATATATGACATGGATGACTTGTTGACTTAGAAGCCACGAATTCCCCAATATGCAAATTTGAATACCTGGAGCCCACATACATGATTGGCTGGCTGGGAAGCTGTGCAGGCCCTGATTTGTGGATTTGAATTCCTCAGCCCTCAGATATGATTGGCTGGCTTAGAAGCCATGAAGGCCCCAATATGCAAATTTGAATGCCTCAGGACACATATATGATTGGCTGGGAAGCCGTGCAGGCCCTGATTTGAAAATTTGAATTTCTCAGTCCTCACAGAGGATTGGCTGCCTGGGGACCTGGCAGAAATATATAGAAATACTATGATTAAGCATAAATACTACATTTAGTAGAAATACTATGTTTTAGCACAAATACTATAAAAAGCAGAAATACTATAATTTAGCAGAAATACTATATTAAGCACAAATCCTATAAAAAGCAGAAATAGGATGATTAAGCATAAACACTACATTTAGTAGAAATACTATGTTTGAGCAAAAATCCTATAAAAAGCAGAAATACTATATTAGGCACAAATCCCATAAAAAGCAGAAATAGTATGATTAAGCATAAATACTACATTTAGTAGAAATACTATGTTTTAGCACAAATACTATAAAAAGCAGAAATACTATAATTTAGCAGAAATACTATATTAAGCACAAATCCCATAAAAAGCAGAAATAGGATGATTAAGCATAAACATTACATTTAGCAGAAATACTATGTTTGAGCACAAATAGTATAAAAAGCAGAAATATTGTAATTTAGCAGAAATACTATATTAGGCACAAATCTTATAAAATAGCAGAAATAGTATTATTTAGCACAATAGTAATAAGTTAAACAGAAAAATTGGAAAAGCAAAATGGACAGCTGAAAAAATGCTGAACATGCTGAGGGTCCCTCAAATATACTTGTTAAATGAAAAAAATCAGCAACAAAATGCACAGGGAGAGAGAAGTACGTTTCTAGGTCAGCCTGGGAGCTGCTGAATTTGAATCCACCAATCAGAGAGCCTGTGTACTTTTTCCCGCCAAAACATGTGCCTCTTTTTACACACGCAGCACAGAGAGGCACAGGATTATTGCAGCCTATTTCTCATAGTGACGACTACCCTCAAACAAATGACCATAATTTCCAAACCGTAGGGGCTAGAGCGGTCATTCTTACACCGTTTTGTTCAGAAGAGATGGGGGAATCTTCCAGTGTTTACAATTTATCATTAAAATATGAATTATTAAAGATATTTGACTTCTAATGCACCATAACTGAGTAGAGCGAAGCAAAAACTGCCTTGACTTGCCCTCAAACAACGCTTTGTAACTTGAAATCTATTTGGAGTATCGATATCATTCTTTCACCGTAAGAGACAGCAGGCTTTGGTGAACAATCATGGAAATTTTCAGGTCTCTGTGGAAATCCAACAAAAAGTTATGACGAGAGAAAAAAGTGGTTCATTTCCACAGTTTGAAATCTGAAGAAATCTGAGCGAAGGACGAATTTCCTACCCTCAAACAAGTCCAACTCATTTCAGAACGGTAATAGGTGAGAAAGAAATTCTTGAATTGTGAGCGTCAGGGGTGTCTGAAGATATTCGGGGACAAGCCTCATGTCTTAACTTTGCTTCGTTAAGGAGATATGACGATTCGAATATGCCTCTCATTACAGAAATCCAGCGGTGATTTTGAACAAGCTCTCCATTCACTTTATATGGAGAGTTTTCTGACCTTGTGTTAGTCTGAGGAGATTTGCAAAAATTCTATAAATCCCACAACAATGATGGTGACATTTTCTGAAAGCCAGCAAAAATACCTACGTTTTGATGTATAATTTGTGGAAGTTGAGTGAAAATTGAGCAAGTAGCAGGAAGTTGTTCGGACATGAAGTGAAAATTGCAAAACCTTCAGTGGAACACTGGAAGCCAAGAGCATAGCAACCATAACAACACATGTATTTTGTGAAAAATCACAATTTTGCAACTCAAAACTTTAAGAGGCATAAAAGTAAAACAGTAAAAGATTTGAAAAAGCTGAATCATACCTGAATAGCCCAATAATTTGTGAACATTTTAAAGTTTGAATGGTTGTTCTAGGTGAAAATATGAGGAAGTAGTTAAGTTTCAAAAACAAGCAAATTTTAGCAGAATTGCTGAAGTTTCCCATTCATTTCAATGGGACAAATTAAAGGAAAAAAGTGGAATATTTTAAAAAGTATAATAGTTAAAAATAGCAAAAATCATAGCGTAAATTAGCAGAAATAGCAGAATAGTTTAAAATTTGAACGGTGAAAATCGGCTGAAAATTGTGGAAGTAGTTAAGTGCCAAAAAGTGTACGGAAGCAACTAGAATAATAACTAGAAAAATTTGCATTTCCTGCGAAAATGCAGTGTGGATGCTTAAAGCTGAAGCTGTATGCAAAAAGTAGCTGAAAAAGCTGAAAAGTTGCAGAAATTGTAAAAACTTTGCAGAAGCAAAAGAAGTTTGCTAAAATGGAATAACTTTGCAGAACTGCAATATCTTAGAGGAAACATAATACTTGGCAGAAATACAATAGCATAGCAGAATTTAGCAGAAATATTGTAACTTACCAGAAACATGATAAGTTCTCAAAAATACAAGAATTTAGGAGAAATAGTATAAGATAACAGAAAGAATATATTTAGCCAAAAATACTTAAACATTACAGAAACACTATGATTTAGAAAAATAGTACAACAGAGCAGAAATATTGTGATTTACCAGAGACACTGTGATGAACTATGAATATTGTAATTTTAAATTAAGACTATGTTTTAGCACAAATATTATAATTTGGCAGAAATACTATAATTTAGCAGAAATACTATATTAAGCACAAATCCTATAAAAAGCAGAAATGGTATGATTAAGCATAAATACTACATTTAGTAGAAATACTTTGTTTTAGCACAAATCCCATAAAAAGCAGAAATACTGTACTATGATTTAGTAGAAAGACTATAATTAATCAGAAATACTAAATTTAGCAGAAATACTATATTAAGCACAAATCCTATGAAAAGCAGAAATAGTATGATTAAGCATAAATACTACATTTAGCAGAAATACTATATTAAGCACAAATCTTATAAAAAGCAGAAATACTATATTAAGCACAAATCCTATAAAAGCAGAAATAGTATATTAAGCACAAATCTTATAAAATAGCAGAAATAGTGTGATTTAGCACAATAGTAATAAGTTAAACAGAAAAATTGGAAAAGCAAAATGGACAGCTGAAAAAATGCTGAACATGCTGAGGTTCCCTCAAATATACTTGTTAAATGACAAAAATCAGCAAAAAAATTTATGACTGCCACACAATTACAAATATGTACACATGAGGAAACACACATGCACAGAGAGACACACACACAAGATCCAATTCAGTCAACCAGTCTAAATATATTGAATTTGAATCTTACAATGGGATCATCCCATTAAAAGGCTTTCTCTCTCTCTCTCTCTCTCTCTGTCACACACACACACACACAAACACACACACACACACACACAGGGAGAGAGAAGTAAGTTTCTAGGTCAGCCTGGGAGCTGGTGAATTTGAATCCACCAATCAGAGAGGCTGTGCACTTTTCCCCACCAAAACAGGTGCATCTGTTTACACACGCAGCAGCACAGAGAGACACAGGATTTTTGCAGTCTATTTCTCATAGTGACGACTCCCCTCAAACAAATGACCGTAATTTCCTAACCGTAGGGGCTAGAACGGTCATTCTTACACCGTTTTGTTCAGAAGAGATGGGGGAATCTTCAACTGTTGACAATTTAATATTAAAATATGAATTTTTAGAGATATATGACATGGATGACTTGTTGACTTAGAAGCCACGAATTCCCCAATATGCAAATTTGAATGCCTGAGACCACATATGTGATTGGCTGGCTGGGAAGCCGTGCAGGCCCTGATTTGTGGATTTGAATTCCTCAGCCCTCAGATATGATTGGCTGGCTTAGAAGCCACGAAGGCCCCAATATGCAAATTTGAATGCCTCAGGACACTTATTTGATTGGCTGGGAAACTGTGCAGGCCCTGATTTGAAAATTTGAATGTCTCAGTCCTCACAGAGGATTGGCTGCCTGGGGACCTGGCAGAAATATATAGAAATACTATTATTAAGCATAAATACTACATTTAGTAGAAATACTATGTTTTAGCACAAATACTATAAAAAGAAGAAAAACTATAATTTAGCAGAAATACTATATTGAGCACAAATCCTATAAAAAGCAGAAATACTATAATTTAGAACAAATAGTATAAAAAGCAGAAATACTATAATTTAGCAGAAATACTATGTTAGGCACAAATCCTATAAAAAGCAGAAATACTATAATTTAGCAGAAATACTATGTTAGGCACAAATCCTATAAAAAGCAGAAATACTATAATTTAGCAGAAATACTATATTAGGCATAAATCCTATGAAAAGCAGAAATAGTATGATTTAGCAGAATAGTAATAACTTATTGAAACACAAATGCACAGAGGGACACACAAACACAGGCTCTAATCCAGTCAACCAGTCTAACTATGTTCAATTTAAATCCTACAATGACATGCTGCCAAATAAGGGCAGGGTCCTCTCTCTCCCACTAAACACACACACACACACACACACACACACACACACACAGGGAGAGAGGTAAGTTTCTAGGTCAGCCTGGGAGCTGCTGAATTTGAATCCACCAATCAGAGAGGCTGTTTACGTTTTCCCGCCAAAACAGGTGCATCTTTTTACACACGCAGCACAGAGACATAGACCTGCTTCTTTCAGTTTATTTCACATAGTGAGGATTCCCCTCAAACAAATGACCATAATTTCCTAACCATAGGGGCTAGAGTGGTCATTCTTACACCGTTTTGTTCAGAAGAGATGGGGGAATCTTCAAGTGTTGATAATTTATCATTAAAATATGAATTTTTAGAGATATATGACATGGATGACTTGTTGACTTAGAAGCCACGAATTCCCCAATATGCAAATTTGAATACCTGGAGCCCACATACATGATTGGCTGGCTGGGAAGCTGTGCAGGCCCTGATTTGTGGATTTGAATTCCTCAGCCCTCAGATATGATTGGCTGGCTTAGAAGCCATGAAGGCCCCAATATGCAAATTTGAATGCCTCAGGACACATATATGATTGGCTGGGAAGCCGTGCAGGCCCTGATTTGAAAATTTGAATTTCTCAGTCCTCACAGAGGATTGGCTGCCTGGGGACCTGGCAGAAATATATAGAAATACTATGATTAAGCATAAATACTACATTTAGTAGAAATACTATGTTTTAGCACAAATACTATAAAAAGCAGAAATACTATAATTTAGCAGAAATACTATATTAAGCACAAATCCTATAAAAAGCAGAAATAGGATGATTAAGCATAAACACTACATTTAGTAGAAATACTATGTTTGAGCAAAAATCCTATAAAAAGCAGAAATACTATATTAGGCACAAATCCCATAAAAAGCATAAATAGTATGATTAAGCATAAATACTACATTTAGTAGAAATACTATGTTTTAGCACAAATAGTATAAAAAGCAGAAATATTGTAATTTAGCAGAAATTCTATATTAGGCACAATTCCTATAAAATAGCAGAAATAGTATTATTTAGCACAATAGTAATAAGTTAAACAGAAAAATTGGAAAAGCAAAATGGACAGCTGAAAAAATGCTGAACATGCTGAGGGTCCCTCAAATATACTTGTTAAATGAAAAAATCAGCAAAAAAATGCACAGGGAGAGAGAAGTAAGTTTCTAGGTCAGCCTGGGAGCTGCTGAATTTGAATCCACCAATCAGAGAGCCTGTGTACTTTTTCCCGCCAAAACATGTGCCTCTTTTTACACACGCAGCACAGAGAGGCACAGGATTATTGCAGCCTATTTCTCATAGTGAGGACTCCCCTCAAACAAATGACCATAATTTCCAAACCGTAGGGGCTAGAGCGGTCATTCTTACACCGTTTTGTTCAGAAGAGATGGGGGAATCTTCCAGTGTTTACAATTTATCATTAAAATATGAATTATTAAAGATATTTGACTTCTAATGCACCATAACTGAGTAGAGCGAAGCAAAAACTGCCTTGACTTGCCCTCAAACAACGCTTTGTGACTTGAAATCTATTTGGAGTATCGATATCATTCTTTCACCGTAAGAGACAGCAGGCTTTGGTGAACAATCATGGAAATTTTCAGGTCTCTGTGGAAATCCAACAAAAAGTTATGACGAGAGAAAAAAGTGGTTCATTTCCACAGTTTGAAATCTGAAGAAATCTGAGCGAAGGACGAATTTCCTACCCTCAAACAAGTCCAACTCATTTCAGAACGGTAATAGGTGAGAAAGAAATTCTTGAATTGTGAGCGTCAGGGGTGTCTGAAGATATTCGGGGACAAGCCTCATGTCTTAACTTTGCTTCGTTAAGGAGATATGACGATTCGAATATGCCTCTCATTACAGAAATCCAGCGGTGATTTTGAACAAGCTCTCCATTCACTTTATATGGAGAGTTTTCTGACCTTGTGTTAGTCTGAGGAGATTTGCAAAAATTCTATAAATCCCACAACAATGATGGTGACATTTTCTGAAAGCCAGCAAAAATACCTACGTTTTGATGTATAATTTGTGGAAGTTGAGTGAAAATTGAGCAAGTAGCAGGAAGTTGTTCGGACATGAAGTGAAAATTGCAAAACCTTCAGTGGCACACTGGAAGCCAAGAGCATAGCAACCATAACAACACATGTATTTTGTGAAAAATCACAATTTTGCAACTCAAAACTTTAAGAGGCATAAAAGTAAAACAGTAAAAGATTTGAAAAAGCTGAATCATACCTGAATAGCCCAATAATTTGTGAACATTTTAAAGTTTGAATGGTTGTTCTAGGTGAAAATATGAGGAAGTAGTTAAGTTTCAAAAACAAGCAAATTTTAGCAGAATTGCAGAAGTTTCCCATTCATTTCAATGGGACAAATTAAAGGAAAAAAGTGGAATATTTTAAAAAGTATAATAGTTAAAAATAGCAAAAATCGTAGCGTAAATTAGCAGAAATAGCAGAATAGTTTAAAATTTGAACGGTGAAAATCGGCTGAAAATTGTGGAAGTAGTTAAGTGCCAAAAAGTGTACGGAAGCAACTAGAATAATAATAATAATAACTAGAAAAATTTGCATTTCCTGCGAAAATGCAGTGTGGATGCTTAAAGCTGAAGCTGTATGCAAAAAGTAGCTGAAAAAGCTGAAAAGTTGCAGAAATTGTAAAAACTTTGCAGAAGCAAAAGAAGTTTGCTAAAATGGAATAACTTAGCAGAACTGCAATATCTTAGAGGAAACATAATACTTGGCAGAAATACAATAGCATAGCAGAATTTAGCAGAAATATTGTAACTTACCAGAAACATGATAACTTCTCAAAAATACAAGAATTTAGGAGAAATAGTATAAGATAACAGAAAGAATATATTTAGCCAAAAATACTTAAACATTACAGAAACACTATGATTTAGAAAAATAGTACAACAGAGCAGAAATATTGTGATTTACCAGAGACACTGTGATGAACTATGAATATTGTAATTTTAAATTAAGACTATGTTTTAGCAAAAATATTATAATTTGGCAGAAATACTATAATTTAGCAGAATTACTATATTAAGCACAAATCCTATAAAAAGCAGAAATGGTATGATTAAGCATAAATACTACATGTAGTAGAAATACTTTGTTTTAGCACAAATCCCATAAAAAGCAGAAATACTGTACTATGATTTAGTAGAAAAACTATAATTAATCAGAAATACTAAATTTAGCAGAAATACTATATTAAGCACAAATCCTATGAAAAGCAGAAATAGTATGATTAAGCATAAATACTACATTTAGCAGAAATACTATATTAAGCACAATTCTTATAAAAAGCAGAAATACTATATTAAGCACAAATCCTATAAAAAGCAGAAATACTATGATTAAGCATAAATACTACATTTAGTAGAAATACTATATTAAGCACAAATCTTATAAAAAGCAGAAATACTATATTAAGCACAAATCCTATAAAAGCAGAAATACTATATTAAGCACAAATCCTATAAAAAGCAGAAATAGTATATTAAGCACAAATCCTATAAAAAGCAGAAATACTATATTTGGCACAAATCCTATTAAAAGCAGAAATAGTATGATTTAGCACAATAGTAATGAGTTAAACAGAAAAATAGCTCATCTGATAGAGTGGGCACAATAATGGTGTCAAATATTTTGTTCTCTTTGTTCTCCAGTATTCTGACATATGTCTCAAAATAGAGCATTCTCTGTACAATTTCACCCCTCACATAACAAGATGAAGATGTGATCCTTGCATTGTTGAGCTGATGCCATTCCTGGTCAGCTGTGTGTTCTCCTTTTGCTGTCTCAATCTTATGTACCATGTCCTCTGTGACCAGTAAGCTTTCAAGGTTGAAGAGTTCCTCCTCACTGTAGACATGCACACTCTGTGTGGGATCCAGCCTGTACTGAGTGGCAGTGGCAGGTAAAGAGGAGGATCTTGGTAAATGTTTACAGATTTTGTGGGTAATCTGGGCTCCTGGTTAGAGAACACGCTCACCAATGCTGTCTTAAGACTGGTCTTCTTGTCACTGAAGGCCATGGTTGCGGTAAGAGGTCAATTTGTTACATCAATGTCTTTGCATGATTTTCCAGTGTTTAGCAAGGAGATGTAAAGTGGGTCACCAGCCAAGTTCTTGTACAGCGTACTCCTTTAAAGGACCATAATAATGTGAGGATAAAACAAGGCACTGTGAAAGTCATCTATGCAATAACAATAACAATAATAATAATAACAACAACAACAACTTGACATTGTACCTGCATCATTATTCAAAAATGTCTTTGAGTTCATTGATCCATGGAACTGGCCCTGGTTCCAAACCCTGAAAAAAAAAAATAGCAATAACAAATATAAAAGAAAAAAATACTTATACATATTACTTATAACAGGTTATAAAAGAACATTAAAGGGTCAGTCCTGAATATGAATCTCAGCACTTACTGCTGTTTGGATTTGTCCCACTGTTGGTCTGTCTCGGTGCTGGTGTGAAGATACAACCTGCAGCTTCAGTTCTGAAAAATGTACTGTTTGAAAGGGCAAAACAGTGTGCTTACACACTGCATTGCCAGCTACACACCAGCACCGATCAGAAAAAAAGGACAACAGGGTCCCGAAGCTCAGTCTGCACTAAACCATATAGAAAGCCAGTCTTACACATACTGACAAAGGCTAGAGACTTTTTCAGGGTTAGATGATGGCGCTCAAGATGGAGCAGGAGTTACAGTCAAAGTCATTTATAATTCTGTGAACAACCATTATTTACCAGGGCTCACAGAATATGATCACTCTCCTTTCTTAGTGTCCTACAGAGTACAGTACCTAAAAGGATACCTTTATCACAGTAACATTCTAATACAAGTATAAATAATTTTAATAAATAGCATTTGAGTACAAATAACTGATATTAAATTTACCTGAGTATTAAAAGTTATTTCTGGGAATAAATTTAAGTGTCAAAATTAAACCTTTTTCTTATGTGCCATTTTGTTAAGAAAAAAAGCACATTGCTGCAGGTTTAATTAAAACAATATGGTAAGCTTTAGGCTTCAGGAAAAAAATGGTATTGGTTGTGAGACAAACAGTGGTAATAAGGGGACTTGTCATAATCGCTGAGTTCTCTACTGTTCTTTCTTACCCTAAGAGGCTTGATGTCTCTCCCTAAACAGGAACAGGTGAGAACTGAACACCCAGCCGATGCCTAACTTACAGTGTGATGCAAAAGTTTGGGCAAAATTGTTAATAGTCATTATTTTCCTGTATAAATGATTGATTGTTATGATAAAAAATGTCAGTTAAATATATCATATAGGAGACACACACAGTGATATTTGAAAAGTGAAATGACCAGAAAGTGTGTGATAATTGTTTAAACAAAATCAGGCAGGTGCATAAAATTGGGCACTGTTGTCATTTTATTGATTCCAAAACCTTTAGAACTAATTGTTGGAACTCAAATTGGCTCGGTAATCTCAGTGACCCCTGACCTACATACACAGGTGAATCCAATAATGAGAAAGAGTATTTAAGGGGGTCTACTGTAAGTTTCCCTCCTATTTTCATTTTCTCTGGAGAGTAGCAACATAGCGGCTGAAAACAACTCTCAAATGACCTGAAGACAAAGATTGTTCACCATCATGAATTAGGGGGAGGACACACAAAGCTATCTCAGAGATTTAAGCTGTCGGTTTCCACAGTTAGGAACATATTGAGACAATGGAAGACACAGGCTCAGTTCAAGTTAAGGCTGGAAGTGGCAGACCAAGAAAAATCTCGGATAGACAGAAGCGACGAATGGTCAGAACATTCAGAGTCGATCCACAGACCAGCACCAAAGACCTACAACATCATCTTGCAGCAGATGGAGTCACTGTGCATCGTTCAACCATTCGGCGCACTTTACACGAGCAGATGCTGTATGCGAGAGTGATGCAGAGGAAGCCTTTCTCCACCCACAGCACAAACAGAGCCGCTTGAGGTTTGCTAAAGCACATTTGGACAAACCAGCTTCATTCTGGAATAAGGTGCTGTGGACTGATGAAACTAAAACTGAGTTATTTGGGCATAACAAGGGGCGTAGTGCATCGAGGAAAAAGAATACAGTATTCCAAGAAAAACACCTGCTACCTGCAGTAAAATATGGTGGTGGCTCCATCATGCTGTGGGGCTGTGTGGCCAGTGCAGGGACACATGGATTCCACTCAGTATCACCAGATTCTGGAGACCAATGTCCAGGAATCAGTGACAAAGCTGAAGCTGCGCTGAGGCTGGATCTTTCAACAAGACAACGACCCGAAACACTGCTCAAAATCCACTAAGGCTTTCATGCAGAGGAACAAGTACAACGTTCTGGAATGGCCATCTCAGTCCCCAGACCTGAATATTATTGAAAATCTGTGGTGTGACTGTCCATGCTTGGAAGCCATCAAACCTGAATGAACTAGAGATGTTTTGTAAAGAGGAGTGGTCCAAAATACCTTCAACCACAATCCAGACTCTCATTGGAACCTACAGGAAGTGTTTAGAGGCTGTAATTTCTGCAAAGGGTGAATCTACTAAATATTGATTTCATGTCTTTTTTTGTGGTGCCCAAATTTATGCACCGGCCTGATTTTGTCTAAAAAAAAAATATTGCACACTTTCTGTAAATCCAATACACTGCATTTCACTTCTCAAATATCACTGTGTGTGTCTCCTATATGATATATTTAACTGACATTTTTCATTGTAACAACCAACAATTTATACAGGAAAATAATGACTATTAACAAGGTTGCCCAAACTTTTGCATCACACTGTAACTCTCAGCCTGGCCATTTCACTTTTCCTGCTGTGCTGGCCTGCCCTGATGATGACAACACTGGTCACCCAGTCATTGTTTGACACTGGTTAAAAAGGGAAGTTATCAATGCACAACTTACAAACATTCCAAAAAGCAAAGCAAAAAACCTTTAGTATTTTGTCAAATGCCATACTTATTTTTGTCGTTTTTAACCAAATCTAGCTCTACTCAGAGTAGAGGAAAAATTCTCCATGTTTCACCATTGGATTCAGCAAAGATGATTCTACTAAGCATTACTTACGGTATTAATATAGATAAATGAAACATTTGCTTCATTTATGAAAGCTGATTCATCAGTGTTAAAACTACAATAAAAGGTGTTACAATCAAGAATTGCTGACATTTCAAATACTCATCAGTCTAAGCTAAGAAACCCTGTGTGACTTGGCCTCAAAAGCACACAGTCCAGTACTTAACCACATAATAATGATTAAAAGTAAGTAATAGTTTTTGTCCTCTAAATATGAAAGCTTGCCTGTTTAATATGCATCTTTGAAACTATTTTTCCCCAAATGTTGGATACTTGTCACAAATATTCCTCTCTGTAGCTCTGACATATCACAGGTCACCTGATGCCTTCGGTTTCTCTCTTGCCTTTCAGTAATCACCTACTTAGAATTCACAAAAGACCAACAATTACACCATTGACAGAAATGTCACAAAAGTCACAAAAAGGTTCTGGTGCAGAGTTCTACTTCTACTTCAGCTTCTTGGAGGCAGGAAGTGTGACAAAAGTGAAGCTTTACAGACAGAGTAGAACAAAGTAACTGGGACAAATTTAATCTCTAAATGACTATTTACCTGTTCTTGAGAGGGCTCGAACATCATAGTTACTCGATGTTTACACTCTTACAGTCAGTCTTGATCAATTCAGCAAAAACATCTGAAAAACAAAATGTTGCACAATTTTTAAAAATAAAACAAGTAGAATTTTAAGCAAATTCTAACATGTCTGATTCTATACTGTTCAATATTATTTCATTTTCATTGTGACATCACTAGTTACATCTGATATTTCCGAGAAAACACTAAAACAATCAGCTGTTTGTGAGCTGCACACTATGATTGTGATAAAACATTTAAACTTTGTAGCTCATACAGTTATACCTCTGCTTTACGGTCTTCTGGCTTTAAGTTTATTAGGCTCTTCTTGCATAACCATCAGAGAAATAATTGGATAGTAGTCATCTGAATGTTACAGTTACTGAGGCAAAGTGTGTGGCATTAGGAGAAAGAGACAAAAAAGAAAAAACAAAACCTAAGCTGGGAAAGCTATACCTGAAACATCATTAGAAAACCTGAGACATGGAAACTCAGAGGGGATGTCCAGCAGAGAAAACACAGGGGCTGATAGATAGCAGAGAACGTAGAAGTAACGCAGACAATCTAACGAAAACAGAGGTGAACACACACACTATGGCTGTGTCCCAATTAAGAGACCGCACACTTTGAGTGTGATTACGTCACCGCCACGGGACAACGGCTGTCCCAATTCCAAGTGTACTTCAAATGCATACTCCAAATGCTGTGTTGACCAAGTTTAGCTTACCTTTTTGAAGTAAAACCTTGAAGCTTGACCCTTTGAATTTTGAAATGTTAGGATGCTCAGTCACCGTGTGCAGCCTTGAAACCTGCGCCTTCGGACGAAATCTGGAGGGAATTAGCACTCCTGCGTCTATGAACGTATTCGAACCGCATTGATTTCCCGCACTCTGTCCCGGGGACTAGCAGTAACGTGGATCTGTTAGGCGTGCTTCCATGACACCAGGAAAAGAGATCGCCACTTTCAAAATAAAAGCTCATCTAAAAAAATACATGCAGGGCTTTAGCAGTCGAACTTTAAAAAAACTACATAATACATTAACTACATAAAAAATAAAAAAGACCAGTAATTTTATACGTTTTAAATTGTAAGTTTGAGACTTATAAAATAGTACTGATAATTTCATAATTCAAATTAGACAAGAATCGGGTCTGATCACCAACAAAAACCGCCCTAAAGTAAAGGGACAAAATCAACACAAGGCAGTACAATTGGGAAAAACAACAATCATAGTTAGCCAATCAGGCCGATGGCAACAGATTGCATCACAATTTGTAACATCAAAGACCAGCGGTCCCTTTCCCGGTCTTTCTGAAGAAACTTACAGACACAGTCACAGCTCTTCTACTTTGTGCTCTTGTGATATTAAGAACTTCATAAAACGTAAGTATTGATATTGAAGCCGTTTTTTAGTGCCTTTATACTATGTATAACACATTATAATGTAGTGAAAGATAAAAAATCTAGCCATTTAAGTTCCTGTGAATATAAAGACCGTCAAGTCTGACTTCCTTAAATTAGCTTCAGTGGCTAAGCTAACAATACACATCCTCTTAGAGCCCTAGTGGACGTTTTCGTCCCATTGACTTCCATTATAAACGCTATTTTTCACTGCAGAATTATTACCGTTAATGTCCTGGTGATTACTCATGTCTCCGTCTGTATGTATTTTATGAAGGCTCATAAGCGTTTAATTAATTTTCAGACCAACATTTTGTAAAGATAATTTGTGTTTTTACAAAAATATTGAAATGTTTTCAGGTATGTAAATATCAAGCAGGAACCTCAGAAACACACGTAGGGTTGAGGAAGTTCATGATGTGTTTGTTTTATATCAAAATGTGAAGAGATGACATGAAAGCAACAGGTGTTACTGTATTCTGTCAGAACTGTATCCAGCAGAAATGTATGAACCTGTTAATGTGTTTATTTTGCTTTTTTTATTTTCAGAATGGCCTTAAGGAAACTGACTGACAACCGGCCTGAGACGCCGTATTTCCGGCCCCCACCCATTCATATCCGGGTGTTGAAATGTTGTGACCAGCTAAAGGTGATTCAATTCAATTTTATTTATATAGCATCAAATCACAACAGTCGCTTTAAGGCGCTTTATATTGTACAGTAGATCGTACAATAATAAATACAGAGAAAAACCCAACAATCATATGATGTAGACTTTCACATGTATGAACGTGACTATGGAGTAAGATCATAGAAATACATTTCTTTATTTATGTATTTATCAGGTGATCAGCTGGGTTACTGAGGATGGAGAGGTCAAAGCACTGTCAACAAAAAAAAATAAAGTGGCAGCAATCACAGACGGTGAAACAGTGCTGAAGATCACCTTGTTTGAAGAGTTCTCCTCCAAAGTAAAACAGGACATGTCCTACATGATGAGGGGACATGAGCTGAGGGGCCAAGCTCCCCCTTATCTCATCAATATCACTGCGAGGACACAGTTCTTTAAAGCTCCTGCCCTGGCAGTCTCGGAGGCCCTCATCATTAAGGCGGAGGAGCTGCTTAATCCACCTTCCCCAGTAACACCACTAAAGATGAGCCCAACATCTGGAGGGCTCATGACAGTGGAAGGGGAGGTTGTGGAGGTAAATATTTGTGGTTCCATCAGAATTGATATTGCTTCAGGTTTTCAAAGAAACCATTACTTTTTTGTCTTTAAAAGTAAAAATAATAATTTTATTGTTCTTGTCAAACAAACACAAAATTGTGAGAACAAGATCAACCACTATTATTTTGTAAATGGTTGTAGATTTATCATTAACAACAATAATAAAATAATAGATGTAGTAAGTCAAGAAAGTAGCACCTAGATGTACACACACAGATTTATGCAATCACTATAACTGACATTATATTTTAATTGAATTTTCAGTGTTCGGCAGTGAGGACAGTTTGCTCAGGCAAACAACTGGTGCCAATACGCACTCTCCAGCTAAAACAGGTAATGGTGCAACTAAAGTGTAATATTGAAAATGGTGAAAATAGGCATATTTGAGATTTCCATTAGTTAATGAATAAATGTTTCATTCTGTCATTTTTGTGATTTCAGGATGGATATACAATGACTGTCTCCTTGTGGAGGGAGGCGTCAATTGTTGACGTTCGTGTGGGAGATCAGGTAAAGATCTCCCATGTGAAAGTGCACCGCTCCGCCTATGGAGTACAGCTCCAGTCAACTTCCCATACAAAGACTGAGGTATGAAGAAGCCATATGTTTGTACCAACATGTAATAGCAATGTCATTTGCCAAAATGTTTAGAATTATAGGTGGTCCAAAAGATTGACTCTGTTCATCTGGACGTAGCATTTTCAAGTGGGAGAAATGTTTCATCACTCATCCAAGTGACTTCTTCAGTCTCAGCGGACTGCAGGTTTCTGTGGTCTTTGATCAGTGCCCGTGACAATTTGTATATTACTGACCAATTAACTGACCTCCCAGCCTATTGCTTCTTCAGTGGGCTAGTTTCAGTCATTATGCAATGTACTGTTTAAAAGATTGGGTAAAACAGACTGAAGAAGTCACCTGGATGAGTGACAAAACATTTCTCCCACTTGAAAATGCTACGTCCAGATGAACAGAATCATCCTTTTGGGATTTACTTACATGGATCATTGAGCATGCATCAAGACGTGATTACCATATTAAATATATGCTTTTTGTGTATTGACAGACAAAGGAAGATGAAAGTACTCAAGTAACTGTAGTTGGTGTGGCCACTGCAGAGCAGTGCAGTGCACTGCAGTCCACCCAGCTGCAAGTTCTCCTTCTAACTGGAGAAACCCTCTTCATTGAAGAGGAGATGTGGAAGCCCTACGAGGAGGAGTTTGAGAAGCACAGGATCACTTTTACTGTAAAAATCAAAGGAAAACAAATAGTACACATAAAAAAACCAGAATAAATATATATAGATATAGATATATATAGATATATATATAGATATAGATATAGATATAGATATGTATATATATATATAGATCTATATATATAAATATAGTTCATTTGTTTTGTTTGTATTTTTTAAAATGTTCAAGTTGCTATGTTCATTCATTTAAACAATATTTAAAAGTTATAGTTTCAACTGCATTCTTATGCTAAGTGTTTTTTAATCTGATAAAATCTAATAAATAGCTGAAAATGCATAAAGCAGTCTCATGTTTATTAAATGAAACAGAAGACATGGTTTATAAAACACTCTCTAATGTACAGTTACATTGCATGCTCTGTACAGAGCTTAACAGACTTTTTAAGCACTTAAAACCTTCGATAAAGAACACTCCTGTAGGCCAACAACTGCCTATCTGTATGTTCAACATCATATAATACTGTTTTTATGTGTGTTTTTTAGAAGGCTGAAAGATTATATATGTTTTTCTTAAACAGTTTGAAAACATTAATAACAGTCAGTTTCAGTTTCCCTAAGTGCTGTGGTGTATTAGCTTCTGTGCTGGCTGAAGCCTATCAGGGCAAGTCCATTTAGCTCAGAATTCATATGATTACTACCAGTGTTTATTAGAGTAAAAGAAATAAATGTGAGAAGAACATGTGTAGTTTCTTTTAAAAAGCCTCATGGCAATGGGGATAAAGACCGTCCTGAACCTCTGAGTCCTGCAGTGCAGTAAGATGACCCTCTCACTGCAGTTCATCTTGTCCTGTGAGGATGCTTAGGTGGCTGTATTTATTGTTCTCCATTTTAGATTACAACTTCTTCCTCATCTGCTCTGCACGATGTCTGACTGACTCAACATCTTTGCAGACTGTCCTGCATTGTTTTGTTTTGTTTTTAGGTCTGGTGAACTCTTTACCACCTCCTTGGTGTTGGTGTTCAGGAGAAGACTGTTGTCATTGCTTCAGTCAGTTAAACAAATCTATACTAGAAAAATTTGCATTTCCTGCGAAAATGCAGTGTGCATGCTGTAAAGCTGAAGCTGTCTGCTGAAAATAGTTGAAAATAGCTGAAGAAGCTGAAGAAATCAAAGTCAGTGTTTAAAAAGTTGTTGAAATTTTAATAACTTTGCAGAACAACATCAAGTTAGCAAAAATGTAATAACTTATCAGAAATGCAATAACTTAGAAGAAACATAACAATTCAGCAGAAATGTTGTAGTTTACCAGAAGCTACAACTTAGCAGAAATGTAATAATTTAGTCAAAAATTAATAACTTGGCAGAAATATTACAACTTACCAGAACTGCTATAATTTTGCAGAAATGTAATTATTAGGAAAAAAATTTATACAGATAACAGCTGAAAACGATGAAGTAACCTCAAAGTTACTTGTTTAACTGTGAAAAATGACCAGAAACATTAGAAAAGAAAGAAAACCAATTCAATTCAATTTATATAGCGCCAAATCACAACAAAAGTCACCTTAAGGCGCTTCATAGATACAGAGAAAAACCCAACAATCATATGACATATGACCCCTATGAGCAAGCACTTTGGCGACAGTGGGAAGGAAAAACTCCCTTTTAACAGGAAGAAACCTCCAGCAGAACCAGGCTCAGGGAGGGGCGGCCATCTGCTGCGACCGGTTGGGGTGAGAGAAGGAAGACAGGAATACCAGCCAGCAGATAAACTGATGTGAAACAAAACCAAGGTAAAATTGCAGAATTTACACAGTTGGTGAAATGTAAAAATGGCAACATAAAAACCCCAAACAAACAAACAAAAAAAAAACCAAACAACATTTAGTTAATAAATGCACAAGATGATTCGATGATAAATATGGTACCAATCTACAAAATACTGTCGAAATGAAGTCCACATTGTGATATATTTCAGGTGTGGAGAGTCACACAGCTAAACAATCGATGTGCATATTTAAAGAATCAAATAAAGAACATTGTTGTGGAATAAATTACAGTGAATAATAATCACTGCCCTGCGTTAGAGAGTGACTTATGATGAGGTATTAATTGGCTTAACTTTACCTCTAACAGCTTTTCAGATAGTGCTGTGACCAGGGTGAAATCCATCATAAAGTAACTGTAAACAGTAGAACCATTAGCATGAATGTTATGGTTCTACCCTGATCAAAACTCAAGTCTGCTGTTTGACCTGATATAAAATGATAAAGAGGAACACATATAAATGACCTTTATGAACTTTTCAAAATGACTTTATATGTCTGACCCATTATCTATATATATTAGAGCAGATGTGGAAAACCACTGTTAGACCTACTCTATACTAACACAAACACAGTCAAAAATTCATTGCTAGTGTGACATGTGGTCCTTTTTGCCTTTGGCCAATGATATGCTGGTTACTTGGACCAGTTTAGTATTTGCTGTCACAGAGGAATGTTAACCATAAATCCAAAAGACAAAACTGAAAAAATATGTTAATTGCAAACATGTTTTTGCTTAGTAAGAGGATTGAAATTACATGGAAACTGTCACCTTAAAGCCTCATTGTAAATATCATCACAAACAGATGTTTTCCACACGGTTAACAAAGCTCCACCACATCCAATCACTGCATATAAATCTAAAAGAAAACAACAACAAATAAAATGTAATTAACACAAGTGAAGTCTAAGGAGCTTGGAAAGAAAAGCGTCTGGACTTCTTTGAGTTCCTTGAAGACGTTTCACCTCTCATCCGAGAAGCTTCTTCAGTTCTAAGGGTCAATGGTGGAGAGTCCCAGATTTAAACCCAGTGGGAGTTTCCCCCCAAAGAGGGACAAAGAACCCCCTGATGATCCTCTACCTAATCACATGAGCCAAGGTGTGAAAGTGGGTGTGGGTCCCAATCAGCCAGGGTTTCGGGTGAGCTCATTGTGAAACCTGGCCCCACCCTATCATGTGATTTCCCGAGGTCAGGAAATCACCCACGCCCACTCCCAGGATGTGAGTGGACGTTACGGTGTCTGGGGAGGGAACTCAAAACTGGATTATAGATGGCAGACAGTTGGTGTCATAAACCACCGCCTCTGTTTAAAGATGGTCGCTCACAGTGGACGTAAATGGCTTCTTTCACTCCTCCATCTGTCCAAAATGTGAACATTGGCATCCTCAAAGACTGACCTTTGTCCTTTAGATGCAGATGAACTGCTGAGTCTTGTCCCGTGGAGGTGGCTCTTCTATGTTGTGCCATGTGCTTGTGAAGTGGCTGTTTGGTCTCTCCGATGTAGAAGTCCAGGCATTCCTCGCTGCACTGTACAGCGTACACCACATTGTTAAGTTTGTGTTTAGGAGTTTTGTTTTTCGGGTGAACCAGTTTCTGTCTGAGTGTGTTACTGGGTCTGAAGTACACTGGGATGTCGTATTTGGAGAAAACTCTCCTGAGTTTTTCTGATACACCGGCTACATAGGGGATGACAATGTTGTTGTGTCTGTCTTTCTTATCCTCCCTCGCTGGTGTCTGATGTTCTTTTCTGTGAAGCTGGAATGCAGGCACACTGGACGAGCTTATTCTAAAAAATACAGAAAAAGGAACATTTTATTTGTGTTAAGGCCTAAAAACTACAAATAAGTTATACAATGAACAATATTGAAATACCTTATAGGTGCTGCAGGCCATATAACCAGAATCCAGAGCAATCTCACACTCACATGATGGTGAGGAAAGACATGAGCTCTGCAGTGAGGTTTGAATGTCTCAGTTGGAACACTGAAGAACTCAGAAGACAGCAATACCTGCACAGAGAGACAGAGTAGAAAAAGCATAGATTTGTAATCCATAATGTGAATTAAAACTCAAAAAGTGTCAACAAGTATAATCATTTGAGTGTGGAATTATTTATGCAATAAACAGGATTTTAATTAATTAATTGAATTAAAAAACACTGACATTTGTTTTTTTAAATCAAAAATAAAGAATCATACCGCTCTCTGCTCTGAGGATCACTGAGCATCTCTGACAGGAAATACAGTTTCCTCAGTATGAGTCATCATTGATGGTCTCAGAGGTGTGTAGTGTGGTAGCATGATGATGGTCTCCAGATCAGGCAGGAGGTCAGGTGATGGGTGTGTCATCTTCTCCATTGAAGACACACTGGTATGGCAATTCATAACACAGCAGTCTCCTTGTGGCATGTAGTTATCTGTGCAGTCCAGCACTGATGGATCAAGTTTGGCTCAGCAGTTCATGAAGATGGTGTCTGAAAAAATATATCTAACAAAACACGTGCTTATAACACCACCCACCCAGCTCAGCCCCCAAGTGTCTATGTAATGCTGGTATGGGGTGTCGGTTACTAAGTCTAATTAGTGCATCAGAAAGCGGGGGCTACACCTAAAGCCCACACTTTTTGATGTCTTTGTTTATTAGCAGCTTTTTCCAGCTGCTCAGAGAATTCTGACTTGGCCTTTATCCACCCAAACCCAAACCCACCCGGATAAAGGCCAAGTCAAACTCACACACCATACCAGCATTACATAGACACTTGGGGGCTGATCTGGGTGGGTGGTGTTAAACTGTAGTCGGGAACTTTCAGAAAACTATCCATTTACTTCTAAATCAGTTTTTATACATATTCTGTAAGCTGTACTAATGTTTTTCTCTACATAATGTATCATTATAGACATCTCTGGTAGCCTAAAGATAGTTTATAACTTTTGACATTTTTTACCTGTAAAACATGATAAGCAAAAACTCATTCATCACAAAAACTTTTGATTCTACAAAAGCTACTATAATCAAGAAAATATAATTGTCTGTATTTATTCATGTGACCCATAATAAATACCTGCATTTATGTGGGATTTATTTATTTACTATTTCATATTTTCAAGCCCTTGGAGGGGAAGATCTCGTTTGTTGAGCTACATACGTCACAGTAAAAAGATTTAGTCATTTAAAACATGAGAATAAAAGAAATGATGTTGGTTTAATAAATGTTGCAGCACATTTCAGATCAGAGGTGCATGATAGCAGATGTTCTCTGCTCTGCATGAAGTTCAGCAATGATTTGGTGAAATGATTAATAACATTGCAATAAGAAAGGGTCTTCTGACAGACAGAGTAGGGAAGACCCTTTTTTCAATGAAAAATCTTTTTCATGCTCTACAATCAGTAAACTCTGTAACAAACATGATCTGTAATTGTTTCAAAACTCACCAGACGACTTCATGATTGGCTCGAGGACAGGACACAAAAGACAGGGTTGTGGTAACTGTAATATGATCTCAGAACACCTGAATACAGACATTTCTGTGGCTGAGAAATAAAAATGAGGTCAAGCAGGGTGTTCTTGTCTGTAGTGCCAGAAGTGATCAGCTGTGAATACCCTCTCGACTGAAACTGCTCCAGAATCTGTTTTCTTCCACTCTGCAACTGGTTCTCATTAAAATCTCCACACACAATTATTGGGTGACAGTCCATTATTTCAAGTGAATCTAAAAGACTTACCAGGTTTTGCATGAATGGTGTCAAACTGTAGTCAGGGGGTCTGTACACAACAGCAATGAGTGCAGGGAATGGAGCCTGAACCTTCAACACTAAAAACTCAAGATCAGTGACATTATGCAGATACTGTTTTACCTGAACCTGAAAATGATTCCTCAAATACACAACAACTCCCCCACCACTTCTGCTGGCCATGTGAGGAAAGTTTGTGTAGGAAACATGTCTGTTGCGTTTGAACATGGTGTAGCCATCCAAATGAAGACTGTCTGCAACAAAGGAGCCTTGAAGGTGAGACTCAGTGAGACACAAAACATCTGCTAAACACATTTCATGATGACTCTTGATGTCACTGATGTGAGATGGCAAACCCTCCGTATTGTGATGGATCAGTGTAAGAGTGTCAAGTCTGCTGGCTGTTTCTCTGACCTGAAGAAGAGGCATCATTTCCTCAACACTGGCTTGTCTCATGGTTTGGAGCGCTGCAGTTACCTCGGGATTGGCGTAAATCTTTTTCTCATCCAAGTCCTGCAAATAGAGTCCACTGAGAGACGTCACCCTGCTGAGAGCAACGTAAGCCATACCTGGTTCAAAAATGTTCTTCATTGAAACTACAGCTGTCTGTGTTGTAAGACCCTGAGTTTTGTGAATTGTGCAGGCGAATGCTAGCTTTACAGGAAACTGTCTGCGTACTGCTCCTTTAAACTTCAGACTCTCCTCTGCTCTCTCAATGTAAACCAGATCATCAGATGCTGCATTAGCACTGCGGTTGTGTCTCATAGGCTGCCGGTTGTCCATTCTGAGCCCCAGTTTAATTATGTGTCCATCATTTTCAGATCTCACCACCTTTACCAGTATACCAAAAGCACCGTTGACCAAACCGTTTAGTGTGTCCAAGTTTCTGGTCAGCATGACTCGAGCTCCTTCAGCAACATTCAGAGTGTCAGGTAAATCATTTCTCCCACCTGTAAATGGTTTGTCTCTTCGTTCCATTCTGCCTGTACATTTATCCTTCTGGAAATCGTCTGCATTGATGATTATGATGTTTGAATGAAGCTTCTTCAGGGTATCTGTGTTGTGGGATTCCACATTCTTGTTGGTGGCATAAATGTGTAAGACCTCAGTTGGACATTCTTCTGGTGCAGTCACAGCCTGTGACAACAAATCTCTGTCGCACTGAGAAAGCTCATCTGTCTTTTCTTTGACTCTAATCCTGTTCAGCATCTCTGCAAAGGCCACATCATCTTTCTGACGCATGATCTCGGTTAGAGTGATCATCTGAAAATGTTCCTGCCATAGGTCAATCTGTTCTGGATCGTAAACACAGAGAGGTTTAGACTGTCGCACTGGTGGCAGCTGGTAAAAATCTCCAACAGCTAAAACTGACATTCCACCAAAAGGTCTCTGAGTGCCTTTGATTTGTTTCAGTCTTGCATCCACATAAGCAAAAAGGGGTTTTGAAACCATTGAAATCTCATCAATAACAATAATTTCAGCATTCATCAGCTCAGATCTGACTTCATCCAGTTGGTTACCAAGTCCTTGAATGGGTGGTTTCAGACTCCTGGGTAGTTTCAGTAGAGAATGTAATGTAGAGCCATTGATAGAAAAAGCTGCTGTACCGGTAAATGAAGTCAGTAAAACAGTTGGATTTGATATGTCAGCTTCTTCTGCATTAGCAGGCAGTCTGCTCAGGATCTTTGATGCTTCAGAGTGAATACACTTAATCAGGTGTGACTTTCCAGTTCCTGCACCACCATTGATATAGAAGAAAAATGGATCTGGGTTCAAACCACAAACTCGCTGAATACACCAGTCTCTTATGGCATAGAACACGCAGGCCTGCTTCTGGTTCAGATTCTGATACATTACACGTACCACGGCTGGATCTACTGCAGGTTGTTCTCTGATGGCTCTGATCTCTGTTACAGCATCAGACTGACGACTGTAGTCGGGGACATTCTCCTGTTCGTTCTCATCATCAGAATGTCTCTCAGGAAGATTCTCATCACATTGCAGCCTCACAACTTCAGATTCAGGAGCCAGATTACACCATTCATCAATCACAACATCCCTATTTTGTTCAAACTCTTCCAGTGCACTCTCAATATCCTCAGAGTTCTTCTCATACTTGTCTTTATTTCTTTTCACAACCCTTTTCACAGACTCACTGTGGTCTGAACATGGAAGTCGTACAAAACCTGAGTTGTAGAAGGACTGATAGGTTTGGAACCCTTGTGGTTTCAGTTCCTGCTCTGATCTGTGTGGAAGGTAAAGTCTCAACAGTCGACCATAATATTGCTCAGGATCTTTTTCCTGTGAAAAGTGGTAATATCTGATTATAGCTGGTTTATCATTCTTTCGCCTTTGTACAAATCCAAGCTGGTTTAGAAGAGGAAGCACATCTTTTCCTTCATTTGGACCACTTACCAACCTGCACAAGGCAGCAAAATCAGCCAGTGACATTTCCTCATATTCTGGGGTCTCAGGTCTGCATTTGTATTTATCACTCAAACTTGTCATCCAAATATTACAACTGTCGTGTGTTGTGCTTTCCAGGAAGCTCATGGGCCGACTCATTTTTACTGGGTTATCATCTGTTGGTACAAATACAACACTGCGGGAACATTTTTTCATTTTTAGGCCACAGACTCGAGTCACACACTCCTGTGCGCTGATTTCTCTCTTTTTTGAGTAAGCCTGCATCACAGCTCTCATTTCATCACACTCATTGACGGTGTTCTTATCAGAGTTGTCAATAACTGTCTTCAGGTATTCAGAGAGGCCAGATTCTTTCTTTGTTATATATTTACAGAGGTATTCTATACATGAATAGGCATTCAAAATGAATGAGACATCTAAATTAGAGTTCCAGGCTTCAAGCAGGTCTGGGTTGTAATTGTTGATCCAACACTCATTTGGGTCACGTTTCAGAATCAGAGCTGTTTTCTTGTTTATGTCTTGGAGGCACTGTTCATACTCATTCATTGTCAAGTTGCATCGTGACAGAATCTGCTCTATGGTGAGGGAAGCAGCTTCAGGTTCCTTCAGCAGGTTCAACAAAGGTCTGAGTTTGGCTTTTGCAGCTTCAGTGTCTGAATCCTCATCCTGTCTCACAATCATTGTTCTTGTGGCTGGTGGTTTGGGAAACCCAAATCTACAACCAGAGTTCACACTCTTAAAGCATGTCTTTGTGTGGTTTTTGCTGTGCTTTTGTAGCTCAGTGACTTTTTTGTGCAGTTCAGGTTGTTTTTCTGGATCAGGGAGTTGAGCTGAGATGTATCTGTCAACAAAGTCACAGACAGTTTGGTCGTCATCCACATCTGCTTCTACCTTTTCTCGAATCCACAGCAACATGTGTATATGTGGACTACCTCTGTGCTGGAACTCAACTCTGTAAAAGTAATCAATGATCTCACCAAGGGGCTGTGCAGGAGAAAAAAGCAAATCTCTGAACAAAGCCTCAACACGTTTATCAAACATTCGCATGGTGGTTACTGGATTTGATCTTAGAATTTCACACTTTTCTGACCAGTCCAGGGCTTCAAAATCAACCTCTTCACCTTGCTGTCTCTTTATTGCTTGAATCACTTCAGGCCATCTCATCTCAGCAGCAGAGAAAGTGACAAAGAACTGAGGTGTTCCTATTTGGCGAACCATGCTGAATAGATCTCTGGTAGTTTTCTGCCAGTAAGCTGGAGTTCCTCTGAGTGGCTGCATAAATCTGATTGCATCTTTATTTCTTACCAGCTTCTCTACTTCTGTCTTACTTTGTAACATTCCTGATGTGATTTTGCGTCCATCTTTGGTCATAGTTTTACCTTTCCTTAGCTGTATTGTCATGCTGGAATTAGCCAAGTGTATTTCAGTGACAAACTGTGAGAAAAACAGGTAATTTGTGTCTTTAGCAAATCTTGCATCAATGTTGAAAAGCCTTGACTTGAAGTAAGCACTTGGTGTGAGTTTAAGACGTCTCTTTTCATCCAGTGTATTCTGACCAGTAGGAAACTGCACAGGAAATGCCATGGCTTCCAAATGAGGAGTTCTGAAGAAGCTAACAGGATTGTTTCTTTCTGCAGGAGCCACACAATATGTGTTATCAGTGAAACAGAGAATCTCTTCTGAAATGTCTACGGGCTGCAGACAACTTTCTAGAGCAAAACCTCCATTGTTCAAATCACTTTCTGGTTCATCTGGATTTTGTTCCTCTGGTTGTTCATCACAGGATTGCATATTAATATCTTGGTCACTTTGAGACTCACTTTCACACAAAAGGGCATCTTTTTCATAGTTGTCAATTTCCATTAAATCTGCTTCATTATAATCATCACTTGCCATGCTGGCTTCATCACTGCTGTCATCATCAGGTAACGTTGGATCACAAAGCAATGCATCATCTCTGATAATAATATCTGTGTACTGTGGATGAATTTGTTTCAGTTTACGCAGAGCTTGAATGAGTTTAGACCAGGTGACAGTCTGGAACAGCTGATGGCCTTTGTAGCACAGTCGTCTTTTCAGCTTTATCCTCATGATCTGTGATTGGCTTCTGATCCTCGGTAAACTGTCAACTGTTTGTTGGACCTCAGATGGTACACACACCACATTACCACGTATGAGTCTCTGTCTCCCCTTTGGAAGAGGAATAATCTTAGCAAATGGTATGCATTTGGCAATCAGATGTCTCTCCAGAATGTTGAGATCACAAAGTTCAGCTGGAATATCCTGCAGTTCTAAACCGTTAACAGCAGCAAGCCTGGGCATGCATCCACTTTTGAGGGAACTGTGACATGTGTGACAGATATACTCTTTTTTTCTCTCAACAGGAAAGCTGCAGTGATCATGACATGCTTCATCACACACATGAACAAATTTACCAGTTAGGCACTGATGAGCTACAGTCTGGTGTTTTGAGTAATTTTCTCTTTTGCAGATTTTCACCTGATTAGGAAAAGAAGCTTTTAGACAAACAGTACAAACATAAGATGGTGCTGACTTAATGTTTGATCTGAAACGAGATATGGCCTCATTCATTAAAGTGTTCTCTGGATGACACTGTAAACTCTCAGCTGGTCGATGCATCTGGCGATATTTCCGTTTTATATTCATTGCACATCTGATATTATGCATCTGTCTGAAAGAAAAACCGTTCCAATATTTTACTCTCATTCGTTCTCTCATATTGTCCTTGTGTTGTTGCTGAAATTGTTTTTCTTCTCCATACCGCTTTGTCATATAAGATCGTTTTTTCTGTTTAAAATCTTCGCTTTTTTTATATAGGTTATATACATATGACCTCATGTAAGCTTTGTGTTTCTCTCTGAATCCAGCACAAGTTCTGTATATTCTTCTTATACGCTCTTTCTGCTTTTCTCTGAATATGGGAGACTCTCTATATGTTCTTGTTACACGTTCCTTCTGCTTTTCTCTGAATAGGGGATTGTCTTTATATGTCCTTATGACACATTCTCTTTTTCTCTCTCTAATTTTAGCACTTTCCCTATACATCTTTCTTAAATGTTCTCTCTGTTTCTCCTTATAGGTAGCATTTAATTTATACAATTCATTTTTGTACATGCTCTTTTTCTGTCTGTGATCAGGATCATTACACTTCTTAGTTGAGTTTTTTTTCTTTGTCTTGAAGCTTTCATCAAACCTGTACATCTGCCTTTCTTTCTTCTTCTGATTTTCCTTTCTCTGTGGTACTTTTTCTTGGGCTAATAATCTTCTCCTTATTTTTCTCCTTTGCTGTTTATTATATTTCAGCAGTTTATCTGAGAGTTCCTCTGTTATATTAGTTAAACAGTAGGCAGTGTTTGAATCATTCTGAGGAACAGAATCTGATGTTACCTGCGTTTCTCTCACAGAGGATGCAGATGTTTCTTTTTCTAAATACTCAGAAGGAAGATGGTTGTTTTCAGTAGCAGCTGTCTCATTTGAATAATCCACTCTGGATGATGTCACTTCAGTCGTTAAAGTGTCTCTCACAGTCTTCTGTGTCTGGTCAGTAGATCTTTGGGAGTTTATTTCATGAACGGCTTCATTTAAAGCTGGTGCTGTAACAGTTGTAGCTGTTTGTCTGTATTCGGTGGTTTGATTAGCATCTCTTTGGTCAGCAGCGTTTTCACTGTGAAACTCGATGGGCTGTAGCTCATAAGTACAGCTTGGTGCGATGCTGAACATTCTGTACAAACGTTTGATCCTGTCAATCATGTCATTAAGACGTGTGAATTTCAACATAACTGCAGTTCCACCACTTACACTTAGCGACAATGGCATACCAGTAGACTTACGTGGGTGAGGATCAAAATATGCATATTCACCTGAAGTCAGCCTGCTAACAGCGATGACTGTTCCTCCCATGACTAGCAAAGCATAGCGAACGTCTGAAGCCAAACACTGTAATCCCTGTTCAAGGCTCGGAAAGTGATCTGTACCATCAAATGTGCCGTAATGAGCAAACTGAGACATGTCGACTTGATACTCGTGTGTGCGGCTGGTAACAACTGAGGGAAGTTCATCGCAGGCTAGAAACACACTGTTCACAAACCTCAGTCTGGCATCTGAATAGACGGCATGGCCTTTGTCCAACACACGGTTTAGATCTGCTCTGGTAATAAATTCATCCTCGTGTAAGAATGACAGGAAAACCAAACTGTTAGCCATGCATTGCTGATTCCGGTACTTTCCATACCTAGGAGCGGCCTGGCTTCGGGAAGCACAGACGCTACTCACTCGTGGACTTTCACTGTTTGTAACCTGTACATGAGACTGTCCTGGAGCTTGTCCATCATGCTGTGTTTGTACAGTTAGCTGGGGTTTAGTCTGGATTACCTGCATAACTTCAGGCTCTGGGACAGACACTGAGGGAACACTTCTTTTTACCACATCTGCATAAGACACTGTGGCTGTCTGAACACTGCTCTGCACTTCTGTGCTGGGAAAAGCTGAAACACACACCTTTACCTGCTCACTGCTCTGAGAAACATTCACCTGTTCTTTCTGCTTTTGCCATCTAAGCTTCAGGGACTGCGACCTTTGACTTTTTCTTGGCATTTTGCTGAAGTACAATCTGGAGCTTATATGTGGTTATACACAAATATAAACAAAACTGAACCTTGAAACACAGAAAAACTTATAACTCCTTAAGTTACTGTTAAATCTGAGAAATGTACTATTATACTATAAAATGTTTTTATGAATATATGAATAGATGTTAAAAAGCTGATTTGTACTCCAAACTCAAAATAAAGGAAATTCAAAGTTCTCTGGAAACAATTTGGTCCGTTTTATTGTACCTCTTTTAGAAACGGGGTTTCTTCAGCTGGATGTTCTGCAGCAGTCAGGAAACAGGAAGTCTGGGTCCTCAGGCACTTCTCGATGACAATACTGACTGAATACTTACACTGAGTGACAAAATGGGTTAGTCCTTAAATAATAATACTATAAACTTGCAGTCAAATGTTATAGCCAATGAAACAGACTAACAGACTGGATCTAATTTATTATTTATCTGAATGTATGTATTACAAAATAACCAGATTATCTTATTACAAATAAACTTATAAAAAGGTGATATTTTATACAATTGATCAAAGTAAGCCAAACTAGCAGTCCAAACTAAAGTCTAATGCAAAATTAAAATGACAAATGTAGGGCTGTGTAAGTAGTTTCTACTATAAGTTCTACTGTACTGTAATTCTACTACTGTATATTCAACTTGTAATTTAAAGCAAAATGACTGAATGTGAGAGAGCTTAATGACAGGAAAGAAAGAGCAGTGAGAGCAGAGATCTCTCAGAATTCTGTAACAGATAGATCAAGTTCTGGTAACTTGGATTTCTGAAAATTGGATTCTGAAAGGATTCTCAAAACTTGGATTCTCAAATTAGATAGAGCAGTAGAGATAGAGGGATACAAGATGGAATGGCTTTCAAATTAGATAGAGCGGTAGGGATAGAGGGATACAAGATGGAATGGCTTTCAAATTAGATAGAGCAGTAGAGATAGAGGGATACAAGATAGAATGGCTTTCAAATTAGATAGAGCAGTAGGGATAGAGGGATACAAGATAGAATGGCTTTCAAATTAGATAGAGCAGTAGGGATAGAGGGATACAAGATAGAATGGCTTTCAAATTAGATAGAGCAGTAGGGATAGAGGGATACAAGATAGAATGGCTTTCAAATTAGATAGAGTTGGGAGAGTGATAGGATAGACAGAATTGCTTATAATGATAGAGAGAGAGAGGATCTTCTGCAGCAGGTCACCTGTAAGACACAAAAGGCATGGAATTAGTCATATTTCCAACATGCTTGGATTTACCATATTCTTCAGACTATATGGCACACCTAAAATCCTGTCATTATCTCAAAAACATACAATGTGCCTAGCGTATCGATTCTGGTTATGCTTACTGACCTCAAACGGGATTTCTGTGGTACACAGCGCTCAAAATTCTGTCAAATATTTTAGTAAGACTTCGTAAGCTACTTGATGTATTGTCAGAGCATTATGGCTACCATAGTCAGGACCCTCGCAGAGTAATTCGTACGGTGCTTCAACATAACATTATGGTGTGTGTACAAGGACCTGGCACGTGCTAAGAGACATGCTTAAGAAGCAGATTTCAAACTGATCAACCCATGAAGAGTTTGATGGATTTGTGGATGAGGAATGAACTGAAAACGTGAGTGTATTGTTCTGTATTTTATGTGTTACAACTGAACAGTGTTGAGAGTTGTTTGTGAATGACTTGAATAAAGTTTGACTTATCTGACTGTTTGTTTGGCTTAATCTGCCTTAAAAACAGGCTTGTTTATTGACATTATGCCTTATAATCTCAAAAATACAATACATGTAGGGCTTTAAATACTAAAGACTTCTACAGTAAATTATTGGACTGAACAGAATGACAATGTTTAACAAATGATGGTGGAACTGTTATAAGGACATTTTTACATTCTATTAAAACAATAAACTAAGTCTATAAACTCAAACTAAGACGTGCTGCTACAGTAACTTACTGTAAATATTAAATGGTCCAACAAAACCAACACACTGAGGTTACAGCACAGTTTCAGGTCACTCTGTATGAATTTTGGCAAAATGAGAAATTTGGAAACAGCTAGTTTCTACACAGCAGTTTCTACATATTTCAGTCACATTTGGGGCATGTTTGATACACAGCAATAAGCACTACACTAAATCTATAATAAACTTATCATAGCTGATATAAAGGCCTAATTAGCAAAATTTAGTATGATGATCATTTCTTTGTAGATCATTTCATGATAAAAAGAACAGAAGTGAGTGCTGTATCTGAGCTGTTGCATGTAAGATCTTTGCTGGAGATTCCCACATTTCTTAAACAAACAAACAAACAAACATGACTTTCAGACAGTTCATCTTTTGTAAATTAGGGCAGGATTATTTTCAAAAAACAGCCTTGATAAAAATATCAGGCCACTATAAAATGTCTTATGTTTATGTTTTCATCCCACCTATATTTTGCAAGTCATTATGACAAATTACAAAAAGCATTTTTTAGGCAGTGATTTAAGGGAAGAAGCTTTTGAAATCCACAATGCCCTACCACCAGTGGTCTCAAACTCTGGTCCTTAAGGCCTGGTGTCCAGAAACTTTTCTATGTGTCCCTGTTGCAACACACCTGAATAACATTAGTAGGTCATTAGCAAAACTCTACAGAACGTGACTGCATGCTGAGGTGGTAATTCAGCCATTTGATTCATGTTATAGCAGCTCATGAGTGAATGAACATGATGCAATGAAAGTACTTTTAGAAGTACATTTTTCCAAACACTTAAATTACTTAAATTTGAACAGTCTTCGGGGATGCCACTTCAACACAGTCAAATTCTATACTCTCACTAATGACCTACAAATGTTATTCAGGTGTTTTGTAACAGGGACACGTGGAAAAGCTTCAGGACACCGGCCCTTGAAGAGTGGAGTTTGAGACCCCTGCCCTATGTGAATATTTAATTGTCCCTAAACTGCTAGTCGTGAGCTGCTCTAATGTGAAACAAACACATATAGTTCTGTAAAGGTTTACAAAGAGATTTCTAAGGATCTGGAGACCCCAGAAAACAAAAACGCTCCCAGATATTGTAGCTGAACAGGCAAAAACAAGTTGCCTAATAATATCTCGATGATAACCAAGAGCTGTGCTGACTAACTGCACTAAACTGAATCATCTATAGTGAGAGAAAAACACCAGCATTAAAGTCAAACATGGTGCTGTTACTGTGATGTCCCAGAGTTCCTTTACTACTTCAGGACCTACATCAACTCATCAGGTCCTGGGCTTAAGTTTAATCACACTTAGGATCTGAAGCACACAAGCAAGTCCAATTGAATGAATGAAACAAAACACTTGGTGTAAACGAATCAGTCTGGACTTTAATGAAATTAAGATACTTGGTATGACTTGAAAACCCTATCCATCCATCCATCCATCCATCCATCCATTCGCTTCCGCTTATCCTTTTCAGGGGGCACTGGAGCCTATCCCACCTGTCATAGGGCGAGAGGCAGGGTACACCCTGGACAGGTCGCCAGTCTGTCGCAGGGCCAACACACAGGGACAGACAACCATTCGCACTCACATTCATTCGCAGATACACACCTAGTGACAATTTGGATTATTCAATTAACCTATCCCCACAAGCTGCATGTCTTTGGACGGTGGGAGGAAGCCGGAGTACCCGGAGGGAACCCACGCAAACACCGGGAGAACATGCAAACTCCACACAGAAAGACCCCGGCCTGATGTTGGAATTAAACTCAGGACCTTCTTGCTGTGCGGCAACAGTGCTAACCACCGTGGTACTTGGTATGACTTGAAAACCCTATATTGGGCCTTAATTAAGACTTTTTTCTTTTCTTTTTTTGCCTGTCCTGTTTGGATCTAATTAAGACAATTCTGAAATTATGGTGGACCAAAATCAACCAGTGATGTAAACCAGTCATTACCAGTTACTGTAAATGCTTGATGGTAATTGTTGCTATCAGGGCATCCACAGCTGGGTATTAGAGACCAATATGTTTTTACATTAGACCAGGTTGTTCTGGTTCAAAAATGAAATCATCACTTTAAAACTGCTTTTTGTATTTATCCAGGTCATCCTTGTTAGATGATTTGAAACATGTGAAAAAAAGCATAAACAAAATAAATCTGCAAGGAAGAAAGACCTTTCTCAGCACTGTACTGCAGACAAAACCTATACTTACCAGACTTGCGACGATCAGATCAGTATCCTAGAGAAAGGAAACAACACATCAGATCACTGTTTAATGACTTACACTGTTGAACCTCTTCACACACAATCCAATTTACTGTGACATGAAATAACTAGTAAGATCCTCAATTTCTTCAAGCCTTTATGAACTCACTGTAGTCTAAAGAGGACAAACTTTAGTTACAGAGTCTCACATGACGATAACATGTGTAATAAAGGCATGCATACTACAGAAGTGCAAAGAAGAGGCACCAATATTTGTTGGTACAGATTATGGCTTTTTAGCTCCATCATTTTCTATCACAAGTCAGTGCTTAATAAAGTGTGGAAAAACCACAACTGTTAGAATCAACGGAAAACCTCATTAGGTTTTAGTTCTGATCTGAATATGTAAATCCTAAAATACATGTAAATTCTGACATGTTATAGTAACAACAGTGGCACGCCATTTTTGCAATTAATTTCTTAAAAATTATAATAAAAAGTCCTTCCATTGTACCTGTTGGCAGGAATCTTTTTGTATTTTGCAATATTTCCCTTTTATATATAATTTTCAAACACATTGTATCAAGCAACTTATTAAGAAACTGATTTAAACTTAGTGTACATAAATTACACACAGGCTTTAACATACACAACATTGCCTACTCACAACTCTGGTTCTCTTAGTCTTTTATTATTGCTTAAATGTTTAACGTACCACTTCTGTTCACTCAGGCAAAAATACTTCTATAGTGGTCTGACTTTAATGTAATACATAAGCAGAATATGAGTGAAGATATAAATCAACAACTGTGGTGCTCTTAAGTGTTTAAGCTACCACTTACACTAACTCACCTAAAATGCGTTCATAGTTATGTCTGCTAGGTAAATCCATAAACAAACGGAGAACATGAACAACTGTATAAAAACAGTTGTTTGTGTTCAAACATAAAAATCAGACACAAATGGCCTGTTAAACTTCAGGGACAGTCAGAGGTCATGTGTGGGGCCTTTGCTGCTACAAAGTATAAATTCTGACCATTTGTTTTTGCCCATCAGTAAATGGTAATGTCACAAAAACCAAACTACGTTAGGTAAGTTGCTAAACATGTTACACAGTGACAATGTCATATTACTGCAGTTACAATTGCTGCTTACTTACCAGCAAAGGCAAAACCGAAGTTCTGTTTCACTCTGTAACAAAAGAACAAAAATACAGAATGAGACAACTGAAATCAGCATCAGAGTCAATACTGCATCACAATCTGTAGTGAAAAAAAAATGTTAAATTCTTTGTTTACTATAAACACCCGATCTTCTCTTTCTGCACCTTATTAAAGATTTCTGTCTTTATTAAGGTGATGTGTCGTTTTATCGATCTGCAATAAGCCACAGAAATTCCTCATTAACGTAAAGCTCTAATACTTTGGTGCTATTACATAACACAGCAGATACCACAAGCAATGATTTGCTCGCACTGCACACTTGATCAAATGATAACATCACAGTTTCAAAGCATGCAACAATCACAAATGATACTTGATACTATAAATGCTTGATGGTAGTTCTTCGTATCAGGGCTTCCACAGCTGGGTATTAGAGACCAGCATCTTCTCACATTAGAACAGATAGCTCTGGTTTGGTTTTCTCTGCTTCATATGTGAAATCATCCCTTTAAAATGCTTTTTTGTATTTATTCATATCATCCCTGTTAGATGATTTGAAACATGCGACAAAAAAGCATGAACAAAATAAATCTGCAAGGAAAAAAAGACTTTTCCCAGCACTGTACCTCAGACAAAATGAACTCACTTTAGTCTAAAGAGGGCAAAATTTAATTGCAGAGTCTCAAATGGCCTTAACATGTGTAATAAAAACAATAATTACTACAGAAATGCTTTGATAAGCCTTTAAAATTAGACATAAATGGCCTATTAAACTTCAGGGACATTTTTAGGGACACTCAGAGATCTAGTGGGGGGGGGGGGGGGGTGTTTCCTGCTTATAAATCCTAAATGTGTTTTTGCCCATGAGCAAATGGCAAGATATCACAAAAAGCCAAACTATTGTATGTAAATTGCTAAAAATGTTACACAATCCCAATTTCATATTGCTTCAGTTACAATCACTGTTTACTTACCAGCAAAGGCAAAACCAAGCTTTATTTCACTCTGTGTAACAAAAGACAAAGAACAAAAATACAGGATCAGAAAACTCAAATCAGCATCAATACTGCATCACTCTCTGTTGTCAAAAAGATTCACTAAACTTCTTTGTTTACTACAGCTGGAATACAAACAACAACTCTCCTCTGTTTTCTTTGGTCTACATCTCATTTAAGATTGCAAAACACTCATACATGAAAAACTGCACGACATATTTTTAAGGCTTTAATATTTGAGGTGGTCTGCATTCAAATTCTACTTCCTAAAATATTACCAACTGCACATAGTATCATAGTAAATATGCTGTAGTTTTAAAATAAATATCTATGTACCATACTAATAATAATACACTGCCATATTTTATTTATGTGAAGGTGGGCTGTTGTTTATTTCATTAATTTCCCACAAAGTGAGAATTTAAACTGTGCTGCAGATTTAGGTTGGCACAAACAAGCCTTTGTTAAACAGTTCTTAAAAATTAAAGTCTACATATTAGGAGTTCTTATTATTCTTGGGCTATGTCCACACGTACTTTTGAAAATGGAGATTTTTCTATGCGTTTGCACCTTTCGTCCACACTTAAACGGCGTTTTCGGTCACTGAAAAACTAAAAACGCTTGCCAGAATATTTTCGAAAACTCCGTTTTTGCATTTATGTGTGGACAGGGAAACGGAGAAAACGCAGCGCCTTTTTTGACGTCACACTGTGCGCAACGTTATTGTTTCGGTGAAATGCATTTCTACAATACGGTTACTGTTAATTGTTCTCTCTGCAGTGTTTAAATGCTTACATATGCGCACACAGTTACTGTCCCCCCACAGATATGACTCGGTTCTGCTTCTATGCCCCATCTTTGTTTACCATTTCCCACCGAGGCTTCTAGACTTCTGATTGGCCAACATTTCTACACGGTTAGGAATATAGCGCCACCTGCTGCTTTGGTATGTTCCTAGCAGCGTTCTCCTTCATTTCTGCATTTATGTGTGGACGGGATTGTTTTTTAAAACAGAAACGGAAAATCTCCGTTTTCAAAAATACCCGTGTATGTGGGGACATAGCCTATGTTTAATCCTCAGTTTCTCCCCCTCCTTTGTCTTAATTAACCCACAAGACCTGGACAAACGTGACTCTTTTTCTCCCGTGTTCGGTCAGAGGCGGTAAAATGGCTCCTTTGATCTTGCCGACAGCTGACACTGAATCTAAGATGGCGGTTCGTTAAAAACTTTACAGCATAAAGAATGAGGCTGTTTTAACCAACTGATTTGTGAAGAGAACTAACTGCACCTTATGTAACAGACTGACAAACACACCAAATGTAATTAATAAAACAACACAATAACCGTGGTTCACAGTCAAATTTTCATTTCACACTGGGCTCAAAGGAGCGCTAGGCATTAGCATCGGGTTGTTAGCTCATCAAACACTCCTTTTACATACAAAAATGACAAAGTTTCACTAAGAAAAAGCAACCACTGTGTTACTCTAATATGAGTTATACCTCGGTTGGCTTTATAAATCACTAAAAGAACTCGTTAAATCACACAAACAGACTATAAACATTTAGGAGAGAAGAGGAGAAGCAGAGCGGCAGCACTCACCCAGAGCGGACTCAGCGAAGTGTGCGGAAAGGCGGATGTCCGGCAGTCAGGTAAAAGATGAGGCGTTCACGGGTAGTAGGAAATTCCAGTATTACACACAATGGGCATTGTAAACATCAAAAATGTAGGTGATTTTAAATATTCTATACAATATTTATTTGCTACAGAAAAAACTCGCAGAACTTTAAATCTATAACTTGAATAAATATTATTAGAAGGCTCTACTCCTGAACACCAACACCAAAGAGCTGAGTTCACCAGACCTGAAAAAAAAAACAACAACAACCAGTCCAGGACAGTCAGTCTGCAAAGATGTTTTAAAGACAAATATATATATATAAACATTATCCATTAAGGATTCCCCTCAAAACAAGTGACTATAATTTCCTAACCGTAAGGGCTAGAACGGTCACTGCACCGTTTTGTTCAGAAGAGATGGGGGAATCTTCAAGTGTTGACAATTTATCATTAAAATGTGAATTTTTAGAGATATATGACATGGATGACTTGTTGACTTAGAAGCCACGAATTCCCCAATATGCAAATAGTATGATTAAGCATAAATACTACATTTAGTAGAAATACTATGTTTTAGCACAAATACTATAAAAAGCAGAAATACTATAATTTAGCAGAAATACTATATTAAGCACAAATCCTATAAAAAGCAGAAATAGGATGATTAAGCATAAACACTACATTTAGTAGAAATACTATGTTTGAGCAAAAATCCTATAAAAAGCAGAAATACTATATTAGGCACAAATCCCATAAAAAGCAGAAATAGTATGATTAAGCATAAATACTACATTTAGTAGAAATACTATGTTTTAGCACAAATCGTATAAAAAGCAGAAATACTGTAATTTAGCAGAAATACTATATTAGGCACAAATAGTATAAAAAGCAGAAATACTATATTAGGTACAAATCCTATAAAAAGCAGAAATACTATATTAGGCAAAAATCCTATAAAAAGCAGAAATACTATAATTTAGAACAAATAGTATAAAAAGCAGAAATACTATAATTTAGCAGAAATACTATGTTAGGCACAAATCCGATAAAAAGCAGAAATACTATAATTTAGCAGAAATACTATGTTAGGCACAAATCCTATGAAAAGCAGAAATAGTATGATTTAGCAGAAACACTGTATTTAGCACAAGTACCGAAAAGTACCAGAAATACTATGATTTAGCAGAATAGTAATAACTTATTGAAACACAAATGCACAGAGGGACACACAAACACAGGCTCTAATCCAGTCAACCAGTCTAACTATATTCAATTTAAATCCTACAATGACATGCTGCCAAATAAGGGCAGGGTCCTCTCTCTCCCACTAAACACACACACACACACACACACACACACACACACACACACACAGAGGGAGAGAGCTGCCGAATTTAAATCCACCAATCAGAGTGGCTGTTTACGTTTTCCCGCCAAAACAGGTGCCTCTTTTTACACACGCAGCACAGAGATGCACAGGATTATTGCAGCCTATTTCTCATAGTGAGGACTCCCCTCAAACAAATGACCATAATTTCCAAACCGTAGGGGCTAGAGCGGTCATTCTTACACCGTTTTGTTCAGAAGAGATGGGGGAATCTTCCAGTGTTTACAATTTATCATTAAAATATGAATTATTAAAGATATTTGACTTCTAATGCACCATAACTGAGTAGAGCGAAGCAAAAACTGCCTTGACTTGCCCTCAAACAACGCTTTGTAACTCGAAATCTATTTGGAGTATCGATATCATTCTTTCACCGTAAGAGACAGCAGGCTTTGGTGAACAATCATGGAAATTTTCAGGTCTCTGTGGAAATCCAACAAAAAGTTATGACGAGAGAAAAAAGTGGTTCATTTCCACAGTTTGAAATCTGAAGAAATCTGAGCGAAGGACGAATTTCCTACCCTCAAACAAGTCCAACTCATTTCAGAACGGTAATAGGTGAGAAAGAAATTCTTGAATTGTGAGCGTCAGGGGTGTCTGAAGATATTCGGGGACAAGCCTCATGTCTTAAAGTCGCTTCGTTAAGGAGATATGACGATTCGAATATGCCTCTCATTACAGAAATCCAGCGATGATTTTGAACAAGCTCTCCATTGACTTTATATGGAGAGTTTTGAGACCTTGTGTTGGTCTGAGGAGATTTGCAAAAATTCTATAAATCCCACAACAATGATAGTGACATTTTCTGAAAGCCAGCAAAAATACCTACGTTTTGATGTATAATTTGTGGAAGTTGAGTGAAAATTGAGCAAGTAGCAAGAAGTTGTTCGGACATGAAGTGAAAATTGCAAAACCTTCAGTGGCACACTGGAAGCCAAGAGCATAGCAACCATAACAACGCATGTATTTTGTGAAAAATCACAATTTTGCAACTCAAAACTTTAAGAGGCATAAAAGTAAAACAGTAAAAGATTTGAAAAAGCTGAATCATACCTGAATAGCCCAATAATTTATGAACATTTTAAAGTTTGAATGGTTGTTCTAGGTGAAAATATGAGGAAGTAGTTAAGTTTCAAAAACAAGCAAATTTTAGCAGAATTGCAGAAGTTTCCCATTCATTTCAATGGGACAAATTAAAGGAAAAAAGCTTAATATTTTAAAAAGTATAATAGTTAAAAATAGCAAAAATCGTAGCGTAAATTAGCAGAAATAGCAGAATAGTTTAAAATTTGAACGGTGAAAATCGGCTGAAAATTGTGGAAGTAGTTAAGTGCCAAAAAGTGTACGGAAGCAACTAGAACTAGAAAAATTTGCATTTCCTGCGAAAATGCAGTGTGGATGCTTAAAGCTGAAGCTGTATGCAAAAAGTAGCTGAAAAAGCTGAAAAGTTGCAGAAATTGTAAAAACTTTGCAGAAGCAAAAGAAGTTTGCTAAAATGGAATAACTTAGCAGAACTGCAATATCTTAGAGGAAACATAATACTTGGCAGAAATACAATAGCATAGCAGAATTTAGCAGAAATATTGTAACTTACCAGAAACATGATAACTTCTCAAAAATACAAGAATTTAGGAGAAATAGTATAAGATAACAGAAAGAATATATTTAGCCAAAAATACTGAAACATTACAGAAACACTATGATTTAGAAAAATAGTACAACAGAGCAGAAATATTGTGATTTACCAGAGACACTGTGATGAACTATGAATATTGTAATTTTAAATTAAGACTATGTTTTAGCACAAATATTATAATTTGGCAGAAATACTATAATTTAGCAGAAATACTATATTAACCACAAATCCTATAAAAAGCAGAAATGGTATGATTAAGCATAAATACTACATTTAGTAGAAATACTTTGTTTTAGCACAAATCCCATAAAAAGCAGAAATACTGTACTATGATTTAGTAGAAAGACTATAATTAATCAGAAATACTAAATTTAGCAGAAATACTATATTAAGCACAAATCCTATGAAAAGCAGAAATACTATATTAAGCACAAATCCTATAAAAGCAGAAATAGTATATTAAGCACAAATCCTATAAAAGCAGAAATAGTATATTAAGCACAAATCCTATAAAAGCAGAAATAGTATATTAAGCACAAATCTTATAAAATAGCAGAAATAGTGTGATTTAGCACAATAGTAATAAGTTAAAAAGAAAAATTGGAAAAGCAAAATGGACAGCTGAAAAAATGCTGAACATGCTGAGGTTCCCTCAAATATACTTGTTAAATGACAAAAATCAGCAAAAAAATTTATGACTGCCACACAATTACAAATATGTACACATGAGGAAACACACATGCACAGAGAGACACACACACAAGATCCAATTCAGTCAACCAGTCTAAATATATTGAATTTGAATCTTACAATGGGATCATCCCATTAAAAGGCTTTCTCTCTCTCTCTGTCACACACACACACAACACACACACACACACACACACACACACACACACACACACACACACACACACACACACACACACACACACAGGGAGAGAGAAGTAAGTTTCTAGGTCAGCCTGGGAGCTGGTGAATTTGAATCCACCAATCAGAGAGGCTGTGCACTTTTCCCCACCAAAACAGGTGCATCTGTTTACACACGCAGCAGCACAGAGAGACACAGGATTTTTGCAGTCTATTTCTCATAGTGACGACTCCCCTCAAACAAATGACCGTAATTTCCTAACCGTAGGGGCTAGAACGGTCATTCTTACACCGTTTTGTTCAGAAGAGATGGGGGAATCTTCAAGTGTTGACAATTTAATATTAAAATATGAATTTTTAGAGATATATGACATGGATGACTTGTTGACTTAGAAGCCACGAATTCCCCAATATGCAAATTTGAATGCCTGAGACCACATATGTGATTGGCTGGCTGGGAAGCCGTGCAGGCCCTGATTTGTGGATTTGAATTCCTCAGCCCTCAGATATGATTGGCTGGCTTAGAAGCCACGAAGGCCCCAATATGCAAATTTGAATGCCTCAGGACACTTATTTGATTGGCTGGGAAACTGTGCAGGCCCTGATTTGAAAATTTGAATGTCTCAGTCCTCACAGAGGATTGGCTGCCTGGGGACCTGGCAGAAATATATAGAAATACTATTATTAAGCATAAATACTACATTTAGTAGAAATACTATGTTTTAGCACAAATACTATAAAAAGAAGAAAAACTATAATTTAGCAGAAATACTATATTAAGCACAAATCCTATAAAAAGCAGAAATACTATAATTTAGAACAAATAGTATAAAAAGCAGAAATACTATAATTTAGCAGAAATACTATGTTAGGCACAAATCCTATAAAAAGCAGAAATACTATAATTTAGCAGAAATACTATGTTAGGCACAAATCCTATAAAAAGCAGAAATACTATAATTTAGCAGAAATACTATATTAGGCATAAATCCTATGAAAAGCAGAAATAGTATGATTTAGCAGAAATACTGTATTTAGCACAAGTACCGAAAAGTACCAGAAATACTATGATTTAGCAGAATAGTAATAACTTATTGAAACACAAATGCACAGAGGGACACACAAACACAGGCTCTAATCCAGTCAACCAGTCTAACTATGTTCAATTTAAATCCTACAATGACATGCTGCCAAATAAGGGCAGGGTCCTCTCTCTCCCACTAAACAAACACACACACACACACACACACACACACACACACACACACACACACACACACACACACACACACACACACACACAGGGAGAGAGGACTAAGTTTCTAGGTCAGCCTGGGAGCTGCTGAATTTGAATCCACCAATCAGAGAGGCTGTTTACGTTTTCCCGCCAAAACAGGTGCATCTTTTTACACACGCAGCACAGAGACATAGACCTGCTTCTGTCAGTTTATTTCACATAGTGAGGATTCCCCTCAAACAAATGACCATAATTTCCTAACCATAGGGGCTAGAGCGGTCATTCTTACACCGTTTTGTTCAGAAGAGATGGGGGAATCTTCAAGTGTTGACAATTTATCATTAAAATATGAATTTTTAGAGATATATGACATGGATGACTTGTTGACTTAGAAGCCACGAATTCCCCAATATGCAAATTTGAATACCTGGAGCCCACATACATGATTGGCTGGCTGGGAAGCTGTGCAGGCCCTGATTTGTGGATTTGAATTCCTCAGCCCTCAGATATGATTGGCTGGCTTAGAAGCCATGAAGGCCCCAATATGCAAATTTGAATGCCTCAGGACACATATATGATTGGCTGGGAAGCCGTGCAGGCCCTGATTTGAAAATTTGAATGTCTCAGTCCTCACAGAAGATTGGCTGCCTGGGTACCTGGCAGAAATATATAGAAATATATAGAAATACTATGATTAAGCATAAATACTACATTTAGTAGAAATACTATGTTTTAGCACAAATACTATAAAAAGCAGAAATACTATAATTTAGCAGAAATACTATATTAAGCACAAATCCTATAAAAAGCAGAAATAGGATGATTAAGCATAAACACTACATTTAGTAGAAATATTATGTTTGAGCAAAAATCCTATAAAAAGCAGAAATACTATATTAGGCACAAATCCCATAAAAAGCAGAAATAGTATGATTAAGCATAAATACTACATTTAGTAGAAATACTATGTTTTAGCACAAATAGTATAAAAAGCAGAAATATTGTAATTTAGCAGAAATACTATATTAGGCACAAATCTTATAAAATAGCAGAAATAGTATGATTTAGCACAATAGTAATCAGTTAAACAGAAAAATTGGAAAAGCAAAATGGACAGCTGAAAAAATGCTGAACATGCTGAGGGTCCCTCAAATATACTTGTTAAATGAAAAAATCAGCAAAAAAATGCACAGGGAGAGAGAAGTAAGTTTCTAGGTCAGCCTGGGAGCTGCTGAATTTGAATCCACCAATCAGAGAGCCTGTGTACTTTTTCCCGCCAAAACATGTGCCTCTTTTTACACACGCAGCACAGAGAGGCACAGGATTATTGCAGCCTATTTCTCATAGTGAGGACTCCCCTCAAACAAATGACCATAATTCCCAAACCGTAGGGGCTAGAGCGGTCATTCTTACACCGTTTTGTTCAGAAGAGATGGGGGAATCTTCCAGTGTTTACAATTTATCATTAAAATATGAATTATTAAAGATATTTGACTTGTAATGCACCATAACTGAGTAGAGCGAAGCAAAAACTGCCTTGACTTGCCCTCAAACAACGCTTTGTAACTCGAAATCTATTTGGAGTATCGATATCATTCTTTCACCGTAAGAGACAGCAGGCTTTGGTGAACAGTCATGGAAATTTTCAGGTCTCTGTGGAAATCCAACAAAAAGTTATGACGAGAGAAAAAAGTGGTTCATTTCCAGAGTTTTAAATCTGAAGAAATCTGAGCGAAGGACGAACTTCCTACCCTCAAACAAGTCCAACTCATTTCAGAACGGTAATAGGTGAGAAAGAAATTCTTGAATTGTGAGCGTCAGGGGTGTCTGAAGATATTCGGGGACAAGCCTCATGTCTTAAAGTCGCTTCGTTAAGGAGATATGACGATTCGAATATGCCTCTCATTACAGAAATCCAGCGGTGATTTTGAACAAGCTCTCCATTCACTTTATATGGAGAGTTTTCTGACATTGTGTTGGTCTGAGGAGATTTGCGAAAATTCTATAAATCCCACAACAATGATAGTGACATTTTCTGAAAGCCAGCAAAAATACCTACGTTTTGATGTATAATTTGTGGAAGTTGAGTGAAAATTGAGCAAGTAGCAAGAAGTTGTTCGGACATGAAGTGAAAATTGCAAAACCTTCAGTGGCACACTGGAAGCCAAGAGCATAGCAACCATAACAACGCATGTATTTTGTGAAAAATCACAATTTTGCAACTCAAAACTTTAAGAGGCATAAAAGTAAAACAGTAAAACATTTGAAAAAGCTGAATCATACCTGAATAGCCCAATAATTTGTGAACATTTTAAAGTTTGAATGGTTGTTCTAGGCGAAAGTATGAGGAAGTAGTTAAGTTTCAAAAACAAGCAAAATTTAGCAGAATTTTGGAAGTTTTCCATTCATTTCAATGGGACAAATTAAAGGAAAAAAGTGGAATATTTTAAAAAGTATAATAGCAAAAAATAGCAAAAATCATAGCGATGTTTAGCAGAAATAGCAGAATAGTATAAAATTTGAACGGTGAAAATAGCATAAAAATTGTGGAAGTAGTTAAGTGCCAAAGAAAGCAGAAAAAGTGGCAACTAGAATAATAATAATAAAAATAATAATAAAGAATAAAGAGAAACAGGAACTCAATAGTGTGGATGCTTAAAGCATCCACACAATAATAACTAGAAAAATTTGCATTTCCTGCGAAAATGCAGTGTGGATGCTTAAAGCTGAAGCTGTATGCAAAAAGTAGCTGAAAAAGCTGAAAAGTTGCAGAAATTGTAAAAACTTTGCAGAAGCAAAAGAAGTTTGCTAAAATGGAATAACTTAGCAGAACTGCAATATCTTAGAAGAAACATAATACTTGGCAGAAATACAATAGCATAGCAGAATTTAGCAGAAATATTGTAACTTACCAGAAACATGATAACTTCTCAAAAATACAAGAATTTAGGAGAAATAGTATAAGATAACAGAAAGAATATATTTAGCCAAAAATACTTAAACATTACAGAAACACTGATTTAGAAAAATAGTACAACAGAGCAGAAATATTGTGATTTACCAGAGACACTGTGATGAACTATGAATATTGTAATTTTAAATTAAGACTATGTTTTAGCACAAATATTATAATTTGGCAGAAATACTATAATTTAGCACAAATACTATAAAAAGCAGAAATACTATAATTTAGCAGAAATACTATATTAAGCACAAACCCTATAAAAAGCAGAAATACTGTACTATGATTTGGTAGAAAAAACTATAATTAATCAGAAATACTATATTTGGCAGAAATACGGTATTTGGCACAAATCTTATAAAATAGCAGAAATAGTATGATTTAGCACAATAGTAATAACTTAAACAGAAAAATTGGAAAAGCAAAAATGGACAGCTGAAAAAATGATGAACATGCTGAAGGTCCCTCAACTATACTTGTTAAATGAAAAAAATCAGCAAAAAAATCTATAACAGCCACACAATCACAAATATGTACACATAAGAAAACACACATGCACAGAGAGACACACACACACAAGATCCAATTCAGTCAACCAGTCTAAATATATTGAATTTGAATCTTAGAATGAGATCATCCCATTAAAAGCCTTTCTCTCTCTCTCTCTCTCTCTCTCTCTCTGTCACACACACACACACACACACACACACACACACACACACACACACACACACACACACAGGGAGAGAAAAGTGAGTTTCTAGGTCAGCCTGGGAGCTGCTGAATTCGAATCCACCAATCAGAGAGCCTGTGCACTCTTTCCCTCCAAAACAGGTGCATCCTTTTTACACACGCAGCAGCACAGAGAGACACAGGATCATTGCAGTCTATTTCTCATAATGACGACTCCCCTCAAACAAATGACCATAATTTCCTAACCGTAGGAGCTAGAACGGTCATTCTTACACCGTTTTGTTCAGAAGAGATGGGGGAATCTTCAAGTGTTGACAATTTATCATTAAAATATGAATTTTTTAGAGATATATGACACGGATGACTTGTTGACTTAGAAGCCACGAATTCCCCAATATGCAAATTTGAATACCTGGAGCCCACATACATGATTGGCTGGCTGGGAAGCTGTGCAGGCCCTGATTTGTGGATTTGAATTCCTCAGCCCTCAGATATGATTGGCTGGCTTAGAAGCCATGAAGTCCCCAATATGCAAATTTGAATGCCTCAGGACACATATATGATTGGCTGGGAAACCGTGCAGGACCTGATTTGAAAATTTGAATGTCTAAGTCCTCACAGAGGATTGGCTGCCTGGGGACCAGGCAGAAATATATAGAAATACTATGATTAAGCATAAATACTACATTTAGTAGAAATACTATGTTTTAGCACAAATCCTATAAAAAGCAGAAATACTATAATTTAGCAGAAATACTATATTAAGCACAAATCCTATAAAAAGCAGAAATAGTATGATTAAGCATAAATACTACATTTAGTAGAAATACTATGTTTTAGCACAAATCCTATAAAAAGCAGAAATACCATAATTTAGCAGAAATACCATATTAAGCACAAATCATATAAAAAGCAGAAATACTATATTAAGCACAAATTCTATAAAAAGCAGAAATACTATATTAAGCACAAATCCTATTAAAAGCAGAAATACTATATTAAGCACAAATCTTATGAAATAGCAGAAACAGTATGATTTAGCACAATAGTAATAAGTTAAACAGAAAAATTGGAAAAGCAAAATGGACAGCTGAAAAAATGCTGAACATGCTGAGGGTCCCTCAAATATACTTGTTAAATGAAAAAAATCAGCATAAAAATGCACAGGGAGAGAGAAGTAAGTTTCTAGGTCAGCCTGGGAGCTGCTGAATTTGAATCCACCAATCAGAGAGCCTGTGTACTTTTTCCCGCCAAAACAGGTGCATCTTTTTACACACGCAGCAGAGAGAGGCACAGGATTATTGCAGCCTATTTCTCATAGTGAGGACTCCCCTCAAACAAATGACCATAATTTCCTAACCATAGGGGCTAGAGCGGTCATTCTTACACCGTTTTGTTCAGAAGAGATGGGGGAATCTTCCAGTGTTAACAATTTATCATTAAAATGTGAATTTTTAGAGATATACGACATGGATGACTTGTTGACTTAGAAGCCACGAATTCCCCAATATGCAAATTTGAATGCCTGAGGCCACATATATGATTGGCTGGCTGGGAAGCTGTGCAGGCCCTGATTTGAAAATTTGAATTTCTCAGTCCTCACAGAGGATTGGCTGCCTGGGGACCTGGCAGAAATATATAGAAATATTATGATTAAGCATAAATACTACATTTAGTAGAAATACTATGTTTTAGCACAAATACTATAAAAAGCAGAAATACTATAATTTAGCAGAAATACTATATTAAGCACAAATCCTATAAAAAGCAGAAATACTATATTAGGTACAAATCCTATAAAAAGCAGAAATACTATATTAGGCACAAATCTTATAAAAAGCAGAAATACTATATTAGGCACAAATAGTATAAAAAGCAGAAATACTATAATTTAGCAGAAATACTATGTTAGGCACAAATCCTATAAAAAGAATAAATACTATAATTTAGCAGAAATACTATATTAGGCACAAATCTTATGAAAAGCAGAAATAGTATGATTTAGCAGAATAGTAATAACTTACAAAATTACAAATATGGAGGCATATTGGAACACAAATGCACAGAGGGACACACAAACACAGGCTCTAATCCAGTCAACCAGTCTAACTATATTCAATTTAAATCCTACAATGACATGCTGCCAAATAAGGGCAGGGTCCTCTCTCTCCCACTAAACACACACACACACACACACACACACACACACACACACACACACACACACACACAGAGGGAGAGAGCTGCCGAATTTAAATCCACCAATCAGAGTGGCTGTTTACGTTTTCCCGCCAAAACAGGTGCATCTTTTTACACACGCAGGACAGAGAGGCACAGGATTATTGCAGCCTATTTCTCATAGTGACGACTCCCCTCAAACAAATGACCATAATTTTCTAACCGTAGGGGCTAGAGCGGTCATTCTTACACCGTTTTGTTCAGAAGAGATGGGGGAATCTTCCAGTGTTAACAATTTATCATTAAAATATGAATTATTAAAGATATTTGACTTCTAATGCACCATAACTGAGCAGAGCGAAGCAAAAACTGCTTTGACTTGCCCTCAAACAACGCTTTGTAACTCTAAATCTATTTGGAGTATCGATATCATTCTTACACCGTAAGAGACAGTAGGCTTTGGTGAACAATCATGGAAATTTTCAGGTCTCTGTGGAAATCCAACAAAAAGTTATGACGAGAGAAAAAAGTGCTTCATTTCCAGAGTTTGAAATCTGAAGAAATCTGAGCGAAGGACGAATTTCCTACCCTCAAACAAGTCCAACTCATTTCAGAACGGTAATAGGTGAGAAAGAAATTCTTGAATTGTGAGCGTCAGGAGTGTCTGAAGATATACCGGGACAAGCCTCATGTCTTAAAGTCGCTTCGTTAAGGAGATATGACGATTCGAATATGCCTCTCATTACGGAAATCCAGCGATGATTTTGAACAAACTCTCCATTGACTTTGTATGGAGAGTTTTCTGACCTTGTGTTGGTCTGAGGAGATTTGCCAAAATTCTATAAATCCCACAACAATGATAGTGACATTTTCTGAAAGCCAGCAAAAATACCTACGTTTTGATGTATAATTTGTGGAAGTTGAGTGAAAATTGAGCAAGTAGCAAGAAGTTGTTCGGACATGAAGTGAAAATTGCAAAACCTTCAGTGACACACTGGAAGCCAAGAGCATAGCAACCATAACAACGCATGTATTTTGTGAAAAATCACAATTGTGCAACTCAAAACTTTAAGAGGTATAAAAGCAAAATGGTAAAAGATTTGAAAAAGCTGAATCATACATGAATAGCCCAATAATTTGTGAACATTTTAAAGTTTGAATGGTTGTTCTAGGTGAAAGTATGAGGAAGTAGTTAAGTTTCAAAAACAAGCAAAATTTAGCAGAATTTTGGAAGTTTCCCATTCATTTCAATGGGACAAATTAAAGGAAAAAAGTGGAATATTTTAAAAAGTATAATAGCAAAAAATAGCAAAAGTCATAGCGATCATTAGCAGAAATAGCAGAATAGTTTAAAATTTGAACGGTGAAAATCGGCTGAAAATTGTGGAAGTAGTTAAGTGCCAAAAAGTGTACGGAAGCAACTGGAATAATAAAGTAGAATAAAGAATAAAGAGAAACAGGAACTCAATAGTGTGGATGCTTAAAGCATCCACACAATAAAGAACTAGAAAAATTTGCATTTCCTGCGAAAATGCAGTGTGGATGCTTAAAGCTGAAGCTGTATGCAAAAAGTAGCTGAAAAAGCTGAAAAGTTGCAGAAATTGTAAAAACTTTGCAGAAGCAAAAGAAGTTTGCTAAAATGGAATAACTTAGCAGAACTGCAATATCTTAGAGGAAACATAATACTTGGCAGAAATACAATAGCATAGCAGAATTTAGCAGAAATATTGTAACTTACCAGAAACATGATAACTTCTCAAAAATACAAGAATTTAGGAGAAATAGTATAAGATAACAGAAAGAATATATTTAGCCAAAAATACTTAAACATTACAGAAACACTATGATTTAGAAAAATAGTACAACAGAGCAGAAATATTGTGATTTACCAGAGACACTGTGATGAACTATGAATATTGTAATTTTAAATTGAGACTATGTTTTAGCACAAATATTATAATTTGGCAGAAATACTATAATTTAGCAGAAATACTATATTAAGCACAAATCCTATAAAAAGCAGAAATGGTATGATTAAGCACAAATACTACATTTAGTAGAAATACTTTGTTTTAGCACAAATCCCATAAAAAGCAGAAATACTGTACTATGATTTAGTAGAAAAACTATAATTAATCAGAAATACTAAATATAGCAGAAATACTATATTAAGCACAAATCTTATAAAATAGCAGAAATAGTATGATTTAGCACAATAGTAATAAGTTAAACAGAAAAATTGGAAAAGCAAAATGGACAGCTGAAAAAATGCTGAACATGCTGAGGTTCCCTCAAATATACTTGTTAAATGACAAAAATCTGCAAAAAAACTTTATTACAGCCACACAATCACAAATATGTACACATGAGGAAACACACATGCACAGAGGGACCCACACACAAGATCCAATTCAGTCAACCAGTCTAAATATATTGAATTTAAATCTTAGAATGAGATCATCCCATTAAAAGCCTTTCTCTCTCTCTCTCTCTCTCTCTCTCTCTGTCACACACACACACACACACACACACACACACACACACACACACACACACACAGGGAGAGAGAAGTAAGTTTCTAGGTCAGCCTGGGAGCTGGTGAATTTGAATCCACCAATCAGAGAGGCTGTTTACGTTTTCCCCACCAAAACAGGTGCATCTGTTTACACACGCAGCAGCACAGAGAGACACAGGATTTTTGCAGTCTATTTCTCATAGTGACGACTCCCCTCAAACAAATGACCGTAATTTCCTAACCGTAGGGGCTAGAACGGTCATTCTTACACCGTTTTGTTCAGAAGAGATGGGGGAATCTTCAAGTGTTGACAATTTAATATTAAAATATGAATTTTTAGAGATATATGACATGGATGACTTGTTGACTTAGAAGCCACGAATTCCCCAATATGCAAATTTGAATGCCTGAGACCACATATGTGATTGGCTGGCTGGGAAGCCGTGCAGGCCCTGATTTGTGGATTTGAATTCCTCAGCCCTCAGATATGATTGGCTGGCTTAGAAGCCACGAAGGCCCCAATATGCAAATTTGAATGCCTCAGGACACATATATGATTGGCTGGGAAACCGTGCAGGCCCTGATTTGAAAATTTGAATGTCTAAGTCCTCACAGAGGATTGGCTGCCTGGGGACCTGGCAGAAATATATAGAAATACTATGATTAAGCATAAATACTACATTTAGTAGAAATACTATGTTTTAGCACAAATACTATAAAAAGCAGAAATACTATAATTTAGCAGAAATACTATATTAAGCACAAATCCTATAAAAAGCAGAAATAATATATTAGGCACAAATCCTATAAAAAGCAGAAATAGTATGATTAAGCATAAATACTACATTTAGTAGAAATACTATGTTTTAGCACAAATAGTATAAAAAGCAGAAATATTATAATTTAGCACAAATAGTATAAAAAGCAGAAATATTATAATTTAGCACAAATAGTATAAAAAGCAGAAATATTATAATTTAGCACAAATAGTATAAAAAGCAGAAATACTACATTTAGTAGAAATACTATGTTTTAGCACAAATAGTATAAAAAGCAGAAATATTATAATTTAGCACAAATAGTATAAAAAGCAGAAATATTATAATTTAGCACAAATAGTATAAAAAGCAGAAATACTACATTTAGTAGAAATACTATGTTTTAGCACAAATAGTATAAAAAGCAGAAATATTATAATTTAGCACAAATAGTATAAAAAGCAGAAATATTATAATTTAGCACAAATAGTATAAAAAGCAGAAATACTACATTTAGTAGAAATACTATGTTTTAGCACAAATAGTATAAAAAGCAGAAATATTATAATTTAGCACAAATAGTATAAAAAGCAGAAATATTATAATTTAGCACAAATAGTATAAAAAGCAGAAATATTATAATTTAGCACAAATAGTATAAAAAGCAGAAATACTACATTTAGTAGAAATACTATGTTTTAGCACAAATAGTATAATAAAGCAGAAATACTATAATTTAGCAGAAATACTGTATTTAGCACAAGTACCAAAAAGTACCAGAAATACTATGATTTAGCAGAATAGCAATAACTTACAAAATTACAAATATGGAGGCATATTGAAACAGAAATGCAGAGAGGGACACACAAACACAGGCTCTAATCCAGTCAATCAGTCTATCTATATTCAATTTAAATCCTACAATGACATGCTGCCAAATAAGGGCAGGGTCCTCTCTCTCCCACTAAACAAACACACACACACACACACACACACACACAGACAGACACAGAGGGAGAGAGCTGCCGAATTTAAATCCACCAATCAGAGTGGCTGTTTACGTTTTCCCGCCAAAAAAGGTGCATCTTTTTACACACGCAGCAGAGAGAGGCACAGGATTATTGCAGTCTATTTCTCATAGTGACGACTCCCCTCAAACAAATGACCATAATTTCCTAACCGTAGGGGCTAGAACGGTCATTCTTACACCGTTTTGTTCAGAAGACATGGGGGAATCTTCCAGTGTTTACAATTTATCATTAAAATATGAATTATTAAAGATATTTGACTTCTAATGCACCATAACTGAGTAGAGCGAAGCAAAAACTGCCTTGACTTGCCCTCAAACAACGCTTTGTAACTTGAAATCTATTTGGAGTATCGATATCATTCTTTCACCGTAAGAGACAGCAGGCTTTGGTGAACAATCATGGAAATTTTCAGGTCTCTGTGGAAATCCAACAAAAAGTTATGACGAGAGAAAAAAGTGGTTCATTTCCAGACTTTGAAATCTGAAGAAATCTGAGCGAAGGACGAATTTCCTACCCTCAAACAAGTCCAACTCATTTCAGAACGGTAATAGTTGAGAAAGAAATTCTTGAATTGTGAGCGTCAGGAGTGTCTGAAGATATGCCGGGACAAGCCTCATGTCTTAACTTTGCTTCGTTAAGGAGATATGACGATTCGAATATGCCTCTCATTACAGAAATGCAGCGGTGATTTTGAACAAACTCTCCATTGACTTTATATGGAGAGTTTTCTGACCTTGTGTTAGTCTGAGGAGATTTGCGAAAGTTCTATGAATACCACAACAATGATAGTGACATTTTCTGAAAGCCAGAAAAAATACCTACGTTTTGATGTATAATTTGTGGAAGTTGAGTGAATATTGAGCAAGTAGCAAACAGTTGTTCGGACATGAAGAGAAGACTGCAAAAGCTTCAGTGGCACACTGGAAGCCAAGAGCATAGCAACCATAACAACGCATGTATTTTGTGAAAAATCACAATTTTGCAACTCAAAACTTTAAGAGGCATAAAAGTAAAACAGTAAAAGATTTGAAAAAGCTGAATCATACCTGAATAGCCCAATAATTTGTGAACATTTTAAAATTTGAATGGTTGTTCTAGGTGAAAGTATGAGGAAGTAGTTAAGTTTCAAAAACAAGCAAATTTTAGCAGAATTGCTGAAGTTTCCCATTCATTTCAATGGGACAAATTAAAGGAAAAAAGTGGAATATTTAAAAAAGTATAATAGTTAAAAATAGCAAAAGTCATAGCCGGAAAGAGCAAAAATAGCTGAATAGTTTAAAATTTGAACGGTGAAAATCGGCTGAAAATTGTGGAAGTAGTTTAACGGCGAAAAGTGTACGGAAGTCCTAAGAATAATAATAACTAGAAAAATTTGCATTTCCTGCGAAAATGCAGTGTGGATGCTTAAAGCTGAAGCTGTATGCAAAAACTAGCTGAAAAAGCTGAAAAGTTGCAGAAATTGTAAAAACTTTACAGAAGCAAAATAAGTTTGCTAAAATGGAATAACTTAGCAGAACTGCAATATCTTAGAGGAAACATAATACTTGGCAGAAATACAATAGCATAGCAGAATTTAGCAGAAATATTGTAACTTACCAGAAACATGATAACTTCTCAAAAATACAAGAATTTAGGAGAAATAGTATAAGATAACAGAAAGAATATATTTAGCCAAAAATACTTAAACATTACAGAAACACTATGATTTAGAAAAATAGTACAACAGAGCAGAAATATTGTGATTTACCAGAGACACTGTGATGAACTATGAATATTGTAATTTTAAATTAAGACTATGTTTTAGCACAAATATTATAATTTGGCAGAAATACTATAATTTAGCACAAATACTATAAAAAGTAGAAATACTATAATTTAGCAGAAATACTTTATAAAAAGCAGAAATACTGTACTATGATTTGGTAGAAAAAACTATAATTAATCAGAAATACTATATTTGGCAGAAATACGGTATTTGGCACAAATCTTATAAAATAGCAGAAATGGTATGATTTAGCACAATAGTAATAACTTAAACAGAAAAATTGGAAAAGCAAAAATGGACAGCTGAAAAAATGATGAACATGCTGAACGTCCCTCAACTATACTTGTTAAATGAAAAAAATCAGCAAAAAAATCTATAACAGCCACACAATCACAAATATGTACACATAAGAAAACACACATGCACAGAGAGACACACACACAAGATCCAATTCAGTCAACCAGTCTAAATATATTGAATTTAAATCTTAGAATGAGATCATCCCATTAAAAGCCTTTCTCTCTCTCTCTCTCTCTCTCTGTCACACACACACACACACACACACACACACACACACACACACACACACAGGGAGAGAAAAGTGAGTTTCTAGGTCAGCCTGGGAGCTGCTGAATTTGAATCCACCAATCAGAGAGCCTGTGCACTCTTTCCCTCCAAAACAGGTGCATCCTTTTTACACACGCAGCACAGAGAGACACAGGATCATTGCAGTCTATTTCTCATAATGATGACTCCCCTCAAACAAATGACCATAATTTCCTAACCGTAGGAGCTAGAACGGTCATTCTTACACCGTTTTGTTCAGAAGAGATGGGGGAATCTTCAAGTGTTGACAATTTATCATTAAAATATGAATTTTTAGAGATATATGACACGGATGACTTGTTGACTTAGAAGCCACGAATTCCCCAATATGCAAATTTGAATGCCTGGAGCCCACATACATGATTGGCTGGCTGGGAAGCTGTGCAGGCCCTGATTTGTGGATTTGAATTCCTCAGCCCTCAGATATGATTGGCTGGCTTAGAAGCCATGAAGGCCCCAATATGCAAATTTGAATGCCTCAGGACACATATATGATTGGCTGGGAAACCGTGCAGGACCTGATTTGAAAATTTGAATGTCTAAGTCCTCACAGAGGATTGGCTGCCTGGAGACCTGGCAGAAATATATAGAAATACTATGATTAAGCATAAATACTACATTTAGTAGAAATACTATGTTTTAGCACAAATACTATAAAAAGCAGAAATACTATAATTTAGCAGAAATACTATATTAAGCACAAATCCTATAAAAAGCAGAAATACTATATTAAGCACAAATTCTATAAAAAGCAGAAATACTATATTAAGCACAAATTCTATAAAAAGCAGAAATACTATATTAAGCACAAATCCTATTAAAAGCAGAAATACTATATTAAGCACAAATCTTATGAAATAGCAGAAACAGTATGATTTAGCACAATAGTAATAAGTTAAACAGAAAAATTGGAAAAGCAAAATGGACAGCTGAAAAAATGCTGAACATGCTGAGGGTCCCTCAAATATACTTGTTAAATGAAAAAAATCAGCAAAAAAATGCACAGGGAGAGAGAAGTAAGTTTCTAGGTCAGCCTGGGAGCTGCTGAATTTGAATCCACCAATCAGAGAGCCTGTGTACTTTTTCCCGCCAAAACAGGTGCATCTTTTTACACACGCAGCAGAGAGAGGCACAGGATTATTGCAGCCTATTTCTCATAGTGAGGACTCCCCTCAAACAAATGACCATAATTTCCAAACCGTAGGGGCTAGAGCGGTCATTCTTACACCGTTTTGTTCAGAAGAGATGGGGGAATCTTCCAGTGTTAACAATTTATCATTAAAATGTGAATGTTTAGAGATATACGACATGGATGACTTGTTGACTTAGAAGCCACGAATTCCCCCAATATGCAAATTTGAATGCCTGAGGCCACATATATGATTGGCTGCCTGGGAAGCCGTGCAGGCCCTGATTTGTGGATTTGAATTCCTCAGCCCTCAGATATGATTGGCTGGCTTAGAAGCCATGAAGGCCCCAATATGCAAATTTGAATGCCTCAGGACACATATATGATTGGCTGGGAAACCGTGCAGGCCCTGATTTGAAAATTTGAATGTCTAAGTCCTCACAGAGGATTGGCTGCCTGGGGACATGGCAGAAATATATAGAAATACTATGATTAAGCATAAATACTACATTTAGTAGAAATACTATGTTTTAGCACAAATACTATAAAAAGCAGAAATACTATAATTTAGCAGAAATACTATATTATTAAGCACAAATCCTATAAAAAGCAGAAATACTATATTAGGCACAAATCCTATAAAAAGCAGAAATAGTATGATTAAGCATAAATACTACATTTAGTAGAAATACTATGTTTTAGCACAAATAGTATAAAAAGCAGAAATATTATAATTTAGCACAAATAGTATAAAAAGCAGAAATATTATAATTTAGCACAAATAGTATAAAAAGCAGAAATATTATAATTTAGCACAAATAGTATAAAAAGCAGAAATATTATAATTTAGCACAAATAGTATAAAAAGCAGAAATATTATAATTTAGCACAAATAGTATAAAAAGCAGAAATACTACATTTAGTAGAAATACTATGTTTTAGCACAAATAGTATAAAAAGCAGAAATATTATAATTTAGCACAAATAGTATAAAAAGCAGAAATATTATAATTTAGCACAAATAGTATAAAAAGCAGAAATATTATAATTTAGCACAAATAGTATAAAAAGCAGAAATACTACATTTAGTAGAAATACTATGTTTTAGCACAAATAGTATAAAAAGCAGAAATATTATAATTTAGCACAAATAGTATAAAAAGCAGAAATATTATAATTTAGCACAAATAGTATAAAAAGCAGAAATATTATAATTTAGCACAAATAGTATAAAAAGCAGAAATACTACATTTAGTAGAAATACTATGTTTTAGCACAAATAGTATAATAAAGCAGAAACACTATAAATTAGCAGAAATACTGTATTTAGCACAAGTACAGAAAAGTACCAGAAATACTATGATTTAGCAGAATAGCAATAACTTACAAAATTACAAATATGGAGGCATATTGAAACAGAAATGCAGAGAGGGACACACAAACACAGGCTCTAATCCAGTCAATCAGTCTAACTATATTCAATTTAAATCCTACAATGACATGCTGCCAAATAAGGGCAGGGTCCTCTCTCTCCCACTAAACACACACACACACACACACACACACACACACACACACACACACACACACACACAGACAGACACAGAGGGAGAGAGCTGCCGAATTTAAATCCACCAATCAGAGTGGCTGTTTACGTTTTCCCGCCAAAAAAGGTGCATCTTTTTACACACGCAGCAGAGAGAGGCACAGGATTATTGCAGTCTATTTCTCATAGTGACGACTCCCCTCAAACAAATGACCATAATTTCCTAACCGTAGGGGCTAGAACGGTCATTCTTACACCGTTTTGTTCAGAAGACATGGGGGAATCTTCCAGTGTTTACAATTTATCATTAAAATATGAATTATTAAAGATATTTGACTTCTAATGCACCATAACTGAGTAGAGCGAAGCAAAAACTGCCTTGACTTGCCCTCAAACAACGCTTTGTAACTTGAAATCTATTTGGAGTATCGATATCATTCTTTCACCGTAAGAGACAGCAGGCTTTGGTGAACAATCATGGAAATTTTCAGGTCTCTGTGGAAATCCAACAAAAAGTTATGACGAGAGAAAAAAGTGGTTCATTTCCAGACTTTGAAATCTGAAGAAATCTGAGCGAAGGACGAATTTCCTACCCTCAAACAAGTCCAACTCATTTCAGAACGGTAATAGTTGAGAAAGAAATTCTTGAATTGTGAGCGTCAGGAGTGTCTGAAGATATGCCGGGACAAGCCTCATGTCTTAACTTTGCTTCGTTAAGGAGATATGACGATTCGAATATGCCTCTCATTCCAGAAATGCAGCGGTGATTTTGAACAAACTCTCCATTGACTTTATATGGAGAGTTTTCTGACCTTGTGTTAGTCTGAGGAGATTTGCGAAAGTTCTATGAATACCACAACAATGATAGTGACATTTTCTGAAAGCCAGCAAAAATACCTACGTTTTGATGTATAATTTGTGGAAGTTGAGTGAAAATTGAGCAAGTAGCAAACAGTTGTTCGGACATGAAGAGAAGACAGCAAAACCTTCAGTGACACACTGGAAGCCAAGAGCATAGCAACCATAACAACGCATGTATTTTGTGAAAAATCACAATTTTGCAACTGAAAACTTTAAGAGGCATAAAAGTAAAACAGTAAAAGATTTGAAAAAGCTGAATCATACCTGAATAGCCCAATAATTTGTGAACATTTTAAAATTTGAATGGTTGTTCTAGGTGAAAGTATGAGGAAGTAGTTAAGTTTCAAAAACAAGCAAATTTTAGCAGAATTGCTGAAGTTTCCCATTCATTTCAATGGGACAAATTAAAGGAAAAAAGTGGAATATTTTAAAAAGTATAATAGTTAAAAATAGCAAAAGTCATAGCCGGAAAGAGCAAAAATAGCTGAATAGTTTAAAATTTGAACGGTGAAAATCGGCTGAAAATTGTGGAAGTAGTTCTACGGCGAAAAGTGTACGGAAGTCCTAAGAATAATAATAATAACTAGAAAAATTTGCATTTCCTGCGAAAATGCAGTGTGGATGCTTAAAGCTGAAGCTGTATGCAAAAAGTAGCTGAAAAAGCTGAAAAGTTGCAGAAATTGTAAAAACTTTGCAGAAGCAAAAGAAGTTTGCTAAAATGGAATAACTTAGCAGAACTGCAATATCTTAGAGGAAACATAATACTTGGCAGAAATACAATAGCATAGCAGAATTTAGCAGAAATATTGCAACTTACCAGAAACATGATAACTTCTCAAAAATACAAGAATTTAGGAGAAATAGTATAAGATAACAGAAAGAATATATTTAGCCAAAAATACTTAAACATTACAGAAACACTATGATTTAGAAAAATAGTACAACAGAGCAGAAATATTGTGATTTACCAGAGACACTGTGATGAACTATGAATATTGTAATTTTAAATTAAGACTATGTTTTAGCACAAATATTATAATTTGGCAGAAATACTATAATTTAGCAGAAATACTATGTTTTAGCACAAATCCTATAAAAAGCAGAAATACTATAATTTAGCAGAAATACTATATTAAGCACAAATCCTATAAAAAGCAGAAATACTATATTAAGCACAAATCCTATAAAAAGCAGAAATACTATATTAAGCACAAATCCTATTAAAAGCAGAAATACTATATTAAGCACAAATCTTATGAAATAGCAGAAACAGTATGATTTAGCACAATAGTAATAAGTTAAACAGAAAAATTGGAAAAGCAAAATGGACAGCTGAAAAAATGCTGAACATGCTGAGGGTCCCTCAAATATACTTGTTAAATGAAAAAATCAGCAAAAAAATGCACAGGGAGAGAGAAGTAAGTTTCTAGGTCAGCCTGGGAGCTGCTGAATTTGAATCCACCAATCAGAGAGCCTGTGTACTTTTTCCCGCCAAAACAGGTGCATCTTTTTACACACGCAGCAGAGAGAGGCACAGGATTATTGCAGCCTATTTCTCATAGTGAGGACTCCCCTCAAACAAATGACCATAATTTCCAAACCGTAGGGGCTAGAGCGGTCATTCTTACACTGTTTTGTTCAGAAGAGATGGGGGAATCTTCCAGTGTTAACAATTTATCATTAAAATGTGAATTTTTAGAGATATACGACATGGATGACTTGTTGACTTAGAAGCCACGAATTCCCCCAATATGCAAATTTGAATGCCTGAGGCCACATATATGATTGGCTGCCTGGGAAGCCGTGCAGGCCCTGATTTGTGGATTTGAATTCCTCAGCCCTCAGATATGATTGGCTGGCTTAGAAGCCATGAAGGCCCCAATATGCAAATTTGAATGCCTCAGGACACATATATGATTGGCTGGGAAACCGTGCAGGCCCTGATTTGAAAATTTGAATGTCTAAGTCCTCACAGAGGATTGGCTGCCTGGGGACCTGGCAGAAATATATAGAAATACTATGATTAAGCATAAATACTACATTTAGTAGAAATACTATGTTTTAGCACAAATACTATAAAAAGCAGAAATACTATAATTTAGCAGAAATACTATATTAAGCACAAATCCTATAAAAAGCAGAAATACTATATTAGGCACAAATCCTATAAAAAGCAGAAATAGTATGATTAAGCATAAATACTACATTTAGTAGAAATACTATGTTTTAGCACAAATACTATAAAAAGCAGAAATACTATAATTTAGCAGAAATACTATATTAAGCACAAATCCTATAAAAAGCAGAAATACTATATTAGGCACAAATCCTATAAAAAGCAGAAATAGTATGATTAAGCATAAATACTACATTTAGTAGAAATACTGTTTTAGCACAAATAGTATAAAAAGCAGAAATATTATAATTTAGCACAAATAGTATAAAAAGCAGAAATATTATAATTTAGCACAAATAGTATAAAAAGCAGAAATATTATAATTTAGCACAAATAGTATAAAAAGCAGAAATACTACATTTAGTAGAAATACTATGTTTTAGCACAAATAGTATAAAAAGCAGAAATATTATAATTTAGCACAAATAGTATAAAAAGCAGAAATATTATAATTTAGCACAAATAGTATAAAAAGCAGAAATATTATAATTTAGCACAAATAGTATAAAAAGCAGAAATATTATAATTTAGCACAAATAGTATAAAAAGCAGAAATACTACATTTAGTAGAAATACTATGTTTTAGCACAAATAGTATAAAAAGCAGAAATATTATAATTTAGCACAAATAGTATAAAAAGCAGAAATATTATAATTTAGCACAAATAGTATAAAAAGCAGAAATACTACATTTAGTAGAAATACTATGTTTTAGCACAAATAGTATAAAAAGCAGAAATATTATAATTTAGCACAAATAGTATAAAAAGCAGAAATATTATAATTTAGCACAAATAGTATAAAAAGCAGAAATATTATAATTTAGCACAAATAGTATAAAAAGCAGAAATACTACATTTAGTAGAAATACTATGTTTTAGCACAAATAGTGTAAAAAGCAGAAATATTATAATTTAGCACAAATAGTATAAAAAGCAGAAATATTATAATTTAGCACAAATAGTATAAAAAGCAGAAATACTACATTTAGTAGAAATACTATCTTTTAGCACAAATAGTATAATAAAGCAGAAATACTATAATTTAGCAGAAATACTGTATTTAGCACAAGTACCGAAAAGTACCAGAAATACTATGATTTAGCAGAATAGCAATAACTTACAAAATTACAAATATGGAGGCATATTGAAACACAAATGCACAGAGGGACACACAAACACAGGCTCTAATCCAGTCAATCAGTCTAACTATATTCAATTTAAATCCTACAATGACATGCTGCCAAATAAGGGTAGGGTTCTCTCTCTCCCACTAAACACACACACACACACACACACACACACACACACACACACACACACACACACACAGAGGGAGAGAGCTGCCGAATTTAAATCCACCAATCAGAGTGGCTGTTTACGTTTTCCCGCCAAAAAAGGTGCATCTTTTTACACACGCAGCAGAGAGAGGCACAGGATTATTGCAGTCTATTTCTCATAGTGACGACTCCCCTCAAACAAATGACCATAATTTCCTAACCGTAGGGACTAGAACGGTCATTCTTACACCGTTTTGTTCAGAAGACATGGGGGAATCTTCCAGTGTTAACAATTTATCATTAAAATATGAATTATTAAAGATATTTGACTTCTAATGCACCATAACTGAGTAGAGCGAAGCAAAAACTGCCTTGACTTGCCCTCAAACAACGCTTTCTAACTCTAAATCTATTTGGAGTATCGATATCATTCTTTCACCGTAAGAGACAGCAGGGTTTGGTGAACAATCATGGAAATTTTCAGGTCTCTGTGGAAATCCAACAAAAAGTTATGACGAGAGAAAAAAGTGATTCATTTCCACAGTTTGAAATCTGAAGAAATCTGAGCGAAGGACAAATTTCCTACCCTCAAACAAGTCCAACTCATTTCAGAACGGTAATAGGTGAGAAAATAATTCTTGAATTGTGAGCGTCACGAGTGTCTGAAGATATACCGGGACAAGCCTCATGTCTTAACTTTGCTTCGTTAAGGAGATATGACGATTCGAATATGCCTCTCATTACAGAAATGCAGCGGTGATTTTGAACAAACTCTCCATTGACTTTATATGGAGAGTTTTCTGACCTTGTGTTAGTCTGAGGAGATTTGCAAAAATTCTATAAATCCCACAACAATGATGGTGACATTTTCTGAAAGCCAGCAAAAATACCTACGTTTTGATGTATAATTTGTGGAAGTTGAGTGAAAATTGAGCAAGTAGCAGGAAGTTGTTCGGACATGAAGTGAAAATTGCAAAACCTTCAGTGGCACACTGGAAGCCAAGAGCATAGCAACCATAACAACACATGTATTTTGTGAAAAATCACAATTTTGCAACTCAAAACTTTAAGAGGCATAAAAGTAAAACAGTAGAAGATTTGAAAAAGCTGAATCATACCTGAATAGCCCAATAATTTGTGAACATTTTAAAATTTGAATGGTTGTTCTAGGTGAAAATATGAGGAAGTAGTTAAGTTTCAAAAACAAGCAAATTTTAGCAGAATTGCAGAAGTTTCCCATTCATTTCAATGGGACAAATTAAAGGAAAAAAGCTTAATATTTTAAAAAGTATAATAGTTAAAAATAGCAAAAGTCATAGCCGGAAAGAGCAAAAATAGCTGAATAGTTTAAAATTTGAACGGTGAAAATCGGCTGAAAATTGTGGAAGTAGTTTAACGGCGAAAAGTGTACGGAAGTCCTAAGAATAATAATAATAATAATAATAAAGAATAAAGAGAAACAGGAACTCTATAGTGTGGATGCTTAAAGCATCCACACAATAATAATAAAGAATAAAGAGAAACAGGAACTCAATAGTGTGGATGCTTAAAGCATCCACACAATAAAGAGAAACAGGAACTCAATAGTGTGGATGCTTAAAGCATCCACACAATAATAAAGAATAAAGAGAAACAGGAACTCAATAGTGTGGATGCTTAAAGCATCCACACAATAATAATAATAAAGAATAAAGAGAAACAGGAACTCAATAGTGTGGATGCTTAAAGCATCCACACAATAATAATAATAAAGAATAAAGAGAAACAGGAACTCAATAGTGTGGATGCTTAAAGCATCCACACAATAAAGAGAAACAGGAACTCAATAGTGTGGATGCTTAAAGCATCCACACAATAATAATAATAATAAAGAATAAAGAGAAACAGGAACTCAATAGTGTGGATGCTTAAAGCATCCACACAATAAATCACCATCAGATGTGAAGTCCAAGACAGAGAGGATTTAGATTATTGTGAAGGCAACATGTCATAGTTTGGATATGAAGAATATTAGGTGGGAGGATATAAGAGGTGAACTAAGCCAGTCAGGTGTAGGATAATGGGGTGGTTTTATTTTTATAACCATGTTAATCCTACAGTAGGACCAAGGAGTCTCTTGTCAAACGGTCAGGATTTTAAACAGTTTATATACGATCAGACAGAAAAAGCTGACATAATTTATATACAGGAAATGTGGTTGAATTGATTAAGGAAGGTATTCCATATAGACTGACTGAAAAGGAAGGGGATTTGGAGTATGTAGGAACTGAGGTTTGGATAGGAGGGATGGTAATTATGGTTATTAATTTAACAATCCTTGTAAAAAGCTCGAGTTAAGTGAGCTGGAGGAAATGAAAGCCAATATTATATGGTGTGGAGATTTGACTGCACATCATTTGTTATGAGGGAGTGAGCAAACAGACTATAAGGGTTAAGTGTTAGAGGAATTTCTGGATGATAAAAATCGTGTATGTCTGAATGATGGGAAAAAAACAAGAATTGATATTAGTTCAGGTAAGGACTCGGTATTAGATCTAACATTTGTATCTCGCTTTTTGGCTCCATTATGTGAGTGGCAAGTAAGAAATAAGTGATTTGATAGAGATCATTGTACTGTAGTCAGTAAAGTAAGGATGGGTCAAATTCCTGAAACATTAGAAGGAAAGTGGGTGTTTGGGAAGGTGAATTGGGGGAAATGTAGTACTCCAAAGGTTGATTCTGTTCATCTGGACGTAGTGTTTTGTGGGAGAAACGTTTCGTCATCATCAGGTGACGTCTTCAGTCTCAGCTGACTGCAGGTTTCAATCTTATAAACAGGACATTTGCATAATGACTGAAACCAGGCCAGTGAAGGAACAATGGGCTGGGAGGGCAGTTCCTTCATCATAATTATGCAAATTCTCATGACCATTGATCAGTGGTTGTTGATCAATGGTCATGAGAATATGCATAATGAACAGTATCAACTTTTGGAGATTTACTTACCTGGATGATTGAGCACGCATGAAGACAGGAAGTGTAATAGTTTGTGTGAAACAAAGCTTTTACAGGTTCAAAATCATTTGAACCTGTAATTTCGTTGCCCTGTACCTGTGCATGTGCAATGACAATAAAGTTGAATTCTATTCTATTCTATTCTATTTGAGTGTTGAGTACAATAAGAAGAACAGAGAGAACATATTGGAGAGATTTCTGGAATACAAAAGTTTGGGGGATGATCAGGAAAATGGGGGAGACAGAAGAGAATGGAGTTATCCAATACTTAATAAAAATAATCAAGTAGCTGTAACTGATAAGTAAAAAGCTGGTTTTATTAGCAAGTACCTTTGTTAAAATAGATAGTGGGAGAAATATCAGATGAGGATAAACGAGAGAGAACTAAAGGAAGAAATCTTGAAGCTTTGAGAAGGAAAGGGAGTACTGACTATATAATGAACTGTCCCTTCTGGAGAAATGAAAAGCACTCTGGGATAGTGCTCCAGGGAAAGACGTTATGTTATGTTAAAACATTTATGTGATGTAGAGTTAAATAAATTGTTAATGTTATGATATGGAAAGTAGGGTGTCTCCCACATAGATGAAAAGAAGCAATAATTATCCCAATAAAGAAACCTTGGAAAGACCATAGTGATCCTGGAAATTATAGACCCATTGCTTTGACTTCCAATATGTGTAAACTGATGGATGATGAATGAGAGGTTAGTAAGATATTTAGAGTCAAGAAATAGTTAAAATAGGATCACGTGTTTCAGAGCCACGTAAAATAGAAAATGGAACTCCTCAAGGACGTGTAGTAAGCCCAGCGTTATTTTCTGTTATGTGCCATATTACTGGCTTCAGAATGGGTGGAAAATAGTAGAATTTCAAAATGAATAATATGTATTGATTCATTGTCACCAATGGTACGCACTGAAAATAAAGTACAAGTAATCACCAGAAGATTCTGTATGAAGTTCTTTCTGCTTGTCATAGATTATGTGTACAAAACAGAAGTATAGTAACAATGTGGACTCCTGCTCATGTAGTTATTTTGAGTAATGAAAGAACAGATAGGTTGGCTAAGGAAACTATTAAAAAAGTAGATATTGATATGCAGATGTGTAAATCTACAGAAAATGGCGTGGGATAATGAAGTAAAAGGGAGACATTGGTAGAGACAACAAAGTACAGTTAAAGCAGAAACAGAGGAATGAGTAGGAGGGAGGCGATGATGATAAAGAGAACAAGAACAGGTGGTTGTTTTCTGAATGGGACCCTTTGGGATGGAGAAACATCTCACTGGTTTATGTAATTGGTGTAATGCCATGGAAACGACTGAACATGTGTTACCAGCTGCACGAAGTATGTCAAACAAAGCAGATGGTGAGGGCAGAAATGCGCCGTACATGTTTGAAAGTGTGGCTGATCAGTTAAGTCATGATGAAGGGAAAGATGTTTCGTTTTTCAGAAATACCGGATTCATCAAGAGGATTTAGGAGACGATGTCGCAGTAAAGCCCGGGAGATGGCAGTAGTGCAACTTTGCTGGATGCAGGCTGCCGTTAAAACGAAAGAAGAAGAAGAAGCTTTCCCATCCTGCACTGCTGCTCCTCGACGTTATCCAACACACCAAGCCGAATGTAGAAGGTGAGCTTCAGCGGACAATCTGATCGCGATATCAGACAGATACGGTGACAGGGTCCCTTCAGCATGAGTGGCATGCGGACCATGCTGACCTCTGCGATCATGGTCGGGGCGCTGGGGGTCGGCTATGGGATGTGGTCTGTGATATCTCCCGGAGAGGAGAGGCGGAGAGAGATGATCAAGGTGATTCACAAGTTTCATTGCGCTTAGGTCGCTTTTTCACACATGTCGATGTTAACATGTAGTCTTTCCAAACTTTATCAAAGACAGAGAAACTGTAGGTCATAAATAACAATGATGTGTCAGCACATCATCCGTCAGCATCATTAAAGTGAACGATTGCAGTCACGTGTATTTCTGGAAGATTGTAATACTGACGTAGCGGGACCAGATCTTTAACTTCCTTGTTGTGTAGTAGGTAAGCGAACTGTATGTGACCGCCGTCATCTGTGAACCACCGCCGCCCCGTATCAGCCGCTTACATGTTCTTGCGCTCCTACACTGAGTTTTACGGTCGTATTTCCTCTTCTCCTTCTGCTGATTACACACCTGCAGTCATTGGTACTCAGTGCAGATGTAGTGCAGGTGTCCCAGAAGAGCAATCCACGGGAAATGTTGTGTGTCAAGGGTCCAGGATCTGAATTTCCTCATACTGACAGCTCACTTTACCTCGGTTTTATACGCCTGGGGAAAAAACGCTGGACCTTTCCCCTGCTGTTTCCTCACCTGTGTAGATTCCCTCACATTTATTTCAGCGCTCTCCTGCCAGGAATTTAAATCCATTTGTGAGATCTTAGATTTGCACTGTAATTATAATTCTTTATACTGAGGTGATGATTGTTAGTCTCTCACTGATAAATTCAACCCCCCCCCCCCCCCCAAACAAAAACAACAACAACAACAAAAAAACAGTGAGAAAGTAGCCTGACATGCACAGGACAGTATACTGAACTAGCCAATCCCAGTACTCGCAAGGTGCAGTTACATTTCAGGAGGTGCACATCAGGTTACACTGTATGCTTTAAAGGGGTTTCTGGTTATGATGTTGAATCAGGCATAACTGTGCTCCTGTGCATTTCTGGCTACTTTCTCAGCAGAGTTTTCAAATGTATCTATGAGAGAAAAATGATAATATAAGGAGTAATAATCAAAGCATCAATACAAGGACTCAGAGAAAAATCTTGGAATATCAAATCCTCCTGCTCTGTTTACAAGGTGAGGTTTGTTATACAAATCGAATTTACCTGAGACATGAATGTATTTAAATGGAGTAATTTGTGACAGGTGTTTCCTCCTGCCCATCAGAATCTGCCCGAGTCAAACCCGTTGAGAATGGAAGAGACGAGGCAGAGGAACGCTCTGGTGATGCAAGCTCTAAAGGATGCTGCTGAAACCAGCGAGAATCTTGCGAGAGGACTGGGACCTTCAAAGTAGACGGACTGTGTGGTTCTGAGACCTGCTTGCAAAGCCTTTACCCTGCATACATGCAGGCTGCAACCTGTGCAGATAAAGACAGACAATCCTTTGTGGTACAGAGGAGCCGTTGTGTGATACTCTGTTGTCATTGCACATGAAAACAATTGAGGTAAATGTTAAAATTGTTTATTAAACTCTCCAAACAACGTCCAACTCATCTGTCTTATTCAAGCTTTATGATTGCTGTGATAAGCAGGTACACGTTGACATGTGTGGTTAGCACTGCCACCTCACAGCGATCAGTCCAGCCCTGGGCCTTTCTGTGTGGGGTTTGCATGTCTTCCCTTCCACGGGTCAGCTGAATGTGGATGGTTGCCCATGACAGCTCAGATACACACCCACAGAAAGAAACCTGCAGTATGTGATTCCTCTGTGCCACAGAGCTGCATTAATGAAAGACAGCAGTGAACCTTACTGCAGAGGGTGACACAGGACAGCGTGACCTCAGGACTCAGCCCCTAAATTCTCCAGATTATTTATTAAATTTGTGTTGTTTTGTTTTTTAATGACAAGATTAATGTGAAACTTTGTGTATCCTTTTTAAAAAATTCCATTCATGATCACCTTTAGGGGGGGCAGAAAGGGTGCTGGTCCAAACAGTCTTTGTTCAATTTAAACTAACAGCCAAATAAAAGAAATGGATCATCAGTGGAGCAATATATCTTAAAACAAACTGTTATCTGTGTCAGCCAAACATCCTGATGAACAGTTTGTTTTAAGGTCATGTTTAAAGTCCGGTTTCTTTACCAAAACCAAGAAGCTGAAACTGGAAATAGGTCGCATGTGCACTGAAGTCCCTGTGAAGGTGCTGCTTTTGTGCTTTTCGTGGGTTAAAATACACGACGGGCGCCTTTTGTACAGCAGGCGGCGCTGTGCGCTCACCCTACAGGAGTTTGCAGTGAGGACCCCGAGTGAAGAAGAGGAAGATGCGCGCCCTCGAAAACATTCTCGCGTTGGAAAAATCGGTTAGCTTTCCGCTTCCTGTCAAGAGATCCAGGCGCTCCGTCAGATAATGTAAGCATGAGCCGTTAGAATAGAAAATGTTGAAAACGCGTGTTTGTCGACTGTTGTTTGTACAGAGGAGCCGTTTGATGCGATATAGACACTGCTGCACGACGCAGCTGAAGCATGCGACACAGCGCGTGAGCCTGCTCGGCTAACTGCAGCCACGCGCTTCAGATAACGTTTAGCTTGTTAGCTAGCGGGTCCGGTGCAGACGGCTGCTCGGCCGTAGGCCAGTTTCATAAGCAGGCTGGATTCTGATCTAGATTTTCCGGAGTGTCTGAAGGCAAACGCAAAAATGTGCGTCGATGCCGTTTGTGGCTCTACAAGCGCCGCTGTAACCTTTCATGTTACTCTGCAGGTTACGTGCGAAGGCCAAATGAAGCCGCAGTATAAGAACTGGACCCAGATATTCGTCACAGTGAGAGGGCACCGTCCTCTGGTTCTTATTACGGTCTTTAAAATATATCCTGGCTGCTGTTTTCAGTGCATGCTTCGGTTGCATTCAAGGGCCACAGAAAGCATTTACACTAGCCTCGGGTTGAAATTTGGACAACAGCAGTACACATGCGTGTGTCCCTGTAACACATCGGCGTTTGGCTTCATGCTTTTTGAGAACACACCAGCAGAGGCTTTTGTTCAGACTCGGAGATGGCAGCCTTGTGTTAGCCTTGTAAGCTTCAGCCCTACAGTAAGGAGCAGGCACTGGCAGCTTAAAGGTTTCACATGTAGTTGTGCAGTGCAAGTCTTCTGCTCTCCACGTTGTGTTGTGATCAAAGGGTGAAAACAACATTCTCAGCTGAAATCTGCATGATTTGTTTTTTTGTGACCGCACACATGCTACGCTGCACTTTACGCATGAAGTATATTAGGAATGACTGTTCATCTGTGGCAGCTTCCACACCCACAGTATAAACAACAACTTATTGCAACTGCAGGGGAAAAAACGTATTTAAAATATGTAAAACATAGATCCTGTTCTTTGTTTTTTACAAAGAACAATTTAAATTGAAGATTGGATTTTTAGATTGGTTTTCCTTTCCCACAGGATGTTAGACTTTGTTTCCAAAGAACATTGTAGTGTGCTAAAGAGCCTCCTCTTATGGCTAAACTACTGTGGTGCGTGCCCAGGTATATTGAAGCCTGGCACGTTTTCATTGATTCTGGGTCACATGTGTCCTTCATTTCCATACTGGCTGTAAAGGCGAGGCAGAGCTTGTTTTAACGTTTTCAGTGTGCTCACTAGGGCTGTGCGATATGACCAAAATCTCATATCCTGATACAAGACATCTATTGTCCCGATAACGATATAAATCACAAAAATTTAACATTTTCTGTAAATTCTGTGAATCTCAGGCAGCTCGACTTGTGTGAAGTGTTTCCAGCTGGGCGTCGTGTAGCTGGAGTCGAGTGTTTTAACCGATGCATGAAACTACACATTTTTAGACATAAGTTGTAACGGCGCCGTTTCTTTGTGCGTATTTATTACACGGCGTGCTGCGGGGAAAAGCCTGTTCTAACGTTTGAGTCTAAGGTTTATTTTTTAGCACCTGGCGTCTTTTTTTGCTTCTCATCCGTAAATAATCTGCTCTTTCACGTGATTCAGTTTATTTTGAAAAGTCTCAACAGGATCTCGAGCTTTATTGTGAAAGGTTTATGTGGAACATAAACATGCGGACAGGCCATGGTGTTACTGTCGTTGTTGCTAACGACAACGCATAAAAACAGGTGCTTGTCCGTCCGTAGTGTGGTTATATTAAATATAAGACAAAGAGAGAACTTTAAGAAATTAATAATAACTACAGTGACCATCAGAACCATGAAAAAAATATTACTGTAAACAGTTTATTTTGCGACACCACGAAACAAATGATAGCGTAAAATGAAACGATAGATGTTTTTATATCGTCATCTGATATATATCGTTATATCGAACAGCACTAGTGCTCACTGTGTGAGTTATTGTTATAGTTTAAGATCACTTTAAAACACGTTCCATGTTGCCTCAGGGTGTTAAGTTAAATATTAATACTGGATATTTTAAATCCCTGTTTCAGAAGAATGCCCAAATCAAAGGAAGTGCTGTCCTCCACATCTGGAAGTGACTCCGACAGTGAAGTGGAGACAAAGGTTTGTACTGTAACTCTGATTGTTGTGTCTTATGTCTTGAAATTAGCAGTCACATACATTAGTAAATGTATGTGACTTTTACTGTCGTCAAAGGCACAAAGCACATGTGGTTAAATGAATACAAAAGATTAGATTGGTAAACTTCTCGACCTTTATGACAAAAAGGTAAAAATCTTGATGCTTAAGTGACAACCTCAGCTAGGAATGGGTAAACCCAGGGCTGTCACACCTGCGATGAAAAGCAGCTGTCTGTGCAATAAAGTGTTTTACGTACATAGCACTCATGCAACACCTTTGCAAGCCGCTTTGTTTTTCTGCTAAGACATGGTAGCTTGTAATTAGCCTTCAATTCTACGGCAACTCCCGCAGTTCCTTTGCGTTTGCTGCCAGTCCCCTGGCAGCATGTATGTGCAGGCGGATTGGAGCAAGTCAGTACTACGGAGAAGCAGCAAATCTGAGTGAATCAGACCATCGTTATGTCATGGGAAGCAAGATATTTAAGACAGATAATGAAAACGTCTTGAACTCCAACGCCCCCGTTACCAGCGGTTTCATGGACCGCAACGCCAGGTCTGTTACGTAAGGCAAGGCAAGTTTATTTGTATAGCACAATTCAACAACAAGGTGATTCAAAGTGCTTTACAGAGACATTAGAAACAAGAACAAATAAAAAGCAGGATTTAAAATTGAATAAAACAAGCAAATAAACTAACTAACTAATTAACAAACAAACAAACAACAGTATATAAAATCAAAACAGATAAAATCAGAACAGTAGATAAAATCAGTAGTTAAATGTAAGTTTTGAAATTTAAGCTTAAAGTGTGGATTTGGTGCTTTATTCAAATGCAGCTGAGAACAGGTGAGTCTTCAACCTGGATTTAAATAAACTGAGTGTTTCAGCTGATCTGAGGCTTTCTGGGAGTTTGTTCCAGATATAAGGAGCATAAAAGCTGAATGCAGCTTCTCCGTGTCTGGTTCTGACTCTGGGAACTGATAAAAGACCGGATCCAGATGACCTGAGGGATCTGGATGGTTCATACTGGGTCAGGAGGTCATTGATGTATTTTGGTCCTAAACCATTCAGAGCTTTATAGGCCAGCATCAGAACTTTAAAGTCTATCCTCTGACGGACAGGCAGCCAGTGTAAGGACCTCAGAGCTGGAGGTGCACGTGTGGTTTCCACAGAAACGCTGGGATCTCTGCTAAAAGCTCATACAAACATTTCTGCAACCACCAAACGGCTAAAACAAACAAATAAAAGAGCATGTAAACAAATGGGAAGCAAAGTTACTGCTCCAGAGAATTTAAGGTGGCAGAGACTGATTTCACTGTGCAAAAACATTATGTATGTGTGCAGGTAACTCTTCAAAAACAATGAAAGCACAAACTGTTTTAGGCATGTAAATAAAGTTAAATCATTTCTGTGTTCAATACCTAAGAAATTCCAACTCTCACAGAGTCTAAGATGTGCCAAATTGTAGAACGTCTGGTCATCACTTAAAAACCTAAAACCTCTGTAACTTTGACCTGTTTCACCTCTGCAGCATAGATAACGTCCATATGTTGGTTCATGATTTTCTGCAGTGTATTGTCTTTGTTAGGCATTTTTAGGCAAATAAAAAAATCTTATCTTTCTGTTCCATCCTCAGTGACTTTTACACTGCAGCACCTGCTGTAATGTTCATGTCTGATGAACTCTCACAACTGTTTACTTTATGTTTAATACCAAGATCGTTTACACAGAGTTTGTAATTGTACAGAAACACTCGATTCATTTTGGAGCAGGAGCCCCAGAAATGACTCTCAGGGTTTAACAGGTAAAAAAAACAAACACCACATTTCATGCCCGTGCTACAGCGTTTTGGTCTGTGCTATAAAACTAACAACCTTTGTAGCATCAGTGCTATAAGCTAACAAACACACAGCCCTGGGTGGACCTGTTCATGAGTGCTCACACTTTAGTCTGGCATCACCTCGTTTGAAACCTTCCCAGTGAAATCATCACATTGGCTGACTGGTTTTCCTGTCCTTTTCTGGACCATAAATCAAATGTGCCTTTCAGTAATAGAGCTGCTAAGTTGTGATAAGTTGCTCAAAGTATTTGTTTTGAAGGCAAAGAGAAAGAAGCCAAGTGCCCCGGAGAAACCAGCCAAGAAAGCAAAGAGTGGAGAGAGCTCCAAGCCCGGGGGCTCGTCCAAGGGCAGCAGTAACGGTGATGACAACATGTTCCAGGTGGGTGCCACGTGTACTAGCTTTGTATTTTTGAGGTTGAAAAAATATATTTTATTATTATTATTGTCTTTATTATTTTTATTCCCCCTTTATTATTGACTTCTTTTAGATGTAAGCCCCAAATATGAGCATCTTATGTATATGTTTCTAAACCTTGGGAAAATTAACTTTGAATAGTAAAAATAATTTTAGGATATTTTGGATAAACAAACCCAGGAAGATGAAAACATGACAGTCACTTTACTTCTTGCAGATTGGAAAGATGAGGTATGTCAGTGTCAGAGACTTCAAGGGTAAAGTCCTCATCGACATCAGAGAGTACTGGATGAACCAAGATGGAGAGATGAAACCGGGGAAAAAAGGTAGTTACCAGAGTGAAGCAGCGGTGTTTTCATGATTAGGGTCAGTGGTAAAGATGAAGGACACGCTTATCTGAAGAAGTACGCTACGACTGGCTTATTGATGTTTTTACTGTCTTTTGCTTTAAACGCGGTTTTCATTTTCTTTAGGTATCTCCTTGAATCCCGAACAGTGGAACCAACTGAAGGACCAAATCTCGGAAATTGATGATGCCATTAAGAGAATATAAGCATTCCTTCCAGTGTTGAATCTGTTGAACTAACTGAATATGTTGGCTTTTGTAAAAAGAAGAAAAAAGCCTGGGATTGTTTTCTAATGGGTTTGTTTAATTTGTAGTTTATATATATGTAGTTGTCTGCATATTCTGGGTTTGTGTGTGTGAAACCTGTTTTTCAGCTATGGTAGTAACGGTGTGGGCGGAGAGTATGTGGTTATGGGTAGGGTACACCAATACAGTCATGTTTTTGTATTGTAGAATAAAAACAAAGACTAGCTTAATGTTTCAGTCAATGTGTAAGATCGTGTTCAGAACTGATCACGTGGATCGAACTCTTCATGTGTTTCTTTTTCATGTGCAGCTGGTAGGTCTCATCTCTGAAACCCAGCCTGGCTTGTTGTGTTTCACAGTGCTGTGCAAAAGTCTTGAGCCAAGTCTCAGTCCTGTTTCACACTTTGTTGTAATTGTTTAAATTGGTCTTGAGTTCTGCAGGCTTTCTGAGGGTGCCTTTTTTTTCTTTGGACACTTACTGCATTTTCACTTCAGTCCTTGTATCTGTCCATTTTCAGAAGATCTTGTTTATGTTAAGCAGCGTAACACCGACCTATAAAAACCACCAACCTTGAGATCGACCACTGTTGTGTCTACACGTAACAATTCAGCAAAGAACCAGTTTGAGATGGTATCTTTAGGTTACTAACAGGCATTCACAAAAACACATCTGTACCATTACTTTAGCTGAATCAGTGAAAAATGCCATACTGGTTTGAGTGGTATGAAATAGTGTTTTTGCACCAACAAGGCGATGATCGGAAAACTTGCCATATTATAAAAGACGAAGTGGTAGGTTTAAAAACTGTCAGCAGATAAATCAGTATTTGAAAGTCACGTCTTTAAGAAACTGAAAGATGTCCAGCAGGGAACTGAAGAAACTTCTCAGATGAGAGGGGAAACTCTTCAAAAGAAGTCCAGACGCTTTTCTTTCCAAGCTCCTGGTTGACTGAGAAGCTTCACAGGCAGAAGGCTCCTGACATTAAACTGAAGCCTCATCAAGGGTGCAAGGCTGGCTGCTGAGGAAGGGACACCGATGGAAAGGGTGAGGTATGGGTTGTCTGGAGTTATGAATCCAGGTTTGACATGTTGGTTTGTACAGAAGAGGTGAGGAAGGAGGTTCAACTGTCTACAACCATCTGTAAAACAAAAACAGGCTGCATTTCAGTCTGCTGTTGGAGATGTGATCATTAATGAAATAATGAATGTAGAAGTATCATCAGATTAACTGCCAATGCAATGATGCTTGATTGGCAACGGCTTCATTTTTCAGCAGTGATGTCAAACACATGCCAACACAGTGAAACTAAGCTAAGGAAGAGCAGTGTCACTGATTGGTCCGCTCCACAGCCTGATGTCCACATCACTGAAGCAGTGATTATGTTGACAGAGAACATAACGGAGCAGCCCACCAGGGAGATAAGTAAGCACATGTTTCATATAAATGTAGTCTATAACTTAATTATTTACTTTAGTCCAAATAATTAAACATTTATGTTACATAAAATATGTGAACTTTGATTTATGTTCTGTATAGCTGGTATAATAAGTATGTAGCCCAGTAAGTATAAGTTCAAGGAAGCTACACAGGATGGTTCACTTACAAACACAAGTGTATATTTCACACTTTAAAAAAAAGAAGCAATAATTATATAATAATAAAGTGTCACATGCTTACATTAAAACAAAATCCCAGAATGCTGCACTGTGAACACAAAATTGTAAACTTCATTTTTCGTGATTTATTGGGTTGAGCCTGTGGGGTCCAGGTAAGATTTTCACCTATAAAAACTATTTGCCTCGCCTTTTTCTTTCAGTCTTTTCAGCACAATCTCACATGTCTCACCTTACAGTGATGTTTTTCATTGACATTCTGCATTAACACAATTGATCTGAAATCACACAAAAAACGGAGTAGGACAAATATGTCTGTGAGGGTTCTCAGTCATCCAGGTCAACTTAGTCTAAGGAGCTTCAGAGTAGGACAAAGTGACATTTTCTTACTGTAAAAATCACAAACATGTTCACGTAGACTACACAACACGTCCCACTAACACACTAAACGTCACAAATCTCTCACGTCTTAAAACGCACTGTCGGCTCTCTCTCTCGCTCGCTGCCATCACTCCCAAAACCTTCCACTCTACCTAAACAACCCAACCCCACATGTTGCCATATCATCTTTTGATTGGTCGACGTGGTACATTTTTCCACCAATAGGATAGAATGGTGTTTTTTTGTTTTGTTTTTTCCTGTTTTGCGCTGTCCTTTGAATATGATGATTTTACGTCTTCCCACACTAAACGTGACGATAGTATTCAGAAAAAAGCATCGAATATATTTTTCATCATAACTCTGGTTTTAGTGGCCTATCAATAAAATGTAAATGTATCAACCTGCCTCAGCACATTAGAGAGGCCCCGTCACTGTCCACTTTTAAAACGCGTCTTAAAACCCACTTTTACTCCTTGGCGTAAGACACAGTCTGACCCTGATTTTATTGGGGTTTTTTTTTTTTTCCTTTTTATTTTGTACTTTTTCCAATTTTATAGTACATGCAAACAAAAATATGAAAAAGGAACACAAAAGAAACAAACTAAAAGGAATAAAGGACACCTAATCTGTGGAAGAGAAAAACAACAACGAGGAGAGGTCCCTGCCTTATGGGGCTGGGTGAGTCTTACAGGCTATCCATTTTGTCCACTGTTTTCGGTGTTTGTCAGATTTCAGTCTCAAAGTGTGGGTCATTTTCTCCATTATATACATGTCCTCGATTACATCAGTCCATTCTTCCAATTTTAAGGGGTCACTTTTCAGCCAGTTTTTTGTTATTACCTTTTTGCTTGACAACAACATAATTTTAAACAAGTAATGGTCCTGCTTTGTTACATTTTCCCATATTCCAAAATACATTATTTGTGCCTCACACGGCACGTCATACCCCAGCACTTTCTTCATTGTTACTGCAATGCTTTCCCAGTAAGGTTTGATATTTTTACACTTCCAAAGCACGAGAATGATTGGCGTCCCAGTCTCCACATAATCTCCAGCATCGCTGGGGTGTTTTCAGCTGGTTGCTTTTGATATAAGGAGTAATAAAGAACCTAATCACATTTTTCCAGCCATATTCTCTCCATCGTCTAGAGCTGGTGGGATTATGCTGTGGGAGACATCGCCAGTCACCCTCTGACAACTCAAGATGTAATTCCGATTCCCACTTTTGTTTGATATATAATGTTTCATTCCTATTCAAATTTTGCAGGCCGTTATATAATTTCGATAAAATTCTTGATGGAGGATTTTTATACGCACCTGTTATTATTTCTATTATATGGCTTCCTTCTCTCAAGAACTTCTTCCTAATTTCTGTATTGTAAAAATGTCTTAATTGAAAATACCTAAATAAATCAGATTTATCCAGTCTGAACTGTCTCTGTAGATTCATTACATTGCTGTAATTCCTTTATTGACCCATTTTAAACATGAACTATCCCATTGTCCACTTTGGAATTTTCGAGAATATGCAGGCCAAATCAGCAATTTACAGTCTTCTATAATTCTATATGTCTTCACTATAATCCACCAGAGTTTAATAGTGAATTCAGTAATGAGATTTGCGTTCATATATTCCGAGCAATAATTTATCTCGATATGCTTCCATTTTGAGGTGTAATCCGATGAACACCAGTAAACAATATATCTCAGCTGGGCTGCATAGAAATATTCCTTGAAACTCGGGAGGGCAAGTCCTCCTTTTTCTTTTCTTAATTGGAGTATTTTAAATCTTATTCTTGGCTTTGTCCCTTTCCAAATAAATCTACTAACTAATTTATACCATCTACCAAATTGTGCATCTGGTATATGGACTGGCAATGAAGTGAACAGATACAGTAGTCGAGGAAGCACATTCATTTTTATTACCTCTATTCTTGAGCTGAGGTCCATGACAAGTGGAGCCAATTTAATCAAATCTTTTTGGATTGTATTACTAATCTTTACATAATTTGCCTCGTATAGTGAACTTATTTCACTAGTTAGATAGATAGACACCTAAATATTTGATCTTATTTGAGTCCCATTTTAATTTATTTTCGTTTTGAATTGAATCTTTGGGGAAATAATTCAGACAAAGTACTTGAGTCTTTACGATATTTAGTTTATACCCTGAATTTTTGCCAAAATATTTTAATGCTTTAATCAACCGAGGAAAGGTCATGTCAGGATCCTGTAGGTATATAATTATACCATCAGCAAAGAGACCTATTCGTTGTTCAATTTTAGAAACTAAAACCCCTTTTAAGTCTGCACTTTTCCATATATACTGAGCCAAAGGCTCGATATACAGAGCAAAAAGGGCTGGACTCAGGCAGCAACCCTGCCTGGTTCCTCTGAAGAGCTCAAAACTGTCTGTCAGGTCCCCATTTATTTTCACTCTAGCCAATGGCCCGTGGTACAAGGATTGTATACACTCGATGAAGATACTGTTAAAGCCCATTCTTTTCAAAACAGCAAAAAGAAATATCCAAGAGACTCTATCAAAGGCCTTTTCAGCATCTAAGCTCACTAAGGCTGTTGGGATTTTCTCTTTATTAACTTCGTTAATTATATGCAATGTGCGTCGTATATTATCTTGTGTCTGTCACCCCTTAATGAACCCTGTCTGGTCTTCATCCACCATCTGGGAGAAACAGCTCTAAGCGTCTTGTGATTATGGATGTAAATAATTTATAATCCACATTTAAGATAGAGATTGGGCGATAAGAGTCACAGTTTTCCTTGTTTTTACCTTCTTTTGGTAAAAATTTATTGTTTTAAATGTAATTCTACTTATCATTTTATACTATTTTATTTTTTTGCTATTTGTGCTAATTAGATTATTTTAAATGTCATTTTAATTATCATCTTATTTTATTTACTTTTTTATCTTTATTTTATTTTTATTTTTTAACTTATTCAATGTGTCATTTCTGGCATACCAAGTGTACAGCACTCTGTTCAGCTGGGAGTTGTTCTGAAAGTGCTACATAAATAAAATGCTTGCTTGCTAAAAACTGGCGCACACATTTATTTAATAAATAACATTGTCACATGCAAAGCTAGCCCAGCCAACACGCACATGTGGGGCCCGAATGGGGAGTAGCAGAGCTCATATTTATGGTCTACTTGGGTTACCCACCTGGGACGCAGCCATTTTTGTCCTCAGTCTGAGGACCCCAAAAGAACCCCCCCCCAAGAAAAACCCCAAGTTTTTCACACCATCAGTATAGAATTTCATGAGCTTCCTCATGAGTTCAACTTGGTTTAGACTACAAACACCAAATCTTGCATTTCAGTTTTATCAGAGGTACCCATTCTCCAAGATTTAAAACAGCCTAAAGTGATACAAGTAAGCTAGAATTGAACTCACCTGTACAACAAAGTCAGTTTATCTTTGTATTGAGACTGATTCATACACAATTTTGAAACGCTGTGCTTCTTTGTAATATGACACATTTTTTTGTTTCCATGTTAACAAAAATGTCCACAGTACACAACAAATAGTGAAAATTAACAAGTCAATGTGATACAATTTAAAAGAAAAAGTAATGCATCAAACCACAGCTCATTGACCAATCCATTGACTCCATGAAGGCCATCATTCTTCAGGTGGCTTCATCAACAGCGCTGCCTCTGGTCTCTGCCACATCAGCAACCTACGACACACAAGGACGTATATTTACCGACCGTAGGACCGTCAGTCACAGCGAAAAGAATACAGCTCCACAGTAATTAGGCTCAATAATATTGATGCTATTTGACAGAGAAAGTGTCACAGTCAAACACTGTCTGATACAAATGCAAAGAGCTAAAAGATTAATCCAGCACAGGTAAGTTCTTACGATTTGGGAATGGCACGGCACACCTCTTAACAGGTCATGTTAGTAAAATGTAATTCTAGATTTTTGTTATTGTAACATATTATTTTATATCAGTTTGACAATAGATTACTGAAGTTGTTGTTATAGCACATACAAGTTTAAAACGTCCCAATTACACCAAAAAAAAGCTAACTTGCAAACTCATGTCCAGCTAAATCAGCAACTTGACAATGTGGGGAAGTTGAGCTCAGCAGGGTTCAAAACTGATTCACGTGACTGCTGTCGAGGTGCATCATGGGGAATTGGCGGTTAACGACATGCTCGCTTTAGTTGGACATTTTCTAATTTGCACATTCAACCACTGTTGCGGTATTAGCAAGCTAACTCAGCATTCCTTTGAAGTTCACAGGCTGTTGTATTTTGGTGGAAGTTCATTTTGGCAATATTTCCAATAACTGACTGGGTTCAAAAAGATCTTTTTGGCAGGACTCCTATGCTTGTTGTCATCTGTTTACCCCTATGTAATCACTGAAGTTGTTATTAACTGCTGCATACTAAGCTGTGAGAGTGCACTGAGGATTGAGACAAAATATGGTCCACAAACCAGCATTATATTAGTTTTTGTCAGATATCCTCCAGTGTGTTTATTTCTTGCAGTAATGATATTTTGCAGTTATTTCTTTCCCTGAAATGCTTTATGCTTAACAACAGCTCCATTTGGACTTATTTTTGAACTCTTGTGATCAGTATGACCAGATTGTGTCCATACTACTGTAGTATGGACACTGTAGTGATAAAATAATTGGCATCAGAGACACTGATTTTTGGCATGATATACTGCAGAAGTCCCTTGGGTTGTTTCTGATTTATTTTTATTTTTATTTTGTTGCATGATTTAGCTTTTAATTTAACTGCATTCCCTGTGTTGTAACAAAAATAACATTGTTTATATGTGTATATGGTAACAACAATATAATTATAACACATATTTCTATTTTATTTTATTTTAGGTCTGTGAAGCCAAACTTGATGTTGGGCATTAATTTTTGTCAGTGGAGTCAAATGGTAAGTTACCTTTTGTGTATTTTTTCATACTGGAAACACCACAGATTATATTCTAACTTAATAGTTCTGTAGAAGAAATGATATAAAGATTGTAGTGTCAGGGTATTTCTTAAGAAGTAATATTGCACTATTGATGATCGCATGCAGGTGGCATAAACTAAATATTCAGACGTGCTACCAACGAATGATTCATTAACAAAAGCAGTGGAGCCGACTGTTTAAGTCTTGTGGTTGTAATAACATCCATAACTGAAGGTTTGTCATTAATTTGTTTTCACAGGTCTAGATGATCACATCTGTTTTTGTCATTTAAATGAGGTAGACTTGCAAACTTCACAGAATTATTTTGGTTTTCATGTGACGTATGACCCTGAAGGTAAGCGAGTCATGGACTAAAGTAAAACAGTATGTTGGATGTGCCATGCAATGCTCAATTACATGGGTGTGAACTAGTGTGTTAGCGCAGTTAGCTCGTTAACGTGTTGGCCGTCTAGCCCCATGCACGGAGCGATCGGCGGTAGCTCGTTAACGGAGCTTTGCCGTGTTGTGGCGTTAAGGTCATTTCAACGAGATTAACCTGAAAGCACTAGTGGGAACACAACGAATATGACTGCACATTTACGCAGACATCATCCTAGTGCAAAGACAAAAACAACAAGCATGCTACTAACTTTAGCCGAGTCATTTAGACAGCTGTTAGCACATGATTCTCCTTATGCTGCTGAGAATATAGCCCAGAAGAAGCGGATAGTATAGCTTTTATTTTGGAAAGAGCCATTTCTCTGTAATAAACTCTCTTTTCCAAAGATGAGTGATTCCTCAATCAGATACAGGGCTTGCAATATCGCTAGCCCGACGTCCTGGAGCTAGCGATTTTTCCCTGCCCGTCGGTCTATTGTAGGAAGGAAAAATATATGTCAATGCTTTTGCATTCTTTCAGAAATGTAGCTGGGTAATTATGTCATTGGCATCGGTGAGCCACTGTCAATATGTGACATATTGAAGTCGCGTTTGAATTTGCGCTTGTTTTTTTGCTTTCACTTTGCAATCGTGCGAACTGTGTATAGAGAGCGACAGCACTGATCTGTGAGTGATGATAATTTGCGCACCAATTCCTCTGACATCGTCTTATTAATCGTTGATCGCGCAGAGAATCGCTGAGCTTATGTGAGTGCGTGTGTAAAAGCATTTCAGTTCTGCTGAGCCAAATAAGACAGGTCAGGGTGAAGAAGTGACAGCCAAAGAAAAGCTTACCACAAAACGGAGAAGTTATGACAAATCAGACTATAAGGCAAAAAGAAAGTGCAGCTTTATGGTTTCATGGACAAAAGAATTTCTGTGGCTGCAATATGACGAGCTATATAACCAGGGCTGCACATAAGTGGTCCGCAGGTGCGCATTCGCTGTCAAAATAAAAAACGCGCACAAGGGTTAGGGTTAAATTTAAAAACTGTACTTTTGAGTTAAAATATATATTTATAATTTTAATAAATTACAAATTAAAAATGCATGAACATTTTTTTTGTATCGAAAAAATATCGAACCGTGACACCAAAGTATCGAACTGAACCGAACCGTGAATTTTGTGTATCGTTGCACCCCTAATATGTATGTATATATATATATATATATATATATATATATATATATATATATATATATATATATATATATATATATATATATATATACATATACACACGTATATATATATATACACGTATATATATATATATACGTATATATATATATACGTATGTTCTGCCATCTCCTCAGCAGTGACTCTTGTATGGTGCAGACTGTTTCACTTTACAACATAGAGCTATAATGTCTCTGTGCACAATGTTAAGGAAAACACAAGTTGCTGTGTACATATATTGTTTTCTTTGTGTGCTATGGGTATCTGGCTTCTGGTAAATGTGCTCTTTTTCTCCTGGACCTAAACTGCCAGAGTTATCATGATATCCTGATAAACACTTTCAGGCCCCACTACTACTTCCCCTCCAGCTCCTTATCAATTCCTCATCTAAGTTTCCTGTTGTTGTTCTCTACCATTTCAGCACACTTAATGCTACATAAGGAGGAAGCAAAGGGCTGTATTGCAGATAGATAGCATCACGTTCACACCATTGTGTCAGTATAAACTCCATGGGAGTGAGATTCAGCTTTTATCCTAAATTCAAGAAAGACTCAAGTTCAGCTCACAGTAACTACAATAAATACCATAAAACCATCAAGCATTGAGGGTTTATTGTCAGCCGTCTACACGTGTTGGATCTTGAAATAGCGCTTTTCTTAGAGCCACGGTGCAACATTTGACAGTGCAGGACAACCATGAAGTGCAGCAGAAACTAACTATTAGATTAGCAGCAGGGTACCAAATGACTTTGTAATTGCATACAGTGTTAGTGCAATATAAATACCCCAGAACGTAGTATTAATCACTGTCTTAATGAGATGATTGTGTGACGTGACTTATGCCAGCTTAAGCTGTAGTGCATGTTAAGCAATGTACACAGAAGGTACTGAAGTCAAGCAATGTACGCATACCAGACTGCAACAGGGAGCTTAGCCCAGGTTTACCTTTGCCTGCTTAACTGAAGTATGTGTGGGTGTGTGACAGACGTCTACAGGACAGAAAAATGATCCTGTCTTAGTCTGTTTTTATCTTGTTTAGCTTTTAAACTTTCATACTTTTTTATTTTTCATTTACCTTATGTTTTTATTTATTTTGTACTAATGTAAAGCGACCTTGAGGGTCTTTAAAAGGTAGCTATAAATAAAATGTTTTATTATCATTATTATTATAAAAACAAATGAATTATCTTGTGTTTATTATGCGCAGCAAACCTTGTCTGAACTTCCAGACATTAGTGGTCACATTTTCTAGGAATTTCCTGTCTAGTATCACAAGATGGCGCCTGCAGAATGTGAGTGAGCTCTCGTCCAGCTGAAGGCTTTTCCTCATAGATCATGGATGCATTGCTATGAACATGTATTAACATGCCATGTTCAAACGCACATGATATCACTCAGCCTACTGTCAGTCCTGCAGCTGACACACATTACCATCGAATGAACACAAGCCAAACACAATTTTGCCAATAAAATAACTTTTGTTAAGAAATTATTTTTATTTTGTTTTGTTAACATTAGTTAGGGTAAATTTCTGCTCTGACACAGCCATATTTCATCCTCCTCTGGATTAAAACAGTTCCATGGTGCATTCTCAAATCTCAGAGTCAACTTATGGTTTCTAATCTGCTGCAACCAGAGACCGATGGAGGTCATTAGCAGAGTTGCAGGTTTGGAGTCAGAGTTTGTTAAACCTCTTTTCTGGAACTGAGCCCTGGTTTGATCCATCGTGGTGGTTCGTTATTGATGCTGGGGTGATGTAGATCAAGCTGTGCCTGAGTAATCAGAGTGACAGGTTGAGTCCAGATTTAAAATATAAAAAGTCTAGACTCTGACTTTGTATTTAAAACATAGATTTTAGATATAAAACATATTATTCTTTTCCCACTGTGAGATTTTTTTGTCTAACTTTGCGTGATCTACTACTAATGGTAAAAGTACAAATGTAAATGAAATTATATGAAGCGTTTCTACTGTGCCTGAGCACTCAAAGTGCTGTGTCTAACATTTACACTCCTGTGGCTTCAGCAGAGAGAAACATGGGGTATCTTGCCCAAGGATATTTGGCAGCCAGGCATCAAACCACCAACCTTCTAATTAATAGTAACCTGCACACTTGAGCTGCAGCTATTTTTGTGTATGACTTTATCATCGTCTCACATTGATGAGGAGGAATTTTCCCCACTCTTCTTCACAACTTTGCTTCACTTCAGTTTGTGGACATTCCTTTCGTTGGATCTCTCCTAATGTCCACCATAACATTTCAAACAGATTGACATGGAGGCAGTAAGTGTGTGCTTAGCAGCACATAGAGTCCAGAAAACAGCAAACAGGGGTTTAGTGAATAATTATGCAAATCTTCTAAATAAGTTGTTGCTTCAGGTACCTGTAACTTTAGTGCTAATACTACTGTTAAATACAACAAACTAACTCTGAAGGGAGCATTAGATTTGTCTGGAATCCAAATTTCTTCCTCAGCTGTACCTGCTGTTCTTTCAGTGATCATCTAGCCTGAGGTGGGAGGTAACAGCTCTCAGTGAAAGTACTTACACTTTGTTGCAGACAGTGCTAAATTAATGTAGAGACAGTCTTGGTGTTCACCAGATTTACGGGTTTTGAATGCAGTGTCAGCCACATTTCACAGACAAGTCAAAGTCCTCGAGAGACGGTAAAGTAGACATGCAGGAATGCAAAGCAGCATTTATTTAGTGAGGAGGAAAACCAGTTTGGAATGTCATGAAATTCCACATCAACAGCTTAGAGGCAGCTGTGGCTGTGGTGGTAGTGTGGGTCATCAAGTGTCTCAAACCCCGGCTCCTCCTGCCCATGCGTTGAAGCATCCTTGGACCATAATTGAATACATCGTACCCCAAGTTGTCCCGGATTCAACCAGCAGAGTGCCTGTGAATGTTTAGGTTATAGACAAAAGCACTGCATGACTGATGGAATGAGACTTGTAGTAGAAAGTGCTTAAATTAATTTTGATTGATTTGTATAACAGTTGCCTCATGGCACTTTGTGTTACAAGGTAAAGACCCTACAAAAATACAGAGAAAACCCAAACAATCAGATAACAAGCAGGCACTTGGTGACAGTGGGAAGAAAAACTCCCTTTAACAGGAAGAAACCTCTGGCAGAACCAGCTCAAGGAGGGGCGGGGCCATCTGCGGGCGAGAAGGACAGGACAACAGACACTCTGTAGAAGAGAGCCAGATGTTAAAAATAACTCATGATAAAATGCAAAGTGGTGCATAAATCTGAATTTAAATGCTCAAATTCAGTAGAAAGCTGTTACATAAGTACGAGTCCCAAGTGGCAATTAAAAAGCACCCTGGATGAGCTCTACTGAAATGACAGTCTGAAGCACAATGTTACACAACTGAACACATCAGGCAGTCCCGATATCACGATATCATACACCTGCTGTGGAGAGCATCCTCACACAGAACATCACATCCTGGTTTGGGAACAGCTGTGTTAAGGACCAAAAAGCTCTCCAGAGAGTGATCCGTACAGCAGAACGCTGCTGCAGGACTGCTCTCCCCCCGCTTCAGGACACCTACACCAGGAGATGCCGGACTGGAGCAGCGCAGATACTGAAGGACCCGTCCCATCCTGGCAACAAACTGTTCCAACTTCTGCAGTCCGCTAGAAGATTCCTCATCATCCGGGCAAGGACAGAGAGACTCAAGAGGAGCTTCTATCCCCAAGCCATCCGGGCCCTAAACCAACCCCCCACCCACACACACACACACACACACACACACACACACACACACACACACACACACCCTCTCACATCATCCATAAGTGACTGAAACAGGACTCTCTTCTAGACACTCTAAACCCACCGGCACAATGTACATTTGCTTTAATTTTAAATATGTTCATATTGTCTATTTTGTAAAACAGTCATATTGTCTATTCTTATTTAATTCACTTGATGTACAGAATCCACCTGCTTGCTGCATACATGCTACTACTGCACATTCACCTAATGTATATATTTTATATAATGCTCTTCCTCTCTCCCCCCCTTTTGCACAAGTCGAGGAGCGTGTCAGGTTACATTTCACTGTGTGTTATATTTGTATAACTATGCATGTGACAAATAAAGAACCTTGAACCTTGACCCTTGCTCCTGAGTTGGTTTGCCTTCATGTTGCTGTGTGATGCTCCAAACATTTTGAAAAACCAAGCGATCTGGGATCAAATCACAATCAAATCAAAATATTAAAACGATTGAGAAAAGAGGTGTGTGTGAGTGAACGTGGCCGGTGATGTGGTCAGTTTGAAACCTTTCATGAGAGTTGGCAAAAAAAAAAGTAAGTGCTCTGACATTTATGTAGGACTTTTGTAGTCTTCTGAACCTCTCAAAGAGAGTTACACCTCCACACAGTGCTTTTAATCTAGCACTGTTTCTATCACAATGCTTTTAGTATTACAATCACTAAAGACATCTGAGAGGATCTAACAACTGGCCTTTCAACATGGACAACAGTTTCCATGTCCTTGACTTTAATTATGTTCCACTGAAGAACGTATCTACAACTCTAGCCAGCAGAACTGAACTGTGGCTCCTCTCTCTGTCATGAAGCAACACCAAGAGTGCTACAGCATGACAGTTCACATCTCTGTAAGCTCTGGCTTTCTCTCACACTTTCTCTGAAAAGTAACTTTTCAAGCTAGAAATCCACTTGTTCACAGAGACCTTCCAGCAGTAAGTCAAGCCAGTATTTCACAGTCCACATCAGCCTTTCTCCACATGAAACTATTGCAGGACTGCTAACATACTTTTTGTTCTTTTTAAACACATTCTTCAACCATATTTGCATCCCGACTTTGAGTAAAGTTCACATCATTATGTGTGCTAAGAAGACAGCATGGTGGTAACTATTTGAACAAACTGTTTACTAATGACTTGTCTAGTATGGAGGGGGTGTAGAGTATTTGTTGACATTTCCCAGGCACTTGCTGCTGGGTGGACCCGTCTCTTCCACAGGAATGACACCAAACAAAGCCAGGATGAAAAGCCTACTCTACAGATGTTAGGTCTTCTTGTCTACAGGGTCCAAGACACTGAGTGTCGGCGTCCTTTCCTTGGGAACTGTGGAAACACAATATTGTAAAAACAACAATATTGTAAAGCAACTTCAGTTCAGTTTTATTAGATAGCACTAAATGACAACAGTAGTTGCCTCAAGCCATTTTATATTGTAAGGTAAAGACCGTACAATAATACCCTAAAAATCAAACAACCCTTCTTTGAGCAAGCAGTTGGTGACAACAAGACGAAACCTCAGGCAGACTCATCTGCTGCAACTGGCCGGGTGTGAGAGGAGGAAGACAGAACAAAAGACACGGTGTGGAAGAGAGCCAGAGAGTGATAATAACTAATGATTAAATGCAGAGTGGTGTATAAACATGATGAGTGAAGGAGAAACACTCGGTGCAAGAAAGATTCAGGGTCACCTGGTCCAGCCCTACCTATACGCTTTAGCAAAAAGGAAAGTTTGAAGACTAATCTTAAAAGTAGAGATAGTGTCTGTCTCCTGAATCCAAACTGGGAACTCTCCTACGGGTCCATGGAAGAGGAGCATGAAAGCTGAAGGCTTCCCATTTTAGTTTGAAATACTCCAGGAATCAACAGGTAAACCAGCAGTCTGAGAGAAAGTACTTTATTGGAGTGATGTGCCTCTATGAGGTATTTCAGATCAAATGGGGCCTTGTATGCAAGAAGGGTTTTATAGATGTATGTGTTTTGTATGGCAGCACGGTGGCACGGTGGTTAGCACTGTTGCTGCACAGCCAGAAGTTCCTGAGTTCAATTCCACCATCAGGCCGGGGTCTTTCTGTGTGGAGTTTGCATGTTCTCCTCGTGTTTGCGTGGGTTCCCTCCGGGTACTCCGGCTTCCTCCCACCGTCCAAAGACATGCAGCTTGTGGGGATAGGTTAATTGGATAATCCAAATTGTCACTAGGTGTGAGTGTGAATGGTTGTCTGTCACTGTGTGTTAGCCCTGCGACAGACTGGCGACCTGTCCAGGGTGTACCCCACCTCTCGCCCTATGACAGCTGGGATAGGCTCCAGCGCCCCCTGCGACCCTGAAAAGAATAAGCGGAAGTGAATGGATGGATGGATGGATGTGTTTTGTATGTATGGTTAAATTGCAGAACAGTATTTAGGTCAGTACCTATTTGCACAACAACAACAGTTTTGATCAGACACAATGGATTTAAACAAAGCAGTTAAGATGCGACAGAAATGTTCAGATTTATTTGAAATGATTTAACGAGAACCTTGTGCTGCCCTGTGCAAGAATAACAATAAAACAATCAATGGAAAGGACAAACACATTCTTCTATTGGGTTTCTCTCTCAGTACAACAAACTGACAATATTTCTGAGAATACTCTTCTGTCGGCTTCCTGACAGTTGCATGAAGAGTAGAGGTCTGCACTGCAGCGACATTAATATATAACTGGAGTTGTCCTTTAGTTTGCAGCACCCTCATTTTTCAGAATTACATGTCTTTGCACAGGTAATTTGAAGTGTAGGAGTGTATGTTAAAAACAGTTGATTTCCAGGCTCCAATCTCTTAAATCAATAAAAAAAAGTATTGTTTTTTAAATGATTTTATGCATATTTCAAAACCAAACACGATGCTTTACTTTGGCAATCTTGAAAATGGGAGTGCAGTTACTTTTATGTATAAGATATTTTGGTTGTTCAGAGTGAATTCTAACCACACTTACTTTAATAGTGATGCAGGTCTGTACTGCAAACGTGTATTCTTTCTTGTACACATCAAAGTGTGGCCTTGACGGGACTCTTCAGCCTTTAACTGTCAGGGTCCTGGGTCACTCTGACCCAGGACCCTGACAGATCCCTGAGTTATGAATTATATTATTATTGTATGTATATTTGGTGTTGCTGTCCTTCTCCCTGTTTGCGCGTGTGTGTCTATGTGTTTCTGCGGGCGCCTTCAGGCCTGGTGGGTGTGGCCCTGCTGGCGGGCTGGCCACACCCGAAGCCACACACCTGCTGCTGATCAGGGCTCGTTGGGGGAGCTACTTAGGAGAGTCTTGGAGCTCCCACCGACGTGGGATCATTGCGTGAGACTCCACGTTAGTCACCCAGTTGAGCTTAGTTAGTGTGTGTATGCGGTTGTATGTGTCCTGACGGCTGCTTCTATTGTGTCCCCAGGAGAGGTGTGGAGCGCCAGACAGCAGCCAGTGCTGAGACACGGGAGCGGAGAGCACAAACACTGGGAGAAGACACGACACGGGAGTCTGGGGAAAGCACGGGGATTTATTGTTGTTTAGTTCCACACACTGTAAATAAACGCACTGTTTACACACAGAGCACCGCGCCTGGGTCCTCCTTCCCAACACCCCCACGGTCTGCCAGCCACACCGTGACATTAACTCTGTGCAGTTCATGGAGTTCTGGTGGATATGTCAGAAGTACAGTGGACAAAACACAAGAGATTCTAAATTGTGTTTTTCCTGAACAAACAAGCCCATTCCTAAACATTTACAAAGGAAAAAAAATAAACTTTAGGGTTTTGCTAATTGCTACTGAGTCTAATGGAACACATGAAGGATAGAAGGAAAAAACAACATTCACTCACTTGCTGCAAGTTTTACTAGAAGTCCCTGAGGTCACTCCCTGAGGTTTCCAGCTTAATCAGGCTACAGAAATAATTCTTATTTTTTATGACTTTCCCCTGTTAGTACAGCAGTGAAGGGGCAGGCAGAGGTAAGGCAGGGACAGCATTGCACAGGATCCCAGGTCACCTTTAGACTAATAGGGAGATCCCAAAGTGGCATTTAAAATTATGCCTTTAACATCTTATTTGACTTTACAAATATGAATTTTGTCAGTGCTACCAGGTGAGTCTAGTTCAGTATTGCAGTTCAATGTTCAGTTGTGGAGCCCAACAAAGACAGCACTAAAGTATTTAGTAATCTTTGTTTGAAGAGCTGTCTACATGTGTGTTGTAGACTTGGAGAAGGTATTTGACTGCATCCTTTGCTATTTGGTGGCCTCACAATCTCATCTCCAGTTCCAGTTTGGTTTCGGGAGACAGACACTATCTCTACTTTTAAGATTAGGCTTCAAACTTTCCTTTTTGCTAAAGCATATAGTTAGGGCTGGACCAGGTGACCCTGAATCCTCCCTTAGTTATGCTGCAATAGACGTAGGCTGCCGGGGATTCCCATGATGCATTGAGTTTTTCCTTTCCAGTCACCTTTCTCACTCACTATGTATTAACAGACCTCTCTGCATTGAATCATATCTGTTATTAACCTCTGTCTCTCTTCCACAGCATGTCTTTATCCTGTCTTCCTTCTCTCTCCCCAACCAATCACAGCAGATGGCCCCGCCCCTCCCTGAGCCTGGTTCTGCTGGAGGTTTCTTCCTGTTAAAAGGGAGTTTTTCCTTCCCACTGTTGCCAAAGTGCTTGTTCATAGGGGGTCATATGGTTGTTGGATTTTTCTCTGTATCTATGAAGCGCCTTGAGGCGACTTTTGTTGTGATTTGGCGCTTTATAAATAAAACTGAATTGAATTGAATCTCTGCTTCTTGCAGATAATGTGATTCTGTGGCCTTCATCGGGTGGAGGCCTCCAGCTTGCACTGAAGTGTTCAGCATCAGGAATTAGAATTAGCACCACTAGCAGCTACTCCGCTCAACTCTCTCAGTTTCAGTCGTTCAGTAACCACCTCAGTGCAACATGGCCCCAAAGTCCTGTGACATCATTTGCAGGTGACACAAACAATAAAACAATAGATACATCAAGGCAATGACATTCTTGCTGCTAAACCAGTGGTAAATGTCAAAATGTGGTCATCGGACCACAGTTATGGTTCGTGTATAGCCATTATTGCTAGGTTTTAAAAAATGGTTGGCATCGCTCCCATGACTTATTCAGCGTTGCCACTTCCTGACCAGTCTGTTGCGACACTCTGTTGATGTGATGTTTTCATCTTGACTCAATTCGCTTTGAAACCTGGCTGAGTAGGAGCTAGTACCAGTAGGGCTGTATCGTCACTGATTTCTAGAATCGATTTGATCCACAATTCGATTCGATTTGAATTGGGGAAATTTTGCCTCAGACAGTCAGAAATATTATAATTCTGATCACTTATCAGTACATATCTATATTTTTATATCTATAAAAAGAAAGCTGACACTTGTGAGACTTTATCAAAGGTGTGAGCGTCACAGCAGACGCCTTTGTGTCAAAGTACCTGAGGATAAAACACAGAAAAACATGAAGGCGACTTTCGTGGCCTGGGATTTTATAGCAGATGACTTTAATAATATTGTGCAGTCAAAAACGAAGTGAAGCAGAGCAAAGTTACAGAGGTTTGATTAGAGACACAGCTGAGCATTTTGAAATTTTCCATAATTTTAAAAAGTTTAAATTTGTTCAGTATTGACAAACAAATGAGGCTTTCTTGTCAGAAGTAGACTGGTGGGTAATAAGTAGGGGTGGGATTGATTGTCGATTTAGAGAGAGAGAGAGCTCTACACAAAGTGTGATTTTATCGTGGTGGAAGCAAAACAGCAAAAGTCAGAGTGAATTCATAACAATGTTTATGTGAAGTGTAGTTTGGATCGTCTTTGGCTGCTGGTTCAGTCAATATTTTCTGGAGAGAGATAAAACCTGCAGCTTCAGAATCAGCGCAAAAAGGACATAAACACAAAGCGCCCACCGACGCTTCAAAATCAGTGAGCTGTCGGTTTCAGCCCCAATGGCGTGCCCGTGTCCTGCTCTCATTTACTGTTTTAGCTGTTTTAGCCGGCAGGTAGGATCTATGAGCGGCTGTTAACACGTACCATCCCAGACTTACATAAATCACGTCTTAGATAAATTTGTCATTTAAAGCAAATATGGGTCTGGTTGACAATAAATCACAACAAAAGAAATTGGCATGCTAGAAATATGGGAAAAAACCCCACAATGTGAGAGCCGAGTAGGTACTCTGTGGAACCAGCTCCCAGTTTCGATTCATCCTCAAACAACAAGTTTTTTCCTTTTTGATAAAACATACAGCTAGGGTTGGATCAGGTGACTCTCTATTACAGCGGTCTCCAACCTCTTTTGTGCCACAGACCGGTTTAATGTCAGACAATATTTTCATGGACCAGCCTTTAAGATGTGGTGGATAAATACAACAAAATAAAATGACCAAGACAAAAACGGTGGTATTTTGTAAATATAATCATAAAAGCGAGTTCACTGTGTAACTGTGTAACTTTATTAGCAGCGTCCTCCTGAAATGCACCAACAACATTGACAGTAACATCCTCCTCTCTGCCGCTTAATGCTCTCTGCTCGCTATGGTAACGTGTAAATATTTCTTTCAAAACAAGACACACAACTACAACACGGGAAAGACCCAGGGAAACCGAGTTAATGATAAAAACCCTGAAAACCATCAATTTCACAGCCGAGCCTCAACTACTTCTTTTAGACATTCCCCACAGTTTCTCTATAAAGCACCGATACTGGTGGGAAATCACTGAACATTTGATCTGCACCTCATCAGTCAGGTGTAGCATGCGTTACTTTAAACTGTGATTGTAAGTGTGTTGTATGGGCTACAGATCTTAACCTGGGTCAACACACCTGAATCACATGATTAGTTCATTACCAGGCCTCTGGAGAACTTCAAGACATGTTGAGAAGGTAATTTATCCATTTAAATCAGCTGTGATGGATCAAGGAGACATCTAAAACCTGCAGGGACACCGGCCCTCGTGGACTGGGACTGGGGACCCCTGGGCTACAGTATTTAGTCTGCTCACCTTGTATGATTGGGCATCTGTCTGTTGGCAGCCTCTGAGATTGTTGTTTCCCTTGTTTCTTTGTTCTTTGGTTAAAATGTTTCTGGGCATGATTCTGGACTGCAGCAGGGCCACTAGTTCCCTTAGAGTGACAACAGCCTTTAAACGTTGCCTCCACTGCTTCAGGCTACAGCCTTGGGTCAGCTGGGGACTGGACCGCCACCTCATGGACCTCGTGGCAGCCATGGTCCCTTTAGCTGTCTTTATATGTATCACCAGTTCAATAATGCCTGCTGAGTCAACCTTGCAGAACAACAGTCCATGTCTGGGTTCGGTTGCCATAGTGCACCCATGGCCCCAGACTCTCCTGTACAGTTTCCCTGCATCCAGCCAGTTCTCCACCTGTGCAGAGATGAGACTCTGCAATCTGGACCAGCACTTCTTTGGCTGCGCTTGCTGTGGTTTTCAGCAGTCCCACAAACCTTGTATTGAACCCTTGTTGTGGAAGCTTCTGCTTTAGACTTCTGTCTCAGGCAAGCAGGATGCTGTTCCATCCCTCCTCTGGGACCAGGTTGATGACCACAGCACACAGGCAATTCTGCAGTTCCTGCAGGTGTCCAAATCTGCCATTAGCCTATGGCAGGCTAATAGCAGGCTAATAGGCTATTAGTTGTTATTGCTGACTGAAAGTTTCTCTGCCTCTTAGGCTTGGACTTCATATCTAGCAGGGTCTTGGCCTGGTTGGCATGTGAACATGTACACTACCAATCAAAAGTTTGGATACACCTTTTCATGACTGTTATAGCCACCCTTTGCAGCACTCCATCACTCTCCTTCTTGGTCAAATAGCCCTGACACAGCCTGGAGGTGTGTTTGGGGTCATTGTGCTGTTGAAAAAACCATTATACCTCCTCCTTCCTGCTTCATGGTGGAAACCATGCATATAGAGACCATCCTTTCACCCTTTCTGTTCTGCACACGGCAGGTGGAACCAAAGATCTCAGATTTGGACTCATCAGACCAAAGCACAGATGGTCTAATGTCCATTCCTCGTGTTTCTTGGCCCAAACAAATCTCTTCTGCTTGTTTCACCATAAAGGCCTGATTCACACAGTCTCCTCTGAACATGCAGAGATGTGTCTGCGACTGGAGCTCTGTGAGGCATTTATCTGGGCTCTAATCTGAGCTGCTGTTAACTTGTGATTTCTGAGGCTGGTGACTCGGATGAATGTATCCTCAGCAGCAGAGGGACTCTTCCTTTCCTGGGGCGTCCTCATGTGAGCCAGTTTCATTGTAGTCTTGATGGTTTTTGCGACTGGACACATTCAAAGTTTTAGCAATTTCCCAGACTGACTGACCTTCAGTTAAAGGTCATTACTTAAAGTAATGATGGACTGTTGTTTCTCTTTACTTAGCTGATTGGTTCTTGCCATAATATGAATTCTAACAGTTGTCAAATAAGCCTGTCAGCTCAGTACCAAGCTGACTTTTGCACAACGCAACTGATGGTCCCAACGTCATTAAGAAGGCAAGAAATTCCATAAATGAGCCCTGACAAGCACACCTGTGAGGTGAAGCCATTTCAGGTGACTACATCAGATTTTGAGACTTCTGGTCTGTTTCAGACCAGAAGTCTCAAAATCTGCTGGCCATCCAATAGATTTTTCTAAACACTGAAGAATCCATCGCCCACCTCTGGTGTCAGTGTTCTCTGGGCTTAGTGGAGCAGCCAACACAAGTGAATGACAAACCATGGAATGTGATCTTATTAGTAGGAGGTCACTAAGCACTAAAGGTGTTCAAAGCCTTTAAGCCTTGGGTTTCATAAATATTCTCCTCCTGTAGTTTCAAAGGTATAAATAAAAAAGAATGCTTTGGATTATGAGTGTGTAGATTTCTCAGCAGCATGCTCTAACTGAGGTTTCTGCGGAATTGTCTTTGCATATTTATTCTTTCCCTTACCACCAGAGAGGAGTTTGACACATTTGACCAAGAAAAACAAACGCCAAAAGTTATGTAGCTGTTAAATTTAGATTTCATTAAGGATCAAAAGATCAAGAGAAAGCACGACTTGTTTTGAAATGTAAACACAATTGAAAGTCAGATAGCAGATAACAAGATAAACACAATGCATGTGCAACATGTTAACATGTTGTAGCATTAGGCAGTGGAGTGCATGTGTAAAGTAGGTGGTTGAACCATATTAATGAGAAACCATGTTGATTTACAGCAACTGTTCCTGCAGCTCCAATTACCCTTACAAGAAATGAGGTGAACAGCAAATAGCTGGTCAAAATGCTTCTTTGTCAGCACAGCCAATTGACATTCCTGTTGTCAAAGTAACAAGTCAAGAGGAAACTGATGCATGTAGCAAGCATAACACTCTGTTCCCCTGGTAACGGTTGGTGTGGAGGCAGCTGTAGGCAATTCTCAATAATGACCAACTCTGTTTGAACTGCTTATGAGTGGGCTATTTTTGCTTACACTGAATAGCTTTGTGAGTGTAAGTATATATTGGGTAAAATTCCAAGTATATTTGGAATTTTACCCAATGTTTATATATGTGTAATAGTACTTCTACAAATGTGTGAAATATCCAAATAAGATTTCAAAGGTCAAAAATAAACTCAGACAGATGTTAGATTTTGCAGTTTTGTATGTGTTGTAAAACTCTCCAATATAACGGAGGATGCAAACATGAAAATACACTTTTAACAACCACAGTTTTGTATATTTTAGTCAAATATTCAAGGACTAGTGTTAACAACAAGTCTTTCCTGCCTCATTGGCATATTTTAACCTTATATTGGCTTACATCAGGATGCTACTGCTGTTTCTGGTCCATTGGAGTGAACATACAGCAGTATGTATCCATGTATTGGTGTTTTTCTAACTATTAGAGGGCTCTGGGCTACTTCTTGTCAATCAGTACATAAAGTTGTATACGTGTTATCAACACTAAAACAGGTAGGGTTTGAGCCATGTTAAAATGGGACAGGTAGCTGATGTGATACCACTGCAAATTAGGCTGATATGTTTTCTGTTGTGTGGCTGTGATGGATATCAAGTGTGTTGAACACCAATTAGAAGGCTGGAGGTTTGATTCTTGAGTCATCAGCGCACATGTGAAAGTGTAAAAACCGAGCTACTAAACCCAAAATAGCCTCTCAATAAGTTCATGGGCATGTGATAAAGCATCTGCTTGCTTCTAAGAAACTGTATGATTGTAAAATAAGATGAAAAACACACTATAATATGTAAAGCTTTAGCGTGTGACTGACTATTGTTTCTGTTTGGGGTTTGCTGTAGACATTTGCTCTACTTTATTGCCTGTTGGTTTTATTATTTCTGCTACTGTCACAATACAACATGATACAACATCGCAGATGCAGCATTGCCCCCTGAACCTCTGCTCCAAACCTCACCTGCAGCTGAGCCACAAACCACACCCAGGGTGTGGGTACCAGGATGTGGACAGATGTCAGAAAACAACAGCCAATGCATCCTGCCCGCGTGCCAAGACCAAAAAGGAGGTGAGACGGTTCTTGTGGCTGGCTGGTTACCACCGCTGGTTCGTCACTGGATCTGTAGAGCTAACCAACCTCAAGCCCTACTGTGAAGTTGGTGGTGGTGAAGATGTTTTTGGCAGGACACAGCTAGTGCAACATGAAATCCACACTAAGTTCACTACCCTATAAGGAGATAAAGACACTGGTGACGGGAACATTGGAGAAAGGTGAGAGCCACTGCCCGTACTGGCACAAAAGAAAGATGGTCATTGGTGGCTGTGTTCATTATGGGAAGATGAATGCTGCTACTCACAAGAATGCATTCCTTCTCCTTAGGACAAAGGAAACTCTGAGCCACCTGACTAAAGGAGAGTTTTCCAAGCTTGTGCTTGCTGGAAGGTACTGGTAGGTAGAGATGAATTCTAGAGATGTGCAGAAATTGCAACCCTTCTGGGGGTTTGAGTTTGAACCTGTGCTTTTCCCCATGTAATGCCCCTGTAAGATTCTAGTGGTTCATGCAGCAGTGTTTGAGTGTCTAGTTAGCATACTCCCTTCTAGTATATTTATTTTATAGTATATTTGACACAATATACTCACTTGACTTTCCCTCATACATTTCAATTCAATTCAATTCAGTTTTATTTATATAGCGCCAAATCACAACAGAAGTCGCCTCAAGGCGCTTCATAGATACAGAGAAAAGCCCAACAATCATATGACCCCCTATGAGCAGCACTTTGGCGACAGTGGGAAGGAAAAACTCCCTTTTAACAGGAAGAAACCTCCGGCAGAACCAGGCTCAGGGAGGGGCGGGGCCATCTGCTGTGATTGGTTGGGGTGAGAGAAGGAAGACAGGATAAAGACATGCTGTGGAAGAGAATACCTACAGCATGTTCTAATCGCTCTAATAGGATATTATGGTCGACAGTATCGAACGCTGCACTGAGGTCTAGCAGGACAAGCACAGAGATGAGTCCACTGTCAGAGGCCATAAGAAGATCATTTGTAACCTTCACTAAAGCTGTTTCTGTGCTGTGCTGAGCTCTGAAACCTGACTGAAACTGCTCTATGTTGGTACAGGGCATTGGAGATGATAACAGTGGGTGGATTATATTCTTAAACTTAGTTACAGCGCTTTCAGAAAGACATCTACTTTGATAAAGTCTACTCTCCACCGCTGTGTAATCAATTATTGTAAATGTAAATGTTATCAGGAAATGATCAGACAGGAGAGGGTTTTCAGCGAGCAGCGGCGAGAGAATTTAAGATTAACGAATCGATGGTTCGCAAATGGAGGAAGCTAGAAAACGAGCTCCGGCAGGTCAAGAAAACGCAGCTGAGTTTCTGTGGACATAAGGCGAGGTGGCCCGAGTTGGAGGAAAGACTCGAGCAAAGAACGAGCAGGAGAAGCGTTTCGACGGTCACCATTCGGCTAAAAGCGGTTTCACTAGCTGAAGAGATGAACATTGAACATTTCCAAGGAGGTCCGTCTTGGTGCTTTTGTTTTATGAAACGGTGCTATTTTTCCATCCGGACCAGGACTACGGTAGCGCAGCAACTTCCAGCGGATTATAAGGAAAAGCTGGCCATCTTCCGCTCCTACTGCAGCAAACACATCGGCGACAAAAACATCCAGCCCAGCCACATCACTAACATGGACGAGGTGCCGCTCACTTTTGACATCCCGGTGAGTCACACTGTGGAGAAGAAGGGGACCAGCACGGTAGCGATACGCACAACGGGGTATGAAAAGTCTTCTTTTACTGTTGTGCTTGGCTGCCATGCTAATGGACAGAAACTGCCGCCTATGGTGATTTTTAAGAGAAAGACTTTGCCTAAAGAGAAGTTTCCAGCAGGAATCATCATTAAGGCAAATGAAAAGGGCTGGATGGATGAGGAAATGATGAAAGAGTGGCTGAGGGAGGTGTATGTAAGGAGACCAGGTGGTTTTTTCCACGCATCACCATCGCTGTTGATCTGTGACTCTATGCGTGCCCATCTCACAGCCGATGTGAAAAAACTAGTGAAACAAATGAACTGTGAGCTTGCTGTCATTCCGGGAGGCCTGACAAAGGAACTCCAACCGCTGGACATCGGTGTGAACCGCCCGTTCAAAGTAAGGCTGCGAGCGGCCTGGGAGCGATGGATGACCGATGGAGACCAGTTTCACCAAGAGTGGAAGGCAGCGCCGGGCGAGTTACGCCACAATTTGCCAATGGATTGTAGATGTGTTGCATCTTCAAAAAATAAAAATACAATAACTGAGACTTACAATGAAGTATCGTTGCCACTGGTTTACTGAACCTTTCCTTCAGGGCATGTACAGAACATGTGCATCCATTTTCTACTGCCTCCTACAGGACACACTCTTCTTCCACTTCCTTACACATTAATGTAACACAGAACTAATACTGCCTCTCCTGGCATTACCATTGTACGACACACTCATTCTGTTTCTTTCAGAAGAATAACAGGAACTTAGGATGTAGGTATCTATGAATAATAACTATTATGCATACTCATATATTCATATAACCTACTAATTTCTTGCGATACCACAAGATGCTTGGGCTAACATGTCTGCTGGCACTGTTGTTCGAGCTTTCGCAAAAGCCGGCATCATTTCCGAGGAGCCGCACAGCACGGAAAGTGACTCTGACAGTGAAGAACGTGAACCTGGCATGTTTGATGGAGATTTAGCGCAGCTGTTCAATTCAGACACAGAGGATGAGGACTTTGATGGGTTTGATTGATGATAAAAATGTGAGTACCAAACTTTGTTTTGCTCCTGCTTTATTTTTAAATACGCATACGGTACTTGTATGCGCCCTATGATCCAGTGCGCCTTTTGTGTGTGTTAAATACAGTAATGGCACACATAACTGAGACTGCGCCTTTTAGTACAGTGCGTCTTATGGTTGTGAAAATACGGTATTTAGAATGACTCGGGGGTGTTGATTCATTTAAACTAACATAATCATCCTGCTGCAACCAGGTTTCTGTGAGGCAGAGTAAATCAATTTGTTGATCAATTATTAAGTCATGTACTAACAGAGACTTGGAGGAGAGAGACCTAATGTTTAATAATCCACATTTCACTGTTTTACTCTTTGGTTCAGATGTGGATACTGTATTGTTCTTTCTTTGTAATTGTTTATGTTTAAGTTGTTTGTTGCTGGTTTTTAGTTTGTTTTTTGTCTTTTTGGGAGCTGACACAGTCTCTATGGAGATGGGTTTTTGGGGGGTAGCAGGAGGAGAGAAGCTGCAGAGAGGCGTGTAAGACTGCAACTCTGCTTCCTGGTCCCAACTCTGGATAGTCATATTATGGGGGGTTTAATAAATTTGTCCATATTTCTAGAAATGAGAGCTGCTCCATCCAAAGTGGGATGGATGCCGTCTCTCCTAACAAGACCAGGTTTCCTCCAGAAGGTTTGCCAATTATCTATGAAGACATGTACATGCTTATGTACATGTATAATATGTTCATAAGCATTCACATATTTGGAAGACATATTCCAGAGGTTATGGTGAGAGTGACTGAATCAAAGGTTAAACTGGCCCACTCCTACTGCAGTACACCAGGTTAGAGCTTTTTTTAGCCTTGCTGGACACTTTGTCCCTAGCTATGGTGAACTAACATCCCTTAATTCCTAATCTCAGCTAATGAAACACAGTAACGAGTGGTCTCATTTGAGCTTTTATATGCATCTCTGACACAACCTCCTGTTTTTGTTTTTGATTGGTTTTGTAAAATGTAGCATTTATTTACTTTCCAGCTCTTTGAAAATTTGCACAAAATGTTGAGGAAAAGCACAGAGTTTTATCTGGAGCTATCTGCAGCATGTACAAACTGATATTAATCTTTAATAGGGCTGTCAAAATTGAGAGCAAACAAAGCAACTTCTGTACAATGCTGTACGCCATCTTAGTTGAATTGGTCACATGACTGCATCATATGACTACAAATAATTCATCGTTTTCGAAAGCCTCCATCTTCGCTGTCCACACTGCGACGCGAAAACAACGTTTTCAAATGTCTCCACTTTGGAGAGCGTTTTCAAAAAGCTCAGTTTTCCTTGACCGAAAACGCCGTCTCCGTGTGGACGGAAGGCCAAAACGGAGAGAAAAGATGCGTTTTCAAGCAAAAACGTATTAGTGTGGACATGGCCTCAGTTAGGATTTTTGTTGTCTGTTTCAATTACTGCATGCTTTTGTTTGGTCATTTATGTGTCAGGCCACATCATGTGGGAGTGGAGGTGCTACTCTAGTCCAGCTGCCAACTATTTGGATTTGACTACAGTGGGAAGTTGACTGGTGTGGGTTTGGGACCCTTCATTTTCTCTACAAAGGGGGAAGAAAGTTGAAGACATGTACAGAGAGACAGGAAACAACGGGCTGTATAGCACAGCTGGAGCTTAGTTGTATGGAGTAAAGGACACTTTTAAAGGAAAGATTTTTAGCCTGGCCTGTCTGTTTATTACAAAAAACTAAAATAAAATCAGGGTTTTATAGAAAAGAGAATACATTTTTAAATCAGGGCATATGTTGTGTTATTAATCAAAGACCTGGACTGGGAAGTGCATGTAAATGGCCTGTAAATGGTCTGTATTTGTATAGCGCTTTTCTAGTCCCTAAGGACCCCAAAGCGCTTTACACATCCATTCACACACACATTCACACACTGGTATGTAGGAAGCTGTGTGCTATGCGAGTCTAAGGTGGAAAAGCCTACTTCAAAACTGGGAGATGGCCCACCTGATGGATGCACCTAGAGCCTGGAGAGAGAGAGACTGAGAGTCGCTTTCCCAGGACCTAGCATGGAAACTTATTCCCCACAAACACAAGTCTATTAAGGAGGGTGGAAATGCTTTTGTAGGAAGATCTAAGACTAACATGTGATTGGTTATCCCCTGAATGGCTCACCATTTTCTGTCAGTAACCAGGCTGGTAACTCTGACTCCCAGCCCACTAGCCTGTAGCAAAAACACTTACAATTTTGATTATTTATTAATTTGTTTGCACCAACAAAGTTACTCTCAGCACTGTCTGTAGTGTGTCCTTGAAAACAAACAAACAGACGACAGAAAATAAAGTGAGAGCTACTTTCGGCTGCTGCTTTGCTATAAGGAGTCCCCGCACAAGTAACTCTGCATGCTTGATTTGAAAGAGTTTCACACCAGATGCATTTGGGTCTCTGGCTGGAATCAAACCAGAAACCTTTCCCTTAATATGTTTACAAATACATAATTGAAGGCACCAAAGGACAAACGTAGTGGCAGCCATGTCTGCATCACTATATCTGCAGCACATGGACAGTTTCTAGCAAAACAGGGAAGAAATCCAGCAAAGACCTGACACACAACCCAAGAGATGCATGTGTCAGTGGCAGGGAACTGTCAAGAAGCCAGATTTAAGGAAGGGAAAGTGGGAGAAAAGGCTTACCAGATTGGCCAAATTATCCAGGAACTGGACTAAAAATAAGTGGCAACCTGATGAAGTGATCCAAACTAGAAATGTTTGCTTCAAATCATCATGTATGGAGCAGGTTAGCAAAAATGTGCAATACAGGAGGCTGGTGGAGGTGGAGTCAGTGGTTGAACAAAAACTCTGCTTTCAATAATGTGTACATATTTACAACACCAGTGTTGGTCAAGTTACTTGAAAAAAGGAATCAGTAACTAGTTACTAATTACTCCCCCCAAAAAGGAATCCCGTTACTTTACTGATTACTTATTTTCAAAAGTAATTAATTCCTTAGTTACTTAGTTACTTTTTAAAAACACAATTTACAACCTGAAGAGGTGATAAAGTGATAGATCTTTCAGCCCAATTCTACTTTTTCTGCATAATCCATCATACAAAATGTAATCAAATGGAAAAGTCTCTTTTTTTAAACTTGTTTTATCAGTTTTAATCTTTTAACTTTATGCATCAAGCAAAAATTTAATTATATGCAACATTCTCTGACTTGAATTCAATTCAATTCAATTCATCCATCCATCCATCCATTCGCTTCCGCTTATCCTTTTCAGGGTCGTGGGGGGCGCTGGAGCCTATCCCAGCTATCATGGGGCGAGAGGCAGGGTACACCTGAATTCAATTCAATTCAATTCAATTTTATTTATATAGCGCCAAATCACAACAAAAGTTGCCTCAAGGCGCTTCATAGATACAGAGAAAAACCCAACAATCATATGACCCCCTATGAGCAAGCACTTTGGCAACAGTGGGAAGGAAAAACTCCCTTTTAACAGGAAGAAACCTCCAGCAGAACCAGGCTCAGGGAGGGGTGGGGCCATCTGCTGTGATTGGTTGGGGTGAGAGAAGGAAGACAGGATAAAAGACATGCTGTAGAAGAGAGACAGAGGTTAATAACAGATATGATTCAATGCAGAGAGGTCTGTTAACACATAGTGAGTGAGAAAGGTGACTGGAAAGGAAAAACTCAATGCATCATGGGAATCCCCCGGCAGCCTACGTCTATTGCAGCATAACTAAGGGAGGATTCAGGGTCACCTGGTCCAGCCCTAACTATATGCTTTAGCAAAAAGGAAAGTTTGAAGCCTAATCTTGAAAGTAGAGATAGTGTCTGTCTCCCGAAACCAAACTGGAAGCTGGTTCCACAGAAGAGGGGCCTGAAAACTGAAGGCTCTGCCTCCCATTCTACTTTTAAATACTCTAGGAACAACAAGTAGGCCTGCAGAGCGAGAGCGAAGTGCTCTAATAGGGTGATATGGTACTACAAGGTCATTAAGATAAGATGGGGCCTGATTATTTAAGACCTTGTGTCATGGTCGCTGTGTGGCAGGCAGGATGAGGACCCAAAATGCAAACTCACGGACTCAGGGGATAAACTCAAAATGCAGCTTTATTGCTGACAGGTGACAAACGAAAGCAGTGATACCAAAGCAATACAAAACTAAACTACACTGGGAAAAGCTAATGTAACATATACCAGAAGACACAGGGAGAACCACACACAGCATGAGGGAGAACGCGACGCCGAACAGAGGGAGACGCAGACAGAAATACACAGAGGGTTAACGAGGAAAGTGGGAACACACGGGGAACACAGCTGACACAGATAACCATAACGAGACAGGGCGGGGTGAACATAACACTGACGGGAGACGGGCAGAGTCAAACAGGAAGTACAGAGGTTCAGACAGGAGGAGAGAGAGCACGGGGAAAACACAGACATAACGGGCTGGGGAAACATGGAATAAAACATAAGGAGAGACGAGGGCTCACAGATACACAGAGGGGCACACAGGGGGTAAAAGCCACGAAGGGAAAACACTTAGGGAACAACACAACAGGGCAACTCAGAAAACATGGCCTAAATAGGGAACAAAATACAAACATACAAGAAAACTAAGAATACTGGGCCAACATGGCCCAGGACCATGACACCTTGTATGTGAGGAGCAGGATTTTGAATTCTGGATTTAACAGGAAGCCAAAACAGGAGAAATCTGCTCTCTCTTTCTAGTCCCTGTCAGGACTCTTGCTGCAGCATTTTGGATTAGCTGAAGGCTTTTCAGGGAGTTTTTAGGACATCCTGATAATAATGAATTACAGTCGTCCAGCCTGGAAGTAATAAATGCATGAACTAGTTTTTCAGCGTCACTCTGAGACAGGATATTTCTAACTTTAGAGATGTTGCACAAATGGAAGAACGCAGTCTTACATATTTGTTTAATATGTGCATTGAAGGACATGTCCTGGTCAAAAATGACTCCAAGGTTCCTCACAGTGTTACTGGAGGCCAAGGTAATGCCATCCAGAGTAAGAATCTGGTTAGATACCATATTTCTAAGCTTTTCAGGGCCGAGTACAATAACCTCAGTTTGATCTGAATTAAGAAGCAGAAAGTTAGCGGCCATCCAGGTCTTTATGTCTTTAAGACATTCCTGCAGTTTAACTCATTGGTGTGTGTTATCTGGCTTCATGGACAGATAGAGCTGGGTGTCATCTGCATAGCAGTGAAAATGTATGCTATGTCTTCTAATGATGCTGCCTAAGGGAAGCATGTATAATGTAAACAGAATTGGTCCTAGCACTGAACCCTGTGCAGCAACAAAAAAGCAACATTTTACAACTTCAACCTAAAGCGCTCTATCTATGCAAGATAGCATGGGTGCTGTGTAGGAGTAAAGTCAGTTTCAGTCCACTTCACAAATAAATTTGTTTAACGTTTAAACTTATTTTCTGCACATTCCAGCACAGAAAATAAAATATTTTTTGTGTTTACACTCAGTCTTTCAAATAGATGCAAGTGAAACACAGCAGAAAATAAATAAAGTCAAAGACTCGGCGGTCCGGTTGCTCTATATTCACCTGTAAAGCAGGAGTGGGGCAGGCGGAGGTTTACCCTGGTGCAGGTGTGCCGCGGTCAGTGGAAGAATCCGCGAGTTTCTCTGTGAGTTTCCCATTACGTCGTAGCTACTCGGTGCTTGTTTGGAAGTTTAGGGGTTTTTTTGCTGTAAAAAGAAGTTTTCTTCCCACGCACAGCGGACACTAATGTTTTTGTCACTTTTTATGGGATCAAACTCAAAGTAAGGTCAGTACTTCCACGCTTTAAACGCTGCACGCTCATACTCTCTCCCATAATCGATATATGATCCACTGTTGATCTGCACACAGCTGTTGTCACTAACGGCGCACTCGCTTACGTCACTGTCGTGAGACATTCTCGCAAAAAATCACTGTTTTAGTAACGCAGTAACGCAGCGTTCCTACGGAAAAGTAACGGTAATCTAATTACCGTTTTTGCAATAGTAATCCCTTACTTTACTCGTTACTTGAAAAAAGTAATCAGATTACAGTAACGCGTTACTGCCCATCTCTGTACAACACAGAGGTAGGAACTGATGACCCACAACTTTTCATTTTAAATGCTTAAATGGTTCACATATACAGTAGACTGTGACAAAATCACATCATGTTAGGGTCATGTTTGATCTCTTTCAGACTGCATCTGATGCTGCAACTGCAAATGTGCCTCAAGTATTTTTCATAAAACCAAACAAACGTATTACACTTGCCACTTGGATTGTGTGTATTCTGGTGATTCTTAATTCCAAAGAAAATAAATGGACATTATCAGATCTGCTGTGGCTGTAGCCTAAGGCCTAACAGCACAAAACAATACAGCTCTGATTTACTCTGTGGTCCCCAATACCAGCACATACACAAAGAAGGCATTAATGCTCTCATGCATCTGTGCCAGAAGTTTAATTTGCATCTACATGATTTTAAAGGCCATAAAAATGTGATGCTGGTGATACAGTAAAATTGGAAATTGAAAGAGGAGTGAAGAAATTAATGCAGCATAAATGGATTGAGTCTGTTTGTACGAGGTATCAGTGTGCACAGAGTATGCATTCAACCAGCAGCCCATTCGACATGGCATTTATTTGTTGACAGTAAGGTTAAATAGTACGGTTCCTACGTTTTACTTATTTATACTTAATTTTAAAATGTCATTATAAGCTGTGTGGCAGGCCAGTATAGGACCCAAATTCAGGACTCTCAGACGGAAAACCTGACTGACTGACAGATGGATGGATGGGGAACAGGTGGGAACACAGCTGGGACTAATCTGACATAACGAGACGGAGGGGAACGAAAACTGATTACACTGAGCGCAGGACAAGGACTATCAAAATAAAACAGGAAACCAGAGACACGACAGATGAATGAACGTGAGTTTGACACAGTGACTGACAATGAAACACAGAGCTACAACCTAACAGAAGCTAAATGATCAAAAGTACAAGAAAAGCAAACATGACAAAAAAGGTATACACGAATGAAAAGAAAGTTACTGCATGACTTATAAATACAACCCAGGTCTTTGCTCTAAGGACTGTCACAGCCTCCCTATTTACTGCCTGCTTTAGGTAGGTGATCACTGATAAGACTGTGGAGCACTGCTTGTTTTCCCTTTCCTCGCTCGTCCCCTGAGATGCTAAATGCAGGGAAATGAGCAGCCAGAGCTGTATTTGATGTTCTAAGATTTGGGGAACAAATGGGAGCACTTTATCCTTGATGCACTCAGAGATTAACATGGCAAACATCAGACTTTGATGTATTAATGAAACATGTCTAAGTAGACAAATCCTGGTGGAAACATACATGCAAAACAATTTAACTTGTGGAACTTCTGCAATAATCGGTGCTGCTTTCATATTATCAGAACTATTCGGTGCATCTGGAAAGTATTCACAGCACTTCACTTCTGCTGCCTCCTGTCATGTTGCTGTCTTATTCCAGCATAAATTAAATTCATTTTTCACCTCTAAATTCTACACACGACACTCCATCATTACAGACCGAACTAAGTTTCATTCAATCATTAAAAATAAAACACAAAAACGTATACACAAGAATTCACCCCTTTTGCCATGACACTGAAAATTGGTGCATCCTGTTTCCACCGACCATTAGTCATGTTTCTTTAACTTGATTGGAGTTCATCTCTGGTCAATTCTACCAAATGATGTGGTGAAATGCATACATCTCCATATATATAAGTTCCCATAGTTGCCACTGCATGTTAGAGCATAAACCAGTCCCAGTCTGTAGACCTCTGAGACAGGATTGTACAGAAACATTGTACAGCAGCACTGAAGGTCCCAGTGAGCACAGCGTCCCCCATCATCTGTAAATGGAATACGTTAGGAACCACCAGGACTCTTCCTAGAGCTGGCCGACTGGTCAGTCTGCACTTTGGAAGGACTGTAATCATCAAAGTCACCTAGAACCCAATGGTTACTCAGACAGAGCTTCAACATTGCTCTGTAGAGACAGCAGGACCTTCTAGAAGGACATCCTTGATGACAACCTGCTTCAGTGCTCTGGACTTGGGACTGGGGTGAAGGTGAAGAACACAGCCAACATTACAAAGACAATGTTGTCAAATGGCCGAACCAAAGCCCAGTCCGACTGAACATTTCTCAGAGATCTGAACATGGTGTGCACCGACACAGCAAATCTGCAATGGGAGCTTGAGAGGTCCTGCAAAGAAGAATGGCACAAACTCCCCCAAAATAGGTGTGCTGAGCTTAAAGGACCATACTCAAGAAGACTTGAGGCTCTAATTGCAACAAAGTATTGAGCAAAGGCTGTGAATATATGTGTACATGTTTTATTTTATTTATTTTGAGTAAATTTACAAGAATTTCAAGCAAACTTTTTTTAAACTTTGTCATTGTGAAATTTTGAGGTTAAAAGAGAATTAAATCTATTTTAAAATAAAGCTGTAACATGACAAAGTGGAACAAGTGAAGCTGCCTCCACATGCACTGTACTACACTGCAACAAGCCACATCCAGCCATTTCCCTCTGCAATAGATAAAAAATACCGGCTTTTTTGTCATTTACAATATACACCAGTTAGTGCATTAATACGATATGTATAAACAAACCCAAATCTAAAAGTATAAAATACAAAAAATCAAATATATACTAACTGTAC